>NC_090938.1:158676398-159280565 GCF_040938575.1 Ambystoma mexicanum | reverse complement strand
GTCTAAAGTTCCATTAGTCCTAGGAAAAATGGGACCTCACTCGAGTCCATGGGCTTCACCATTGCCACAAGACCTCTTTAGGTCTCACCCCATCCAGGAACAGTTCATGTCCTATATAGCTCCGCTTGCCTTTGCAGAACCTAGATTTATATAGGCTCCGTGATAGTACTGCAATCTTAACCGCTTCCAGCATGTTCTGAAGCCTGGAGACATGCTCTTTCAAAAAAAGTCCCTGCATCAAAATAACATCTCAGTAGCATTTAACTTAACTTAACTTTGCAACAAACTGTGCGTTATTTTTTGGAAACTGCTGAAGGTTGGGACAAGCTCTAGATGTATTCATCTGTGATGGAAGAGCCACACAGACATTATGAATTTTGTGGTGTCCATCAACATCAAGTGAAATTTACCTGATTACCTGACCTCAGGTTGATGTGGGATAACACTGTCACAGCACTGTTTGGTCCAGGAAACTGCCCAGAGATAATGTTTTTATTGAGCCCCACAGATCAATGCACAGCCTGACTATTGTGTTCCCCATCTGCACTAGTACAACTGAACTTGCCCGCTCCGAGGCATCCTTGTTCTCAATTTCTTCCTCTTGTACCAATATCTCTAGTTCTGAGGACACCCCTTTCATCAGTAGGAACGTTTGTCACTTTCATGGCCATATGAATAGCTCCATCCTTCAAGTTAATCATTTTAGAGACATCTTGCATGAACCTCACATCCGTTTGAAACATCTGTGGAAACCAGACTTTCATCTTCCCAAACCTTGCCTCGGAACACTGCTCCTTCACTACCAGGACAATTTTTCCTCATTGGGATAAGCAATTCCTAGCCCCCCCCTGCACTTTCCAGCTTAGGAGGTTTCCACTCCATTTTGAAATTTGTCCTTTTGCTTTGTGTCCCTTGAATATAAGATCCACTGTCAATTTGCACAGAATGTTTATGGATTTAGCCCCATAGATATTAGATTGGACATTTGTCTCCTCAAAATGAAAGGTATTCTTTGATAAATTTGCTTATGACCATGTAATGTGCAGCATTGTACACCAGCAGATCAGCAACCCTTCCATTAACAGATTTTTACAAACTGCTTCTTCCTTTCAGGATACCTTTGCAAATGGAACGTGACTTGACCTTTAGCCTCATCACTGTGTGCTGGAACCATTCAAGCACAAAGCTTGAATGGTCCCACCCATCCTGAAGTGTGTGTATATATATATATTTATATATAATTATTTTTTTATTTTTTTATTAAATTTGTTTTTTATTTGCATTTTGAAAGTGCCCAGACAGCCCCGGGGCATCGAGGTGCTGTTACAGGAATATGTCTTAGTTGCATATTTATTACGCGCTTAATACCCAGAGGTTTCTAAGCGCGGACCCGGGGATCAAACCTGTGTTGCTTTGTATCGTCTTGTTTCCAAGGCGAGCCCGTTGCCGCTGAGCTATCCTCCCAGGACGAGGATAGCTATCCTCCCGGGAGTATTGTCAGCACTGCTTATGTTTCTTTGTCTATGGCATTCGCTACATACTATACTGTGTGTAATGTTGTTCTTGTTTCAGACAAGATGCTCAGGATACCTACAGCAAAAGCTTTGTGACCATTGCTTCCAGGGTTATTCATCCCTACGTACTCAGGGTACCCTACCCAGTTTAGGGTTGCTTTCTCTGTCATTCCTGCCAGCTATCTGGCATGGACATAAGTGTTGTGACGATTCAGGGGATCTTGTCACTTCCTGCCAGACGGATGCCCTTCCCTGTGAGACTAGGGAGGTGAGCCTGCAATGCAGCATTCCCCCTAGGGGTGGGCGTAAGCAAAACCTCAGAGGGAGAGACTCCCCTCTTGGGGACACGGACTCCAGTTACATCAAGGAACTCCCTAAGCCCCTTCATGATGAGTCACTGATATCATCACAGCTTCATAAGAGCCGTCCCAAACAAGTCATTGGGCCTCATTACGACTTTGGAGCACCATGGCTGCCTCCAAAATCGTGTCCGGGTCCGGGTTCCCTGAATGGGGAAATACGGGGCGATTCCGACTTTGGAAGGCCCGGTACTTCCTCCTTCAGGGAACCCGGGCCCGATCCTTCCCCATTTCCATTCCAGCCCCCATGGAGCTTAATGGTAATGGGGAGGGTGCTAACAACGGCCTGTCAATTACGGGCCCGTTGTTAGCTCCCTCGTCCCCTCGCGGGATCCTCTATGGATGTCTGGAAAAATCAGATGTCCAGAGGGGACCTCGTAATAGTGCAGAAGGACAAACATTCTGAGAAGAATAGTAGTGTGCAGGAAATGAAGATTACTCAGGGGTTGGAAGCCAACCATACTGGGATTAAGAAGATCAAACAAGTGACAAAGAACCCTCAGGAAAGAGAGACAAAGTACTATAGGACTACGCTAGGGAGGACCCAGCACTTCCCAATAGAAAGGAAAGAAGGACCAACATACAATGTTGGTGAAACCCGGTAGTTTCAGACCTGTAGAGAGAGAGAAACCAGGAGAGTCTAGGAGGTCCTTGGTCGAGAGGCCGCTGGCACCGAGAAGGGAAGGAGACACCGAGAAGTCAGGGAGCCAATCCGTGTATGCCCAAGGAAAGTCGAGGCAGTGGCGTGACCCAGAGGAGGTGGACTATCTTGTCCTCAAACCACACAGAGACCACAATAGAGTGGGCTCTGTGCAGCCACAAATTGAAACAGAAAGAAAGAAGATACACTAGAAGCATTCAAGCAACGAGATAGAGAAAGCGACCCCACAGGAAGAACCGGTGACTCCAACCCGATAGAACAAAGTTAATTGGAGTGGTGGGAGACCTCGGAGGGGAACAGTACTGGGAGAGAACAACGGGACTCCTCATAATCATCCCAGTGGTTGTGAATAATTTAAAGAAAGTTAAGAATACAAAGGGACTCATACTCGTCCCAGTGGTTGTGAATAATTTAAAGAAAGTGAAGAGTACAGAGTGAATCAGTATACTCATTTCAATGAGTGTGGATACTGTAAACATAGTGAAACACAATTCATTCCACCCAGGAAGTGGTTGAAACTCAAACCAAGTGTGGAAAGTAAGAAAGAGACACTGCATGATTCCCAAAAGAATACATGTCCAAAACCCTATCGGGATAAACCAAGGAACTGTGTTTAAAGAATGACCGGGGAGAGCAAGGAAATGGAAGAGCTTTCTATAAGAACTATGGTTCATGTAATCATAAAGAATTATTTGAAGATAGAATGTTGAGGCTAGAGAAGCCTGTCCAAGAGAAAGGAGTCATTCTCCTAGAGCCCTTTTCTTTTGATGTTTTGATTAGTGGTATGGTCAGCATAGTATAGTTTTTGGATGGAAAACGGACTGTTGTTTTGGACTACTCTACTGAGGACGAGCACCCTAGTTAGTTGTGTGTTAGGTAGGGCAAGCCCTTCATATAGGGATAAATGGGACTTTTTTCCTTTTATTTAAATAAAAGAACTTGACAAAAATGACATTTGTTCCGTCTCCTTCTTCTGACCTACCACAGTGCGCTGACCAGTGCTGTCCCAGTACATTTCCACTATGGCCAGATTAGTCTCCCTAAGCAGCCAAGTGCATCGTGATGACATTCCGATCCAGAACTGGCAGGGCAAATGGTCATGTGCTACCTTACCGTGCACACTCTGCATTGCACCTGCAGGTATTTCTCCTTCTGGCTAGAGGCTTCCTAGTGCCTCCGGTTTTCTTCTACTTCCTCTGTATCCCTTGTCTCCATCCTCCTCATCGTTCTCACCTGTGAGTTTCCGCCTTTGCGGATCACGTTCCACCGGTTCATTTTGTTTTCTTCAGATACAACTTGCTGCTCGGCCTGCATTCCCTATACCCTCCACCCTGCTTTACCAGCCACATTACTGGAGCCAGCTCCTTCCTTCCCCTTCTGGACCTGCCCATCTCTTTTTCCTGGGACTGTGTCATCCCCAGCAACCCTGCTTCATCCACAGTTTTTGTTAACCCACACTGGGGTTTTCCCCCCCTTATTGGCGGTTACTTTCGGCGGCCCCAAGCCTTCAGAAATGTATCAATGTATTTGGAGGATAGATCAGGAAGGGACAGGAGCTTCCTCTTCAAGCCACGAAGCCCTTGCTCCCAGGAAAGGCCTATCTCCGACACCTAGCTTCGATGCCTTTGGTGAGGGTGTCTGTCTCCATCTTGTACTTACAGGCCGCCTCTTCCAATTCTTTAATGCCTGGTTCCCTGTGCTTGACTTGCATCTCTATTCCAATGTCTAGTGTGGGGTCACTTTTCCCCTCTGCATCTCTTCTTGCATCTTTTGATTCTGGCTTTTAATCAACATCAGGCCACGTCACACTTACTGGCTAAGCCCTTTTGGGCCATTATTAATTGTTCACCTGTTTCTCCATTGTTCTGCTCTCTAGTAGCATCACAACAAGTACAGGTATACACAACCTGTACAGAATCTCATTGCATTCAAATTATTCCTAGATATTCATCACAATACCTTCTCTTAAGAATGAATTCAGATACTACTTCTTATTTTATTGTTATTGCTTTCTTTTTTTAAATCATCATATCAAAAGACAGTGTACAAACATGGCAATTGATATGAAAGACATACCATAATCTCTATATTTAAACAGTTTCATCCAATTGACCTAGCACCATATAAATCACCAAACAAATCGCAATTATAACAATGTCTAAACAATCAGAAGGTCCAACCAATAGACCAATTATGCAGCATAATTGAGTGCTGTCTGTTGATGCATCAATATTCTAATATATCTGACATGTATTATTACTTTTATTCTGATGAATTGAATTGCCACAATTATTTTTGTAACCAAAAAAAAAATCGAGATCCTAAAACAAGGAGCTTGTGTTGTTGCAATATCTACTCGAGTTTCGGACATGGTCGTGGGTGTCTCTCTCTAGTAGCAACATTATACCTTGCCAGCATTTTCTTTTCTTTGACTGCGTAAGCTATATCACATGTTTTTAATACTTTTCTAGAAAATATTCATGTTCTTCATTCGTCATACTCTTCAGGGTCCGATAGCCGGATGAACAGGGTTTCAAAAGATTTTTTGTTTAGCTTCTTCCCATAACTTTCTATGGGACCCCCAGCATATTTTTAGTAAGATTTGGTTGTCCTGGCCTACTTTGGGTGAGTGATGTCTTGTCAGGCTCACTCACTAACCCAACTGCACTAAAGTCTTTGTGTAGCACTGCTATCCCCTTTAAGGATAGCAGTGCATGGGAGCCCTGTTCCCCTTTCTTTTACAATCTGTGTTATCTAGAGTTTAGGAGGTAATGCCTAGAAAGAGTTGTAGCAGTGATGCCCACGTTTTACATTTTTAGTTTTAGGCACAATCCTGTGCACCTTAACCCTAAATTCACCACATGGTTGATGTTTGCCTAGTATACTGTTACACATGGCTAACCTTGTTAAGTCTGTGTTTCTGACTCGCTGGCTTTGTTAGCTACCTTCCTCCCTGCCTGGGGTAGGAAAGGTCCATATATGGTAATGACAAATCGCAGGCTCTGGCCAGATCCTGGGAAGAACCATTGGGAGATGGCTTGGTCTGGGTATAACATTTCAGACGCCCTAATCCACATCCAAGCCAGAGTGATGTTACAAATGCATCTGAGCTGGATATTCAGAATGGAATAGGCACAGCACGTTTGAATGCTGCAAGGCCTCTGATAGGTGAACTGTGGTCCCACTACGCGGCCCATTTTCTGTACATCCATAAGTAATTAGGTAGACGTTCTTCACAGTGAGCACGGAAGCATGAGAGGTCACAAGAGGGATTTTGAGAAACCTGAGTGTATCCTCGCACCTACTCCCCTTGGATCCAGGGAAAGGCCATCTCTTTTGGATCCTGACCCTGGGGGTGGAGATGCGAGGGAGGATCACCTGGGTGGAGGGGGATTGGGGAGAGGATGTCCCCAGGCGACACATGGTATCCCCCTTTTCCTTGTGCGAGCCAATCTTACCCTCCCCCTGCCTTTATATGCTGTTGCCAATCACTTCCCTTAATTTCCCCTCATTCATATCACTATAGCACTGGGACGAGGAAGAAGCAACAAAGAGTGGCAAACACTATCATGTAATTTCACCATTCTGGTACTGAGACGATGAAGAGGACAGCAGGCTGTTGTGAGGGTCAGGCATGTCCAGGGAACTGCACTAACTATGGTCAGGCAATTGGGCTTGAGGACTCACACCTGCAACAAGCTAAGGTGCATAAAAGGTGGAGCTGACAATACGAGAGGAGAAACCAGCAGGAGAGAAGCCGAGCCAAGTGTTTCAAGCCTGAAAGGGGACAAATCGTGGAGGAGGCCGCTTCTGAAGAGCATCCTGCCTGGAGGCCAGCATGCCAGCAAGTATCCCAGAGAGACTGTGGCGCCAAGTCCCACGTGGGCCATGAGAGGGTCACAGTGGTGGGAGCCTCCCTCATCAGGTGTCGGCAGCAGGAGCTGCGGGCCATGGAAGAAATCAAATTGTGACTGCAAGCTACTGGCAGTGTCCGTGGGAGGCGAGCGGAGCTGCCGGCAACTAACAGAAAGAAGATCGGAGTGCTAGCGAAGCTTGCAATACTATGAAGTTGTGTGTGCGAAACAGCAGAAGAGGAAAGCAGCTGCCCGGAGGAGCCGCCAGGGACCGTTGAGTGAACAAAAGGGAACACTTGTACCAGGGTTTGTTTGTTTGTTTGTTTTATTCACTTTTTATGCGCGCCAGACCCTGGGGTAGCAGGGCGCAGCGATAAGAGAATTCGAAGCTTACATGGTTACAATAATGGCCTGAAATCACAAATAATTACATAATATACAATGTACAAGAAATGGTCAATGGTCAATTGTAATTGCCCACAGGGTGCTCCTGGGGGCAATTACAGGGCAAAAGTAATTGCTCAATGAACAAAATGAAATCGGCAAGATAAAGTGAACCCAAAGTGAAAGGTTATAGTGATGAATACGAACAAGATGAACTGTGAGTGAAATAATAAGAATTAAATAAATATTGAAAATCGAACTAAAGGGAAGGTTTTGATAAGCATATGAATGGACAGCAAGCTTGTGTGAAGAAGACAATGCATTACTTACCGTAAAAGCATTTCTGATGCTTGTATCTGCTTAGATTCACATGCTGTGCATAGTCCGACATCCAGAGGTCACTGCAGAGTATTGCATTTGGTTTTTCGTAGTTGAAAAGGGGACGTCGACGTGCAGTGTACCCACAATCCCTCACGCGTCGAGGTCCCTCTGTTTTTTTTTTCTGCCCTGAGGGAACCTATTAGACGTGAGTGAGTGCAGAAAAGAGAGATATAGATGAAAGTCTATGTTCCTTCCATCCGAGCGGGGAGGAAGGGTGGGCGCATGTGAATCTAAGCAGATACAACCATCAGAAATGCTTTTACGGTAAGTAATGCATTGTCTTCTGATGTTTGTTAATGTGCTTAGAATCACATGCTGTGCATAGACTAGCGAGCAGTACCCGGAGTTGGAGGTGGTTTGTGAGAAGGAACAGTAGAAAAAAGATGTCTTAACACTGCTTGCCCCTGGGAATCAGCTCTAGAGTGGGCATCTAGACAGTAGTGTTTTGTAAAGGTGTGAACAGAACTCCAGGTTGCCACTTTGCAAATGGACTCAAGAGGGACATTTGCAATGAAAGCTATGGAAGCCCCGGTGCCTCGAGTGGAGCGTGCTATTGGCTTGAAGGGTAGTTCTCTCTTAGCAAGAGTGTAACAGAGAGTGATGCATTGTACAATCCATCTAGAAATAGTGGATTTTGAAACTGCATCTCCTTCTCTTCCTGCTGCCACCGACACAAAGAACTGATTAGTCTTTCTCAATGGTCTAGTTCTTTCCATATAAAACATCACGGCTCTGCGAACATCCAGTGTATGCAGGCTCTTCTCACCTAAGTTTGAAGGATTTTGAAAGAACGTTGGTAGTTCTATTGATTGGTTGACATGGAATTTAGAGCTAAATTTTGGCGCAAACCTAGGATGTGTGCGTAGAACCACCTTATCCTTGTGAACTGTTACAAAGGGGTCTAGTACAGATTGAGTTCCCCTGGTACATGTTGTGACAGTAGGAACATGTTGTGTTTGAGAGCCCACTTACAGATGTTCTGGGACAGCTTGGACAGTCCTGGAGAGTGAGTGCCCCCTTGCTTGTTGAGGTAGTACATGGCTGTGGTGCTGTCCGTGAGGACCATCACTGTCTTCCCTTCCAGGTGTGCCTGGAAGGCTTTCAGTGCCTTGAACACAGCTAGTAGCTCCAGAAAGTTTATGTGCTTGGATGCTACACTCGGAGTCCAAACTCTGTGAGCAGTCTGATGGGATAGGTGAGCCCCCCATCCTGTGAGGGATGCGTCTGTGGTTAGAGTGGCTTCCAGTGCGGGGGTGGCAAATGGTTTCCCTATTACCAGGTTTTCCTTCGACCACCACCATAGCGAGAGAACCAAGGCCTGCTAGACCACGACTAGATCATCCTATTGTCCGCTGGCCTGACACCACTGGCTGTTGAGCCACTCTTGCATTGGGTGCATGCGCAGGCGCGCGTGAGGTACCAAGTAAATACATGACGCCATCATTCCTAGTAAGCGCATTGCTTTGCGTACCGTCACCTCTCGACCGGCCACATATTGAGGGATTTCAAACAGCATGTTTGGGACCCTCTCGTTGGAGGGGAAGACAAGGCCGTCCTTTGTTCGAATTAGAGCCTCTAGGAATTGTTTAATCTGGCTGGGGTCTAAACTGGACTTCTTCTCGTTGATGGAGAAGCCCAGTTGAAACAAAAGGTCTACAGTCTTTTGGGTATTTGAGAGGCATGTTTTGTAAGAATCCCCTGTTATGAGCCAATCTTTGAAGTAAGGGTATACTGGGATGGACAACCTGCGCAGGTGGGCCACTGCCACTGCCAGTACCTTTGTGAATACTCCTGGCGCTGATGCTATGCCGAAGGGTAGCACTCTGAACTGGTAGTGTTTGCCCTCTTTCATGAACCTGAGGTATTTCCTGTGCGCTGGCAACATTAAAATATGAACGTATGCATCTTTCATGTCCAGTGTTGTCATGTAATCTCCCTGTGAAAGCAGGGGGATTACCTCCTGTAGAGTCACCATACAAAACTTTTGAGGTTTGACAAATTTGTTCGCTGGGCGCAGATCTAGTACATGGCGCATGGTTAAGTCTTTTTTGGGTACAAGGAAGTACACTGAATAAATACCTTCCGTTACCTGGGATAGAGGCCTCTCTAGCTCCTTTTTCTAGTAGTTGGTCCACTTCTTGAAGAAGGATGGCGAGGTGTTCTGGCGACTTGTGTCTGTACGTAGGGGAACTGTTTAATTCTATACAGTAACCATGCTGGAAGAAAGGATGTTAACCGGCCTCCGACCGGTGATTCGGAGGGGACCCGAATCTTTGAGTCATTTGGTGTTGGTGGCTTGGGCACCTCTAGGGGTGGGACCCCGACCTCTTCCCTTGCCACGACGCTGTCCTCTTTGGTTGTATTGTCCACTGGTGCCTTGGTTAGAGGACCAGTTACCTGCAGACTATTGCTGCTGCTGCTGTTGTTGCTGCTGGCGTTGGCCTCGAGAAAAGCGTTTGTTGCCATAACCACGTTTGTTGGGAGGCCTTGAAATTTGGTCTAGGGTTTTGATGGTGTCAAATTCCTTCTTTGCGGTCTCTAGTGCCTCATCCACCGCCTTACCAAAGAGGTTTGCATCTTCTATAGGTTTGTTAATTAGAGATGCTTGTGTTACAGGTTTAAAGCCTGAATTACGTAGCCTTACATGGCGTTTGAGGAGGATTCCTTGGACTAGGGATTGGCCAGCTGTTTCTGCAGCATCCAGAGTATTTTTAATGATGCTAAGGTCCCTTCAGTCACCGTGGCTGGAAGCCGAGTGGGTTCCGGTACCTCCTCAATATCCTTACATAGTTTGCTCCATTGTGCATCTGCGTAACTTGCCAGCAAAGAATTGTTGTTGGCAATTCTTGCGGAAAAGGCAGCTGAGGCTGTAATCCTCTTTCCTAGGGCATACAATGTTTTACCCTCTTTATCTGGTGGTGCCTCGCTAGTTGGCAGCAGGACCCCTGCTCTCTTCCTAGTATTTGTCACCACTAAGGAGTCTGGTACAGAGTGGCCCCTGATGTCAGGAGAAGTTTCCCCGGTCTCGATCTCGAAATGCGCTGCTGCCTTGCGTAGTAGTGCATTAAAGGTAGGTTGATCGTCTATGGGTGACGTATTCCTAATAGGTGAGTCCTTGGGTGGGGACAGGTTTATGGCGTCAGGGTCTGAAAACGCTGATGGGGACTGCCAGGGCTGTGAAGCGCCTTCTTCTGGGTCTTCTCCGAAGCCCCCACCACCCATATCTGGGTTGTCTTCAAAACCTTCCTCCTCTAGGTTTTGTTCCCCTTCATTGCCTAAGAATTCATCATCCTCCTGAAAGTGGGGGTCCTCTCCAGTGAGGTCATATAAATCTACATCCTCTTGGGGGGATCAAACAGCCTAGGGTACTTGGCCCTGGGATCCTCCTGAGGTCCCTCTCTTGATCTCTTGGGTGTTGGAAGGTTCGAAATCTCCATAAACCTCTCCATTTTGTCCATACAGAACTAGTCCCTCTAGGGTTTCATGAGTTACCCCAGAGCGGTCGGGGGGGGGGCCTTCCATTAGAAAATGCTTCGACCTATCCCATAACATCAAAGAAAGGTTCCCCTCACCTTCTGAAAAGCCTTCTGGTAGGCTAGGAGTGCCTCTCGACGGAGGGGGCGGTTCCTGCCTTCCCTCTGACCTTTTCAGCGTCTCCCGGGCCTTATGAGCGGTGATCGACGTTTCTTTTGCCGTCCGTCTTTGGCTATGGGTGGAAATAATCTGCACCAGGCTCTCGACAACTTAACTGTCTGTCGAGGGTACCTCTGGCGTCAACGTTACAGGCGTTGCTTGCTCTACGTCGACGGGCGCTCTCTGACGGTGCGCGTCGTCTGGCGGTTTAGTGATAGCGCCCTTATCTGGGGGTAGCCCAGTCGCTAGTCGCGTTTGCGGTTGCGAGGGGGGTCTTAAGACTGTTACGGTCTGAGGAGGCCACCGGTAGGACCTGCTTCTCCGTTGGCTCTAAGGCTCTCTTCATCTTCAACGAGGAAGGGCCGTCGGTCGTGTGTTTATGGGAGTGTTTTCTGTGTGCGTCCTTGTCGCCGGGGTGTTCATCCCCATAAGCAGGGCGTGAGGCGAGCTTGTCGGGGCCGGGGACAGACGACGAGGAGCGCGAACGCTCCTTAGAGAGGTCTATGACTTCCATTTATGCTTGTCTTTCCAGGTAAACTTGCCTTTGCAAAGCGGGCAAAACCTAAAGAGTGTCCTCTCCATAGCTGAGGAACCGATTGCATGTGACAACAACCCCGAAGGAAAGGGAGGGGAAAGGGAAAGGCATTCTCAAAGAGAAACAATAAATGTCCCACGACCCCACTCTCCCTACTGTATTTGGCCGTCGAGGCCAGGCCACGTGTTTGGCGAACGCCGAACAACCTCCTCCATCGAAGGCACCGCCGTCGGAGATCTTGATCAGCGGTGAACAGCTTCACAGCTACGACGCCGAAGGAGGGATGTAAGTAATAATATAAGTTAAGAACGACCAAAGGTCGAATAAAGTTTTTGCAATGTCTCTCGAGGAGCTCCGCGTAAAGGCGACCAATATCTGGGCGGAAAAAAACAATCTGAGGGACCACGACGCGTGAGGGATTGTGGGTACACTGCACGTCACTATAGGGATAGTGTACAGACACGCCTTGTCGACGTCCCTTTTTAGACTACGAAAAACAAAATGCAATACTCCGCAGTGACCACTGGATGTCGGACTATGCACAGCATGTGATTCTAAGCAGACTAACAAACATCAGAACATGTAATACTGAAAAGCAAAGAACGAATCTTATGAAATACAATGAAAAGCAAGTCATGAATATTATGGAAGAGTGTGAGAGTAATGTGGTGAAGGAAAAAGCACCACAGAGTGAACTGTATGAAAGAACACCTTGTGGCAAAGTTAAGAGACTGACAAAGAGGAAAACACATTGTGGCAAAGTCAAAAGGCTGGCAAGGAGAAAGCCAAATGGATGTGAATAAGAACACAGGTGCAGTGACAGAAGAACCTGCGTGGGCAAGAAAGCCTAGGTGATCATTTGCGTGAGCTGTAACGGGTGGATCATGTGGTCCGACAACTGCGCCTAGACTGGGGATACCATTTCTATGAAAGTCAAGGAAACAGACAGAGAGCAAAGCCAAATGTTTAAGAGGGACTGCTGAAGTGAAGCAGACTAAAGGTATCTGTATGGAGCTGGCTAAGAATCAGAAGGAGTGTAAAGTTGATCTGGAACTGGTTTTGAATCTTAAGAGACTGAAACTAAGTATAAGTTGGCAAACTGGACAAGCTGACATATTGGGGAAGGGAAACCTAAGGACTTATGAACTTTGATGTTGCCTTGAGGAAGTGAACCTTGAGGCCCCTTTTTGGAACTGTGTTGTCTTCCTGGGGAAGGGAACCCAGAGACTTTGTTGAACTGTCTTGAGTTTGGAGAAGGGGAGCTGGAAAGCAGGCCAAGAACTGGAAGAAGCTCAGAACTTTATTTTGAACATTATTTATTTCATTGCTGACATCCCTATACATTGTTTAGCCTTAGCTGTGAGGGCAAGTATAGGTTTTGGACACGACAGATTTATAAGTTGAACTTACTGACTCACACTATCCTTAGTTTCTTTAGGTAGGGAAATCCCACCTTTGCATAGGGCAAGTTAGAACTTCAACCAACCTGACATTTAAGTTAATACAACTATTTTTGTTTGAACTTTGAATCTGTTGCCTGTGTCTTGCTGCATGATGCTTTCACAGGATGCAGCAAGTTGCTTCTAAGACAACCATTGCCAACCCAAACTCCTGTTATATGACGATCTGTCCTCTTTCAGGGAAGTCCAGTAGCGCTGTCTCCCGTGAGCCATAGTCTTTCCTCCTCATTGTTGTAGAGTGGACAGGGACAGTGGGCCATGGATAGGATATAGCATAACAAAGCCCTTACATTTGGTGGAAAAGCTTTAGTTAAGGTGTGCCAACTCATAACAAAGTCCTTGAAAATCACTGGGTGTGTGAAGTGATGACAATCTTAACTCTCCACCCTTGCCCCCCGCCCGGATCCCATTGCCCAGTCCATGTGAACATACATGAGATCACAGCAGAGAGCACCAATGACATCGAAAATGACACCATGTGGGACTTTTATGGGGGACTTAAATATTATAGTCACTTCCCACACCTGCCGAATTACAAGGGTTTTGTTGCGATGAGTTGGGCCACTAACTGACCAATTGAAATGGCCTTGTTATTTTTTAGGGTAGAATTGGGCTTTTGTGGCACAGTTACATCAGCATAATCAAAAGACCCTCAAGTAGCAATTCTTTTTCCGTCACTGAGATGTAGAAAGGGGAGCTTTTAAGGTTATGTTACCCATATGTATATATTCAATGTCTGACTGCTCCCGTCTTTTCCATCCTATAGGAAGTCATCAACGTACTGGAGGAGCGCTTGAAGCCACTGGTCGAGGCTGAACTCTCCGTGCTGGTGGATGTGCTTCACCGGCCAGAGCTCCTCTTTTTGGAAGGGACGGATGCCCGGGTTCAGTGTGAAAGTGGAGGATTCATCTTGAAGTAAGGACGGGGTTGTGTGGGATTATCACTTGTCCTTTCTTTCGGACTTCTCTCGACTCCTCACTGCTATTAAAAAAACACTCCTCTGAACCCTCATTGACAATGAAGTCTGTGCTTTCAGCTCTCAAAGTGTCTGGCTATATGTTTACCTTAGTGTCTGCATATTTATCTATCTATTCTTTGTGTCTGAATATATGTATAGTCATCTATTTCTCATAATTGTATTTTACTATCGTCCTATATCTCTCTGGCTCACTCCCACTGTCAAGTGTCATGCTTCGGAGGCTATTTTGTGTTATGTCTCAATCTGACTATATAACTCCTCCCTCTATATATTATAGTGATCAAGCTCTCATTTACAAATTGTACTTTACTGTTTCCTGTTGCTCACTTTGTGGATCCAAAGACTGTTCTCAATCTAGTGTCTTAAGTGCAACCTCCTCTAATTTATACACACATAAACACACACCCACCCACAGAGGTGAACGCTATAAACTAAGAAATATTGCTAAATATGAGTGTTAAGTTCTCCCTGTTATTGTCCACAAACATCAGCCTGGCTTCAGAGCATCTAGAGGCACGGACACTGCCCTCTTGAATATCCGTGAAGACCTGCTCTCAAACCTAGACTCTAAATCTCCCTTCGGTTTTGATCCTCCTTGATCTTTATTCTCCCTTTGACATGCTCAATCATGCCATCCTCATAAATCGTCTTAATGATGCCCTAGGCAACAGAGACCGGGCACTGCGTGGCCGACCTCCTTCCTTTTAAACCAACCCTCCTGAGTAAAATTGGGCCCTTTCCTTTCCTCCGCCTCACTCTCTCCCTGTGGCGTCCCTCAGGGCTTTATCCTATCACCATGGCTTTTCAAAATCTACCTTGCCTACCTGATCTCCACCTTCCCTCCTCACTTCCAATGCTATGCTGAAGACCTCTGATTTCCTTTAAACACCCTTCCTCTACCTCCTCCCTTTCCTCCCTCATAGCTGACGGCCTGGCTGCTATTCAGGCATGGCGCTCTGCCAACAATCTCTGTCTTAATGCCAGTAAAACAGAGATAATTCTCAATGGGACACCTGCTCAATGTTTCCCGCTCTCTCTGGCCACCCTCCTTGGATCCCCTCCCCTCACCTTCTTGTGAGGCTAAAATCCTCAGAGTTATCTTGGACTCTTCTCTTTCCTTTTCTCTGGACATCATGGACCTTGCCAAGAAGTTCAACTTTCAGCTTCACCTCCTCAGAGGCATTCTCCCTTTCCTCGCTTACCCCCAGAAGCTCAATGTCTCAGGAGTGCTGGTTCTCTCTAGGCTGGACTATTGCAACAGCCTCTTCCTCAATCTGCCTCTTTCTTCCCTTCGTCCTCTGCAACTAAAACAGAAGAGGGGTGTAAGACTTAACCTTGGCCTCAAGCCCTGGGACCGCATCTCTCCAGCTTTAAAATCTCTCCACTGGCTCCCGGTGATGCTAGGATCAAATTCAACACCCTTTCTATCATCCACATGGCTGCCTGGCGCCTAAGACCTCTCTACATCCAGCTTTCTCTCCCTAAATAACTCCCGGCTAGAGCTCTTCGGTGCTCTAGCTCCAACTCTCTGCAGGTTAGACATTTTTCCAAGCAGAGAGTGGAAGGTAGATCCCTTTCCTCGGCAGGAGCCTCCATTTGGAATGGCCTCCCTGCCCCCATCAGACTTGAGCAGGATCTCCTTAAGTTCCGGCGACTTCTCAAGGCTTTCCTTTTTTCCGGCTCCTTCACACTCCAACCTCCCCCCTCCTCTGATAATGCCCCTCTGCTTCTGTGACTGGTGCCTGGTCCCCAGTGAGTCCTACAGGGCCAGGCCTTTCCTTGACCAGTCCCCCCCTAGCATCCCTACCAACACTTGCCTTTGGGCACCCCACCTGTACTAGCCTGAATCTGGTTCACCCCTCCTTCGCACATGTGGCTCCCCTAGGCACTTGCTCAGTCCTCTAGGCCCTCCACTCCTGCACATCTCCCCCTCTCGACCCTTCCCTCAACCATTCCCCCTACCTCCTCCCTGCCTTGCTCTTGTTCTCTGCACTTGCATGGTAAGAATGGCTCAAGGCCTGGTACAACCGTTAATGTTGTTTTTTCTCCCTATGTTCCCCCGACCCCTTTTTTGTCTTGTGGCGCCTGGAAACACTTGTGTATAGGCACCATACAAATGTCCATTAAATAAGTAAATAATACCGCCTAATATTCTTCAGAGGCGTAATTCTTTTAGGGTGACTGCTTGGTGATTCCCGTTTAATGATTGATACGTGCCACAGAAACAAGACATCCACAGGTTACACATCCAATCAATCATGGGTGTAATTATAGTGGGGGCGGGTTTGACAAGTCCCCCAAACCTTTATGGCATGCTTTTTGTCACCTCCATCTTTTGGTGGGAGGGCTGGGGGGCTGCATTGCGGCTGCTGCATTAATTTATCATGTTATTGGACAGCGCGAGTCTGGCTGACTGAGGTGCCCAGCCAGGACTGGCTGTTTCATGACATAATGCCGAGCTGAGCTCATCTGCGTGTATGTTTGTTGGAGGGCTGGACTGCGGGTTGACCCTAGTGAGGGATCACATTTGGACAATCACATTTGGCGTCAGGTGAGTATCCAGCATTGCAAGAGTGGGAGGTGAGGTGAGCCACGAACTGCGGTCCGTGTAATAGTCTCATTCACACCACCCAAACCCCCACCTCTACTTTTTTGGTAACATTAGTGGCATTTGGCACTTTTACACATAAAAAAAATAAAACAGTAGCATCATTGCAGATGCAGGAAACTCATCTATTCGAACTCTGTCCAGGCCCTCTGGGGCAAAATACATGGAAGCCTCCTAATTCGGAAATGGATTGAACCAACTGAAGTGACTTCACAGAAAAGGACATTGCCAGGAACATCATCAGTCTTCAATACGTGGAGGCACCATGGAAGTGACTTCAGAACAAGTTGCCATAAGTAAGCCAAGTGGCAACTAACTTTGTGGTGCAAAATAGCTAAATTGCACTATTGTTATATATGGAGCAACTCTATAGTCATTAGGTTTTTTTATTATAACAGCACGATATATTAACATAAGCTTTGAAGTGAATCAGAATCATGTACAGAACTACAGATAAGACACAATGGGCCTCATTACAATGAGGGCGGCCATGGAATGAACGGTGCCGGTAAGGGACCGGCACCGTTCATTCCGGGCCGCCACATTATGAGGTCCGCAGCGGGCCCCGCTCTGCACGCCTGGTCAGACCAGACCCGCTAGCATCCGCCCCATTCCCATTGAGCCCTAAGGAGGCTCAAATGCGAATGGGGATGTACCGGGTCCGGGTCCCGCGAAAGGGAATCACTGGGCCCTCCAAGGTCGGAATGGCCCAATAAGGCCCCTTTTGTGGACCCGGACCCGAGTTTGGAGGTAGCAATGCCAATAAAAACGGCATGGCTACCTCCAAACTCGTAATGAGGCCCAATGTGATTAATTGAATTGACCAGGATCACACACTTTGGTTAAATGGTGAAACTGAGATGTGGACAATTTAAGCGACTGTGCACATCTTCCCAGGTATAGTTGATATAGATATTTATTAAGGTTTTGCTTACATTTCATGTGCTTAAATAATAAAAGATTTTTGTGTGTGCATATTAGCTGTCCAGGCTTTACACATAAACACATTACATCCTATTTCATTGAATACATATTACATTATAATAATGAGATATGATGTAAAGAACATTGCATTTAAAATGTGTAAAACTGATTATAAGACATTATATAAAACGTTATAAAACATGAGTGTATATGAAAATGATGGTCACGTGTGGCTATTTATGTATAGCAGTGCTTTGGAAGCAAACCACATTACATAATAAGCTAGCCTTTCATAGTAAACTAACTGTTCAATCTATACATTGTAATAGAAATATGTTGAGGAATGAGAGTATGGATTTAGCTTTATTCTCCTCATCCTGCATGTAAAGTCACAACAGCATCATGTAAATTAACGTGAGCCTAACAAATCCCCCTTGGGTTTTAAAGACATAGGGCCTCATTACATGGATGGCAGAGAACCATGGCGCTATTAGCGCCATGGTTCATGCCGGTAAAATACCGGCACCGCCTTGGCGGAAAGGGGAATTACCGCCCCATTCCAAGGTTGGAGGGGCGGTAATTCCCCCTTCCCCCATTGCCCTTCCCCATTCCCATTTTTGCTCCATAGGGCTTAATGGGAATGGGGAAGGCGCTAATTACGGTACCGCAAATTGCGGTACCGTAATTAGCTCCCTGGGTCCCTTTGCGGGTTGGTTTTTAACGCCTGCAAAAAGCAGGCGTTAAATCCCCCAACCCGCAAAGGGACCTCATAGTAAGGCGGTAAGGATTTACCGGTACCGGTATTTTACCGGTACCGGTAAATCCTTACCGCCATCCGTGTAATGAGGCCCATAGTAATTATTTCATAAAGCATGCAACACTGTGGATCCTTCTCGCTTCTGGTCACTCCCTCCCATACATATTTCTAAAGGGACAAAAGTCCCTTCTAATAGTCACCCCCTCCCTCCCATCAGTGCCTAATGGCTCACAGTGTAATACTCTGTTGAAACAGAGCAACGTGAGGATCCTCTGCTTCCCGGAGCTCCTTGGGACATTGCCCTGGCAGTGGGACACCTTTACCGTTCAGACAGGGTAAGGTGCCCTGCTGCCAGGATAATAAGCGTGCTCAGCCAGAATTGCTTGCCACATATTGTCCTGCCAGTGGGACACCTTCCCCGTTGGGCACCCTCTTTGAGGTGCCCAACAGGAGTGGCGTCCCACTGACAAATGTCCCGTTCTGGCCTGCCGCTTGGTACGCTACTGCTTGGGGTAATTTAACACAGGAAAACATATCTTAATTTTAATGAGTCCGAATGTTGCAAGCAATTAATGAAATCAGAATAAGCACCCTAATGTGCTGTTTTAAAATCCTGCAGGCATCCATTTTGTATCATGTCTATATTCTTGTTTGAGTCAGTGCCCTGGTGGCAATAATCAAACAGCAGCTCCCGTCAGCCTGCTTGCAGGCCCTCTTGAGCTATGCAGTGAATTCTAAAGACCAACTGCGGTGTTATACGTTTTAGAAGACTGGCGTGTCTTTAGAATTATTTTAAAGATACGCCACCAGTCTTATGAAAGTTATAACAGAGTGTCGACAATGGACTCTTGTAGTGTAGTAGTTTAGTGTTATCTGTCAGAGCCACCGTCCGCCCTTCCTCCACCCTGCCCCTTTCTTTCAGCTGTCATGACCCCCACAACATTTTATTTAAAGTTACTCCACTGCAATCAATACCTGAAAAATCCCTAAAGCAGATAAACCTCCTAATCCATCTCGCAATAAGACAAATCAGAATTGATCAGCAAAGTGAACGGTTCTTCCTTCTTGGTTGAAAGACCCCTTTCCAAAGACCCCAGTCCTTTTCTAGGGTTTTCAATTAAAAATCGCAAAGATCATCAGTGGATTGTTTCACTTCTTTTGTGTGAATGGAATTGAACAAAACCATATATGGTCATTGCCCCTGTCCGCCTCAAAGGGCGAGGACATGACAGGCCAAGACCAAATCTGTCTGGATAAAGGACTGATGTCTGGGATTGGCTGCGTATGCCCAGGAAAGTTTTAATATTATGAAGAACATTGGGTGGCTGCAAAATGTTTGCAAGGGATGTTTCATGCTGATTGGAATATGAGTTTGCATCAGCTCCCACAATCCTATTCAGCTCCGGAGACGGCTCAATCTCTTTGGCTAAACCTGGGAAGTTTCGAAAGCTCGAGAAATATGCCAAACTGAAGAAGAGCCTGAGGGAGACTTGATGCTGCAACTTTCCAAGACTATCTGACGGGATAGTCACTGCTGGGATGCACGGGTATTGGACCACTTAAGAGACCAGAGGGAACCAGTGGATCTGTGCCTCTTCCTATGGAGAATGGAGAACATCCCTACCACTTGGGAATGTGGACCTTTCAAAACTACAATGTTTGGCAGCTAGAGGTTTCATACTGTGAGTACTGGCAGATTTAGCCCTATAGTTAAACATTGGGTCTATTTTAAACATTGGAGGGTGACACAGCATCTGGCACAAATCCCATTTAGTCAGTCAAACTGTTCCCCATCTCCGACTTGGCTTCTGGCTCGTGGATTTGTTTCAGAGGTTGACTATTGGATTTGGGAATCTCTACTGACCTTTAATGGCAAGGTCAATAAAACGCTGAAAGACTTTTTCCATTTAAAGGTTAGTTGCCTATAACCAGGGTATCAGCATACTTTATCACGGCCCAATTGACCATTTCCAAATTGACCGAATCATTTTGTTCATTCTTTTTAGGAATTTCGGTCAATTTTAATTAAATACAGATGTGGGTGGGGTAAGGGAATAGGTTAAGGTGGGGGGAACTGGAGAGGGGGATGGAGGGGCTCCCCCACATTTCCGAACAAAAAAACAAACCAAACAAATTGGGTCAATTCAGAAAAGGTCAATTTATTTTCGATGAAATAGACCTAAACCGTAACCAGCACTAGAAAAGCTTACCTTCACAGAAGACACCTTCACAGAAGACAATCTGACGCCAATAACATAGTTGTCTGTACAATTTCACATTGAATGCAATGTGTGTGGCACATTGTCAAGAGTTCCCATTCACCGTTTAGCCACATCTACCAAACGTTGATCCAATGGTCACTTGTGGGAAACCCTGTCACCTAGATGTGAGTCAATCTTCCCTCACCCCTTGAACACAGGTGAGAGAGAACCTGTACTAACACAGATCATTGCATGGAACAAAAAACGCGTTTGCTACCGAGTGAGTAAAAGATCCAGTTGAGCGCTCAGTTGAGAGACCTGCGTACAACCAGCAGTCACTGGGTTCAAATCCTGCTAAGGCAGACTCTACCCTACGGCACTGAAAGACTGTAGAAGCCTACTTCAAAGTTCAGAGGATCTGTATTAACAAAGTGTACTGAAAGGTGACAGCTAAAATGTTATTTGTGAGACCTCTATTTAATGAAAGCCTGTAGCTCTCCCAAAAGTCCCACACAAGCTTAAACAACTGAGGTGTTCTTGGCACTCTCAGGCAACATTAAAACCTCTGTTGCATCTGCCGGTTAATTGAATCAGCGGAGGATTTAGCATGGTCACTGGAACCACCTGAGAGGCTGATCTTCGTTTTTAGTATGATCGCCTATGTAGGCCAACCCCATCATTCATCTCACTAGTACATGACCATGACCATGGCCAGCGTCGGTAGATCCAGAACATGGCAGCCAGAAGAGTCGGGTATTCAGGAGGAAAGACCTGGCAGCCACAGTTTTTAAAAACTTCACTGGTTTCTCCTTTTTTAAATGATTTTTATTGGATTTCACAATGAACTAAAAGATTTGTCAGGATTTCCAATATTCGGCTAGTAAATACATGTGCAACTAATGACTATTATCCTTCAATTCATAAGAAAGTGTACCCTCAATAGGTGCAACAGCCTCCATTGGTTTCTCATGGCAATGATGGTCACCTTCAAACTGCTTGCAGGCGTGGGTAATGCTCCGCATGAACACATACAGGGGCTGATTCATGGAATTATTTTTGCTGAAAAACTGGGATTTGTGCACCATTCTGCCCGCAAATTCCCATTTGTTAAACAGGGATTTGCGGGCAGAATGGCGCACAAATCCCAGTTTTTCGGTGCAAATAATTCCATGAATCAGTCCCACAGTGTGTTGCAGAAACCCAGGCTTGCACTTCAATTTAGGTTTATGGCCAAAAGAGGCGATGTATTCATTGGGTTGCAAGTCAAGGAGCACAGCATCCTGTCCATAACAAAACCCATCCAACTAACTACCCCATCGTCTTGCAGAGCCCTATGGTCTCCTGAACTCTGAAGGTTCAAGACAACCTGTGCCTAGGCCTTTCGGCACACTTATTCAGCCTCCCGCCAAACAATAAATCCATTGGTCTGAAATGATAGCCCTACCACAATGTTCCTGAACAGAGAGTGGCATTTACCACCATGCTTCCGGTAGAGCGCCACCTGACGGAGGGCTGAGATCTTCTTCAGCTGAGTCCTTCTGGGCCTGCCTCATCAGCTGAGGGATGAGCACTCTCCACCCCATGAAGATTTCAGCTTTCTGACCATTGTCCATTGTTTATTCCAGTTTAGGCCTGGCATATATACTGGGCTTGCACCAGTAACCCCTGAGGCGCTGGAACTGACCGTCTCTCTTCTCTGCGCATGTATCCTTTGACCAGCACTGGCTTCACCCAACCGGGAAAAGGGAAGCCTAATAAATGTCCACTAAAATTAAGTAGGGACGTGAGAGGGCATGATATCATATGGACATGGTCATTGCTGTAGTTCATATGGGAGTGCCCCAATTCCTCCTGCTATAGAAATCCCTCCTCCCTCATCTTTTTCCAGATGTGTACGTTTGTATATTTATTTATTGAAAAGGACAGAGTTCCCACAAGTGTTATCTGAAAAGTCTCTTTCTGTGCAATAAACAAGAAAATACCCCTTTGACTCCTTCCGAAAAGACTTTCTTCTGACTCAACCATTCTCTAGAGTATGCTGCAAGAAAGATTGAAATATCTTCAATTCAGAAATCATGCTATCAGATGGACAATCGGAAAACCCTGCTGTCTGGGGATGTTTGCACAGCTTGAATACTGACGAGTATTCTCAATCTAAGAATATGTCGATTCTCATAATTTCTTGCTTGCCCTCTGATCTTCTCAAATGTTTCATCTGACTCCTCAGAGAAATTGCATACGATGTGTCCTGTCTGATGTGTACTGTCAGATGTGCCTTCTCCAGGGGGCTTTTCTAGATATGGCTTCCCACAGGGGCTGTCTCTCATGTAGTTTCTCCAGATGTGCCAACTTCAGAGTGTCTCCCCATATATTTGTTCTCATGTACATCTTGAAAGACATGCCTTCTCAGATGTACAACCTTACATGTATTTTCATGAGACCTTGCCAGCGGATACATTTTTAAAGCTCTCATTACAGATGTTCAATTGGTCCTTTTCGGATGATGCCCCGTCATAGTCCGCTGTCTTGGGTGTTTCTATTTTCTCAGAAACCTGTGCTGTGGGCAACTTGATTGCGGATATCTCTGCCTGATCTTAGAGATCACTGCAGTGGTCCTCAAGATGATATGTATTCTAAAAGGTTCCCCTTCATTTCACAGGTACCTGTGCAGAGGTTGTGGGTTAGGAAATGTGTGTGCCTTTTCTTAGGTACAGGTGCAGGTGTCCTTCTGATGGCATGTGTTCTCAGCCATTAGTACCTTCCCTTAGGAAACGGTGCAGAGGGCCCTACTAATGGTATAGGTTCTCCACATCCTAATGGTTACCTTTACAAGGGGTCTTCTCGTAATCTGTATTCTCAGATAGTTCTAGCTTCTCAAAGCTAGCTGTACAGAGATACTTCTCGTGATGAGTGTTAACGCACACACCTACTGACCCATAGGTACCTATGCAGTGGGCCTTCAGTTTGAATAACCTTACAATTGTGCTCATATCTGCATAGATACCCCTGCAAAGTTCTTTCTGGTGTCATCCTTCCCAGGATGAACCTTCCCAGGATTCCTCTGTCAGCCTTTGCACCATGCCCTGCCTGATCAAGTTACTTTCCCTTCCTTTCCAGGCTGATCCAACACACCAAAAACCTCATGTCCAGTGAGGAGAAGCTGTGCATTAAGGTGCTCAGAACCCTGCAGCAGATGCTGGTCAAAAAGAACAACTTCGGAGACAGGGTGCGTAAAGGGGCATGTGGGTGAGAGTGTACAGGACTGTGTTATTAATCTTTTGATCGCAGATGCATGAAGTGCCCAGGCAGCCCTGCCATGATTGGAACTTGTGAAGTGCGGGCTTGCTTAATGTAAGAGATGAGTGCTTAACCTGTGAGGTATCCATCCAGACCCAACAGAAACATCTTTTCGCTACACAGCAATTGCACTGGAAAAAACACTTTGAACCTTTTCTTCTCTAACAGGGTGGAGTTTTGAGGAAATTGCTCCTGAGTAACTATCTGCAAAATAAGAAGTCTAATCCCAAGGGAGAGATAATCCCAGAAATAGGAGCAGGAGGTGAGAAGGAAAATGTGGGGTGGGGCAAGTAACTGATTTGAGTGCTGTTTGACAATGGACCTGTTGTTCTGTGGCAATGCAGTCTTCTGGTTGTAGAACAGTGCTGTGCAATATCACCTCAAGCATTGTATGTCGGTAGTCCCTGGCAACCTAAGGAATCGCTGTCTGCTCTAGATGTCTCTGAGTACACGGTGTGCTTTTATGCAAATGACTACACCACTAGCAATAGACTTCCATACCATCTCTCCGGCTCTTTGGTTTTAGCAAACCACTCAACTGGGCATTACCACACGATATTGCTTGCTGGACGATTGAAGAAACATAAAATGTGGCCAGTCACTGAGAGATGATCGGGGATGGTAGATTCTGTGCTGATTATTTCACCTCTACTTTTTCTTGGTGTTTTTTGTTTCTTTTGTGACCATTACATCATATTTGGGTTATCTCTGCTTAATGTGATGTAGCCGAAGTCAGACCACAGCTTTGATAAGGCTCTTGTAAGGCACAGAATCCAGAAAAATGTGCAGTTTTATTTCAGCACTGCCTTTCTCACCAACTACATAGGTCAAGACCAGGACTGGACGCTGATTGCCGCCATCCAGTGCAAGCTAGACAGAGAGGGAGCCACAAAGCTGGTGTCCGACCTGATCATGAACTCGAAGAACGACAAGATCTTCCATGAGAGCATCCTCTTGGCCATCCGGCTGCTGGATGGAGGGAACACCGAAATCCAGGTAGGCTAACATGGTGTTGATAGTACATACGGATATCCCTGTTGGACCTGGGGCACTCCGACATGCACCTTGTGAGTGCAGAAATGGAGATCCAGGTAGGCTTAGTGAAGACCAACATGGGGTTGATGGTGGATTTGGTTAATATAGGTAAGGCCTGTGTCAGACAAACATGCCAGCAACAGCAGATATGGAGATCAAGAAAGCTTGCAACCTGATGTTTATGGTGAATGTGGTTATCTAGGTAAAACCTCGGTCAGAGAAACATCCCAGGAACTAGCAAATACAGAGATCAAGGTTGATTTGGTGAAGTCCAACATGGTGTTTATGGTGAATTTGGTTATCTCGACTACGCCTGGAATAAACTAACAGGCCAGCAACAACAAATATGGAGATTCATGCAGGCCTGAGGCAGAGTAACTTGGCAATGGGTGTGCGCGTTGAGATCTAGCTAGACCTATGATAAACCAACATGGCAATAACAGTACCTGGTGATTGCTAGCTTATGCTTCGGAAGGGCCATATTGTAGGGATAAACAGAATGGACTTGGGGCAGAAGAACATGGTGGTGACAGCACATATGGCAGGGGTCTGCAACCTTTGGGCTCTCCATATGTTTTGGACTACAACACCCATGTGTCCCAGTGAGCAGGGTCAATGGAGAGGGGATCATGGGATTAATAGTCCAAAACACCTAGAGAAGGATAGGTTGCAGACCCCTGACATATGGGGATTCAGATAGGCCTTGGGCAGACCAACATGGCAGTGGGAGTGAAAATGGAGTTCCTGATAGAAAGACCTGGATTCACAGGTAGTTCCAAGTAAGTGTGGGACGGGCCAGTGAGTGGGAAGGAGCTGCTCACATATAGCTCCAATTAAAGATTAAGATTAACAAATTGAGTGGGAGTGAGGTGCATGGCTACATAGAGGTTGCCAGACAAAGTAGGGAAGAATCCTAATGTAATCTGCTGTATCTGTGTAGTAGCTGTATATGTAGACAGCCATGTATATCTGGAGAAACGAATAGGGGAAAGCAGATGTTAAACACATACAACTCCATGTATGGATGGAGTGGACCAGTGAATAGTGGTTGAGCAGGTCTGTTGGCCAAGATTCTGGTAGACATGGAATCAATCTAGCAAAAGTCAGACTGTAGAGATAGAAATTCAGGTCTTTCACAGCTCCTTCTCTGAGACAGGTGCCCAGATGGTGAATGACAGGTGTGAGGGCACTCCAGGGGGCTTCATGTAAACCTTGCTGGAGCCCTTCTATTTATCCTTCTATTTGCTAGGAGATTATTCAGAACTGCTGCTGATTTTTGATGTACAGTTCTGGAAAGCCTACCATAGTGTACCTGAAAAGGGTTTATACAAAGGTCTGAACTGAACTTTGTCTTAGTAACAGGGATGAACAGTCAGGCTGGTGCTTGGAGATCAGGCATTTGGTGATGTGATGAGTCTGATGATGACATCACTCCTTTCCCGCAGTGAGCCTCTCCTCATGTGGCAAGGGAATGGCAGCAGCTACCTGATCCTGACTTTGGGGGTGGCTATGCGAGGGAGGATCACATGAGGGGAGGCGACCCTCAGGGGGATGGACAGACATCATTGGGTGAGACATGGTATCCTGCCTTTCTTTTTAGGGATACTCCCTTCATCCCCCATGTCTTTATGGCCGATTGTGATAGCACCCTGCAAAGTCCCGCAAAATCAGGTGATGGAACCTTTTGACCTTTATCACCTAATGAAGCAGCCTGTACTGAGACAGAGAAGTGGACTGCCATGAGGAATATTGTGAAGAGGAACCAAGAGACGCAGTCTAGTGTTGACAACATCTTCCCGCCCGCACTTTCCCCCCAGAGGGTGCCCAATACATTTTCCCCACTTGCTCCCCAATTGGCTTGGCAGTATTACTTTTTCAGGACCTTCGCCGGAGCCGCCTTCCCTCAAGGGCCGACTTACTTAAGGCGTATTGCTCTTGTGCCTTTTCTTCTTCATTCTTCCAGGCTGCTGGGAGCAACACCATCTTCCCACCCACACTTCACCCCCCCAAGAGGGTGCCGATTCATTCATTGAACTGACATGGCCTTTCCATGATGGCCGCCCGCACAGTGCACAATATCAGCTGGTCTGTTCAGACCTCATGATTCCCGACTTGCGCACTGATTGGCTGAGCAGTATTACTTTTTCTGGACCTTTGCCGGCAAGCGATCGCCGGCCCCCTCAAAGGGCATCTTTCTAAGGGCCATTACTCTCACTGTCTGCCTTTCTTTGAGCTGGAGGGAGCCCCCTCCATGACAGTGCTCCAGCTGCTTACCCCCAGCCCATGTTGCTGATCACGCTTGCAGTACTTTTACATTCAGTGACCGTGGCCATCTGTTTCTACTTTGCACCGGTAAGCCCCCCAGAACTGTACTACAATGCACCGCCTGGTTGCCATGGATTTTTGTCTCATTCCTTCTAGCATAACTGCAATCTTGATCTTGTTGAGCACCTTATGTGCATCTGCCTAAACTCACTCACTGCTTGTTCTCACTACTTGTTAGTGCCTTCCTAAAAACTGCTCTCTAAGCTTGCAATACACCTGTGCACACTCCATTTTTGTGTTTATAGCCTTTTAGGAAAATTTGAACTTAGTGTGCTTTTACATCTGTGATTCTTCAATTTGTGTGCTGTATTAGCGCCTTTTGGCAACTTCGAATATAGGAGTGTTTTCTCATCTGTGCACTGATTGTCTTCATTTGCACACCTCCTCCTCTGCACCGGCCTGGGTGCTAGGTCACTTGGTGAGTTCTTGCGAACTGTGCAGCTCCCTTTCCCATCTCTCCCCCTCTACCCTCATGGAACTCTCCATCTCCGTTATCTATTCCAATTGCTATTGTAGCACGTATCCTACCTCTCTCACGAAGTCTGGAAAAAAAAAAGCTGGAAAAAGCACTTCCGGACTGTAAACCAGACCTACCTATCGCTTACACTTACGCCAATGCCACTTCCAGACAGACTATTACAGACATCCTCTTCAATCGCCCCTCTCCTGACCTATAGAACCCCCAACTGGTCTCAGCTCTTTCTCCTTTCTCCTACTCACCCATTGATGGTGGCACTAGATGGGAAGTACTCCTTGCATACTTCTCATCCTCCAGGTGTATCATTAATTTCTAATCACAATGGCACAATCATGCCCAAGGCTCTCGACCTACTCTTCTCCTTCTCGACCGGCGCCTGCCTTCTCTCATAAACTTCCTCCCTTTTCTTGCTGCCCCTTCTTCCTCTCCCCTCACTTCTCCACCACCACCGATGGGAGTACCACGCCCCTGTACACCCCCTCCGAAAACTTTCAAAGATGGTAACCAGCTTTACTTAGCTACTCTGAATGCTCGCTCTGCTGTCAAACACTCCTCTGACATCGGTCTCTTACTCAAAGACTTTGGAGGTCATTACAAGTTGGGCGGTAAGGGATACCGGGCACCGGTAAGGAGATCGGTGCCGATAATCCCTTACCGCCCAATTCCGAGGTCCCTTAGCGGGACCCGTAAAGCACGTGTGGTATGGCCACACGTTCTTTACGGGTCCCGCTAAGGGACCAGGGCGCTAATAACGGGCCTGCTATTCGCGAGCCCGTTATTAGCGCCCTCCCCATTCCCATTGAGCCCTATGGGGACTCAAATGGGAATGGGGAATGGTTTGTTCAATGGGGACTTAACGGTCCCTCCAGGGTCGGAATGCACTGGTAAATCCCCATTGAACCAGACCGGTACCGAACCCGGTATTGGAGGCAGCCATGGCGCAAATAGCGCCATAGCTACCTCCAATCTCAGAATGAGGCCCTTTGATATGGACGTCCTCGCTCTCAGCGAGATGTGGTTCAATGCCAGCTCTGTAACTGCTCTTGACATGCTCCTTCCTGGGGGCTACATACTACTCTCCACACCTAGACCCAACTGGCCTCTCTCTCTCTCGCTCTCTACACAAATTAAAGACCCCCTGGCCCTAACTCCCTCTGCCTCTTCCTCTCTGAATAGGCCGACCTTGCCTCATCCCTTTTTACCCCATCTTCCAAACTCCTCCTCCTTGGCGACTTCAACATTCACCTTGACTCTCTTGAAACATCTACCTCCCAATTCCGGATCCTCTGGGACTCCCTCTCTCACACTATTCTTCCTTCTGGCTCGACTCACTCTGCCGGCCATACTCTTGATGCTCTCATCTCTGGTGACATTGCTATCTCTAATCCGGTCACTCACACCCCTCTTCTCCTGGTCTGACTACCACTAAAGCCCATCGGCCCTCTATCCGAGCCACCCCCTGCACGGTCAGCCCCCTTTGCCGTCATTCGACCGATGAAGTGAATGTCAGTTGCTGCTTTTGCTTCCACCTTCATCCCCCCTCCCACCCCTGATTCTGACTCACCCTCTGACTTTCCTCCCTCCTACCCATAGCACCAGATAAGGTCTCTAAAGTGGTCCGCTCTATGAAGGCCTCTTCCAAACAGGTGCCCCCTGCTCATCCTGAACCATTAAAGACAACATCTCCTCTCTCACCCCAGCTCTTGCTGACGTCTGTAACCACTCCTTCGCCATTGGCTCTTTCCCCTCTATCCCTCAAGCACTCGCTTGTGCACCCTCTCTTAAAAAAGCTATCTGCTGATCCCTCCTACCCAGCTAATCATAGCCCTATCTCTACTACCCCCTTCCTGGGTAAACTCTTGTAGAAGTTGTCCCTGCCCCAACTGACCCTCCACACAGAGCTTGTTGGTTGCCATCAATCTGGATTCCGGGCATCCAGAGGCACAGAAGCTGCTCTCCTGAACACCCGTGAAACCATTCTTGCAAATCTCGACTCCAACTCTCCTGCTGTTCTCATTCTCCTTGATCTCTCCTCTGCTTTTGACATGGTCAACCATTCCATCCTCATAAAATGACTCTGTGACACCCTCGGCATCACTGACCAAGCATTGGATTGGCTAACCTCTTTCCTCACTAACCGCCCTTCCCAGCTGCAACTGGGCCCTTTCTCCTCCACCAGCACCCTCTCTACCTGTGGCATCCCCCAGGGCTCTATCCTATCACCATGGCTCTTCAATATCTAACTCGCCCCTCTTACTCAACTTATCTCCTCCTTCTCTTATCATTTCCAGTGTTATGCAGATGACGCACAGCTTTCCTTCAAACTTCCCTCTACTTCCCCCTCTTCTCCTCTCTCATCCCTGACCGTCTGTCCACCATTCAGTCATGGGCCTCATTACAAGGTGGGCGGTAAGGGATTACCGGCACTGGTAAGGGCACCGGTGCCGGTAATCCCTTACCGCCCTACTACGAGTTCCCTTTGCGGGTCCCGCTAAGGCCGCCTGGTTTTACCAGGCGGCCTTAGCGGGAGCCGCAAAGGGAAGTCGGAGCTAATAATGGTACCGTAATTAACGGTACCGTTATTAGCACCTTCCCCATTCCCATTGAGCACTATGGGTGCTCAAATGGGAATGGGGAAGGGCCCTGGTGAGTGGGGAATTACCGGTCCCACCAACCTTGGAATGGGCCAGTAATTGCTCCATTCACCAGGGAGGAGTCGGTAACGGTCTGGAGGCAGCCATGGAGCTAATAGCTCCATGGTTACCTCCAACCTCGTAATGAGGCCCATGGTGTGCAGCAAATGATCTCGGTCTCAATGCCAGTAAAATGGAGATCCTTCTCAGCAGGAGACCTGTGCCCTATTTTCCTCCTACCCTCTGGCCACCCTCTTTGGGCCCCCTATCCCACCATCTTGTGAGGCCAAAATCCTCAGGGTCATCTTCGACTCCGCTCTCTCCTTCACCCCTCACGCTCTCTCCTTCACCCCTCAAATCATGAACCTTACCAAGAAGTTCCAGTTCCACCTCCTCAGAGGCATTCTTCATTTGATCACCTTCCCCCAGAAGCTCAATGTCTCCAGAGTGCTGGTCCTCTCCAGGCTGGACTACTGCAACAGCCTTTTTCTCAATCTCCCTCTTTTCTCCCTATGCCCCCTTCAGCAAATCCAGAATAGAGCTGCAAGACTTATCCTTTGCCTTAAGCCCAGAGACTGCATCTCTCCAGGCCTAAAATCCCTCCACTGTCTCCCGGTGGCTACAAGGATCAAATTCAAGACCCTCTCCATCATCCACAAGGCCTTCTGGGCCTGAGACCATTCTATCTCTAACTTTCCCTTTCTAAATACTCCCCTACTAGAGCCCTACATTCCTCTAACTCCAACTCTCTGACTGTCAAACTATTCTCCAAGCAGAGAGTGGGGGACAGGTCTCTCACATTGGTGGGTGTCTCTCTTTGCAGCAGCCTCACTGCCCCTATCAGACTTGAACCGGACCTCCTTAAATTCTGGAAACTGCTCAAAATTCTGCTCTTCTCTACCTCTTTGCCTTCCCTGCTAATCACCCTTCTGCCGCTGTGACCGGTGGCCTGATCCTCAAGAATCCCACAGGAACCAGGCCCATCCCCCCCAGTCCTACCAGCACCCTACCCCCCAATTCACTGCCCTACGGGCACCTGCTTGGTGGCACCACATCCACCCCTGAGAGTCGCCTGTACTAGCACATAGCCTGAGTTTCTCCTTGGCTCCCCTTAGCACTTCCCTCCCAGGTGCCCTTCCAGCAATTGTCCACTTCCCTGCTCCTCCTTCCATTCCCCTCCCCTGCACTTCTCCTCAATGCACCTGCAGGGCCGAATGCCACAAGGCCATGTGCGACCACGACTGTTTATTTACTGTTTTTTAGCCATTGTTATTATTTCCCCTGGTCCCTTCCAATTTAACCTTGTGGCGCTTTGAAACACAGTTCTGCTGTATAAAGTGCCTTACAAATGCTCAATAAAATAAAAATAAATAAATAAAATAAAGGAAAGCGGTTGCTTCAAAACATCTCCCAGCCTTAGCATGTGAGTTTAAATCTGTCACAGAAGAGAGCAAAGAGAGATCTCCTCCAGGTACCGATACGGAAGCCAGAGGCAGGCGTGATAAGCAGTGCGCTAGCAGCGGACTGGAAGAAGGCAGTGTCCCAAGATGGTAACCCGAGGGCTCTGGAGTGGTGGGTGTGGGAGAAGAAGCCAACCAGGACACTCTGACCCAGCCGGGTGAGCCAGGTTGCAGCAAGTACTCAAGGCCATGGCCGGAGAAGACCGCTGCAGGAGGAGAAGCAAACCAGCAGGCTTCATACAGGCCGCTCGGAAGTGTGGCAGGAACGGAAAGCTGAGCCAGGCTCAGAGCTGCTGTCAGGGAGAAACCTACCGAGCTCTGCAGAAGCAGCAGAGAGAACCCAAACAAGAGCGGCAGGAACATGAGGAAAAATATAATACCGGTGAGCCCAGTGCGGAGGGATGGAACACTGCGGCTGAAATATAGTGACTAAAAAGGGTGAACTAATAGATGAGAGTAGGGAGCAAAGGGCTCCCAGCCGAATTGGTTGTCATCTTAACAGTCACAGTACTTGAGGAGAATTGAAAGCAAGTAATATTGTGAAATCTGAGAAAGAACGGAACTTGGGGAAGACTCCTGCCCCTGTATCCTTATCATCGATGATCAGTGGGATACAAAGGAGAGTACACCAGGCAACTTTCAAGTCTGGAACTTGCACCCATACATCGAAGATCCAAAGACCTTGCAGGAGAGTGTACCAGGCGAACTGCGAATCTGGGATTCGCACCCATAAGGAACTGTAGAAACAAACCTGGCAGGGGAGTATACCCTGTGTTTTGCGAGTCTGGGACTCGCACCCAAGTTGTGCTGTTTTGGACAGAGAATCCCAAAAAAGACTCATGGCCTTAGGATCTGAATTATATTGAATGTGATAAAGAGCCTAGGGAAGGGAGTCATTATTACTGGAATCAACTGCGACGCAAAGAGGAGGGAGTTATCCTCTTGGGTAATGGTTATAAAGAAGTTGGTTATTCTTTTGAACTTTTGTTTTGCTGTAAAGAAACCTGGGGAAGGGAGTAATTCCTCGGAATTGGGAACATTATCTATCTGGAAATTTTTGTTGGAGTTATACCTCTTTGTTGGACTTGAACATTTGCACACTTTCAAACCTAAAGACAATACCCTTAACACCTTGGAGTTATTTTTTAGAATGAAAGAGCTAGGATAGGATTTCGGACAGAGGACATTTTGCTTTGGACATCCTGACATCTGACAGACCCTTAGTTATGGTTGAGGTAGGGAAATACCTCTTAGATCAAGGATAGTGAGGCAATTTTCAAGCCCTTTATTATTTAATAAAAGTTTAGGCCAAGCACCATGAGTCCTCTGTGTCCGAGTCGCATTCCTGGTTCTTCACAGTGTAAAGTACAATTAACAAACAGGAAAGCTTGGCAAGCAATCAAATACAGACACAGGACAGCACAAATATACTAAGGGGGTATTCTTCCACTTTAACTTCAAAAGGTGGAGGAATTAACAGAAATGGTAATTCCTCCAAACCCCAATGGTGCTGCGTGTGACTCATATTTGATAATAATGCCACTTCAAATTCTAGAGTATTTACCTACAGTTCTGAGGTAGTATTTCGACAGTAATAGTAATTTCTGCTTGAAATACCACAATACTCATGATGCAACCCTAGGTGGTTGGTATTGGGGAGTAGACAAGGGAATTACAGGTGAGTTTTCATAAAAAAGAAATATCATTGCATATGTCTTTGCTGTATACAACATGTCACAAGAGCCTGTTCAACATTGTCATTTAAATGTCCCTTAGTGGGGACATTTCTGGCAATCAGAAGATAAGAATGTGAGGAAATACACCACAAGCTCGTTCCCAAGACTGCCGTGTCCCCATGTTATATGCTCATCCACCATCTGGTGGCTCACGCCATAACACTTGACTACAGCTCGACGAACTGTATCATGTCCAATTTCAGAAAAAAAGGGTTCTGCATTCCTAATATATCACCACTGCTGAACAGCCAATCAATGCGGCTGTGCTGTTTGCACACACGTATTGAACTGAAAACATTTTGCAGGCATTGGCCCACTTTAACAAAAATGTATCTCTGATGATAGTTTGAGAAGTGTATTGTTTGTAGGGGCAGTCAGCGAATGTTCTTACATTTTGCAGGAGCACTCTGGTATATTTTGTTCTTTGGCTATATTGGCAAGTTTATCTACAGGTATATGGGGTCCGTTTATTAAGGTCTGTTCATATTGCCTCTGGCTTCTGGGTATGTTTCTGGCTGAAATTCGGCCCAGGGAATGGCAGATTCCTTCTGTTAAGTGTGACCAGATCAGGGACCGGGCCCTGTCAAGGGGGATGCCGACCACCTCTCAACCTGGGTTAGGAGGCCTACCAAGGTCTTTGCGAAAGCCCGTCCTACCCGAGATGTGGGGTGAGAGAGTTGAGGGACACAACTTATGTTCCCCCCACATGTGCATACTAACATTTGGGAAGTATCACTGACCTATCTTATGCTTGCCAGTGTTGCCTTTCTGCCTCTGCAGAACAACCAAGTACAGAGGTTCTTGAGGTGAAGGAAGGATTATTCAATTCACTGGTGAGAAATGCATCAACAAACAATGAGCCGACATTTTGCTCGCTGCAGACTGGCAACCAAGACACTCCGTTACAACGAGATGTGTATGTACTCTGGAATTGACATGGAAGCAGAGGCGTAGACAGGGTAGGACCTGAGCTGGCAAATCCCACCCAAAATCTGTAAATAGCCACTCAGCAACGCTGTATGGTCATTTACAGATGTTAATGTTACTGCTGGGGGCCCAATTACATTAGCTTCAGGCCCCCCTTATTATACACAAGTTTCTGTATTAAAGAGTGAAAGTAGGGTGTGAGAAGGAGGTGTGGAAAATAGTGTTTAGTTCTGTGAGTGGAGAGTATTGTGAGTGGAGTGTAAAGTAGAGGTAGGGTAGGGGTAGGCATGAGGCAGAGCACCACGGGAGCAACAGACAAGAGAGGGAGAGAAAATAGAGAGTGGGGGAAGTAGAAAGAGGAGAGAGAGCAGAAGAAAGGGAAAGGAAGAAAAACATCAGGGTGAGTATGAGAGGGCAAAAGGGGCAAGAACAGGTAAGACTGGGCCAGACGAAAAGCATCGTTTCCTGTGGCAGAAATTGTCTTATTTCTTATGGAATCCCAGGATCTACCTAGAAGACCCTGGTATAAGTAAGATAGACAAGGGTGCTGCTTTTATGCTCTACCCTCTATCTGGTGAGACTTTATATAGTAGGGGGTTTCCGATCTCTAGTCACCTACCTGGGAATTAGGGAAATCTGGGAAAGAGAAGAGGGCAACCATGGGGAAACCAGAGAGAGCGGGCGGCCCTTAGGCTACCCTGCCCCCCTGAAATGTTCAATAGAAACTCTTGGATCATTGAGTTGGTTGTTCTTGAGGCGACTTATGACAGAAGGATGTGCAAAGTATTATCAGTGCTCTACAAAGGCAAAAATCTATTTGTGGCATCTCTCGCCTTTTTTCTTCCACTACCACTAGATTTTAATTTGTTCCTGGAAACGTATGCACCTAAACGAACAACCGATTAACAATAAAAGTCTCCAATAAGTCCAATGTGCTTCCTCAACTGTAAAACGTCAACCTAAATTCCATGACCTCCCGACCCCCCATCGTACATTAGACCTAATGCTCATCACTGAAACATGGTTCAGTGTTTGTTGTCCTCCGATTATTAAACTATTTTCGCCCAATGTACATTAACATTTTCAGGGTTTGGCTAGTAATGGGGATTGTCATATATGAAGATGACAATCCAATCCCCGGCTCCATATCTGAATTGTTTACTTGCACATTTCTCCTTTTAACCTATCCTTGTTTCAACTATTTTATTTTGAGTTATCATCCACTGCGGTAAAACACCCACTTTCCGGATATGTTCTGTGACTCCATCTTTGAAATCGTTCCATCAAACGCTCAAGTGGTCTCTGGTTTGAGAACCAAAATATTGACAGTCTTATCAGAGAGCGTATCCTCATGCGATAAATGGAGGCAACCATGTATCAAAGAATATTAATGTAGGAAACATAATTGAGAGTCAATACGTCAAATATACTGTGATCCAAAACATGTTTTGACACAGTCTTGAAATTGGTGCTCAACGCTTGCTCTTCTGATATTTAGAGGACTTCAGATCTGTTGACTTGAGGATAAACTTTCTTCTATGCAATGCAGCAATTGCATTCGATAATATTGTCACCTGTTATTTCAGTAGCAATAGTTCTGGTTCTCTATTGAACATTTTTGGTCATTCCTTATTAAAAATTATCTCAAGTAGCTTGTGCTATTCAGCCTTCTCTGAACTACACCTGCTCTTTAAATCCGAGCCAAATGTCATTTAAAAATGAGTTAATAATGCCGCCCACTGAAATTCATCCCTGGTACCCTCTTGCTCCTGTAATTGATGGCAATTTTCCAGCGAGTAATTTCCTTTTAAATTGTAACAATGAGCTATCTGCCAATATTTTACATAGGTGCAAACAACATTCTGAAGCCCCCAAAGGGTGGGTCAAAGTCAGTTAATGCACCAGTTACAGGTGGCCTGAGGGTGGAATGGAATGTGCCATTCACAGGGTCATGATTGTGTTTTATATCCGTTATCTGGCCTTTGAAACCGTCAACAATGCATCTTCACCATCCTGTTATATATATGGTACACAGCATAATACAGGTATTTCTTATTAAAAGGAAGCGACAGTCCCAGTGGCTCACTTTCATTTGGATATTCAACCCTTTGCCTGTGAAGTACCACAGGGGTCAAGCTTGGCCACACTCCCACTCAATGACAAGACAGTGGTTTACTGTGTAAAACATATGTCTGCAAAGGATACCTAGTAAATTCTCAGGTACGCTTGGAAATGTTGATTTTGGTTATATAATATTCTCAATAAGTGAACTTTACTGGATCTAGAGACCCTTAGCTTTCTTTGACATTTGCGCGCATCTCTGTGTGCTGACTCCAGAGCAGTCTCGCATGGGATTGTGCCATTATAAAACACGTCCATGAATCAGGCCCTAAGTGGATGCTACTCTACCCCTGCTATACTGGTCAATACATACGAACATGGGTTTGGGAAGATTTTCTTTTTTGCTGCATTCCATCCATAGCCATCTATGAAACCCCCCACATTTTTTGTTTTTCTTCTGAACCTGTCCTGACTTTTGAAGGAAAGAAAACCCTTCTTGCTTCATGTACCTTGCTTAACTCATCTATTTTATGGCCCAATGAATCCCTATTTCTATCAGTGCAGTGGGACATTTTTCCCATAATGGAATCCTTGTTTCGTTTACACTGCACACATCGCTGCAACGTGAAGAACTGTAGAGGTACTTTGTATTTCTTTATGTTTTGTTTTAAGTAACTTTTATGTCAATTGAATGATTGATCCAGGATGGGCTTGTGGCAGCAGTCATTTTCCTACCGTGTTTTTTACTTTTCTCACATGCTTTTTTACATTTGACCACTTAATGCCTTTTAGAGTACCATATACTCTAAAATAGCTGTGACATGTGATTTTGGCTCATCTTTTGGCCTTTATCCTACCCTCTGACGACTGGATATTTCATATAAGGTAAGCCCTTTCCCTGCAAAGCATTGGATGAACCAAGCAAAGCTGTGGTTTGTGTTTGTGGCCGGATGTGGGGGTGTGAATGTCTGGTCCAACTCCACATCCAGGTCAGAGTGTGTCTGTTGCTGGGCACATGTGGTGGACAGAGGCTGTCCATGACTGGACAGCCCCTGCCAGTTTTATGGTGCAGATCTTTAGTATTGGTGGGATTGTGGGCGGCTCCAGCTCTTATTTAGGATACAAGGAGGACTCCTGCAGCCATTTTTGAGATTGTCATTGGAGCCAATACCCCTTCGAAGAGGAGCATTCCAGTGAAGACTCATGAAAAGCGGTTGCAGCCAACCAGCATTGCCTCCAGCAACCGTCCTGGTGAAGACATGCTGCTTTGTGTGATCTCCTAAAGGCCTTCATGGATGTTTCATCCCCTGTACCGGTGGAAACAGCCCTTCTGAACCCCTGCTCAAGAATCCTGCCCTTGCAAGCCTTCGAAAGAGTCCCGGGACCACACTCTGGACTGACAAGCTCACAACTGGGCTACTACGCTGCATCGGTTATGCTTCAGAGTTGCGACTTGGGACTCTGTAGATCCTGGGATTCTGAGACAAAATGTCTTCACCTGCAGTTACAGCTCTCCAACATGAGGAGCGGCCCTGCAGGACCAGCTTCTTTTTCAACACTGTGAGGGTCGTCTTCCACCACCTGTTCATGGTGTTTGTCGCTATCTCCCAGCGGCATTGTGTCCTGGATTCCCCAAGATCGACAGCATCATAGTGGTCACCTCTTCATCATTCCAGGGTCGTCCCACTGTCCATTCTCATGGACTGTCTCGCCAGAGTGCCAACGACCACCTTGGTGGACCTAAACCCCAATGCTGAAAGTGGCCTCTGCCCCAGCGACACCTCGACCCCTTCTCACAGAACTAATATGTAAAGTAAGTGGACCCAGAGGATTCAGAAGCTTCGGGAGTGGTTTCAGCAGGATCAGACTCCACCTGTTTCTACCCACTTTCCTTCCATACAGTTTAATGGGTGCAAAATCTTAACTCTACTGCTCCCTTGCCTGGGGAGTTCTGGCCAAGGATCCCTACTTGTACTTACCGTGAGGTTGTGGAGTCGGAGAAGAAGCCTAAAGAACTTTACTTGCTTTGTTCTTCACTACCTGGATTCCGTACCGCTCTGTGTTGGCTTTGCCAATGCATTTTCTGCCTTTTTAAGAGTCCTAACTCCCTCGAAAGGGTAAACATAGGGACATGTGAATAGTAGGGCACAAGGCCCCACATCCTTAAGCAGTAAATTACTTTTTAGGTATTGGGCTTCATTTGTGTAAGGCAGGGTAATTCTGTTGTTATGCTCTTTACAATACTTAGCTGTTTTCTAACTGGTGTGTTACTTACCTTTGTTTACTTCAATTGCTTTGCTACATTTACATGTTCCCACTATCTTATCTAACGGTGTGGAAAGTAAAGTGCTGGTGCCCTTTAGCCAGGGTACCCCAAGGTGGATGTACATATATTAATAGTGTATGTTAGGTAGTTTTGCTGACCAGTGATTTTCTTTTATCAGAGTTTGTTTCAGCCCTGATGTATGCTAATGTTCTTTTATCCATTCTGCCTAAATTGATTTATTAAGAGTGGTCCGAATGTGCATAACTGAGCCCTTCACCGCCCTAAGACTCACCCAAGACATCCTGCTCAGTCACTATCTTGATAGAGTTTGGCCAGATATTAGGGTTATTTCCTGTTCTGCAGAATCTGCCCACAGGGATTATTCTGAAATTCCATTTTACCAGGCAAAACAACAAAATAAAAAAAAGAATGAAGAACAGTTCAAGATGCCGGCAGGTGAAGATCTGTGAGCAAACGATATCGACCGGGCTCCTCTGGGAACCTGCCTGCAGAAAGTCAGTCGCACTTTGATACTTCCTTCCAAAGCCTTATTCATGCCGCCTTTTTCTCTTTCAGCCGCCATTGGTTTTGCTTCCTCCCATTTATCTTCACCAAACCCAAAAGCCACCACTATTACCTTGCTTTTGGCATGGCCCGCCTAATCCTGCTGTCCCTTATGGACGGCTTCTATCTCCCAGTACCCCTGGACGCACACATCAGTGCCGAGCATGAATGTCAGTGAAGCTTCCTAGTTTCTCTCACATAAACTGACAGTGTTTTTACGCCGACCTATTCAGATGAGAGTGCATTCCTGCCATCATTTTCAGGGAAATCTTCCTCTTGATACATAGCTTGGCCACAAAGGCCAACCATGTGTTCATGTTCATTTTGCAAAAAGTTGGGTTAAGTACCCTACTGGTATCCAGCAGACATTAAACTTCCATCTCTTTTGGGAACAGTCTAAAGCATTCTCTCTCCTGGACCCTGTGTCCTTTCTCCTGCCCAGAGACAGCCGACTACTGTAGTGTACTTTGCTAGATTGGTTAATCACTCACAACCGGTCTTCTTTCTTTTCTCTCTCTCTGCAGAATTCTTTTTACAACCTGATGAAGGGGGACAATAAATCAGAGAAATTCTTCAAGGTTCTCAACGACCGCATGAAGAATGCCCAGCATGAGATTAAATCGATGGTCTCTGTGAACTTGAGTGACCTGAGCAACCAGGAGGAGAGAGAGGTGGCCCCTGAACATATGGGGAAAGGTAAGCAAGATGTCCCCAGAGACCATGACTATTTGTATTTGTATTTGTATTATTTGTAAAGCGCAGCCAGGCCCATGGGCAACCGGGCGCATCATTTTACATACAGGTTACAGATGTTACGTTACAGTTACATACAAATGATCAGTACAAAAATACAGTTGATCAAGGCAGGAGACTCAAGCTTTTCCTCTTTACAAAGAGATAATGGAAAAACAAACAAGTCAGTAATGGCGAAGCAAATAAATAAGTGGGAAAAGTACAAAAAATAAAGTAAGGCAGAAGAGAAACGTAATGATCTAAGGAGGTTAGACTGCCAGGGTATTCATGTCCTAAAGCCAGTGTTTAGTGTTGCGCTTGCATACATGGAAGGAGGGTTCTGATCTGAGAGAAGCAGGCAGTGTGTTCCATAACTTTGAAGCCAATACGGGGAAGCTAGCACCTCCCGAGTTCTGGAGTTTGAATCTCGGTATGGTCATTGTCTGTACTTGGGCCGCTCTGAGTGGTCTTGAGGACGTATGTGAGGTGAGTTGGTTAGTAAGGTAGGCTAGAGCGAGGTTGGCCCTAGCTTTGTGTGTTAGAGCAAGAGTTTTGAGCAATATTCTGTGTTCTACCGGAAGCCAGCACAGGTTACGTCTAGTCTCAGAAATATGCGACTTCTTCGTGGATGTTGAGGGCTGCCCTGATGGCATTATTCTGAATAACTTTTAATTTGTTAATATTTTTGTGGGTAGTACCTAAGTAGAGGGCGTTACAGTAATACATTTTAGAAAGAACTAAAGTTCTGGCAAGTGTGATACAATTAGGTGTGGTAATGAACGGCCTGCAGGTAGTGATTAGTTTACATGTGTATGCGGATGATGCTGCTACCGCGTTAGTTTGTTTGGAGAAGGATAAGGTGGCGTCAAGGTAAATGCTAAGAGTTGTATTTTGTTGGAGACGGTGATGGAGTTACCATCTATAGTAATAGATCTGAAGGCAGTGTTTAGTTTCTTCAGTTTAACGTGTGTACCGAGGATTAGCAACTCAGTTTTTTCGTCGTTTAGACAAAGACCGTGTTGCGCCATCCATGCTTGTATCACTGAGTAGATTTCGTTTAGGGTTTTGCTGTCAGTTGCATAGTCTCCAGAGATGGGAATGAGTATCTGGGTGTCGTCAGCATAGTTAGTATACTTAACACCCAGATAGTCAAGGATGTCAAACAAGGGCTTTGTAAAGACATTGTAAAGCGTAGGGGACACACAAGAGCCTTGCGGAACCCCACAGGGTACCGGGGAGGGTTCAGCAGAGTCGGTAGGAGAGAAGACCCTCATAGTTCTGTTAGCCAGGAAGGAGCTGATCCAGGGAGTGGCAGAGTCGGAGAAATGGGCTGCAGTTTTCAAATGGTGGCAGAGCGTTTGGAGATTGACCAAGTCAAAAGCTGCTGACAGATTAAGCAGTAGGAGGAGTGCTAGTTTACCATTGTCTTTTAGTATTTGAATTTGTGTGGTGAGATCAATCAAGGCAGTTTCTGTGCCGTGTCTTGGATGGAAACTAGATTGCCTCAGTCCCAATAGGTTGTTGGATTCTAAGTAAGCCTGTATTTGCAGGTAAGATGCTCTAGCCAGCATGTTTAGTAAAAAGGGTACCGTTGTAATAGGCCTATAGTTAGACGGATTGGCAGGTTCAAGAGTCGGTTTTTTGATTAGAGGAATGACCCAAGCGTCTTTTAAGTTATCAGGCACTACTCCAGTTTTGAAGGAGGCTTTGATAAGGTTAGTGATAAACGGCACAAGGTCATGTGCAGCTGCCTTGATGATCGGAGCAGGGCAGGCGTCACGTTGGCAATTAGTTTCCTAATAATATTCTCCACTTCCCAGATTGACAAGTAGGAGAAACTAAATGGCTTGCAAGTGGGCTCAAAGGTAGGAGTCTTACTAGGATATTGTTTGTAATCAGGGTCAGAGAGTAGCATACATTGTTTCACGTTGATTTTAGATTGTAGCAGGGCTATTTTCTCCAGGAGAGCCTTCTGGATCTTAGTGCACCATAATGCATCTGTGATGCATTTGTCAACAGGAGCGATAGGCGAGTCCAGTTCTTTTAAGATCTTAAAGAGTTCTTTTGTGTTTGATTCCGCTTGTAAGATCCTTTTGTTGTAGGTGTCTTTTTTAGCAAGTATAATGGCCTTTTTGTAATTGGATGATGCTAGTGTCAGCTCATTCTTATTAGTTACTGAAGGGCACTTTTTCCAGTGTGCTTCTGCAGTTCTCTTAGTTTTGTGCAATTGCCTTAGGTGCGGCGTGAACCACGAATTCAAGTGGCGTTGAGGTTTAGATTTCCGCAATTTTAGGGGGGCGATGGTATCCAGTGCTTTAAGTATTGCCTGATTGTAAATATCCACTAGGAGTGTGGGGTCCGAGGTGGAAGTATTGTTGAGGAGGGGGAGTATTAGAGGAAGGAGTTTATCCGGCGTAATGTCTTTCTTGTTCCTGGTGTAGGTGGGTGGTGCAATGATTGGTGCAGGACATAGTGTGGTGGCTTTGATGGCAAAGGTTATTTTGTGGTGATCGGACCAAATACATGGTTCGTTAGATAGCAGATTGATAGTGCAGTTAAAGTTAGTGAGCCAGTCCAATGTTCTTCCTTTAATATGTGTGGGCTCGTGAATGATATGGGTGTGACCAAGGTCTGATAGGGTGTTGGCTAGGTCAATGGCATTAGTATTCAATGGGTCATTAAGTCCAAGGTTACAATCACCAAGTAAGATATTTTGTGAATTAGGTTTGGTATTAGTAGATATAAGGGACACAATGTCCTCAGTGAATGTGGAGATGGGTCCTGGTGGTCGGTAGATGAGGTACACTGTTGCTGTATGGGTCGGTGATAATGGGAGTTTGATGGACAGGGATTCAGCAGAAGGGATTTTTAAGTCCTGAATGACTCTAAAGTTGATGGTGTTTTTGAAGATGAAGGCGAGTCCGCCTCCCTTCACCTGGTTGGTGTTTCTATCACATCTAATGATAGCATAGTCATTAGGTATGGCTAGGGCCAAGGAGGGGCCGGATGCTGCGTTTAGCCAGGTTTCCGTAACCGCAAGTAGGTCAAGCTTTTCAGAAGTTATAAAATCTGCAATGTCCAAAGCATGGGCCGGGAGGGTCCTAGCATTCAATAAGGCTGCTTTAATGGCAGTGTCTGTTGCAAAGGCTTTCTGCGTTGGTGGGGAAGTGACAGGCAGAGTGTTAGAGGCTAAGCTAATATCTGGTTCATTAGCCTGGTTGGCTGGATTGTTTTGCTGACGCACATGTTTATTTCTCTTGTGGAGGTGGGGCTGAGGAGTTTTATTCCACAGTCGGGCTCCTAATCTGATATTTCTACATGTAATGCTCGGGTGGTGAGAGCGTGGTGTGGTTTGATCATAATTGCTTGTGATGTTGTTGGGAGATGATGATGAGCTATTATATAGCTTAGAATATAAGCACCGTTTTAATGGGGTGGCTCTGGAGTTCAGTCTAAAGTTTCTGGTGGTAATAGAACAGGTAATAGAACAGGGTTGATTTGGTGTTGGTCTGGTAGCAAGTGGCGTGCAGGATCATCCAAATAAGGGTTAGCACAGACCATAGTGTTAATCCACAATGTGTGGGTGATGGTTACGTCGGGAGTGAAGGTGGACGTGTAGAGGCCAGCATGTAGGTGAGATAGGAATGTCCAACGTCTGGTGTAGATGTACAGTAAGTGAAGAATAGTAGTTAGGCACCAATACATAATGGAGGTAAGAGAGGTACTTGTAAGCAGGAATTGTGTGATAATACTCTGGATGTACAGATCAGATGGTGCGCTAACTAATATGACACAGTCAGCCTATAATGAGAGACATTTTACATACCAGACATTTTACGTTTTACAATCCCTTCTGTACTAGGGGATCGAATGGCAGATATGCTTATATTGGTCGATATAACAGACAATATAGAGTATAGCTTACTTAAGTTACAAAGCACTGCGAAGCAGCAGAGATCAGGGTGCAATTCTATGAGCACGCAAAGTCAAATGTGATACAAAGCGCTGCAAGGCAGCAGTAATGAAGATACACTTCTAAAAGCACACAATAACAGGTGAGGTCCAAAGCTCTGCTAGGCAACAGAAATCAGGGTGCAAAAGTCATAGGCAGGCAGCATGAACATGGAATCAAAGCAGTGCCAGAACATACAGCACAATTTATACTTGTGGACAGGCAACTTAATAGGTATAAATAGTAACGTGGCATGTGGCCAGAAGCGGAGAGCTCTAAGGGCAGTATCTACTGGAACGCACTAATGTACTTTGATAAGTGCAAATGCTAAAGCATTAAAAGCCAGGGGGGCTCAAATGCCAATGTATTCAATGTGAGGCACGATGCCTAATAGACATGCTAAATACAAATGCTAAAACAGTACATGCCGTAGGCGCTCATTTGCCTTAGTGCGCAATGGAGGTGCAGAGGGCATGGCAATACGTTATCAGGGTGTGTGGGTGGTTAGATGTGCGGCAGCGGATTGAGGGAGGAAAACCACGGGCTGCGTGGGTCATTGCAAGGCGTATGGAACACAGTAATGATGTTACAGACAATTACAAACTTGTGGTGTAGTTACGACAGGGGCCCAAGGTGTGGAGCTCAGCATGTCTTGTAGATAAAGTCACGTAAGTTATTAGAGGCAGGTGTTCTTACCCGGCATGGAAGAGGATTCCAGATAATGGGTCCAGGTGGGCGCGGGAACCACGGCCAGAGTTCCTGGCCCTGGTCTCTGTCGGCTCTGGACAGGATCAGGACAGGAGCTTGTTCCTTGTTGGGTTCCTTAGTGGGTGGGCCGGCACTCGCCTGCCGGCGAGGGATTGGTCCTCTTAAGGGGTGAGAAGCCAATCAGGGTGACCTGGAGGGCCTGGTAATGGTTGCAACTAGGCTGCATCAGTGGACTGGGGCGGCGGCCATCTTAGATTGGAGAAGCCTCATGGTAGACAATGGAGGCACTGCGATTTTCAGCACCGCGATTTTCGGCACCAAAATGATTTTCAAATGTAGATGGTGCAGAAAGCAGCAATTATAAACGAACGGAAGCACATGAGCACAATTTACATGTGCTTTGGGATCAGATTAGGCGTCGGAGAAAACTGCTCTCAGCAGTGGGTGCGAGGGCAGCCAGGGGGCCTACCTTCCGGACGGCTGAAGCTCCAGCTCAGCCTTGGATCGAGTCACTGCTCCTGCAGTGATCAGAGGCACCTGCTCCTCTGAGAAAGGGCACACTAAGAAAGCACTATAGCACGTGTTAAAGGGATGCGGCCCTCGAGCCTGTGGGGGAAGGTGCCTATGGGGATAGAGGTGGTCATGAGTCTATGGGGAAAGGTAAAAAAGATGCCCCCCCAGAGCCAAGACTACAGTACATGCAAGGGAGGTGGCCCCAGAGCCTATGGGTAAAGGTAACCAAAGTCAGGGACCGCAACAGCCCATGAATACAGTACATGTGTGAGAGGGGTGGCCCCCGAGCATATGGGAAAAGGTAAGCAATATGCCCCCCCCTCGACCCCCTAAGTCCATGACTACAGTTCATGAGAGAGATGGGAGAAAGGTAAGGAAGGTTCCCCCAAAACCTATGATTAGAGTACACGCGAGAGAGGTGCCTCCTAAACCAATGGGGAAAGGTAAGCAAGGTTCCCCCAGAGTCTATGATTAAAGTACATGTAAGAAAGGAGGCTTCTGAACCTATGGTTCAAAGGGGATGATATCCCCATATCCCATGTCTACAGTACATGAGAGAGATGGCCCCAGAGCTTTTGGGAAAAGTTAAACAAGGTGCCCCCAGAGTCTAGGACTACAGCACATGTGAGAGAGATGACCCCAGAGCCTGTGGTTAAAAGTAAGTGATATGTCCGAAAGACTGTGCCTGAAATGGAGAGAGTGACACACACTGGCCCAGAGCCTGTGTATTACTTTAAAACAGACAGCAGAACCGGATGCTGCAACTGACGGGATGGACCCCAGCAGAGCCAGCTTCTGTAGGACTAAGGCAACGCTGGTCTGCTCTGCTATCCTTTGCAATGTCCTTATCCTCTATTTAGATCTGTATAAAAATGCTATGTACCTATTACTGTTACTTATAACTGCCTTCTAAACATGCGCCCTGACGCCTCTGGGCAGGGTGCGCACTATAAATAAACAAATACAAATACAAATGCAGGAGTGTCCATTAGCAATGCATAGTTTCCATCCCCCCCTCTAAACTCTTACCATCCTGCTGTTTCTCCCCTGTTGTTTATCACCCACTTTTCTCGTTCTTCTCTGTATACTCTTCCGCTTCTTCCTCACTGCTTTTTGCATTCTTCCAACCTGTACGTTCTCTTTTCTCCGGCTCCACCCTCTTACTCCATCACTTCAGAGCGTGCTCTTCCTTCTTCTATGGTTTGGATTTGGGAACTGGCTCACATCCGTTTGTGGTAATCAAGGACCGGAACAGGCGTAGCATATCACAGTCTGTGTTATAGTCCGGGACACACCAAAATACAAACTGTCCTTGTGTCCAAAAAGTATCTGACCCTCACACTAAAAATGAACAATCAAAGGTGCAAGGTAAGTATCTCTGTTTTTGATTTATCAACGAGTGTGTAAAAATCAAATATGAAAATTCAACAAACAACCCTTGAATCCAAAAGGTGGTTCCCTTCCCTGGATTGACTCAGATAGAATCGTGATGTGTCCTTTTCAAACAACACTTCCTTAAGAGTAGCAGAACTGTCTCTTTCATACAACACTTTCTTAAAGATGGCAAAAAGTGTCTTTTGAAGAATAGCAAAAGTGTCTCTTTTACACAACAACTTTTCAAGGATGGCAAGAATGGAAAAAGTGTTTTTTCAAACAATGATTCCTCAAGATTAGTAGAAATGTTTCTGTCACACAACACTTTCTTGAGGATAGCGAAAGTGTCTTTTCAAGCAGTGATTTTTGATTAATCCTGTGGAGTCATCACTAATCCCCAGCCTAAAGTCTCCTCTCATGTGGCCATGGGAAGGCAGCCGCTACCTGATCCTGGCCTTGGGGGTGGTACTCTGAAGGTGGATCACATGGGAGGAGATGGCTGTCGGGGTGAGGTGATGGCTCCGACAGGAGAGCCGCAGTATTCTTCCCTTGACTGTGAAGAAGAAACACAAATCCCAGAGTTTCTAACGGCCTGCTGTTATTATTCAGAACTCTTTCATTGTAAGGACTTAAAACGTACTTCTGTTAAACATCTTAAACAGAACTTTATTCATTCTTCATACGTGCACAACCTCTCTAAAACTCATTTGACATCTGATGTTCATGATGATTGTTATGCAGACAAAAGTGCTCAACAAAGAACTTAAATCAATATAAAAAATACTTTGGACTTCAATCCCCAGAAAGCTTTAAGTACTGGGATGAAGAAGAGGAGTAACGAGTCAATGAGGATCAACAGTAAAACCAAGAGTAACGTGCGGTCCGGTTGTTATTTATTCAATAAACTACGTGTGACATTTACATCCAAGAATCAGCTCCAGGACAAAGAGAGTGAAAGTGAAGTTGGATCGGGCTGCAGATTATACAGAGCAGGAAGCAGAGCCGCAGAGAGAGGTAGAAACACAGCAGCGACCCAAGCTGAAGAAGAATGGCGCTCCCGGACTGCCACTTGTCACTGCAACATACCAGAGTGGGGGGCGATCCAACGGAGAATAGCGGGCTCCAGGGAAGGACTGCAAAGGCTCAGTCAGCCACAGTAAGGTCTTCCAAGGCACTGCCAAACTTCAAAGCATCAACCTTACCGGCGAGGAACTACGAGGCTTGCACAGGAGCTGAGAGAGGTTTTGACAGGCTACCAAAGCCATTCCTGAAGGCAAACTTTGCTGCTGCAACGTGTTGCAAGTTGGAGACACCAGGAAATACCGCCGAGTTGGCCCTGTGATACCCCGGGGCGTTCTGACAGGCACATGGACAATTAAGTGAAGGTTTTGGATACTGACCAAATACATTTACAGTATAAGAGCAAAAGTGGTACAATTCCTCTTATGTGGGATGTCGCTTTGGTCTTCATGAAAAAATTCTTGACAATCTCATTGAATTTCAACATTGGTGTATTTATTTTACAGTTGTATTATCTAATAGGCCTTTTGCTTAAGGTGTTCAATATAAAATAAAGTAATTTAAGTAGCATTCAATGGATACACCCACATAGGTCCTTCCAGCAGACTGGACAAACCAATCCATCCAATTGTGCATTAAAATCTAAAACTGTAACATCCAAACCTATTATACTAAAAGAAAGAATCCTTTTAGTACAAAAAACAAATGTTTTCCTCAGTACCAAAAGTACACTAGAAGGAATAGCAGACGTTTTTCCATCTTCCTCTAATAAAGTTTGAACCTACAGCCCTTCTGTTAAAATTACTAAGGGAATTATATCGTCCCTTAAAAATATACACCAAGAGGAAAAACCTAACTTAGAAAAAGTGAACTACATGTCCCAGAATCCCATGGGGACTGAGACGAAGAAGATGGCTAACAAGGCATGTATATATAGAAGACAGGCAATTAGGCCTAACAGCCTCTGCAAGGATTAGGCAAATGACAGTAATGGCTTGCACCTGAAACCAATTGCCCCACCTAAGAAGCATAAAAGGCTGCAGCTGGAGAGGGAAGAAAGAAGGAGCTGGAAGGCTGGCAGTAGTAGCAGAAGCAGAAGAACACGAGGTTGGCCGTTCATGAGGGAGTGTGATCACTTAAAGGATGCCAGCACGTGGAGTCAGCAGATTTGACTTGCAAGCTCTGAGAGGGTCCTGTGTTCACAAACACTGCCTTGCCATGGCTGCATTCTTGAGAAATGTGCTGAGAGTGAAGGTCTTCCCAGGTGCGCCTAGTGGCTGTAACTGCAGATCCGTGACCGTGATGAGGCCTGAGGCCTATAGCAAGAAGCACGCAGAGGGACAAAGGAATGAAGGAGACTCCCAGTTGGCGTGGCCAGACCGGGAACACCCATGCTGCAGAAGAGTGTGGGTCCCAAGTGTGCCTAAAGCCGTAGTAGAAGAGGAAGAAGTCGGGAAGGTGAAGCAGCCTGCAACCGCAGTGTTCCTGGAGCCGTTGAGTGAAGCTTGCCATTGAGGTTCACTCCGAAAGCCTTGATGTTAACTGTTACCAGCTCTAAAGTGACTCACGTAGGAATAGAAGTGAGTATAAACAGTTTGGCGTTTTGAAGAGTCTTATTATGGTATCATGGTCACTTTTAGTAAAAGTCGTAGTGCTCGTGTGAGAAGAAAAACATTTCATTTCCCAATGTTGCCAGTGTTGTCGCGTTTCTCCAATTAAAGGGAGACCACTTTCTAAATCATTCTGAAAAGTCTAACATTGACCTTCACAATTGTTACAAGAATGTATGGCATCAAAGGGAGGTCACGTGTGACCAGTTATGATTCCCGACAGGAGTTGAAAGAATCCCTGTGTTAATACGTTGGAATACAAACACAGTTATTCAAGGTTAAAGATCTACCTTAAAGAGTGGTCATGTATCCCTAAATCGGTTTCTCCTTTGAAGACTAAAGCTTGTAAGTTTAAGAGCAAGTATTCTTAAAACGCTGAAGTTGTTGTACTATTAAGAAGAAGCATTACCCAAGCCAAGAGTCTAACCCTTTCAATATTGAAGCAAGCCCTTTTTAAATCTACCCACCTGGGTTATGAAGTTAACAGTCCTGTGTATTCTGATACAAGTGTGACATTGTTACCTAAAGTTGGAAGTGTGGCAATACAGTTTCAAGGTAGCCACCGGAACCAAGAACGTGTGAATAAAGCTGGGGAAGGGAGCTGGGTGCTTGTAAGAAGATTGAGTCAATAATCTGTAATGCTGAGACTGTTGAAGTGGAGAGAAAGTTGTCTGGAAGCAGAGGCAGATTATACTTGTGGCAGTGAGACAGACAGAAGAGGCAATGAGGCTGCCCTTTTCTTGGAGCATAGGAAAGAAGAGTGCCTTGCCTACCTGTAGAGGTCGAAGTGTCTTGTCTTTAATGCTTAACAATCCTGAAGTACAAAGTTGAAGCAGAAATACCAGAACTGTGGTTGCGTACAGTACTGTCAGTGGATGTTACATTGAAGTTGGTGGAAGTAGTAGCATACTGTTGAACAAAGGAGCCTGTTCCCACACCAACAGTAGTAGAAGGGTGGTTGTCAAGAGGACAGGAACAACCCAAGAAGAAGCATCCTTACAATTATACCAAATACACTACAGAGGATATCCAGGATTACCATTGGTGCTATTTTCTTGGCGGGAATTGGAAGAGGATCTTTTCAGATGAAAGCTGAAGAACTGTTACCAGTGGTTTTCCTTGGAACTTATATGAACTGGTACAAGACTTTCCTTTTTCTCCTTTTTGAACATTTGGGGAAATTGACTTTGGACAATCCTGGGGAAGGGAATTACCCAGAACAGGCGACGGTCATCCAAAATACTGGTTATTTGTTGTTCACTCTTTTATGTTGTTTATGGTTTACTTTGAATGTTTGGTTATTTAGTGTGAGGGCCAGTTTGTCTATGTTAGGAGTTATTCCCTTAGCATTTAGACTAGGTAGGAAATGCCCTGATAGAGTAGGATTAGCAAGGATATATTTGAATTCTGTTTTTTTAAATAAAATGTTTTATTCTGAGAAAAACACAAGCAGTTGTCCGCCTTGCATTACTGACCCCTCACAGGCCTCTGGATACAATCCACCTAGAAGACCCCAGAGGGTCTCCGCCAGATAAGGCTGTTATCACAAATTGCCAGTCTAACAATAGCAGGTGTTACAGACTAATGACCATTGTGGGACTAGGGAAGTCTGGCTAGGGAGGGCAAAGCTCATCACAGACAAGAGATGCAGGGATGGATGGCCCTTAGGGAAGCAGTTCACAAATATTTTAATAAAACCCATGAACTGTTTTTGAGAGTTGATATTTTCTTGAGGCCATCTGTGACATACTTTAGCTTTCAGGCCTAAATTGCTACATGGGACACTTCCTGCTACTCTAGCCTTAAGACGTAAGCCTTACATTTCTAACATGGACACTGGTTGCTGCTCTAGCTTTGAGCTTTAAATCTCTACCCAGGATGTACCCTGTGACACCAACCTTAAGTACTTCATTTCTATCCAGGGTATGACCTGCAATCATTACATTGAGCACTACACGTCTTTAAAGACACAGCCTGCTAGCTTTAAACACTGCATTTCTATCTAAGGGTATGCCCTGTAAATCTAGCCTTTAGCACTGAAATTCTATCCAGGATATGCCATAGTACTCTAGCCTTAGCGCTATATTTGTATAAGGAAATGCCCTGGTTCTCTAACGATAGCGCTACATTTCTATTCAGGATACAGACCATTACTCTAGCCTTGAGCACTGTATTTCTATTCAGAAAACAGCCTCGTTCTATAGCTTTGTGCATCGTATATCTATCCAAGAAATACCTTGCAAGCCTTGCTTTGAGCACCTCCATTTTATCTGGGACACAAATGGTGCCTGAAGTTTTGATTACTGGATTTCTATCCAGGATACTCCATCCTATCCATCCTGTGACTCTAGCCCTTTGCACTTAATTTCTGTGTAATGTAAAAAGAAACCTTGTGTCCATGGATGCAGGTTCCAAGTACCTAAGATTGGTACAGACACTTGGGGAATATTTTAACCAAAGGGGAGAGTCCTAGAATAGAAGAGTGCACCGGTTTGTCTACTTAGCCCTTGATGTTATAGGGCTAGAGAGCAAATCTTAGCCATATCTTGATTAATACTCTACGGCGGCCGGGTGTGGGGCTTTGTGTGTGGTGGGAAATTTTAGTAGTGAGTGGGTTAGTTGTGAGGAACAGATTAGTAGACAAATGAGGGGTACAGGTACTGGGGAAAGAAGTGTTGGGTACCAGCCGGCAAAATGATCTGGAAGTGCGCAAACAATCCTGAAACCAGATACAGCAAATTATAACGTGGCATAGCAAAATACGAAAAAGACCTTAACATCCCGGTGCCGTCCTCGCACTCCAACCACTGTCCTCTTGCAAACAGGTCCCATTTCACTTTCTCACACCGCCACTGACGAATCCGCCCTCTCGTTTCCTCTTTCTGTCAATCTCCATTTCACGCCCTGCCCCCTCTCTCCCTCTTTATGAAATAGATACATTGTATCCCTTGTGCAGCAAGGATCTGGGAATTGGCAGGGTATGCCCTGGCACCCTAGTATTAGTAATGCATTTCTATCCGGGACACAGCATGTTATCCTAGCTTTATGTCTAGCCTTGCACACTATATTCCTATACCGAATATGCCCGGGTTTTAACATTACATTTCTATCCAGGATTGCCCCTGCATTGCACCCCTGTCGAGGATACACCCATCTCCTGTAAGATTGGGCACTGCTCGAATCCAATGTGTTATGTCCAGTTCTCAGTTTCATGCATGTGCCTTTGGCCTTTCCCTGTGGCTGCTGGGACCAGCACTAGGATTAATACCACAGGAATGTTTGCAAACATTTAGAAGGTTCTGAGCTCTGTGACATCCTTGGGGGGTGGGGGGCCCCCTTTGTGCATGGATGCTGCATCTGCCGTCCCACGCATCTGGCCATTTTAACCTCAATCTCTGCTTCTTTACCCAGGACGGAATAACCAGTACATGCCGCCCCAGGCCCAGTCTCGCCATGCTGTGAGTGCTGCTTTCCGAAAGGGTCATGAACTGGGCGAGAGCGGTGAGAGCAACGACATGGGGCCTGTGGTGCTGATCATGCAGCCGATACTGCGCTTCTTGCAGCTACTGTGCGAGAATCACAACCCCGATTTACAGGTGAGTGAACAAAAGCACAACCATCTACTTGCATGCGATTGGACAGATCCACAAGGTTAGAGAACAGACTTGCAGGTGAGTGAACAAAAGCACAACCATCTACTTGCATGCGATTGGACAGATCCACAAGGTTAGAGAACAGACTTGCAGGTGAGTGAACAAAAGCACAACCATCTACTTGCATGCGATTGGACAGATCCACAAGGTTAGAGAACAGACTTGCAGGTGAGTGAACAAAAGCACAACCATCTACTTGCATGCGATTGGAAAGATCCACAAGGTTAGTGAACAGACTTGCAGGTGAGTGACCAAAAGCACAACCATCTACTTAAATGCGATTGGACAGATCCACATTCCTGACTTACAGGTTAGTGAACAGACTTGCGGGTGAGTGGAGGAAACCACAGAACCAACTTGAAGACAAGGAGAAGGATCCACAGCAACAACATAGATGTGATTGGATCGCAACCCAACCTCGCAGGTGGGAGACTAAAATCACAACCCCAAATCAATGGCGTGCATATAGGCCAGAGTCCAGAATAAGAGGTAAGGGAACTGAATCACAGCCCCTACTTGCGGGTTCTAAATGATCCACACAACAAGCTTACATGTGAATGAATGTGAAGAGAAGCAAGGCTTACAGGTGACGAAAGGCGACCACGACCCATCTCACTGGTTAGGGAAAAACACACAAGCCAACATTACTGGTTGATGAACTCATGCACAACCTACGAGCCCCCAAAACGTACATGCGACTGAATGGATACAGAGCTCCACGCTATAGGTGAGTGAACAGAGCCACATCCCTGGCTTACATGTGAAAGAATGACAGCCTGACTAGGCGTGCAGGTCACAGACTAGATCTACAAACTGAACTGGGGTCAGAGATGGAAACTAAAGCACTGACTTACAGATGAATGAAGAGAATCTTACCAGGCCTACAGGTTATTGAAAAGAAGCTCCCCTTGATCTTTGGCTGTGGTATAAGAATGGAATCAATGACCCAGAGGACAGTACAGGAAACCGAACCGTCCTGAAGATGAGTGACAATGCCCATATTACTGGGTGGCAGGTAAGTGAAGGACCCAATTACAGACCTGCAGGTGGGTGACAGCAACCACATCACTGACCTGCATTTTAGTGAATGGACCCCCTTCTCTAACAAGAAGGTGTACCATAAACACCTCCCTAAAATGCTGTTGAGTTACGGCAACCCCAACCTCCTAATAAGTGGCAGGAACCATTTCCCTAACCTGCCGGTGAGTAACAGCAATCACATCCCTGACTATAAGTGACAGGAGCCACTTCCCTAACCTGCTGGTGAATGAGGGTAACCACTTCCCTAACCTGCCGGTGAGTGACAGCAACCACGTCCCCGACCTCCTAGTAAGTGGCAGGAACAATTTCCTTAATCGGCTGATGAATAACAGGAACCAATGCCCTAACTTGCCGGTGAGTGACAGCAACCATGTCCCCGACCAAGTGGCAGGAACCATATCCCTAACCTGCTGTTGAATAGCAACCACGTCCCCGACTTTCTAATAAGTGGCAGGACCACTTCCCTAACCTGCCGGTGAGTAACAGCAACCACATCCCTGACTATAAGTGACAGGAACCACCTTCCCTAAACTGCTGGTAAATGACGGTAACCACTTCCCTAACCTGCCGGTGAGTGACAGCAACCACGTCCCTGACCTCCTAATAAGTGGCAGGAACCATTTCCTTAACCTCCTGGTGAGTGACAGGAACCACTGCACTAACTTGCCAATGAATGACAGCAACCACATCCCTGACTTCCTAATAAGTGACAGAAACCACTTCCCTAACCTGCTGATGAATGATGGGAACCACTTCCCTAACCTGCTGGTGAGTGACAGGAACCACAGTCCTAACCTCCTAATAAGTGTCAGGAACCATTTCCCTAACCTGCCGGTGAATAGCAACCACACCACGAATACCTAATAAGTGATAGGAAGTATTTTCCTAACCTACTGGTGAGTGAGAGTAACCACTGCCCGTTAATGACGGGAACCACTTCCCTAACCCGCCAGTGAGTGACAGCAACCACGTCCCTGACCTCCTAATAAGTGTCAGGAACCATTTCCCTAACCTGCCGTCGAATGACGAAAAGCACTTCCCTAACCTGCCGGTGAATAGCAACCACATCCCGACCTCCTAATAAGTGACAGGAACCACTTCCCTAACAAGCAGATGAATGATAAAAGCCTCTCTAAACTGCTGTTGAGTTACAGCAACCACGTCCCCGAGCGCTCAATAAGTGATGAGAAACCCTTCCCTATCCTGCCGGTGAGTGACAGGAACCACTTCTCTAACTTGCAAGTCAGTGACAGGATCCACTTCCCTAACCTGCCGGAAAGTGACAGCATCCACATCCCTGACCTCCTAATAAGTGGCAGGAACCATTTCCCTGACTTGCCGTCGAATGAAGGGAAACACTTCCCTAACCTGCCAGTGAATAGCAGCCACGTCCCAACCACCTAATAAGTGACAGGAACTTTTTCCCTAACCTGCTGATGAGTGACAGTAACCACTGCCCATTAATGACGGGAACCATTTCCCTAACCTGCTGGTGAGGTACAGGAACATTTTCCCTAACCTGCCGGTGAGTGACAGCATCCACGTCCCCGACCCCCTAATAAGTTACAGGAACCATTTCCCTAACCTGCAGATGAATGATAAAAGCCTCTCTAAGCTGCTGTTGAGTTACAGCAACCACGTCCCCAAGTGCTTAATAAGTGACAGGAAACCCTTCCCTATCCTGCCGGTGAGTGACAGGAACCACTTCCCTAAGTTGCTGGTGAGTGACAGGAACAAGTTCTCTAACAGGCCGGTGAGCAACAGGAACCACTTCCCTAACCTGCCGGTGAGTGACAGGAACCACTTCCCTAACCAGCCGGTGAGTGAGAGCATCCACGTCCCGACCCCCTAATAAGTTACAGGAACCATTTACCTAACCTACAAGTGAGTGACAGCATCCACGTCCCCGACCCCCTAATAAGTTACAGGAACCACTTCCCTAACAAGTAGATGAATGATAAAAGCCTTTCTAAGCTGCTGTTGAGTTACAGCAACCACGTCCCCAAGTGCTTAATAAGTGACGGGAAACCCTTCCCTATCCTGCCAGTGAGTGACAGGAACCACTTCCCTAACTTGCTGGTGAGTGACAGGAACAAGTTCCCTAACAGGCCGGTGAGCAACAGGATCTCAACAAGAAAGAAAGGATACTGGTATGTGTTGGGTTGGCTACTGTGAAGTCTAAATAAATTGGAAAGGTTCACCTGGTCTCAACCCATATAGTCTTGATAATTTATCAAAATTTACATGCACAGAAGGTGTGCTGGAAACTTCCACAATAATGGAACAAAAAAAGGTTTTTTAGAAAAGAAACTTTTATATCACAACTTAGTGCATATAATAAAAACCAACTTGGAGGTACATATATAATTGAAGACATAAATACAAATCTTCCATTTGTGGAAATAAAGAATGACAATTTTAACACAAAGGGAAAAAAGGAGAAGGATTAGTGCATCAAAAAGAAGACATACATAAAAATACATACGACAATTTTCCTATTAGCCAAACAACAGTTATTTATCACTAGAGTATTGGAATAGATCAAATAGCAAAACATTAGAGTAAATATAGTGATAAGTACCATACTGTCTCTATTTGAAATTATAGAAACTCAAAAATGAATATTCTAAACATTAGAGTAAATATAGTGATAAGTACCATACTGTCTCTATTTGAAATTATAGAAACTCAAAAATGAATATTCTTCAGTGTTTTGAATCAATCCCCAAGGACTCAGGGATGAGAATGGGGTCTGCCAACGCTTTGGGGGGAAGCAAAAAATTAGATACATGTTTAACAGAAAGGACATGGTCCCATTAATGGATACATGTCACATAGGCAAAAAAAGAGAGAGATCCTAGTGTCCACAGGTGATGCTGTGAAGGACCTGTAATTCCCCTCTGATAGAAGAAAAGCGTTTCGGCGGAACAGGATTGGATAAAGACAAGAAGAAAGTGTTTTTCATATCCAAGGATTGTCCTCCGCCTTCATCAGGGCAGTGTTTGGCAAGACCCTGTAAACAAAAAGGGGGGGGGGGGACTGGAGTGAATCTGAAAGACAAATTGCGATTGAAACTTGAGAATGGATCAACCATGGAGGCGGGACAGTACAGGATGCCTGTTACATGTAAAGCGTAAAGCACAAATGCAAAAACAGACAACGATAATAGTCGAGTCTGTAGATGTATCTCATGGCCACAAACTCATTAATCCTCACACGGAGTCGGGGAGAACTCGGAAGTAATTCCGATGCGTCTCCCCCCAGGGAGGGGGCAGAGAATATAAATTGTGGCCTTGGGTCCCCTTTGGAGGAGTGATGCATGGGTCCCTGTGTGTCACCCACCCGCCGGAGGGAGCCGGGGGTGCAACAGGACCGGGCAGGAATGGCTGAATAATGAAGAAAAATGCTTACTTGAAAAGGGCTGCTGTCTAAGTGAGCCAATGGACGTGGGGTACTGATGGCTGGTGTCGCAGAGTCCGACCGTCTGATGAAGTGTATGAGGGTCCAAAAGGTGATTCGCGTACAACAAAGGCAGAAAAGAGGGACCTGTAATTGGTAGGAAACCATAATTAGATGCCGTGGTGAGAGAACTCATCAGTAGGCAAGTGCACAATGACTCGGAGAATTATCCGGTAGGACCAGGAGCAAACGGAGAGATTACCTGGTTCGCATATGTGTCCTTGGTCCGAAGGTAGTAAAAGAGAGACCGGAAACCATCAAGTGGAAAAAGGCTGAAAAAACATCTCGGTCGACTTCCCAATGTTAATGAGTACCACCGGGACACGGACAGTCGGAAGAGCAACAGGAACCACTTCCCTAACCTGCCGGTGAGTGACAGGAACCACTTCCCTAACCTGCCGGTGAGTGACAGCATCCACGTCCCGACCCCCTAATAAGTTACAGGAACCATTTCCCTAACCTGCAGATGAATGATAAAAGCCTCTCTAAGCTGCTGTTGAGTTACAGCAACCACGTCCCCAAGTGCTTAATAAGCGACAGGAAGCCCTTCCCTATCCTGCCGGTGAGTGACAGGAACCACTTCCCTAACTTGCTGGTGAGTGACAGGAACAAGTTCCCTAACAGGCCGGTGAGCAACAGGAACCAATTCCCTAACCTGCCGGTGAGTGACAGGAACCACTTCCCTAACATGCCGGTGAGTGACAGCATCCACGTCCCGACCCCCTAATAAGTTACAGGAACCATTTACCTAACCTGCAAGTGAGTGACAGCATCCACGTCCCCGACCCCCTAATAAGTTACAGGAACATCTTCCCTAACCTGCGGGTGAGTGACAGCATCCACGTCCCCGACCCCCTAATAAGTTACAGGAACCATTTCCCTAACCTGCAAGTGAGTGACAAGAACCACTTCCCTAACCTGCCGTTGAGTGACGGGAACTGCTTTTGGGACCTGCAGGTGAGTGATAGGAACCACTTCCCTAACCTGCCAGTGAGTGACATGAACCACTTCCCTAACCTGCTTGTGAGTGACAGCATCCACGTCCCCGACCGCCTAATTACAGAAACCACTTCCCTAACCTGCCAGTGAGTGAGAGGAACTACTTTTAGGACCTGCAGGTGAGTGATAGGAACCACTTCCGTAACCTGCCAGTGAGTGACATGAACCACTTCCCTAACCTGCCGTTGAGTGACGGGAACTGCTTTTGGGACCTGCAGGTGAGTGAAAGGAAGCATTGTCCCCTTCTCCTATGGTCATACGTTTAGCAGTGTGTCGGTTTGGGCGTTTTAAACCATTCCAGTGCCAACATCTATACGACAGGTGCAGGCAGAGGTTGTTAATGAGTGTCTGGCATCAAGCTGGCTGCAAAGTTAGTCTTCAATTAAAGTATTTTTGTGTCACAGAATATCTGTTATTTGTATTTCCTGGCAGAATTTCCTACGAAGCCAAAACAATAAGAGCAACTATAACTTGGTGTGTGAGACGCTTCAGTTCCTGGACATCATGTGTGGCAGCACCACAGGGGGCCTGGGGCTCCTGGGTCTGTATATCAACGAGAAGAACGTGGAGCTCATCATCCAGACGCTGGAAACGCTCACCGAGTACTGCCAAGGGCCGTGTCACGAGAACCAGGTAGGGCGGCCGCGGGGAGGGAGACATTACTCTCACCAGGCCTTTTGTGGTGTTTCCATCATGAATACTTCATACAGGTTTTTCCCCAGAGGTTCTTAAAAATGATGCCCTTACCAAATCTAGAATGGTAAGGTCATACATACCAGCATGTCTATTACAAAAGAAAATGGCATGCCCTTTCTCTCAAATAACCAATGGCTGTATTTAAAAAAAAAATGAAAAGGGCACCCTTCCATCTCTGTTTGATGGAATGGGATGCATATGGGACCGCAGTGGTTCACACCATTGCTAGCCCAGGGGAAAGTACTGCACAGAAGCTTCTGCACTGGCCCTCCTCTGCATTTTGCACTTCTATTCTGACCTCCATTGTGCCCCAATTCATATTTGCCTGCAAATGAGGCAGCAAACGGTTTTGGTAAATTGCGATATAATAGAAGGTCGGCGGTTTAGAAAAATTAACTCCCCCTTTCATGTAGGTTTTATGGGTAAATATCTCTGATTTCTAAGGGGCATTTCGACCCCTAACCATGCAGTATCTTTAGCACAAGGTTAGTTCCAAAATACTGCATGCAATAAACTCCTCACTACTTGTACTAACAAGCCCTAGGCTCACCCTCAATCCTCTTCTGCTGAAACCTTTGCACCCTGACATATGGGCCACTGTTTATATATCTGTTGCACTGTCGACCAAACTGTAACCGCCAGAAACAATTCTATGCTCTTACTTGTATTAACATGCAAACCGACTAACCTGTAACCTATGGTCGACCAACATTGCTTTCCAATGTACTCTAACTCTATGCATCTGTAACTATGTCGTAAGCTCAAGCGCCCAGATACCTCAGGGTTAGGTGCGCGTTACAAATAATAAACTAAACTAAACTACTCATAATGTGTATAGTTGGGTAAACTGTATAACACATGCTTTGTGTTTTAAAGACTACCACTGCACCAAAAGTGTACCACTGCACCAAAAGTGTACCAACGCAACACAAGTGAAGGCCTCCTAGTCCTTGAGGTCTGATATAGGGAGACATCCTTGAACTAGCCTTATACTGGGTTCTCCAACAGAAAGAAAAATCCAACATTTCTAGAGCAGTATATAGGGACATATCTTTGAATACTTTCTGCCAGGTACTTGGGAGGGGTAGGAGGACATCTTGTTATCAACAATTAATTATTCCTGAGGCTTGCTGTGTGAGGGATATTACTTTAAAGATGATATCCCTTTAAGAAGGACCGCAAGTGACCAACAGGCAACTGCATCCATTGAAAATTTTAGGGCTGACGACAGACTCAACAGAAGAAAGTTCGTGCACAAAGCTGAGGCGCATTGACCTAACTACTTACTTACATGTGGCTCTCTGTGTTCTATGATAGGTTGTGCTGCCACACACCACCTGAGCTGACCTACCACACCCTGTTGCCGAATCTTCAAGGACAACCCAATGACTAAGAGGCAAGACCTGCCTCTAAGATTTAGATGGGGAATGGGTTTATTTTTTAAGAAGTATTCCAATGTCCTGAAGGGACGAGGAACATCAACTTTCCTTGGACCCTGAATGAAGAAATTAACAATCCTATTTTTTATTTATTTGTTTATAGCATGGACATAGCTCGAGAGCAGCGCAGTGCTTTACAATGGGAGAGTGCCACCATTGTCCTTGACATTTTATTTGTGTACAGTATTGCAGCACTATTGGTGGAGGGAGTGATTTTCGTTAGTCCGACAGGTATTGTTGAAAGAGCCACATTTTTAGTGTTTTGCAGAACTGGAGAATGATGGAGCAATTAACACATCTTTTGGGATCGAGTTCCAGATGGTCGGGAGGTGGCAAGAGAAGGACTAATTGCAAGTCTTCTCTTTATGGGCTCTCTTAGGCTCAAACCTTTTGTTAGTTTTGCTAGCTGAGGTGTGAATGCCTTCAGAAGTGTGGCGTTTAGCCGCCATGTATGTTGGGGTTCCGTTTCAGACTGCTTTCTAGGCGATTCAAGCAGTTTTGAATATGATCCTGGCAGGGAGAGGGAGATAGTGAAGCTTGCGCAACGTAGAACCCTTGCAAGGGCCTGGACGATGGTTACCATCTGAATCTCAGCAAACGTTCCTGGATCATGGGATGGAGGAGGAATGCAAGAGGAATTACTAGTAGAGCCTTGCAGGTGCAGGTACAGGTGTCACAATAACTCAGCAAGGCTTCTGCATTATCAATCAGTCAAAAATGAGAACATCTCAGACTGGTGCTACAAGAAGCTGTCATGATTCCCTGCTACAGGGGAAACGTATTGGCCCGCTACACCTTTTCGAAACACATCTCAGCATTCTAGTCTCTGACGCACTGAACTTACACGTCACTATGCTACCAGGACCTATACTCCGGTTTACTGTGGAGTTGCCACATGGCAATTCTTTTGGCTTGGTAAGCATACGCTTGTGTGTTTTCACTTGTATTTAAACTATTCCTTGTGCTGCCTTTGAACTTGGGTTCTTGTCTTGACTTCCCATGTTCTATGTTCCTATTCCTCCTTTCTACTCGAAGTCTCTTTCTGTCTCCACTCCCTGACACTACTTCTCTTCTTCGCTGCTCCTTCCAGCACTTACCTGTTCCTACGCTACTCATCAGTACTTATCTGCTCTCCCTCGCTGCTCAGTGCAGTACTTAACCTTTGCTCTACGCTGCCAAGTTCCACAGTCCTTCTGTTTCTTAGGTCACTGTGATCCACTGTTGCCCTGCTATTCTACTTTGCTGTGGCCCACAGTGTATACCAACTCCTCTTGGACCTAGAAGTATTACCAAAGTGCACAGGGGTTTTCTGCCCCAAGAGGGTTTCCCACTCCTTGTTGTGGACTGTGCTGGAGGGGAGACTTTCTGACATGCACATTAAAACTTGACTGGCAGGCTGGACTATCAGGACAGACTCCACATATTCGACTCGAGACCTCTTAGACGTTCCGCTGCAAGATCAACGGATCCTGATCGACGCTCCCGAGCTTCAGTAAGAGCCAAATCTTTGGATCTTGATTCTGACAGAAGTGCACATCAAATGCCCAGGTAGAAGAGCCACAATAAGATGGATGCATTACTACAGTCATTAGCTCAAACAATGTCCCCCTGGAAGAAGACTCTGCAGTAGACGTGACGACCGTTAAAACAAATCTAGATTACCACAACAGAAAAGCAATGTGATTTGACTCATGGCAGGGCCATTTCTTAGCAATGAAATACCTTAACTGATTGTGTCACAGAAGATTGAAGAAATGTTACCTTACCTTACGCCCAAGGCCTTCCTTGGGAATAACCCTGCCCACTGTAGAAGTAAAGTAAGGGGAGTATATAACCATTTAAGGCTGGACTAATAAGAATAATACTTTCTCTGTCCATCAAATAAGTCCTCTACAGGGAAGAGAAGCTTTAAGGTTCAGACCACCTGGATGAACCTGTGGTCTGCATCGAGGTTTAGCTAGATTTGAGATTGAAAGACAATCAAAAATGTTCTGAAATGATCTTCAGAGACCGTTAGTCCTGCTTGCTTTGTTTATATCACCTAGGTTATTGCCTTCTCTCATCCCCTGAAAAAGAATGCTTAGTTACCATGACGTTCACATATTTTCACTGCAGACTCATTCATTTATCCACACTCTGTCATTCAGTCACTCCCACAAAGTAAGTTAGGCTTTCTAGATCATGAGGCCTTGGGCAGAAGATTATTTTCCCTTGGGTAGTTTGACAAATTTGGGCCAATTCATCCCTTTTCCCCAGGGGGGAGCAACACCCTGTGAGGCTGGGCAGGTGTGCCCCCTCCAAAAGATCCCTAGGAGTCTGGGCAAGTGGGAGCTCACTGGGAGTGACTCCTCTCTCGAGGACAAGGACACCCGGTTTGATAAGAAACTCCCAGTCCGTAATACCTTGTCTGCCTACATGGGACTTGAAAAAACAATTTTTACTCCTTTTTTGGCTCAACCAACCAGTGACATTCCTTCCATCCCTTTGGCTTCAGGTAATGCTGGATTTTATCAGAGCGCCACAGTCAAGGAAGAAGGACACATCCTTTTTGTCTCCGATGACGTAGATAAACACAAAAGGAACTGTGAATGGGAGGGGAACTCCGACACAGGGAGGAGAGTGACTCCTATGCAGAGGCAAGCCTCTGTGGAGAATACGTCCTTGAGGGGGCAGAGCAATGCAAGACAGTGGAACCAGTGGTGGCATCGAGGGTGAGGAAACCACAAGCTGAATGATGGCTTGCCGACTGTCCAGAGAGTTCAGGTCGGGAACGAAGCGGAGATGACGGAAGAGTGGGGGTCTCATCTGGTGGCGTGATCACAAATGAGCTGTGGAGGGCTTGGAACCCGGTAACCGATGCTGAGACCAGAGTGCAGAGGGAGATCCAGATTCAGGAGCTCTGCACAAGAAATGCTTGTGCTGCTTAGGGAATGCTACAGCAGGGAAGCGAACGCTCGCGGCGAGAAGACGTAAGTAACTGGTACAAACTTTGACTGTTACGGCTGGTGAAGCGGAGGTTGCTCAAGCCTGATCGGCTCACTCTCTCTTTGCTCTGGTTTGTCAGAGGGCTATAGGGCCATGCAGAGCCCCAAGAATTTAAGAAACCGTCAAAGCTGTAGAAGCCTACTATGTAATGGAAGTCTGATAAACCTGAGCAAAGAGAAAGCCAACCTGACTGCAGGACCTCAGAAAACCCTGAGGAACTCCGACAAGGCTGGGGATACCGTCAAGGTCACAGGAGCCTGACAAACCTGAAGGGGGCAGAAGCTCAATTCAAGACAAGTGGCAACAAAACCAATAGAAGACCAAGGGACTGTGAAGAGTCCGAGAACTACGAAACCTAGCGATCATAGAGAAACAGAATGAGTGGGGTTACAAGCACCTATTCGAGGCTGGGAAACGTTTATGAAGCAAACACAGATTTTCCTGAGGAAGCGCAAACCATACACAGGACATTGAGTTTTGACAATAAAACCTGCAAAGAGGTGATGTACTGTCTTTTCAAATACTGCTGAACTTTGTACCGAAGCAACAGAAGTCCAGTGATTGGGGCAGGCAGAAGCACCATTAGTTTTAGTTTCGAGGTAGAGAAAATCCCCCATAGAAATAGGGCAAGATATGTGTTTCCTTTTCAGTTTAATAAAGCATCCTTGAACATGTCAGTCAACGGTCTGGGTCCTTCTTCTGGTTCACCAGGTCCACCTCACTGACCTATACTGACCTATGAGAAAGGTGAGAACATGGAACACTGGTTCCTGGAACCTCAGGGAAGAGATTGGTCCCATAGGTAGAGACACCAGGTCCACCTCACTGACCTATGAGAAAGGTGAAAACGTGGAACACTGGTTCCTGGAATCTCAGGGAAGAGATTGGTCCCTTGGTTAGAGACACCAGGTCCACCGCACTGACCTATGAGAAAGGTGAAAACGTGGAACACTGGTTCCTGGAATATCACAGAGGAGATTGGTCCCTTGGGTAGAGACACCAGGTCCACCTCACTGACCTATGAGAAAGGTGAAAACGTGGAACGCTGGTTCCTGGAATATCACAGAGGAGATGGCCCCTTGGTTAGAGACACCAGGTCCACCTCACTGACCTATGAGAAAGGTGAAAACGTGGAACACTGGTTCCTGGAATCTCAGGGAGGAGATTGGTCCCTTGGGTAGAGACACCAGGTCCACCTCACTGACCTATGAGAAAGGTGAAAACGTGGAACACTGGTTCCTGGAATCTCAGGGAGGAGATGGTTCTTTGGTTAGAGACACCAGGTCCACCTCACTGACCTATGAGAAAGGTGAAAACGTGGAACACTGGTTCCTGGAATCTCAGGGGGGAGATTGGTCCCTTGGGTAGAGACACCAGGTTCACCACACTGACCTATGAGAAAGGTGAAAACGTGGAACACGGGTTCCTGGAATCTCAGGGAGGAGATTGGTCCCTTGGGTAGAGACACCAGGTCCACCTCACTGACCTATGAGAAAGGTGAAAACGTGGAACACTGGTTCCTGGAATCTCAGGGAAGAGATTGGTCCCTTGGTTAGAGACACCAGGTCCACCTCACTGACCTATAAGAAAGGTGAATACGTGAACACTGGTTCCTGGAATCTCAGGGAAGAGATTGGTCCCATAGGTAGAGACACCAGGTCCACCTCACTGACCTAAAAGAAAGGTGAAAACGTGGAACACTGGTTCCTGGAATCTCAGGGAAGAGATTGGTCCCTTGGGTAGAGACGCCAGGTCCACCTCACTGACCTATGAGAAAGGTGAAAACGTGGAACACTGGTTCCTGGAATCTGAGGGAGGAGATTGGTCCCTTGGGTAGAGACACCAGGTCCACCTCACTGACCTATGAGAAAGGTGAAAACGTGGAACACTGGTTCCTGGAATCTCAGGGAGGAAATGGTTCTTTGGTTAGAGACACCAGGTCCACCTCACTGACCTATGAGAAAGGTGAAAACGTGGAACACTGGTTCCTGGACTCTCAGGGAAGAGATTGGTCCCTTGGGTAGAGACACCAGGTCCACCTCACTGACCTATGAGAAAGGTGAAAACGTGGAACGCTGGTTCCTGGAATCTCAGGGAGGAGATTGGTCCCTTGGGTAGAGACACCAGGTCCACCACACTGACCTATGAGAAAGGTGAAAACGTGGAACACTGGTTCTTGGAATCTCAGGGAGGAGATGGTCCCTTGGTTAGAGACACCAGGTCCACCTCACTGACCTATGAGAAAGGTGAGAACATGGAACACTGGTTCCTGGAATCTCAGGGAGCAGATTATGTTGCCTTTGCTAGAGACTCAAAACCAAGCTTACTGTCCTCTGGATGATATGGCCTTCATAACATGCCTATACACAAGTGTTTCAAGGCGCGATGAGGCAAGGGAGGCGGAATAGAGGGAGGACAGAGACAAAAATCTTACTAGGCCAAGTGACATTGAGATTGCGCAAGTACAGGGGAGAAGCGAGGGGGAAAAGTGCCTGGGGAGGGGGATGGGGAAAGTGCTGTACATGGGATCAAACAATAACAAGAAGTGCGGCCAGCAGGTGGCAGGTGCAAGGGTAAGTGCAGACAGTCAACGTCCAACAAATGCAGGTAGGGGGACTGTAGGATTATAGATACAGACCTAAGTGCAAAGGTTGCCAGGAGGCAGTGCAGGTGTGCAACTGGGCGGGCAGGAACCTGGGCCCGGAATCAGAGAATAGCCAGGTGACCAGTGCAGTATCAGACAGTAGATCATCTTGGAACCCCGTTTGCTGGAGCCTCAGGAGGAACTCCACACACATTTGCTGGGGGAATATCTTGCATAGAAAAATATGATCCAGCCCAGTAGAGGTAGAGGGACACTGAAAAGAGTAAATGTTCCTGAGCAAAAAGCAAATCAAATATGTAAAACCTATCATGTTTGGTTCGTAACATATATGGCAGAATAGAAAGATTGCTTCGGGGCGAGTATGGGGTCTTTTCATATAAGGATTTCCAGTGGTATGCAGGTGCTGCAAAAGAAAGCTTCTTCCTGGTTAGAGTCATGAATAAACTGAACCTTATAGCCAGTTTATACAGAGGAAAGGTTGGCTAAGTTTACTGTGCGCAGAGACGGAGAGTGGTGGAGTCGCTGTAGGTATTTACTGCAGGCCTACCAATGTCCGTGCTCACAGGACAAGTAACTGAAGCATGCATCTAAGTGTATGGCTGTACAGTTTCCAATGTCCACGTGTGCCATCTCGAGCCCTTCCCCCCATTGCATTCTGGCACTTGTTATTTTTTCCCATTGCAAGTATGGGCCTACAAGCCCAAGCATGCAATGGAGAAAAACAGGACTCGCTCAGGATGGCAACCATGGAACTGGGAAACCTGTGAGCTTTGTACTTGGTTTCTGTGTGTGTTAATAAGGGGATAACGGAGGTTGTCTAAAGTAACACAACAAACTGGTTACACAATGAGAGGTCATTAAGAAGGACTTCAGCTAGTGGCTGCTGGTCTAGGAAGGCAGCACACAACATGTCACTCATTAGATACAGAGTACAGGGAAATGATACTGAATTCTATGCTGTGCACGTTAGTGGGTTGCCCGGGAAACGAGCAGTGTAATCGGTTTATAATGTTTTACTGAGTGGTTGTCTGTGAAAAAGTAGAGGGGCGTGTTTCTAGTTGATCCTTATGGACACAGCAGGAGACAGTGGGCCAGATTCTCAAAATTATTTTGGTGCAAGTGATGAGATGCAGAAGTTTATCTCCTCACTTGCACCAAAAAGGCTGTGTCCTATTCTCAATGGGCACCTGAAAGCACACATCTGTGATGCCCTTTCCAATCCCAATGTGCACCAATAAGGGGACGTTTCGTCGCATTTTAGTGTGCATCCCAAATGTACAAAAGGGTTGAACGTTGAAGTGCACAGAAATGAGAAACACTCCCCTTCGCCTGTTACCAACAGGCGCGTGGGGATGATCGAAGCATGACAGGGTCATTTCTGACCCTTACATACTTTTTTGTTTGTTTGTTTATTTATTTATTTAATATGGCGCGCAAAACCCAGAGGTAACAGGGCGCAACAGGGAACAGGGATAAGGCACATGTGAATATAAAGCATAGCATTCCATTTCGTAAAGGCTGGTGGGAGGACATAGTTAATTACATTGCAGAGGGTCACTTAGGAATGTAAATAAATACAGTCTTTTGTTTACAGTCTAACTTTTGTTAAGTGTAGGGTGGCCAGAAAAACCGGGACAGGGCAACTGACATAAAAGTAGGACTAATTGAATTGAAAGTGGCTGTCAAAGCACTACACTTCAGTAGCGTTTGGAGAGGAAAGGGGGTTTAAGTGTTACTGTCCAAAGAAACACATATTATAATACATTTCTCACAAACTAACCCTATGCTAAGTTGTAAAATGCAGCATTTCTTCTGTGCGAGATTATGCATTCCTGCCTGCAAGCTATGGAGACCTACTACAAAAAACTGTGACCACTGCAGTTTCCAATGGGAACATAATCTTGAGAAAGGGGGGGACAGAGCACCAAATACCGGGACAGTCCCGGGAAATCCAGGACATCTGGTCACCCTAGTTAAGTGTGACAGCAGAAGTTTAACCACTGCTGTCTCACGGGAATTTCTATCTCCCCAAACAGTTATAGAATACTTTTTTTTCATTTTTGTTTATATTTCAAAGTGAAAGGTCCCTCACTCAGAAATGTGCTTCAGGCACCCACGTGGGTGGTAGGAGCTTGTCATAGGTTACTGATGGTGGAATGCTCCTGACACTAATCTATGTAATGGGGCAGGCCGTGCCAATAGGAAAGGCGCAGGTCACCTTTGAGACTAATGTGACCCACGCGTTTCTAAAACGAACACAAATGAAAACAGTGCATTCTCTGCGTTTTTTTGTCATTTTAGTTACTTTTTGACAATCTGCCCCAGGGAGTCTGCACTAGTTACTTTACACCCAGGAAGAGGAAGCGAAGGCGGCTGCAAGTAATTCAAATCTAGCATGTTTTAGTTGGTGCTTCCGTTCTGACTTACCAAGCTATAACGTATGTGTCCCACAGAGCTGCATCGTCACACACGAGTCTAACGGCATCGACATCATCACAGCGTTGATCCTGAACGACATCAGCCCCCTGTGCAAGTACCGGATGGACCTTGTGCTGCAACTGAAGGTTAGTAACTGAGCGGGTGAATACCTTATGGCCGAGCTGCCCGTAAGTAGCAGCCGTCCAAGCGATCCAGTGTGTAGTTGCATTATAGATACCTATGCACAGATATGATTCAATTGCACGCTCCACAATCTACACGCTGAGGCGATATGCCCCAAGGTGGCGGGCCCACTCTGTCGGTAAAGGCCGGCCACCCAAGTTAAGGGCCCGAACGCTGTTACCTACAGGGTGTGCCTGCCATCGAGGGGCATATCGCCATTAGCCGCCGTTTGGGGCCCTTAACGAGGGTGTTGAGCCGTTACCTACAAGGTGGGCCCACCACCGAGGGCATATCACCATTAGCACCCGTGCAGTCCGCTACATGGGTGCTAATGTTTTTTTAAACGTTTTTAAATGAAAGTATTTTCTCTCCGTAAATGCGATGCCTCACGACATCCCGTTCATGGAGAAAAAAAACGACACCAACATGGCTGCCATGGAATTGGAAGGGGGGCTCAGGATTGAACTCCTCTTCCATTTCCATGGCGGCCACACTGGGACAGGAGCTGTGGTGGCGGGGAACTACTGCTGCAATCTAAGTGGATGGTGGGGGCAGAGGTGAAAGAAGCAGGGTCGGTGGGGGGGATGGGCAGGAACCGGCAATACAGATTTTCCACACATTCGTTACAGAAAGTCATGATTCTATTAAAGACTCGGAGGCGAAAGATTATGCTCTGACTTCTCTTTACTAACTCGAGCAGCAACCATATAAACAAGATAAACATGGAAAACAAATAAAACTACAAAGTCCAACGAAACCCAGTAATTTTTGTAGTTCGTTTTCCATAGGATAAGCAAAACCATTTGATCCATTCTTCCAATCAGTGTCACTTCTCCCTTATAACATCCCATAACTCTGAAGTCCTTCCTCTTTCTTTCGCTGCACCGACAAACTCGCGCCCCAACCGGTAGGCGACTTGCTCCAGCCAAACTTTTCAAGTTGTCGTTTTCTGTTCCGCTCCTGAAACAAACATAAATCATTAGAAATCCCTTCATAGACGGGTGGGCAATCGCATAGCAATACCATTATAAATCAAGACAAAATTGCATATTTCCAACAAATTGCATTATTACAGCATGATAAAATTACATATACCGTAGCGATTGAAATTGGGTGGAATAATCTTTCGCCTCCGAGTCTTTAATAGAATCATGACTTTCTGTAACGAATGTGTGGAAAATCTGTATTCTATGTCAAGACTCGCAGGCTCAGATTATGCTCGTTTAAAGCTTACCTACCACCAACGATGCTACTCGCTCCACTGGTCTAAAATAGAAACTCTTAAAGGTCTCCTCATTAGACCAGTCTGCCGCCTTTAGGACATCTTCCAGACGAGCCCCTGCCAAAAAGGCGGACGATGCCATTGCACCCCGTGTAGAGTGTGCCCCGAACTGTTGTACGTCTATACCTGCCTCGGCCATGCACCACTTGACCCATCTAGCTAAGGTGGCTGATGCTACTGCTCTAAAAGGTTTCCTAATTGCTATTAGTAGCTGGTTTAAACCCGCGGGCCTCACTTCATTTGCTTTCCGCTCGTACACTTTCAAACACCTAACTGGGCACAGCTTAGGCTTGTCTGGGAAGGCCATGTATTCTACAGACTTAATATTCGTCTTAGTTCTCCTTGTTATAAAAAATATTACCCCTGAAGGGGAAAAGGACTTTCTGTTTGTTTCTAACGCTCTCACATCCGAGACCCTTTTACAAGAAATAAGACACAGAAGGCTAGTCAACTTAGCCCATAGTGCTTTCCGAGACAAGAATTCATTGTCCGGCCAACTCTGAAACATTCTTAAAACTATACTCACATCCCACAAACGAGTGTACTTAGGAGCTGCGGGTCTCATACACCTAATGCCTTTCAGAAGCCTACATACCAAGGGATGCTCCCCTACCGGCTTGTTGTCTATGTACGCATGGCCTGCTGAAATTGCCGACCTATAATTATTAATGGTCCTGTAGGCCCTTGCCTGCGCTGCCTGCGCTGCCAAAAAATTCACTATGTGTATCACATCTGTATATACGGGATCAACCTGTCTCTCCAGACACCAATTACTCCATCTATGCCATGCCACTCTATATGCCTTGCCTGTCGATGGAGCCCAGGACTCCCTGATGAATTCCTGAGCTGTGCCTGAAAGTCCTGGCTTAGACCAGTTCTCCCTGAAATCGCCCAAGCCAGAAGACTTAGGTTCCCTGACCTGACTAATGGATGAATCTCTCCTGCCGGATTCAGCAGGATATCCTCCCTGGCCGGCAGCCGAATAGGGGCTTCGAACGTCAGTTCCAGAAGGTCCGGAAACCAAGCTTGGCCTCTCCAGTCTGGTGTTATCAGACTCACTGTTGCTAACTGATGTCTGACCTGTGCAACTGTGCGTGCTATCAAGGAGAATGGGGGTAACCCGTGTACCCGTGCTGGTCCCCAGACCTGGAGAAAAGCGTCCGTTGCTGTCGCTTCCGGGTCCGGTCTCCAACTGTAAAATCTGGGGAGCTTCCTGTTCAACCTGGAAGCAAAGAGATCCGTCTGACAGGGACCTCTGCGGCGCATTAATTCCTGGAAGACTGAGTCGTCCAGCTGCCAGTCGCTGGAGTCCTTCAGATATCTTGAGTTCCAATCTGCTATCAGATTGAGCTCCCCCGGTAAATGTTCTGCTCTCACGCTTATCCCCTTCTGGAGACAGGTCTGCCAAAACTCCTTGGCCATCTCCGTCAGCTTCTGTGACCTTGTTCCGCCCAGTCGATTGATATATCTGACTGCCGAAACGTTTTCCATTTTCAAAAGAATGGACAATTTCGCCGCTTTCTGTGTCCAGCACCGAATCTTGAAGGAGCCCGCTAGAAGCTCCAGGCAATTGATGTGGAGACCAAGTTCCTGTCTCGACCATCTCACCCCTGTCGACTGATCTCCGCATCTGGCTCCCTATCCCCAGCGACTGGCGTCGGACTCTATCACTAGGTCCGGGGATGAGCCAAATATCGCCCTGCCGTTCCAGGCTTCCATGTGGCAGAACCACCATTCTAGTTCCAGTCTCGCTTCTTGTGATAGTTTCACTTTCTGTTCGTAAGAAAACCCTTTCCTGAGATGGCTGATCTTCAACCTCTGTAACGCCCTGTAATGAAGGGGGCCTGGGAATATCGCCTGTATCGATGATGACAGACGTCCTATAAGTCTCGCTATTTCCCTCAGAGAAACTTCTTGTTTCGCCAACATGACCTTGATTTCCCTTTTGACTGAATTTACTTTGGCTAGGGGTAATCTGAGAGTGCCCTGTGTTGTCTCTAAGTTGAACCCCAGAAATTCCAGATCCTGAGCTGGCTCTAGCTGTGACTTCTCCCAATTTATCAGGAACCCCAGCTGTTGTAATAACCCTGTGGTTAACAGGACCTGTCGAACTAGAACTTCTCTGTCCTGGCACATTAGACATATGTCGTCCAGATAAATAATTAGCCTGATCCCCTGTTCTCTCAGGTGTGTCACTATAGGTTTCAAGAGTTTGGTGAAACACCATGGCGCCGACGCTAGCCCGAAGGGGAGACATTTGAATTCCCACTTCTGTCCCTTCCAAAGGAACTGAAGAAGTTTTGTCTGCTCTGGCCAGATAGGAATCGTTAGATACGCATCCCTGAGGTCTATCCTTGCTAGCCAGTCTCCCTGTTGGAGAACATCCCTTAGAAGATGGATGCCTTCCATTTTGAAATGCCTGTACACTAGAAAGAAATTTAAACCCCTCAGGTTTATCACTGGTCTGACCTTGTGTCTTTTCTTGACTAAAAACAGATTGCTTATAAAACCCCCTGGTCCCTCTGAGGCTGGACCGATTGCATTCTTTGCCCTTAGCAATTCCACCTCCCTGTCTAGCAGGACCTCGTCTTCTCTACTGAAATTTATCTTTCTTGGCCGTACTACCTGATATGGTTCCCGCCAGAATTCTAACTGAAACCCTCTTACGGTCTGTCTTAGCCAAGCGTCTGAAGACAACTCTTCCCATATTTCTACATACCGTTTCACTCTCCCCCCTACTGGAGGAATACTTGCATTTGACCTTGCTAACACTTTCACATCTCTCACCTGGGGGGGACTCTGGAGGTGTTGCCTTCCGTTGTTCCTCCAACCCCTGCCCCTGCCTCTTCCCCTAGAAGGGAAGAAGGGTTTGGACCTTCGGTCTTCTTGCCTCCAATTTCTGTCCTTGTAGGAGTCTCTGTACTGGCCACGGCTGGACGAGCGGCCCCTTCCTCCTCCAGCCTTGTCGAAAACTCTTCCACCGAAAATCTTCTTCAGGGAAGATTGGGCCCTGTCCATCGATACATAAGTACTGGCGAATTTCGCCATGTCCTTGATAAACAAGTCCCCGAAGAGCTTGCCCTTCGCGGCTGTGGCCTGCTCGGAGGTCGCCATCTCCCCTAGTCTGGAGTCCAGTTTCATCAGGATCGACCTTCTCCTTTCGGTCGCCAACACTGTATTTGCGTTACCGAGCAGGCAGATAATTCTCTGAGCCCAGCCAGATATAATCCCTGGGTCCATGGGCTCCTTCTTGACCTTTGCCTCCTCGGCCAGTTGCCAGATCTTGGTGACCGGCCCTAGCATGTCCAGCACCTTGTCCTGACAGGACCGCCAGGATCTGTCGATGCCCCTCATCACGTCCCTGCCATACCGGCCCAGGAACGTCAGAATTCTCTCATCAATTTCCGGGGTCTCTGCTACCCTGTCCGGGACTCTGGGCCTTGGGCACTCGGCCTTCAATTTAGATCTGGCCCGCAGACGCCGTCGAAGGTATTCCGCGATCTTCTCCGGAGGGTCCCATTCATTGGACCTGGGGTGAATGAGCTCATCGGGATCGAACTCCTCCCTGAGAAGATCTTCCTGTTCCTTCCTGCCTTTCTTTTTAGGTTGGCTCTCCTCCTCTTCCGGGGAGGACTGGTCTTCTGAGGAGGTGTAAAACTCAGATCTAGAGCTGCTCTTGCAGTAGTCGTCGTCCGACTCGCTCGAGCTAGTGCTCCGTCTGTCGCGGGATCTCGCCTTCCTTTTCCCCGATCTGTGGGGTGAACCCGGGGGGGTCTGGGCGCTACGGCCCCTGCGGGTCTTGTGTTTACTTCCCCCTCTCTTTTTGCGAGCTTTGCACTGGGACAAAGCCGCCAAGCTTCGCAAAATGCCCCTCTCTTCCCGGGGCCTTTCGGCACTCTGCAGCATCTGCACTGCTTTGCTCATACGGCGCCCACTGACATGCGGGCCGTCAGAGTCGTCGGTGTAATCGCTCATGTCTTTACTGACTCTGTAACTACCAAGGTGCCTTGTGCAGTTTGCCTGGGCTGCCCCGGTCAATGTATGTATTGAGAAGCTAGGCGAGTCCTTTATTGATAGCAGTCTTGCCTGGGACTGAGCCCGTCAAGCGGAGGCTGAAGCCTCTTGCACCTCCTCCCCAGTGGCAGAATGGGGGGTCAATGCTCCTGGGCTGGCTTTGCAGCGCACCTTCTCTGAGCAGGTTTCCTGCCCGCGATACCAGGCTCAGCCACTAGGTGGCGTTCCCCACTGAAACAATGAGCCGGTGTCTCCTGCTCTACACGGCTGTTCGCTCCGATCGACGGAGCTTTGTGAGGGCCAGAGAATGAAGAGAGATTGTGTTAGCTCCGAGGAGCTCTGCCGACTGTATCCCGCTCCTGACACGCAAGTTCGCAACGGCGCCGGAATTCCGAGGTCCCGCCGCGCCGCTGCGAACTTCCGTGCCTGCAGTGCCTCCTAACGAGGAAAGAACGACGCCGGAACGAAGTCCCGTCGCGTCTTCTTCGCGGATATGCTCCGCCAACGCCCTGCGCCTCCCTGCGCGCTTGACAGCTAGCCGCGCTGCCTATAGTGTAAAAAACATTTTCAAAACATTATTTGACACGTTAACATAAGAATAAACAAAGAGTACTTATCTCAGCTGCTCGAGCAGCAAAGAAAGAGGAAGGACTTCAGAGTTATGGGATGTTATAAGGGAGAAGTGACACTGATTGGAAGAATGGATCACATGGTTTTGCTTATCATATGGAAAACGAACTACAAAAATTACTGGGTTTCGTTGGACTTTGTAGTTTTATTTGTTTTCCATGTTTATCTTGTTTATATGGTTGCTGCTCGAGTTAGTAAAGAGAAGTCAGAGCTTAATCTGAGCCTCCGAGTCTTGACATAGAATCACGCGGCTTCGAACGCGGGCTAACACTAGAAGCGTCAGCCTGCGTTCCGAGCTACCTGATTGGCTGCCGCCCTGCCCAAGGTGCTAATGAGCAATTGAGTCCGACGTAAACGCATGTCAGCCCAAGGCGGATGGGCCAACGGAGCCTGTGTCAACAGCAACATCTACATCCAATTGTTGTTGGACCCTAATATTTTCTGCAGTTGGCTTCCAATATAAGGATGCACATTCTGAGAATCCTCTGTTTTCAGAGTTTTTAGCTTTTGTTGAATTTCTGTGGTGTTGCCAAAAGCAAGTACAAATCTTTGCTTCATTGCAGTAAAATGGCCCTAGTAGAGAGGCAGCAGAGATGAAATGTAGAAATATACATTTTTAAGCAGTAGACGCCTGCTGAATGATGTGAAAATGGCAGCCATAATGGAATGGGAAGCTTCCGTTCAGTGCTAGAGAGCTCTGTCCAAGTTGGCAGATTAGATATCAGCTATGGTGGAATAGGAATTATTGAGTCTAGGGAAAGCAAAGTCTGCAGATCATATAGTAATCGCACGGTCAGTTCTTCCCATCATGAGCTCGTCACATCCACCATGATGGATTGGTACTCTTTCAGCACAGGGGCCTCTGCGTTCGCTGGGCATCACCATGCCCTGATGAAGTAGTAACACCCTATTGAGAACACTGTCACTGATTCTGGTTGGACGCTACTCCGTGACAGATGATGTTAGATTGGATGCGCCCTAATGCCCGAGGGCCCCTGGTTGCGTCATATAAATATAATAAAATAAAGTCTAAAAAAGTTAGGGGGAAGTATTCTTTTCGATACAGCAGTAGCAACACATTCTGGACAAAATAGCCAATATTATTGTGTTGAACAAGAACAAATATGTTCACCAAAAAAAAAAAATGTAAAAGAAAATTATACCAACAAAGATTAATTAAAAATAACCTTTTACGTCTGGTATAATGTAGGGGCTTTTCAGGGTTAAATGAATGTGTTTGCTCAGTCATATATGGCATGCTACCTAGTGAAGATCATTTCTGAACTAGTTATTAGGAAGGTCACATACAAACATTATAAAGCCCATTGTATTGCAGTGAGTTGGTACTGCCTGATGACTATCTGGTATCATGGGTGAATGAGTGTTATCCTGTGTTCGGTTACTGCATCTTGCTGCTAGATCGGGTGCTTCCTTCATGTCCAAGCCATTTATCTTCCCATATGTTGAACATCGAACCCTATGGCACTAACACATGGCCACTGTTGGCTTTACAAGCCCTGATTTGATACCGAGCCTGCAAAGGTGTGTCCTTCGCTTAGTCAGACCTGGTGGCCCGCCGGTATACTCTTCTGCTTTGCGAGGCCCTGTGATAACTTGCGTATAGTTCTTGGACCTATGTCTGTCACTCTGCCCGTTGGACTCGGTCTCTGCTCTACTGCAGTGGCTGAACGGGTGCCCTTTCGATGGATTGTAGCAATGATCTCCAGTAGAGTTTCTATTTGTGCCCTTTGCTTGTCCAGTCCAGTTCTCATGCAAGGGGTCTGCGCTTATGGAGTGTTAGTCTGTGTGTTGCCCACATGTTCAGCTGTAGTCGGTGTGTGTGTGTGTGTGTGTGTGTGTGTGTGTGTGCGCGCGCCAGCCTTTGCCTAGTCAGCTTTTTTGTGTCTTAGAGCTGCATTTTTTTAGATGTATGTTCTTAGCTTAATCACCCCTTTTGGTGTATGGATGTGCTTTGATTTTATTTGTAATGTACATGCTCAGCACGGGTGGGCTTTCGATCTGCTCATTCCCAGTGTTGTGTGTGTTGCACTTTGCTTAGCCAACTATGATAGGCTCAGGCCATTTTAAGACATATCTGTTTTACATGGTCAACTCTGAGTGACTTTGGTTGTTCTCCATCGTCTGGCTCGGAGGTGGGTGGGTGGCAGCTTTGCACTCATTCAAGCTCTTGGGAAAATCCATCTTGCCCTTATTGGTCTAAGCAGAATTTTTTTTGACGTAGCCTTGGATGAGTGAACTTCGACATGATGGTCAATGCAATCGGTTCTATAGAATTCATGAGAAGTACTAGGGCAACAACCTTTGATTTATTTTGGAGTGGTTTAAAAAATGGATGCAGGGTCCTTCGTTTGTGACTATGATTTGATATTGTTTGATGACACTAACAATTTTTCCGGGCCATCTTTTGACAGGATAATGCCTCCAAATTGCTCTTGGCTCTAATGGAGAGCCGCCATGACAGTGAGAATGCAGAGAGGATCCTCATCAGCCTGCGGCCCCAGGAGCTGGTAAGAGATGCGTGGAGCACAACAATGCGTGCAATTCCGAAGTGCATTCTGTGAATACTGCAACGCTTGCATGGAGCAAATCCAACCAGTAGCTTGACTTATTAATGAAATAACATAATAGGTAATGTTCTTAAATGAAGTTTGAGAGTTGGGTTTCATTTGGAAAAATAAAGAATTCGATGTTTCCAAGATAAACATTAGCGTTGTAATGTGAACTAATGCAGTTTATTAGGATGGTATTTATTGAGTGCAGACCTAGCTTCGAGAAGCAACAGAGCGCTTTACAGAGGTATACAGCAGTGCAGATGCTTAACGGAGCACTTTTCAGAGGTAACAACAGAACCGATATACAGCAGAGGGTAGGATACAGAGGGGCACAGCCGAAGGGTACAGCTGTACCGGATGGCCAGGAGGTCAGGAGTGGGCGGCGTCTAGCCAGTCAGGTGGCACGAGGGGTGGCGTGATGGCCTAGGTGTTGAGGAGAGACCCCTTGAAGAGGTGGGTCTTGAGTTCTTTTCTGAATTGTAGGAACGTGGGGGGAAGTCTGATGCTGATGGGGAGGAGGTTCCATAGTCTTGGGGTTTATTCAGGGAAAGGTTGCTTTCGGGTCCTTTCCTTTTTCAGAGGCGATTTCAAGTCTGCACATGTGCTGGCTTCTGCCGGTGCGCTGTGCGCCAGAGATGCTGATTTTCTGCGCGAGGTAGCTTGTTGACTTGGGGGTGACTGCCTGGTTTATAGTCATAAAATCGAATGCAAAAATGTCGAAAGTCAAAAAAATCGAAAAAATGTCAAAAAAAATTCGTTTTTTATTCGAAATGGGGGGGTTCCTCCCTAACCCCCCTTTTTTTGACCTTTTATTTAACATGCTGAACCCCAAAAAAATATATAAATAACAAAATAAAGAATTCAATTTTTTTTTCGACATTAAGTTTTCTAATTTATTGTTATTCGAATTTTTTTTTTCGATTTTATGACTGACCACCTGACTGCCTTATAGATGCAGCAAGACTTGAAGGAGTAAGAATTCGGCCTTAGAGGGGTTGAGCTTCAAGTATTCACTGAACATCCAAGACTGGATCAGAGAGAGGCAGGTTGCTGCAACATTTTGAATAACACTCACAACAGGAAAATGTTGGTCCTATAAACCCTTGGATATATAACAATAGCAGGTGATTCAAATCCTCAAATAGCACCTTGTACAAGAATAAGTGTCGGGGTTGAAAGACCGAATTAGAAATGAAAGACCAAATTAGAAAGGTTCGAGGGAGAAAAGACTGAAGATAATTTTTTTTCGAAATAACCTTCGGTCTTTTCTCCCGTGAACATTTATGACTTGGCCTGCCCATATCCCCACCCCCTACTTACCTTGTGTCCCTGTAACGCCTGTCCCTTTTGCCTTCCGTGATCGGGAGCCGGCGTCGCAGGGTCCTTTCCTTTTTTTTTTCTTTCGGGACAGCTGCAGGGGACACCTCCACAACCCCCGCTCACAATATAGTGAGCAAGGGTGCGGGGGACACCCCCACAGCCCCCAGCGCCGAATGCGTGATTTGGTCGAATGTTTCAGCCGTTCGGAATTTTTGAACGGCTGAAATTCTGCCAAATCACACATTCAGTGATTTTTATCCGATCATTTTGGATGATTCCCAAGAATCATACTATGCCACGACTACTGGTAAAATGCTCATGTATGCCCCACCCCTGCAATATATCACAACCGACTAAAACCAACTGTGAACATGTACAGGGAAAAGTGTAAAGAGGTGAGGGTCCCATCCTACTTAATGTAGGCACGGATGGTTTTTGGGAGCCACATCTTGTAAGCTTGAAAGGAGATCAAGTGGGAGGAAGGGAACATGGGGTGATCAAATACGAGCTTTCTCCGACTTTCTGTCATGGACTTTGGCCTACTGCTTGTTTATAGACTCACCTGCCACTTCCTCAATGCAAGTACAACTGTGGCTTCAGGCGTTGCCTGATAGACCTTTCCCGACTGGACATTGTCTGCCGTTTGGAGCCGGATTAGCCTCTTCCCTGGCAAAGGACAACATACATCTTCTTTGGGTTTAAAAGGTTCTCTTAGCGCTGCCAGTAGATTACTGAGACTGGAGTCGTTAGTCCATATTGTTTTAAATCTTCGTGACCAGGTAGCTCTGTGTCCAGAAGTTTGTACCATATTGTGATTTCGTGGTGCAAGGCTTCCCACTTGGAAGATACTACTGCAATGGCAGGAGATGGGTATGAACCGGTAGAAAGGCTTGTCATTTAGAATATCTCCTATGGAACACTAACAACTGTCCACCCTTGTTCATGTCTGTTTGTCCTTGCAGATTGATGTCATCAAGCAGGCCTACCGCCAAGAAGAAGAGTGCGAGAACTCTGACGTCTCGCCCCGTGAAGTTGGGCACAACATCTATATCCTAGCATTGCAGGTAAGCACTTGTCTTGTGCTGCGTTACCCTCTGTGGCCGCACAGCCTGCCACAGAGGGTAACACAACCCAGGGGCTTAAGGCTTTGACTAGGGGAAAGCAAGTTTTGTACAAATACTACATAACTAAAGTATATCACGGGAATATTCTAAACTTTTCGAATAGTTTGAGCCTTTAACCATTCATGCAAAAAGGAAATTCCCTTCTCTTGCATACTCTCGCCTATTAAAGAAGGGGTTAAATCCCCCTAAATCACACCACTCTAGGACATAGAGTAACCATGTAAGAGAACGATGGAAGTGGAAGTAAATAAAAAGAGAGGGGATATGAGAATGATCTGCCTTACTCACAGATGGTCTTTAAGATGTTCTTGAATAGAGGCTTTCCAAAAAACAATCTGGAAGATTAGGTATGTCCCATTCTTGCTCTCCCACCAAAATTCTTTGGTAAGAAGTGGTTACCTAACAACTTTATTAAGTTCTTTTATTTTTCCCGAACATTTCCCATTGAGGTGCTGTTCCACCTTCCATAGCCGACAAGTGAACCACATACTGCTTAAGCTCTCTAATCCTCTATTTTAGATTTCACTGTTTGCTCTTTTTCAATGAAAGAAACATGGTTCTTTGCCTAGTTTTCATATTAAACAATAAAGCTTTTCTTTGGTTTTGGCAGTAGAATCGTAGTCAGACTTCACAGAGAAAAAACACAACAGTGGGCCAAAAAGCACAGTTCTCAAGGAAGCCCCACAAGTAGACATTGACTGTAGGCCCACACACTGCTTCAGGCCTATGACGACAGATGTTAACGGACAGCCAATAAGCTATAGCAGTCTCCAAGACTAGAGAAACCATGTCAGTGGCGCGTATGGACACCTTAGTTAAATAAGTAATCTTTCAGTAGAACTTCAGTGTTAACTTCAAGGAGGGGTCAGTTCTTGAAACATTCTGGTGGGATGAAGACCAGCGATTTCTAAAGCTCCACTTCAGAATTAAACTTTTAAAATGGTGTGCTGCTCCCTTTCTCTCCTCAACAGGACTGGGCTCCCAATTAGCACTGCTGGGTTTTGAGACCGTGTCAGTGTTTACAGGTTTTACGTTTGATCCTGATTCGAGATATTCTTGAACATTGTGGTTCTCATTATGAGGGCATCTACTAAGCGCCGACCTAGGTCCTAAGTCATAGGCGGTAGTACACGGTGAGAAAAGCAGAGTGCAATCAATACAAGGGATCGTGGAGCGTGTCACGGGTGAGAGCGAGGCAAGCAGTTTGGCAGCAAGCAACCAGGGGAGGAGTAGATTGCCAAATCTCATGTTAGTTGGAGTGGAGGTGGTGTGGACTTAATGTTAATGGTTGGGCATTATAGCATCCTTTACTTCTGCCATACATTTCACTGCCCGTGTGATAAACACAATGGTGACCTCTGCCTTGCTTGGAATGCATTCACAGAAACTGTGTGATGTCCTAAAAGAGATGGTGAATACAAATGTATGGGAGGTAAAGTGCTTACATTTTTTTTTTTACCTTCTGTTCATTGTGGTCAATTTTGCACACAAATATAGGAGCCGGCACCGCAGGAGGGTGCTTGATATGTTAGCAATCACTTGTGTCTCCCTTGAGGACAAGACAGAACCTCTCAATATGCTGCATGTAAACAACTATTCAAAGCTGAGGGGGGCTGACATTTGGTTACATCCACAAATTACCCGATTACCATCTTAATTTTGAGCAGTTCCTTAGCCTTCATCCCAACTTGATCCGTGTCCCAAACCTGGCCAATACACATAAAATATTAGACATCAAATTTGGCCTCATTCAAACTGTACTACACAGCAAACCAGCTGGCATGAAATATTCAATGAACAACAAAAACACTATGCTCATTCTGAAAGAAACCAAAATCACTCTTAACCAACTTCCCAACCTTAAAAAGCACCACACATCCGACCTCTGTACTATGACTTGTCTTCACCTGAAACCTTGACAGCACTAATAGGATCCTGGTGGCAAAATATGTTCCTACATCAATCCTAAGCAATGCCAAACAATTGTCCCTTCATAATTCCAACTCCTACTGTACAATCTATAAATATCCCAAAGCTTACCAAGACAAGAGCCATGACCCCTAGCCCAAAGCTTACCAAGACAAGAGCCATGACCCCTAGCCCAAAGCTTACCAAGACAAGAGCCATGACCCCTAGTCCAAAGCTTACCAAGACAAGAGCCATGACCCCTAGTCCAAAGCTTACCAAGACAAGAGCCATGACCCCTAGCCCAAAGCTTACCAAGACAAGAGCCATGACCCCTAGCCCAAAGCTTACCGAGGCATGAGCCATGACCCCTAGCCCAAGGCTTACCAAGGCAAGAGCCATGACCCCTTCAAGAGTTGACTTCGAACGATGACAAAGAGGCCCTTAATCTGAAACCCAAAACTCCACTTTAACGTAGACACTCACAAAGCTGGCACCCACCAACAGCATGGCACCTCAAGAAATTGATCCATTTTGGAACTAACCAACAGACTAAACAAAACTTTGAAAAAAGCATAGACCATTTCCACAAATTGATTTTTTTCTCCCAGGACCCAACTTTTAACTTCTTTCTCACTCATTTCAGCAGCCCTTCTGAAATCCATGGCCTACACTAAACATGCCACAACATGGCCTACTCTTCTTTGCATCAAACCTTGCCTCCAACAAAGAAAAACATGCAGCAACCGTATTTCAAACCTGGCTTCAGCTGGCTATCTGAACCGTGACTGACATTTCTGACAGAACCAACCACCTCCAAAACATGAGCCTCTCCAAACTCTACCCTTAGCTGCACCACAAACTAGATGCCACTCAAGGACATATAATCTAAAGTTGCACACATTGAAACTAGTGCAGAGGGCCTAAATGCATTCAGGAAGAAAAGTCCCAACCTGGGCACTCTCTGCACCATTGTCTTTGGCCTGATTTTGAGATGGTCGTTCTCAGCTATAATTGGTCATGTTTTGTCTGTTTTCAGCTGTCTCGGCACAATAAGCAGCTGCAGCACCTCCTGAAACCAGTGAAGAGAATACAGGAGGAAGAGGAAAGCATCTCCTCTATGGTAAGCGACTATGGGCATGGGATGAGGTGCTCGATGGCCTTAGAGAGGTCACTGATGATCCTCCCAACTGCATGGTTAAAATAGTGCATGAAAAATATCCTGCAGTAAAATTAACTCATTGAAATTAACCTTGCTTAAATGAAGGCAATCTTCACATGACATCATTTTCCAAAGAGAACACCACCTTAATAAATTCAACACAATGACCAGCCCCTCATCCTTTTTTTTTGTTCGACATATAAATGGGTGAGAGCTTAATATCTTCTCCTTATGTTCATGAGTCAACATATCAGAACAGTTGTACAAGCAATGTCATTCGGTTACCAATCTGAATTAGTTTCATCAGTGTGGGTACGTTAGGAGAATCCCATCAACAAAGGCTGGCCCGAGTTAAATAATCCAAATGATTTTTAGATTTCATAATGTTTTAATGAATACATGCATCCAGGAAGGGATGTTCAATTTTGTAATGACTTCAATGAAGTGTTTTGATGTATGTTAAATTTGATCTTTTTTGTTGCTGTGATATTTTGATTTGATTTGAATTTTATGTATAAGATTGTATGGTATTTCTATGCTGACATACACCCATTGCATGATTACATTCAAAACGCCCATTTCAAAGGTCGTAAATCACAGTATGTATGTACACTGTACCATTGAAAATGTGTAAGGGACATAAAAGCAGTCACGCAACATGCAAAGGTGCCTGCTTATTTGATAACCGAACACTCAAGACTATGAGAGGCGTGTCCCTTATTTTATAGTAAAACTATATTGCATGAAAGGAAGTTGTTTAAGGCCCAGCTTTAAAGTGGGGGCAGGGATGAGGATCTCTACTTTTAACAGGTGCGCTTACAATGCGATAGGTCCCACTTTTTTTCAACCATAATGCTTTGCACTGAAATCCAATTTGAACATTTAAGTTTTGGGACAAATTTCGATATTTTTGCTTTGTACTTTTTTACTTTCTTCTTTATTACTGATCACACTATTTTTTTTTTACTTCTTAGTTTTTTTCGTATTTAATATTATTACGGGCAATTTTCCATGGGATATTTTAAAATAGAACATATTTATACTGCGTCCCAGCGGCAAGTGAAAAATAAGCCAGGAGTAAAAATGTCCAATTGCAAGCTACTAGCCAGGCATAAAAAAGTCACTGGCCCCACCAGTTCTCCATATTTAAACAGCACTCAATAATCGCCAAAAGTCCATTATCACTCGTCAATGGTTCGTAGCGAGTGCACATTGTCGAGGCATGGATAAGCTTGCGGTTAGTAACATTGAAAGTCTCCTCGAATTCCATAGTCCTCTCCAGCATTGGATTTTTTAAAGATTCACCCCATGTTTATTCCACATTTTCAAGCCGAGAAGCAGAGCCTAATGATGATGATGGTGCGGGGGAGGGGAGGCGAGGCGCCTCAAATTCTATAAATCTATGAAGGTTATCAGGGCTTAATAAGTGCAGCTATTGAACAGTAACTTTTTCATCCCACGTGTTCACAATTTTCTCTTTCTGCCATCGGAGCACACACCTACTTATTTAGAATTGCTAAGTTCTCATGGTGCACCCAATTGGATTGTACTCTAATGTAAATTGAATGATATCTTGAATTCCAAGCATTTGCAGATATTGACGATGTACAGCTGGAAAATTGATGATCTTATAAAGATATGCTGCGCAATGTGTTTTTACAGAATTTCTCTATCTAACTTAGTCTAAAGTCTTTATTTTGATTTTTTGATTTATTTGGGAATAATTAACTGCTCACGTGTTGTCTTGTGTTGCTGTTTTAACACCTGATCAAGGTCTCTCTCTCATGGGGGCTGTAGTGCTCCATGGTACCCAGCCTTATCTCACCTTGAGATGCAAATCTGAAAGTCTAAGGGTTAATATGATGAAGGTTTGAACCAACTCAGGTGTAAGATGTCTGCGTTCTGGAGATATGAATCCTCCAACATCCGAAAGGTTAAGATTTCTTATCCATGTGATTTGCTTGAGTCACGATACTAGGAACCTCTTAAGGATGTAGGTTTCATGTTGTACAGAGCCACGCACATGGTCCCACAGATGCTCCAAGACCCTCAGCAATGTCAATTCTTCTGTTCTTTGGGTTTTGCCCACTGCTGCTTCACCTATGAATGGTCTTCAGATGCTTTTGTTGTATTAGGACCTAATGAGCTGTTGAGCCGTTGAAGGGCTAATCACGTTCTCATAGATGATGGAAATTCTGATGGTCCCATATTGGAAAACCTAAATGCCCAGTGGGCTAATGCTGCAGGGTGTGTTTGATGCCATAGACTATGTGACAGATACAGCCTCTGCTACAAGCCCCTAAAGGTGTACACCTATCCGGACGGCTAACTTTTCAGATGGTTATTCAGTAGGTCATTTTATGGGTCGAGCAGAAGCATGAGATGATTGCGCCATGTGCAGTAAGTCTTTCTGAGTTCCATTTCAACCATGGGATATTTCTTTTCAGCTCAGTCTGAACAACAAGCAGCTGACGCAGATGTTGAAGAAATCTACAACTCCTGTGCCGGTGCAAGAAGAGGACCCTCTGGCGTTCTATGAAAGCCATACAGCACAGATTGAGGTATGGATAAATATCAGCTTTTTTTTTCTCTTTTTTATATTACAGGTGTCAGTGCATTAGTGCCCTGTCCATTCTTCTGGGCAGGGTTCTACCTGTCCTGTAAAACTCCATCAATGTGATCTTCTTTCAGAAGTGCAATGTCACTTCTCTGGGATATCGGCAATGCTAACCTCCCGCAGCAGTGCTCGGTTTGCTCTTTAGCACTCTAGACGTGTGTGTATGCTATGCCTGTATCTTGACTGTGCTATGGAGCTTAAGCAGCATACGCTTCAAGCAATACTATCATAAAAGTTACATTCATCATATTTATTCAAAATGCAAATCATTTGAGTTCCCAGGTGCAGCAGCGTGACAGCAAGTGGGTTAACAGGCATGCCTTTACTTTTGATATTTTTGTAGAAGCCAAGAAAAACAATCAGCAAATCATCAAGTAAAGGGTTATGAGACCAAAATTCCAACCTATATTTCTGCCACGAGAAACTGAGCGTATTTGCATTTCCCTGGCATGATTTACCTGACATTTTCCTGATGAAAACCTCTTCTGGCAATGAAAAGTCACCTTGTTTGCTGGTGCAGGTCTTGACACACAGCTGGATGGGTGGTTTTCAATGGTTGATGGCAGCCTGTATTTGATTCAGTGGGGACAGATTCTGCCCAAGGGGTAGCCCTTTAAGGAAACCCGGTGTGCATCCAATACAGAGCCCAAGAGGGTAACCATCTTTCCTAAGTTCCGGCTGGTGAATTGTTTTCACTGAAAGGCATAATGTTCCTAAAGTTTGTGTGGGGGACGCCTGTGTGTTAGGAAAGATTTCATATTGTAGGTAATTTTCCTTCCATGTGGCAACCCCCAAACATTTTGCTGTTGTTTTACACCCTGATCTAGACTTTGTCAGAGAAGCACAGCCTCCTGCCGCACTCCTCTGGGCTTTCGCTCCATTCTTACGGGGAAACTGACATGCCCTTAAGATAGTCAGTACCGTGAAACGTTGTTTTCCGTAGTTCTTTTCTCATGTTGCAGCTTTCGCGCAACATTGCACAAGAGGGCACTGTAAGCTAAGTTTCTGCTCTCTTGGGTCTCTAGTCACTCTACAGGCCCTAGAAACTCTCATTGGATTGTTAATGAACGGTGCAAGTGAAACACGGACGGGACGGGTGGCAGTGATCGTTTCTTTGTGTTTTGAGCTCCTTTTGGCTTTTTAAGTGTGTTTCTCGCGCTTAGCCCAAAATGGTGGCCTGGCTTCCAAAATGGCCAGACCACAAGGCTCTTTGTCCTGCCCGCTGACCGTCTTGCCCCCTTCACCTTCCCCAGGTCGAGCCGACCCGGGCCTTCCTTATTTGGGCATGTACTTTCCCGCGAAACACAGATGCTTTCGCGGGCTTCTACAGGCCTGGTGTGAGCCTCCAGGATGTGGGCTGGGATGTCTGGTCCCAATACACATCCTGGGTGCCAGAGAGTCTAGTGTGTCTTGAATGCCTGGGACCACAGTGGTCCGTGATAGGTCCACGTATGGTGTGAGTGTTTTGTGAGCAGATCTCCCATTGGGTCCTCTCTGTTTTGGCGCGAAGGGAACTCTGGATAAGAGGAGGCTGGAAACACCACTACCATGTCGATCTCCTGAGTTCTCACGAACTACGGATACAGGAGCCAAGTATCCTGCAACTAAGAGGCTGAACCGAGGAATCGCTGGTGACCCACTGAGGGACTGCTCCTCTGCACTGCTGTCGCCCTGTGAGACCATTCTGCCTCTGATCGAACGAGAAGGCCAGTACTGGTACTTCGACCCTTTGGAATAGTGCGAACAACTATTCTCGGCATCTTCATCATCTCCTGCACGTAAGCCTTCGGAAGCATCTCTGGGCCATCCAGTGGACTGATCAGCTTACCCAGGAGTCTTCCTCTGTCACCGCCGTCAGGTTGCTGCTGTATTCCCAGTCCTTGACACGCTCACACGATTCGTACACTTGGCATTCCCAGGTCTGAAGTGAGAAGTGTACATTGGGCTGAAATACACACAGCCGCTTCGTTGCCCTGCTGTGGTAACAATCTGTGCCGGTTCACTGTGTTTGGGACATCCTCAACTCTAACTTCTGCTGCCGCGGAATCTACACGACACCGAGACGTCCCCTGCTCATATCTGAACCTGCCAGCACTGAAACTGACGCGGACAAGCCTGGGTCTGCCTGCATCGGGGACTGGTGAGTAGCAACGCTAGGAACCGGTCTCCCTCCTCCTGCAGTAGGCTGTAGCTTTTCCTCGCTGTGTTAAACAGCACGCCTTTTTCGCACTCGCACTCTGCTTCTGCCCACAAGTGGAGGCCGCGCTGAGTAGCGGAGATCTGTTCGCCCTCCTTTGTTCACCGCTCTGAACTGCCTGATTTCCTTGAACAGACTCCCCTTGGCCCCTTGGCACCAGCGTGTGCAGGTACTTTTGAGCACAAGGCTCCACTCTTCGTAGGACTCGGACTTCCTTCTAGTTAGGTGGCCTCTGAAGGTGAACTGGGTCTAACGATTACTTGCACTGCCTGTTTTCCTCCCCATCTAGGTGGTCTGCATATTTTGTGCTTCGAACTCTTTAGACCCTTCGGTAATTGTATATATATTGTATTTCATTGTGATGTGTTGGTTTACTTGAGTTTTACGGTGATTCTTTACTGTGGTCAATGTTACAGAGGCCTTGTAATAAATGTATCTATATTTTTAATATAACACCTGCTTGGAGTAATTTGTAAGCGTCCTTGCTTTGTGTGCTCATTGCGGGCTTTCAGTCACCCTCAACCCTCTTGAAGCCTAGTCTTGACCGCCGCCATCGCTACCCTGATTGGTCTCGCTTGTCCAGAGGTTACCCTGTTCCAAGAAACTAGGCTGGCCTTCTGAACGTCTGCCCCTCCAGGACAGAGTTCAGAAATCCATCTTAACAAATTGGTGTACAGCGGTGGGATACAAATGAAGGTATCCAGTGTTGCGCACGAGCGAAGGCATTTCAAGTTATTCCTACCAGGACACATAGTGAATTGTCGTAGTATAACTTTTAAAAGGCCATAGTCCTATCTAACAGTATGGAAACAAATACCTTGTTAACTTTAAATGCTTCTAAATCCGAAACATTGAAAAAGATGTGTGTGGAGAGAGGTGTCTCCTCTCAAGGCACCAAATTGGATATAATCCAAAGAATCGTGGCGTGGCAAGAAGCTCAGCTTGACGCTATAGCTTCTTAGGACAGTGCAGAAGGAGGTGGGGCTGCTCTCACTGGTAGAACTGACAGTTCTGCCGCTGCACTGGTCCACCGCGACCATGAGGACAGGGAGGATGCGATGTCCAATGTTTCCTCTGCCAGTGTTGATGGGGAAGCCATGCTTGAATTCAAGAAACAAGAGCTGCTGTTTAGGCAGAAGGAGCTGGAGTTCAATAGGGCCAAACTCCAGGAAGAGCTTGAGTTCAATAGGGTCAAGCTAAAAATCGAACAGGCAGAACAACAGAAAGACAGGGATCACCAGTTGGAACTGGCCAAGCTTCAAGTTGCCAATGGATCCAAGGGTCCTGGACATGGGTTTGGGGCCTCCTCTAATGCAAGGTTTCCAAAAGATCTACTCTGTGTGTATGAGGAAAAGAATGACATTATGGACTGACTGAATACGTTTGAGTATGCATGTGAAGTTCAACAAGTTGACAATGCTGATAAAATTGCCTGGTTACTCAGCAGACTGCCCCATTCTGGCTGCAGTGCCATTATGGAAATGTCGAAGGCTGAGCGAGAAGATTTTGCAATGTTGAAGCAAACTCTCATTTTAAAGTTTGGAAAGACTCCTGCCCAATATTTAAAACGATTCCAAGAGTATAAGAAAAAAGAAGGTGGTACTTGGGTATCTTATGTAACCGAATCCTTAAAAAACTTGACTGGCTGGGTCGAAGGTTATAAGGTTTCTACCTTTGAAGGTATGATAAGTCTTGTCATGCTGGAACATATTTTTGCATCTTCTTCCCCTGAGCTTAAGCAGCATTTTGCAGATTCAAAGGAGATAGATCCTAAGAAGCTTGCCATTGCAGCAGATTTATGGGTGTCACATCGAGTGTCCCATAAGGACAAAACTCATCCTGGTAAGCAGGAGGAAGGGAAAAAGTCCAAAGATAAGGAGGGTGGAGAATCTGATAAATCTTCTTCTCAAAAGGGCCACAAAAAGAAAAATAAAGGTAAGACACAAGAGAACTCACAGGGTATTGGAGGTCAGCCTCCGAAACAGAACTCTGGTTTTAGTAAGCCTCCCTATGTAAACAGACCCAATGGATCTTGTTTTGCTTGTGGAGCAACTGACCATGTGAAGGGGGATCCCCAGTGTAAGGTTAAACCTTTGGGGGGTCCACTCCGCTAATCTGGCCTTCTCCTCCTACGAGGAAGAAGAGATTACAGGAGCATCCTTCTCCTCAGACTCCTTCCCCAGTGGGATAGAAGCTGAGGTAGTTTTAGTTTCCCTGGGTTCCTGGGAGCCTAAAGTTGCAGAGGCTTATGCTAGGATTCCAGATAATACCCAGCACTACTTTAAAGACAGTGTGCTGATCAATGGAGTCAATACTCCAGCTCTTAGGGATAGTGGGTGCAGTCGAACTGTAGTGGATTCAACCTTGGTAGACTCAGAGGAAGTTGCCAGAGCTACTCTGATGCCCACTAAATTGGCTGACGGCCCACCTCGCATGTTTCCAGTAATACCTGTAAATCTTACTTTAAATGGTACAGCAGTCAGGATTCCAGTGAGCATTCAGAGAAACGTCCCAGGAAAGGTCTTATTGGGCAACGATCTCAGAGCTTTAGGGCTCGTAGGAGACACTGCTGACAGACCCTGCACACGGTCTCAAACACGGGCAGCATTGGCCAAGACCAATGCACGGCCCCAGCCAAAGGGGAAACCCAAGGCTGAAGGAGTAAAGAAACCAAAACGAGGGAAAGAAAATATTCCCCCGAACTCACCTACCACTGCGGTGGAGGAAGTTGGTCAATCGCCCCCGGAATTGACGAGGAGGCGGCGATACCTGAAGTATTTGACCCCAATGACCATCCTGAACTAAAAGACTTGTTAGTAGAAGGTGGTCCTGACAGGGAAGAATTCAGTAGAGGCCAACGTGAGTGCCCATCTCTGGAAGGCCTAAGGAGACAGGCCTGCTCCCATCTTGAGCGTGAACCTCCTGGGAAGCATCGGATTTATTGGGAAGGTGGACTCCTGTATAGTGAGCCCACAGAGTCTACGGAAGGAGACCATAGGAGGTTGGTGGTTCCCCTTGCTGTAAGACCCTTCCTCCTGCAGCTGGCGCATGAAGTGCCCTTTGCTGGTCACATTGGTATTAAAAGGACCAAGCAAAGGTTATCCATGCACTTCTACTGGCCCAAGATGGGGGTGCAAGTAGAAAGTCACTGTAGGAGTTGTGCCTCCTGCCAGTTATCTGGTGAGAGTGGCTCAACAATCCAAGCTCCATTGGTACCACTCCCAGTTGTGGGAATACCATTCGAAAGGGTAGGGACTGACATTGTTGGTCCCCTTGACCCGCAAACATCCTCAGGCAATAGGTTTATCCTGGTGCTAGTCGACTATGCTACCAGATATCCTGAGGCTATCCCATTGAAAACTGTAACTGCCAAGTCAGTTGCAAAAGCGTTACTTGGCATCTTTACTAGGGTTGGCTTCCCTAAAGAAGTTGTGTCTGACAGAGGCAGCAACTTTATGTCAAAGTATATGCAGGCTATGTGGAAGGAATGTGGGGTCACCTACAAGTTCTCTTCCGCATACCACTCCCAGACCAATGGTCTGGTGGAACGGTTCAACAGAACGTTAAAGAGTATGATTGGGGCTCTGGAAGAACCTCAAAGAAGAAAATGGGATCTTCTTTTACCATGCTTACTGTTTGCCTACCGAGAGGTACCACAGGAGGGTGTTGGCTTCAGCCCCTTTGAACTTCTGTTGGGTCACCCTGTGCAGGGACCCTTAGCCATAGTCAAGGAGGGATGGGAGATGCCCACTCCCCCTATTACTACCAACGGAGTCGACTATGTTTTAGGGCTCAGAAAACAGATGGTACTTCTGATGGGTCTTGCTAGTGACAAGTTGAAGGCAGGACAAGCGCTGGTGAAACATTGGTACGACCAGAAAGCTTCCCTCATCAACTTTACACCTGGTCAGCAAGTCCTGATCATGAATCCCATAAGGCCTAGAGCTTTACAGGACAAATGGTCAGGCCCTTACACAGTGGTGGAGCCCCTGGGTGAGGTCAACTATTTAGTGGACCTTGGAAGGCCTAGACAGGCTCCAAAAGTGTTCCACGTAAATAGGCTGAAGGCTTTCGTCCCAAGAGTCGAAATCGCAGCACTGCTACTGGCTTCAGATGTTGAGGAAGAGGAGTCTGAACCTCTCCCCAACTTGTTCCAAAGCGGTCCTTCAGATAGCTCCTTTGAGGGTGTCCGAGTGGCCCCTCACCTGACTTCTGATCAGCAGGCAGAGGTGAAAAGTTTGCTTAGGCAATTTTCCCCCCTGTTTTCGCAGTCCCCTGGTTTGACACCTGGGCAGACCATGTGAAACACCTCGGGATTGTGCTACAGGCTCTTCAGAAAGCACACTTGACCATAAAGGCTAGTAAATGCCAGATTGGACAAGGCTCAGTGGTTTACCTTGGACATGAAGTAGGTGGAGGTAGGATACAGCCTCTACCCAGTAAAGTACAAGCAGTACAAGACTGGCCTATCCCCACTACACAGACCCAAGTGAGAGCCTTCTTAGGACTCACGGGGTATTACCGCAACTTCATGGCAGACTATGGCACCATAGCTGCCCCTCTGACTGCCCTCACCACTCTGAAGAAACCGAAGAAGGTAACTTGGACCGACGAGTGCGAGAAGGCCTTCAATGGCTTAAAAGACTCCTTGTGCCAGGCCCCTGTCCTTAGGGCCCCTATCCTTCGGGCCCCTGATTATCAAAGACCTTTTATTGTGCAGACAGACGCCTCTGACACTGGGCTAGGAGCTGTACTATCGCAAGTAGATGAGAAGGGTAAGGAACACCCTATTGGTTTCATTAGTCGCCAGCTTAAGGACAGAGAGCTCAGATGATCCACAGTAGAGAAAGAATGCTTCTCTGTTGGGTGGGCCCTACCTCTATGGGACCCACTTCACTTTACAAACTGACCATAAGCCCTTAAAGTGGCTGATGAACATGAAGGGAGAGAATCCAAAGTTGCTTAGGTGGTCCATAAGTCTACAAGGCTTTGACTTCACTATTGAGCATAGGTCAGGTGTCCAACATAGCAATGCTGATGGGTTGTCCAGAATGTTTAACCGACCTGAACAAGAGACTCATCCAGGGGTGGATTAGTTCCCCCTGTCCATAGTCTGGGAGGGGCGAGTGTTAGGAAAGATTTCATATGGTAGGTAATTTTCCTTCCATGTGGCAACCCCCAAACTTTTTGCTGTTGTTTTACACCCTGATCTAGACTTTGCCAGAGAAGCACGGCCTCCTGCCGCACTCCTCTGGGCTTTCGCTCCATTCTTACGGGGAAACTGACATGCCCTTAAAACAGTCAGTACCAGGAAACGTTGTTTTCCGTAGTTCTTTTCTCATGTTGCAGCTTTCGCGCAACATTGCACAAGAGGGCACTGTAAGCTAAGTTACTGCTCTCTTGGGTCTCTAGTCACTCTACAGGCCCTAGAAACTCTCATTGGATTGTTAACGAACGGTGCAAGTGAATCACGGATGGGACTGGTGGCAGCGATCATTTCTTTGTGTTTTGAGCTCCTTTTGGCTATTTAAGGGCATTTCGTGATGCGTACCCCCGGGCTTCCGGACCAAGCCCATCAGCCCCAGGAGCAGGCATCCAGATATTTATTAAAACCCCAGCAGCCCCGGCTAGGGGCTGTCTGGGTTCAGTCCTGGCACCTTAGGCACCAGGCTCATAATAGAAATCAGCCCTGGCGCCGTAGGCCCCAGGCTCATAGACATTACTTACCTCATGCAGACCATGCTGCAACTGAATCCACGCCAAAGTGTGGCTTGGATGGGACTATTTTGTTACAGGGACTATTTTTTACTCGGGTGTGGTTCTAGGGAACTTCTTACCTGGAACTACTTTGGAGGCTATTTAAACCACGCCCGATCAGCAACACACGATTCGCGTTATTCTGCATCCAGCAGCATAACGCTCACCGTGTCTGCAGTCAGCATCCAGACTTCAGCCACGCCCGACTCGAATCCAGAGCTCCTAGCAAAAGAGGAAAGAAGAAGGAAAGGTTAGGACACCGACATTATTTCAATCCTTACCTGATTCCGGATCCATCACGTCTTCGAACTTGAAAAGGACACTATTTCGGCACGCGTCACATCGCCAGCTGCAGCGCCGCGCCATTCTCACCAGTCCTCACAGCATTTTTCGATCCGGCGCTGTCTCCATCACCTTCTTGCCGAACTCCAGCACCTGGGGGAAAACAAAAGAAACAACAAGGTGAGCCAAGAGAGGTGACAAATACAATCTCTTACCACCATAGGCTTACCTGATTTATCACCGGAGGCATTACACGTTATACGCCTCATCTTCATTTGCCGCCCCTATAAAGGGGGAAACAACAAGTTAAACTCATGCAACTTTTACCGGACAGTGTTTGGTAATACAGACTCTTACCTGGACGCCATCAGCTGCCTCCAGGCAATATTCTTTTGAACCAGTTGCAATTCAACAAGGGAATGGAATAAGAGTGATCATCGGACATATGAACTCTTTGAACTTTATAAACCCCGGAGTCAATATTCCTCCGGAACTCCTCCAGCACCTTCAAACCAGTGAAGAAACTGGTATCTACGCGCCCCTGCATGCCATGCAGGATGGAGAGCTCATCATTTAAAAACATAAGGTGAAGTCACTAAAAGGGGATATCAGAGGTGACAAGAGGGGAGAACGAGAACAGTGGGAGGGGACCATCACTACAATCCACGGGTGGCTAATTCCCTTTCTCCACTTGCAGGAGAATACTTCTAAGGATCAAGCAGATGAGATTAGGCGGGCCAGTCCAGACAGTCATCTCAGCACTACGCATCACGTTGGTGGAGACCGCAGCAGTTCGGGTCCGATCGACGCCCCTGTGGGAACCAGGTGAGTGTAACAGAACGCAAAGCCTAGCTACAAATCCCCACTCGGGCATAATGGAAACCTCAGAAACCGACCAACTAGCCCTATTGTCAGGGGAATTTAGGGCAGAAGTGCACTCCGCGCGCCAAGAAACTAATGCCCTCAAGAGAGAACTGATTGTGTCAAAGGAGCGCTCTGATGATCTTGCTAGACAATTGCTGCAAAACCAAGCTGGGCAAACACCATTACCTGGACTCGGGAGGTATCCAACTCCTGTTTCATCGAGGAATCCTGTGCAAGTGGTTCTACCAGGGAGAATTCCTTTAGCTCCACCCGAACGTTTTGCTGGGGACCCGAACAAGTTTGCTGTGTTTATGAACCAATGCCGCTTGCACTTTTTATGCAGACCTGGAGCTTTTCCAAACGACCAAGCCAAAGTAGCCTTTGTGCTATCATACCTTAGTGGCAGCGCAGCGGATTGGTCAATTCCACTAGTTAACCAGGATATCCCTCTTCTTGGGGATTTTCAAGGTTTTCAATTGAGCATGGAAAGACTATTTGCCAGACATTCACAGGGACAGGCCCTGGATGATGAACTTTTATCCTTACGACAAGGTAACCACGATCTACAAACCTATATTGCAACCTTCAATAGGTTGGTGGTGGAAACCGGATGGCCAGAGGTAAAACGAATTACATTATTTCATCGTGGACTTCGGGGTGAACTCAAAGATGTTTTGGCCCACGTTGTGAACCCACCTCAGGATTGCGCAGAATGTATAGACTTAGTGGTCCAGTTAGACCACCGACTTCAGAATAGAAAGGCTGATCGAGCTAAGTTCGAGAATCGGGTATTGGTTAAACCCAATGTTACCCCCAAAGGAACAGATGCATCAGAACCGATGCAGATCGGGGGGGTTAAGGGACCCTTGACTCAAAGGGAAAGAGAAAGGAGACAGCAGATGCAATTGTGTCTGTACTGTGGGGCCTCAGGACATTTTCTACGGGATTGCCCTTCAAAACCATCCAAGAAAGTAGTCGGAGTTGCTGATAGAAATCAAACAGAGCCTGATTCGGGAAACGACCACGCCCGACAAGCGTAGAGGTCCGCTTGCCGAGCTTGAAAAAGGATACTCAGACCTCGCACCTCATCATACCTATGGTCCTTATTGATCCAAGGCAGCCATCACGTATGCACGCAGTAAAGGCATACATTGATAGCGGGGCCGTAGGTAACTATATGGACCATGAATTGGCTTCTAGGATGAATCTACCTCTCTGCAAAAAGACCACTTCGGATGTCATCACCACAGTCGATGGAACTGAAATTGCCTCTGGGCCTGTAACTCATTCCACCGCACAGATGACACTTTTGGGTCAGGATGGGCATTGAGAGACTATTGTGTTTGATTTAATCAAAGCCCCGCAGTTCCAAATAATACTGGGGATACCTTGGTTGGAAACACATAATCCTTGTATTGATTGGCGAGAGAAGAGAATAACCTTCCCGGATTGTGCACACACCTGTTACCCGGAAAAACCCTTGAACAAAGGCCTGGCCACAGTCGCTACTCCAGTCATGCAGTTACCTCAGGAATATCAAGAATTCCAGGATGTTTTCCAAAAAGAACAGGCAAACACCTTACCACCTCACAGATCGTACGATTGTCAAATCGACCTCATACCCGGTACACAACCTCCATGTAGTGGAATCTACGCCCTTACAGAACCCGAAAACCTTCACCTACGACAATACTTGGACCAATACCTTGCTAATGGCTTCATTCGTCCATCCAAGTCCCCTGCATCCACAGCTTTGTTCTTCGTGCCTAAAAAGGAAGGTGACCTCAGAACGTGCATAGAGTACTGCGCATTAAATCAGATCACGATTAAGAACCGATACCCATTGCCTCTGATCCCCGAATTACTAGACCAAGTAAAGGACGCTTGCATCTACACTAAATTAGATCTCCGAGGGGCATATCATCTGGTGCCTGTAAAGAAAGGCGACAAATGGAAGACTGCCTTTCGCACCAAGTACGGGTTATTCGAATACCAGGTGATGCCCTTCGGGTTGTGCAATGCACCAGCAGCCTTCCAGTATTTTATGAACGATGTCCTTCGTGAACTCATTGACGTCTGTGTTGTCGTATACATAAACGATATTCTGGTGTACTCCTCCTCAGAATCAGACCATGTGAAGCACGTTCGTGCAGTCCTTGAGAACCTACGCCAGCACAAGTTATACGCAAAATTGGAGAAATGTGTTTTTCATTGTACATATGTTGAATTCCTTGGATTTATCCTGACTCCAAAAGGAGTTTGAATGGACTCTCGAAAGGTGGACGCAATCCTCAAGTGGCCATCACCCAGTTCAGTTAAAGGGGTACAAAGCATGCTTGGATTTGCTAATTTCTATCACAGATTTATTCCTGAGTTCTCACATATTGTACACTCCATCACAGCACTTTTTTGCGAAAAAACAAACGTTTTTTGTGGACTGAAGAGGCTGAAAGAGCCTTCCAAGAGCTAAAATCGAAATTCACGTCTGCACTTGTTTTAAAGCATCCACGTCCTGAGCTTCCATACATAGTTGAAACCGATGCATCCAGTTTAGCCATGGGAGCTGTCCTGTCCCAGAAGGATCCTGAAACCGGTCAACTTCATCCAGTAGCTTTCTGGTCAAGAAAGTTCTCAGCACCCAAGTTAAACTATGCGGTTACTGATAAGGAGTTATTAGCCATCAAGTCCGCCTTCAAGGCTTGGCGGCATTATCTTCTCAGTGCTAGGCATACCATCACTGTAATCACCGATCACAGGAACCTGCAGTATTTGAAAACGGCCAAGGCCCAATCATCACGTCAACTTCGATGGGCATTATTCTTTGCCGAATTCGATTTCGTGATCACTTATCGACCAGGTTGTAAAAACGGCAAGGCAGATGCCTTATCCCGAATTAGGATGGGAGAAGCATATTCGAACCCGGAACCAGTGCCTATAATTTCAGAACAAAGAATGCTTGGCATAACTACTCTACAGACTTTAGAAGATATTCATTTAAAAATCCAACAACTTTTCGATCCTGCAGCCCTGCAGGACTGGGTAAAGAAAGGCAAAGATTATTCAGTCAGCAATGACCTACCTTATTATCAAGGGCGTCTATTTCTACCACACAAGGAACTACAAGAACTAGTTATCTCCAATTATCATGATGCTCTGATAGAAGGACATCCAGGTATCGCAAAAACTGAAGCTAAAATTAAAAGACAATTCTGGTGGCCCACCTGGTGAAAAGACATAAAGTCATTTGTGCTATCTTGTGGTATCTGCGCCCAAAACAAAAGTCAAAAGAAAAATCCAGCTGGTCTTTTACAACCTTTGGATATTCCTCCTACACTTTGGCATACTTTGTCTTTAGACTTTATTACTGATCTACCTCCATGTAATGGATTTAACACCATTCTAGCTATTGTGGATCTTTTTTCCAAGATGGCCCACTTTATTCCTTTAAAGGGATTACCTTCCGCTTCAATTTTGGCCAAGGAATTTCTCGAAAACATTGTTCGAATACATGGATTTCCTTCTGTATTGGTCTCTGACCGAGGTAGCCAATTCATTTCTCAATTTTGGAAAAGATGTTGGGCCTCATTACGACCCTGGCGGTAAGGGGTTTACGCCAGCGTTAGCTGCGCCGACCCCTTACCGCCAATTACGAGGTCCCTTAGCGCCATGGAGCTTTTAACACCCGCTTTTAGCGGGTGTTAAAATCCATGGCGCTAAGGGACCATGGAGTTAATTACGCCACCGTAATTTACGGTGGCGTAATTAACGCCTTCCCCACTCCCATTATGCCCTATGGGGCAAAAATGGGAATGGGGAAGGGTAAATGGGGATTGGGGACTTACCGCCCCGCCAAGGTCGGAATGGGGCGGTAAGTCCGCCAACCACCATGGCGTAAACGTAGTTTACGCCATGGTGGTAAAGTGACGGCCCAGGCGGTAACTTACCGCCTGGGTCGTAATGAGGCCCGTTGTCAATTAGCGCAAATCGATGAGAGGTTATCAACAGGTCACCACCCCCAGACTGATAGTCAGATGGAGAGGACCAACCAGACTCTTGAACTGTACCTACGTTGCATGCTACACCAAACCAAAAGCAATTGGAAGGATATTTTATGGATTTCCGAATACACATACAATAACTCTGTACATTCTGCAACCGGACAAAGCCCCTTTTATACCATGTATGGACATCATCCTCGAACATCAGAACTCGATTCGCCTCAATACTTAGAAATGCCCGCAGTGAATTATCTACACTCTACTATTACACAAGCCTTTAAGGAAGCAACAGAACATTTGAAACAAGGGAAAGAGAAATACAAGAAAAATGCTGATCAACATAGAAGCGATGCCCCACAATACCAGATTGGAGATCAAGTTTGGCTGGCTACAAAACACATACCTCTAAAAGGGACTCAGACTTTTAATCCTAGATATTTGGGACCTTACACTATTGAGGCCATTATCAACCCAGTGGCCGTCAAATTGGAACTACCCTCTAATATGCGGATCCATCCTGTCTTTCATGTTTCACTCCTGAAACCAGTTCAACCCGGGACAAGACTAGCCAAACCACCCGACCCCATCCTAATAGACGGGGAACCTGAATTCGAAGTTAAAAATATCCTGGACTGGTTAAATCAAGACTTTTTTATTTAATCGACTGGAAGGGTTACGGACCACAGGAAAGGTCATGGGAACGTAGTGACCACGTTCATGCACCTCGGTTGGTGAAAAAATTCCATTGGAACTTCCCAGACATACCAGGACCGAGGGGAAGAACACCTTTAGGAGGGGCCTTGGGGGGGAGTGCTGTTATGATGCCTACCCCCGGGCATCCGGACCAAGCCCATCAGCCCCGGGAGCAGGCATCCAGATATTTATTAAAACCCCAGCAGCCCCGGCTAGGGGCTGTCTGGGTTCAGGCCTGTTGCCTTAGGCAGCAGGCTCATAGTAGAAATCAGTCCTGGCGCCATAGGCGCCAGGCTCATAGACATTACTTACCTCATGCAGACCATGCTGCAACTGAATCCAAGCCAACGTGAGGCTTGGATGGGACTATTTTGTTACAGGGACTATTTTTTACTCGGTGTGGTTCTGGGGAACTTCTTACCTGGAACTGCTTTGGAGGCTATTTAAACCACGCCCGATCAGCAACACACGCTTCGCGTTATTCTGCATCCAGCAGCATAACGCTCACCTTATCTGCAGTCAGCATCCAGTCTTCAGCCACGCTCGACTCGAATCCAGAGCTCCTAGCAAAAGAGGAAAGAAGAAGGAAAGGTTAGAACACCGACATTATTTCTATCCTTACCTGATTCCGGATCCATCACGTCTTCGAACTTGAAAAGGACATTATTTCTGCACGCATCGCATTGCCAGCTGCAGCACCATGCCATATTCACCAGTCCTCACCGGAGTTTTCGATCCGGCGCTGCCTCCATCATTTTCTTGCCAAACTCCAGCACATGGGGAAAACAAAAGAAACAACAAGGTGAGCCAAGAGAGCCGACAAATACAATCTCTTACCACCATAGGCTTACCTGATTTACCACCGGAGGCATTACCTTTTATACGCCTCATCTTCATTTGCCGCCCCTATAAAGGGAGAAAGCAACAAGTTAAACTCATGCAACTTTTACCGGACAGTGTTGGGTAATACAGACTCTTACCTGAACGCCATCAGCTGGCTCCAGGCAATATTCTTTTGAACCAGTTGCAATTCAACAAGGGAATGGAATAAGAGTGATCATCGGATATATTGAACTCTTGAACTTTATAAACCCCGGAGTCAATATTCCTCCGGAACTCCTCCAGCACCTTCAAACCAGTGAAGTAACTGGTATCTACGCGCCCCTGCATGCCATGCAGGATGGAGAGCTCATCATTTAAAAACGTAAGGTGAGGTCACTAAAAGGGGATATCAGAGGTGACAAGAGGGGAGAACGAGAACAGTGGGAGGGGGCCATCACTACAATCCACGGGTAGCTAAATCCCTTTCTCTACTTGCAGGAGAATACTTCTACGTATCAAGCAGACGAGATTAGGTGGGCCAGTCCAGACAGTCATCTCAGCACTACGCATCACGTTGGTGGAGACCGCAGCTGTCTGGGTCCGATCGACGCCCCTGTGGGAACCAGGAAAGCGTAACAGCACGTTTCTCGCGCTTAGCCCAAAATGGTGGCCTGGCTTCCGAAATGGCCAGACCACAAGGCTCTTTGTCCTGCCCACTGAACGTCTTGCCCCCTTCACCTTCCCCAGGTCGAGCAGACCCGGGCCTTCCTTTTTTGGGCATGTACTTTCCCGCGAAACAGAGATGCTTTCGCGGGCTTCTACAGGCCTGGTGTGAGCCTCCAGGATGTGGGCTGGGATGTCTGGTCCCAATACACATCCTGGGTGCCAGAGAGTCTAGTGTGTCTTGAATGCCTGGGACCACAGTGGTCCATGATAGGTCCACGTATGGTGTGAGTGTTTTGTGAGCAGATCTCCCATTGGGTCCTCTCCGTTTTGGCACAAAGGGAACTCTGGATAAGAGGAGGCTGGAAACACCACTACCATGTCGATCTCCTGAGTTCTCACGAACGACGGATACAGGAGCCAAGTATCCTGCAAGTAAGAGGCTGAACCGAGAAATCGCTGGTGACCCGCTGAAGGACTGCTCCTCTGCACTGCTGTCGCCCTGTGAGACCATTCTGCCTCTGATCGAACGAGAAGGCCTGTACTGGTACTTTGACCCTTTGGAATAGTGGGAACAACTATTCTCGGCATCTTCATCATCTCCTGCACGTAAGCCTTCGGAAGCGTCTCTGGGCAATCCAGTGGACTGACCAGCTTACCCAGGAGTCTTGCTCTGTCACCACCGTCAGGTTGCTGCTGTATTCCGAGTCCTTGACACGCTCACACGATTCGTACACTTGGCATTCCCAGGTCTGAAGTGAGAAGTGTACATTGGGCTGAAATACACACAGCCGCTTCGTTGCCCTGCTGTGGTAACAATCTGTGCGGGTTCACTGCGTTTGGGACATCCTCAACTCTAACTTCTGCTGCCGCGGAATCTACATGACGCCGAGTCGTCCCCTGCTCATATCTGAACCTGCCAGCACTGAAACTGACACAGAGAAGCCTGGGTCTGCCTGCATCGGGGACCGGTGAGTAGCAACGCTAGGAACCGGTCGCCCTCCTGCAGTAGTCTGTAGCTTTTCCTTGCTGTGTTAAACAGCACGCCTTTTTCGCACTCTGCTTCTGCCCACAAGTGGAGGCCGCGCTTGAGTAGCGGAGATCTGTTCGCCCTCCTTCGTTCACCGCTCTGAACTGCCTGATTTCCTTGAAGAGACTCCCCTTGGCCCGTTGGCACCAGCGTGTGCAGGTACTTTTGAGCACAAGGCTCCACTCTTCGTAGGGCTCGGACTTCCTTCTAGTTAGGTGGCCTCTGAAGGTGAACTGGGTCTAACGATTACTTGCACTGCCTGTTTTCCTCGCCATCTAGGTGGTCTGCATATTTCGTGCCTCGAACTCTTTAGACCCTTCGGTAATTGTATATACATTGTATTTGATTGTTATGTGTTGGTTTACTTGAGTTTTACCGTGATTCTTTACTATGGTCAATGTTACAGAGGCCTTGTAATAAATGTGTCTATATTTTGAATATAACACCTGCTTGGAGTAATTTGTAAGCATCCTTGCTTTGTGTGCTCATTGCAGGCTTTCAGTCACCCTCACCCCTCTTGAGACCTAGTCTTGACCGCCGCCATCTCTACCCTGATTGGTCTGGCTTGTCCAGAGGTTACCCTGTTCCAAGAAACTAGGCTGGCCTTCTGAACCTCTGCCCCTCCAGGACAGAGTTCAGAAATCCATCTTAACACCGTAGATGGTGGGAAGAGAGACAAAGACACCAATGAGAGGTGCCGGAACATTCCAAGAAGGTGGCAGAGGCATGCCCTACAGAAGGTGTTTTAGATGTGGAAGCACCACGCACTTCGCCGTGGACAGGGAGTGTTTTGCACGGCATATCATTTGTCGTGAATGTGGAAGAAAGGGACACTTAGCACGATGTTGCAAGAACTTTATGGGTGGTCAAGTTAACGAGATTTATGCAAATGAGGAAATGTATGAGTCTGAAAATGTGGGCAGGGAAGCTGTGTTCTCAATCAATGCTGTGGAAGGGAAAGTGAGAATACCTGAACCCTATGCTGATGTTGTGGTTGTAGGCATACCAGTGAGTGAAAATGTTAATTGACAGTGGGGCAGATTATACACTGATTAGTATCGATATATTTCGAGAAACAAATTTCAGTGTTGCACTCTGTGGGAAGATGGGGTCAAGGCGAATGCGTATGGGGATGTACCCATTGAAATCATAGGTTGTTTTGAAGGAGAGGTCGAGTTCAAAGGGAGAAAAGCTATGTCCACTATTCACGTAACAGCCAAGGGTGGCGAGTTATTGTCTTGGAGCGACTAGGCAGCCTTGAAGATCAGGTTGTAAGTCAGCCATCCTGAACAAGTACTAATGGTGAGAGAGGTTGAAACACAAGTCAATGCAGTGGAAATGATAGAGGTGAAGCATGAGTCAAAGTTGGGTGTTAGAGAGGGTTTGTGCACAAGATTAAATTAAAGAGGGGGGCTGTTACCAAAGCTGCCAAGTTGCGTACAGTACCTCTTGCACTACGCAAAGAAGTAGAGAATGAGATACTAAAGATATAGAGAGAATACAGACCTCTGAATGGGTGAGCCCCATTGTGGTGGTTAAAAAAGCAAATGGACAAACAAGGCTCTGTATTGCCCTTAGGCACCTCAATAGTATGGTTGTTGCTGAAATATTTCCCCTTCCTAGGATTGATTATTTGTTGGTAGGTGTGTCAGGAGAAACAGTTTTTTCAATGCTTGATTTGAAGTCAGCTTATCATCAAGTAGTACTTCACAAGGACTCTAGAGATCTCACAGCATTCATAACTCCCATAGGATTATTTAGATGTGTGAGAATGCCTTTTGGACTAGTGTCCACCGTCAGTGTGTTCCAAAACATAATGTATAGGCTGTTGGGGGGTGAAGCAGGAGTAATGTGTTATGAAGATGATATTCTAGTGTGTTATGCCGACGAGAAAGAACATGATGTGAGACTCAAGAGGGTTTTGAAGATTTTGGAGGAGGCTGGGTTAACAATTGCCAAGGAGAAGTGCACGTTCAGAGCTAAGAAAGTAGTCTATCTTGGACACAAGATTTCTGGAATTGGAGTCTGGCCTAAAGAAGATGCCATAGAGGCAATTAAGGGCATGCTGTCTCCCAAGAGCAAAGCTGATGTTTTGTCTTTTTTGGGATTGATTGAGTTCTACAGAACATTTATTAGAGGGTTAGCAGACAATACCAGGAACATGCGGAGGCTGGCACGCAAAGGGGTCAACTTCAAGTGGGATGAGAAATGTGAAGCAGAATTTAAAGACATAAAGCTGGCAGTGGTTAATGCTCCCATCCTGTCAGGATTTGAAGAAGGTAGGGAGACAATTCCTTTTGTTGATGGCAGTGATCATGGACTTGGTGCAGTCTTGATGCAACAGGACAGAGTAGGACTACATACAATTGTGTTTGCCTCCCGAAGTCTTAAGGACCCGGAAACCAGGTATTCAGTAGTAGAGAAGGAAACTCTGGCATGTGTGTGGGGAGTAGAGAAATTCAGGAGGTTCTTGTGGGGGGAGAGAATTTGTGATAGGCACTGACCACAAACCGTTAGTGAGCATATTTTCAAAGAAGGTGTTAGAGGGTGTATCTCGCAGCATAATGAAATGGGTGAGTTCCATGCAAGGTTTAAGGTTTACGATGGTACACATTTCTGGTGAGAACAACATTGTGGCAGATGCACTGTCGATGTGTTGAACAAAGCAATAGTGTTTTGCGAGGTATGGGTCAAGGTAAAGTCTTGGTGGACATTTTCCAGGTTCAGAATAGCATTCAGAGGACTGAGTGGGATGCTGCATGTAAAGAGGATAAGGTGTACGAGAAGATTCTCAACATGGTAAATAATAAGTTTCAGAGGACAATAAATTGGTGCAGAAGGTTTTGCAAAGGTGAAGGAAGAGTTATGGGTAGAAAATAACTATTTGTATCGTGGGCATCAATTAGTGGTGCCGACTGGTATGAGGAATGCTGTTATTGATTTAGCTCATATGGGCCACTTGGGAGTGGCGAGAACCAAGGGGCTAGTGAGAGCCGGTTTTTGGTGACCAGGATTAGATAAGGAAGTGGAGGCTCAAGTTTTGGCCTGCTCAGGATGAATAGAAGGAGACAAAGGTCTCACAGTTCAAAAGGTTCCCATGGTTGTTCGAGACAGTCCCAAATTACCATGGGATGAGGTGTCACTGGACTTGCTCGGGCCTTTTAACATACATGGCACTAGAGACACTTATTTACTAGTGGTTGTTGATCTTCTTTCAAAACGGCCAGAGGTATGTGTCCTGAAGGAAATGTCAAGTTTCAAAATAATTCAGTTTCTAGAAAAGTTGTTTTGGGGGGAAGGTTTCCCAAAAGGGTGAATTTCTGACAATGTCACGCAATTGGTGTCTAAAGAATTTAGAGAATTTTTAAAGAAGTATGGGGTTGAACAGGTGAACACAGCACTTTATCATCCCAAAGGGAATGGTTGTGTCGAGAGATTCAATAGAACACTCTGGAAGCAATAAGGATTGCAGTAGCTATGGGGGGGGTGATTGGTTCAGGACGATAATGGAAAGAACGTTTCAGTATCGTCTAGCTCCACACAGTATCACGGGTGTGTTCCCATTTGAAGTGTCAGGGGGAAGAAAGCCCAATACCCACATGTGTCCTGGATGGATGGAGAGATCGAGGATGGTGGATGTAGATGTGGAAAGGGTGAGGGACAGAATGCAAAGGAGTGGTAGCAAAGCTAAGAGTTGGTATGATTGGATAAATTGTTGCAGCACTCTGACTGTCACTGAAGGTGATTGGATCAAAGTTAAGTTGCCAACCAGGGTACGCAAAGATTCTCCTGTGTTTTTGGAACCCAAGCTAGTAGTGAAGGATTTAGGTTCATCTATACTGGTGGAGGGTGGAGCTGTATGGAATAAAGAAAGAGTGGCAATTGTCAAGAACGGTGCAAAGAGTAAGGAGGAGACAAGCAGATGAGCATTGACAAGTTTATGTTACTAATTTAGTTGAGTCCACCTGGTGTTTTTTTACATGGTTCAAAATCCAATTTTATTTTAGTAATAGGTAAAGCCTTATTTTCATTTGTTGCCTTTCAGAAAGAAGGGAGGTGTTAGGAGAGGACTCAGCTCTCTTCTTTCTCACTCCAGGTTCAGCTTGTAGAGCTTAGACTCTTTAGATGACATCACATAATCCCAGGGTTGGTGGTTCTTAGAACATCCACACCTGGTTACAGTATCCTAGTAAACTTGTGATTGCTCATGTTTAAGAATGTGAGGAGCGTTAGAGGCTCCAGTGAAGGTGAGCTGCCAGGAGCCACCTGAGGCTGGGGGTTGTCTTAGGATAATACTGAATAAACCTTCTGTGTCAACGCTCTCAAAGGTGTGGTCTCCTTCTATACTGTGTCTGCCTCAATCATAACATCATCTTTCCTGAGTGCCAGCAGGTGAATTGTTTTCATTCGACTATTGTGGTCAGATTGGAGACAAGTATTGCATCAGTTTCAGTTAATACTTCGCAGGAAACATTGACTGTCTTGACCGGCGGGGGATGGTGCCCTCTATATACATATATATATAATTTTTGTGTATTTTTCTTTATCCTTTTTCTGTCTTTTCTTTTTTTGTCGCCCTACTTTGGTTATATAATTTTGATTTTGAATATATACTGGGCATCACTTTGAGATGAGATTGGAGCCGTCCTCTGGTGCAATATGTTTCAGAATTATTCTATGCACAGTGTGTTCACTTTACATTATAGGACACTTATTAGACTAATATGCACTTTAATTGGAAATGTCCATTATTGACTGTGTTTTTATTGTGATTTCAGCACCATGTGTAATGTTATTGGATATGTGTACATTAAAGATGTATTGATTTTATACTCTCCTTGACCTGTTCTATCCCCTCATTGAGCTCCTGCATAGAGAGCAATTGATCCTGTTGATTTGCTCAATGCTTTGATTTACGTGAACCCCCCTTTCTCTTTCGCTAATTGTTCTGTTACTCCCCTGGGTCTACGTGGTTGGGACGCCTATCCTGGATTACATTGTTTTCATTGAAAGGCATAAATAATGTTCCTAAAGTAAGCAAAGTGACTGAGTGCAGTGAAGCAGCACATGGAAGGTTCTCCTCCCAGACGAAATCTTGAGAACACTAGCCATTCCCGGTGTCACATACGCTGTTCTAACATATGTTAAAGATCAAAATCTGTCAGTAATTGATAAGGTCTCATCTGTCCCCCTTCTTAAATATCTGAATTACCACTGATCGCTTCCAGATTTCGTAGTAGCATAATTACAGCACCTACTTTCAGTTTTAGCTCGTGAGAATGCATTCGTCCTACAGCGTTTCACTCTTTAGAGACCATTGAGCCGGTAATTAACTGTTAAATGACACTGGAAACACTGTGCCCTTTGTGAAGAGAAGTGGGGGTGGAAAGAAGTAACTTCAAATTATTCCTAATGTTCACGAAAGTAGATGGTGAAGGTGATCATGTAGAACCGTGCTCATTCGGTTTGTTAAAATGATAGCTGTTGTTGAATTGGAAAGGCACACAGAGGTGCACTTTTCAATTTGGACAGCAGAGGGCAACCTAACACTGATAAATTGAATCAGCTGAGTACGGAAACATACCTAAGTGCTTTATTACAGGACCTGCAGTAGCAGCCCTGTAGTTATGGTTAAGCGGCTCAACCCATAGGAAGAGCTCTTTTTGGGCGGCTTATAACTGGGGCCCCCTGAGACGAATCCTTACCAAACTTTGGAGGAAAAAAAAGTATATGGCACGTCAGATTTATTCAGCGCAGTTTGGTGAGGTTTCAACAAGGAGGGGTCAAAGTTACAGGGGGCGGTCACAAAATTTCTGTTTTTTTGCTCATGTCTACAGCCCAAACCAATGGATGGATTTTCATCAAATTTGCAGCAGGAGTGGCGACTTGGTCCCCAAAGCGTGCTTTTGTATATTTGGTGTAAATCCATCCAGTATTTGTTTTTTAAAACATTCTAAAAGTAGGTTAAAAAATGTGTGATATCTGTGTTCGGTCCGCGGGCTTACTTCCCTGTTCAGTCCGCAGACAGCCATCCGATTGGCCTAGAGGGCGACGTGATGTCCACGGACATTGGACGCGCCCACTTATTGGATGGTGAAAAGCGTGAAGTGCCTCAGATTTTTGGAAACGCCCGCCATGTTGGATTCGCGGACAGCCACCGTTGTCCGGGAAAATTGCGGTAAACACAAATTAAGAAACACAACATTGCACTTGTCAAACTAATCAAACAATCTCTGGGGTGGTGAGGGTGATGAGGATGGGATGGGATATGACTGTAAGAAGCTAAAAGCTAACAGAACTGGTGTTTTTCATCCCCGAAGTCCGTGAACAGTCCGGATGCAGTCCTGTGATGGGGGGTCCCCAAATATTGGCTTAGAAATGTGCTGCCATTTGACAAATCTGCACACAGGTTTGCAAAACGATTTTAAATCTAGATATAAATGTTTTTGCAAAGTTTGGTGGGATTCTGACGAGAGGGGTCAAAATCGAGGGGGGGTCCGAAAATATTGTAAATGCCTATATATGTGGTGCCATTTGACGGATCTGCACAATAGTTTGCAAAAAGATTTTAGATGACAAATCTGCACAATAGTTTGCAAAAAGATTTTAGATCTAGATATTAATGTGTTCGCAAAGTTTGGTGGGATTTTGTCAAGAGGGGGCTACATCGGAGGGGGGTCTCAAAATTTTTAGATGCTGTATAACTTTGTTGCTGTTGAACGAATGTAGCCAAAAGTTTGCCGAAAGATTATAGGCCCAACCTTGAATGTTTCTGCAAAGCCTGAATGGATTTTGTCAAGTGGGGGCTAAGTTATATGATTATTGTATGTACATACATTTTGACACTTTTGAAAAAATAAAACATGGGCGGTTTACCAGCAAACTGTGCAAGGAGCATTGGCAAGAACCCTACAGCATGGTTTTGCAAATGTGCCCGTGTTTTATTTTTTGACAAGTGTCACATTGTAGGAACAAAAAATTGTCATATACCTTTGGTGACTGAGGTATATAGCCTGTGGCCATGGACAGTGACCAGATTGTCCGAGTCATGGCATAAGGTCATGGACCGGACAATCTGGCTACTGGCCATGACCACCAGGGATGACCAATAGGGTTAAAGTGGCCATTTCCACTTGGGACCGGCTATGTGGTAAAGTTATTCGAAAGTGGGATAGGTTTGAAAGGGAAGAAAAAAAATGTGCTTGTGGTAATATGGTCATGGGTTCTCTATTCCCCTTCTGCAGGCTGCCATGGAAAGGGAAGAGGAACTATGTAGGGAGCCCCACCTTCCCTTTACATGGTGGCCATCTTGGAAAAGGATTTTCCTTCCAACAGTGGACGCTGCTCGCGTCCCGTTGTAGGAAAAAAATCCTTTTTTTTAGTACCCCGAGTTACCGCTTTGGGAACCCGGGGTGCTAATGGCCTTCATCCCCCATTGCAGGGACTGGAAAGGGGGATAATGGACCGGAGCCCTCGTTATATCCGCTCCCGCCTTTGCTCGGGCCGATAACTTGGGCTGCTGTGCCCTTATCCCCCGTTTCAGTCCCTTGTAGGCACTTTTCATAAAAATTAATTTCAGATGTGATGTCATCAATGACATTTGTGATATCGTCTTTGATGTCTTGGGTGTTAGACTTAGGAGTGCACAGTGGTGGCACGAGTTATGGTTGCTTAGCTTACCATAACTGGCGAATTTCTGAGGTTTTTCAGTTTAACTTGTAACCATAATGTCCCTTTAACAACATTTTTTCATTGAATTTCATAGGTTTTAATTATTGTAACTTAACCATTATGTCCCTTTAAAAAAGAGTTTTCAGTGAATATATATATATAGATGTTTCAACTAATGGGTTGGAGAGCACATCTATTGCAAAACCCTGGATAAAAACCTGGATAAAAACTATGGGTTGGATATGTTATCACAGAAAAGGGTCAATACCCATCGGGTCACCAACAATACATAGAATTGTCCAAAGCGTGATGCTTGTTGCCACTATAAAGTACCATGATTCCTGTGCCGACAGTATAAGCCAGCAGTGCTACTGTAAAGCACACGCTTATTATGCTTGTGTCCATATTATATGTTCTAGCAATGCTAATGAATAACATTTATATGTTGAATGTGTCCAGTATAAGGACACTCTTTCAGGCTGGCTGTGACCAATGTATGCTGGTATTGCCACTATGAAACATTGTCATGCTGGGTGTGCATAATAATTACCAAAGTCTATTTTATGGACACACTTGCATTCTGTCTGTGCCCAATATATATGTCTGCATGCCCATGTAACATGTAGTCAGGCAACCAGCGGTGCCCAAAATATACAGAGATGTGCATTGTAAAACACATTGTGATGGTGCCTGTGCCTGCCACCCGTCTTGTGCCTCCTGCTTTGTACTCTTTTCACACTGACCTTTTTTTCTGGGGAGCTGGCTGTCTCCCTTGCCTTCACTCTGCTACTCGGTCTGCGCCCTCCTTTCCTCTAGCTTTGGCGCCATCACCAATGAGCATCAGAGGCTCTTGTTTGCAAAAGTGACCCTGCGTTTCTCTCCATGACAACAGACAGTCAGCTTTCAGCGCCCAGTCTGTGGCTGGGCGCTAATAGAATGAAAGTACTTCCCTAATTGGCAAAAAGGGTAATTATATGCACTTCGCTCTCCGAATGTGCCCGTGTTTGCTGCTAGGACCCAAAAGTTGCAGTTTCGAGCAAATAAGCATCTGCATTTCCTCCAGCAACATATTGAGGGGAGTGATTTTCTGGCCACCTTTATGTATAATGTGCTCCCGCTTTGTTATTGCACCTTTCAGCTACACTGGAATTCTTTGGGACAAATTAAAATAGGAACGAAAATAACTGCCTTTGTTTGTTTTTGTCTGTGCCGTCTGGTCTCATGGTAACCCATTAACTGCCAGGCTATTATGCAAGTCTATGCAAAAAGGACGAGCATGCTCGTCCTTGGCACTAGTAGCAATTTGGACCCAGATGTGTTTTTGCCCTACTGAGCACATTTAAAAAATACACTATTTGTGCAGATGTGGTTTGAGTTGAATGTTTGTATGATGAGGCATGTGTACATTGAGGTTGGTTGATGTGTTGGGGTGATGCATTGAGGTTGGTTGATGTGTTGCGGTGATGGCTTGAGAGTGGTTGATGTGTTGCAGTGATGCATTGAGTTTGGTTGATGTGTTGTAGTGATGCATTGAGGTTGGGTGATGTATTGCGGTGATGCATTGAGGTTGGGTGATGTGTTGCAATAATGCATTGAGGTTAGGTGATGTGTTGAAATAATGCATTAAGGTTGGTTGATGTGTTGCAATGATGCATTGAGGTTGGTTGATGTGTTGCAATGATGCATTGAGGTTGGTTGATGTGTATCGGTGATGGATTACGGTGATGCATTGAGGTTGGTTGGTTGTGTTGTGGTGATGCATTGAGGTTGTTTGATGTATTGCAGTGGTGCATTGAGGTTGGTTGGTGTGTTGCAGTGATGCAATCTTTAACATTCTGAGACTCCTGCTGAACTGCTTCTTTTGGTTCCAGGTTCAGAATTGGGAAGGATAGTGGTAGCTTTAGGCCAGACTTTTTTTGTTTCCTGGAACTGCAGTCAGGCTGGTCATGGTTTGGATCGGCTTCATGTCCGGTCTGCTCTCTGGGGCTAGTTGTGAGAGCGTCAGTGGGTGGCTTTTTTCAGGTGTGTGATTTTTTCAGGTGGGTGATGCCGGGTTGCTGGGTACTGACGGAGCATGGAATATCTCGATCGAGTGTAGAGAGCAGATCTAGTTTTTTGGACCACAGACTAGATTCATTTGTGGGTGGTGTGGAGTGTTTTGGGAGTGCAGGTGTTTCACTTGTGAATGAGGAATTGATTGGACAATTACTGAAGAATCAAGGCTGTAGGAGAGATTTTAATTACTACAGCGAATAAGAAGATGCAGAGGTTGTTGTCTCCCATGTGTTTTTGGTATCGAATTTGGATTGATTGACGTCAACAGAGGAGAACATTGTGGTGAAATTCCTTGTATGTAGCAGGTGGATTGGGTCAGCCAATAATTACGTTTGTTTTAGTAGATTCAGGCATGAAGCAGCTTCCAGGGTCCTGCATTTGAACTAGTAAATAAGAACATAGCGTGGGGATGGAGAAAGTGGATGTTGTCCAATGACTGGGAGCCCCACGTGGTAGTTATCAAGAAGAGAGAATGCAGCAGAGTATCATAAATGGAGTGTATATGTCGGAGAAAAGTAAAAGCGTGGTGCTATTAGTGACGTGTCATCAGTGGGCCTTTCCTTCTTCCCCACAGTGTTCTGCTTACATGATGGATGATTATGTTGTTTGGGAGTAGATCCTAACCGGTTATTTTTTCTGCATCCGTGGCAGATCGTGCGGCTGGACCGTACCATGGAGCAGATAGTCTTTCCTGTGCCGAACATCTGCGAGTTCCTCACGGGCGAGACCAAGCACAGGGTTTTCACCACCACTGAACAGGATGAGCAGGGCAGCAAAGTCAGCGACTTCTTCGACCAGTCTGACTTCCTGCACAACGAGATGGAATGGCAGAGGAAGCTACGCAGTAAGTCACCCCATTCCCCCCGTACATATGAGGGTTCAGGAACGCAGTCTCTAAGGGCGAGAGGGAAGGATTGAGGACCTTGGCCCTGTAGAGAAACCTAACCTGCCTCTTTTTGTTGCTTTCCCACTAAATTACCTCTGTTAAACCCAACACCTTCCCATTGACCTATAGCACTTAGCTTTGAGTTGTTTGTTTTCTGTCTAGTGTCACACCTGGGGGATCAACAATCAACCATGCTGGGGAGCAAGGACATGGCAGCATCTCTCAATCCAGATAGACTTGCAAAAGGAGGCATGGACTTGTTGCACACTTCCTGCACTAGTTACAGGTTTACATTGGGCGAGGGACACAGGCTGTTATTTTGGAGGCTGTGTGGCTATTGGCTTTTCAGTGGAAGGAGACTAAGAATCAGGTCGTATTATGGATGTTGGCAGTAGATTAGCCCTGTATGTGAAACTTGGTGCTTTACTGCTCTCATGTAAGCTGCGCTTGGGTGCATATACTGGTCCATTGCACACAGGGAGGCTTGAGTCCATCTTTTACGCTGAATGAAGAGGGCTAAGTCACATAATGTTTATTTGAACTTGGTAGTTGCTTTCTTCCACCTTTTTAAGAAGTTCTTGCACATTTTGTTAGCTCTGCTGGAGGTGCCTTTAGATGGATGTCTATTTTCTGCTTGCTAAGTGTTTTAAATGCCACACAAGTTTTTCTGCTACGTTGTCACACTGCATTGTGCCCGAGTAGTCGAACGCGCAATATTCGAATCCGACATTGGTCTACGAGGGATATCATCACTGAATGTATCCGAGAACCTAAAGATTGTCACAATAAGTCATTTGGTTATGGTTCGCACATCTAGACACTGGTCAGTAGAGAAAGGTTTAGGTTCCGCCCAAGCGTCGTAGGACACAGATACTCTGCTAGGGTCGCAGGGGTGTTTTGACAATGTGGGCACGTTCACTGGCAATTGGACTGGAAACATTATTGGTCAAGTAATGCTATCAATTGCTTCCTTTGTTTCATTCTCTCCTTTCCCACTGTCTTCCTCTCGTTCTTTAAGGTATGCCCCTCATGTTCTGGTTCTCCCGTAGAATGACGCTCTGGGGTACCATCTCTTTCAACCTGGCGGTCTTCATCAATCTCATAATCGCCTTCTTCTATCCGTACGTGGAGGCTTCATCTATGGGTAAGTCAAATGTCAGAGGAGCATCGAGGAGTAAATCCATCATGGGGCATCATGTCGCGAAGATGGCAAGTGTATGTCTCTGTGAGAAGTCACATGCTAAGGTTGTATACTGAGATGACACCTCTACAAGTCTGCTTTATTCATAGCACGCCAGAGACACAGGAAGGATACCTTACTAATGTGAAACCTCTAAAACAGCACTCGGGGGACATATGTTCAAGGGCTAGTGTGGTTTACAGGGACATGCAAAATTTCGAATCAGACTAAGAGCCTCATTACAAGTGTGGCGGTCTGGAAACAAGGGTGCCGGTTCGCTCGCCAGTACAATTGTTTCCGGACCGTCACACTACGAGTCTGCCTGCTGGGGCCGCTGCGCCCGACAGGTCTGACGCTGGCAGGCGCAGCAGTCCCCGGTGGCAGATTCATCACGGAAGCACCAGCATCATTAGCAACGGTGCCGGTGCTTCCGTCTCCCCACTCGGACTCCATTGGAATGGGGACTTAAAAAACCGGGCGCCTGACTTCCCGCGCCGTCTGTACTTGTAATATCCCGGTGGCACCGGGAAGTCCGGCGCCAGATTCGGTGTTACAGGGTTCCCACCAACCTCGTAATGAGGCCCTAAGATGTTGATTAATGAACAGTGATAATAATAATAATAATAATAATTAGGCTTTTATATAGCGCTACAAACCCTCAGGTATCTGAGCGCTGCTTATTATTACCCACGGTGTGTGGTGCTCATTTATCGACCTCGGAAGGATGAAAGGCTGAGTTTGGCCCCGCCGGGATTCGAACCTGCGTTAACAGGCTCTGCACGGGTGTCAAAGCGGGCGCTCTACTCGCTGTGCCACTTGACCGGCTTGTGATGCCCTTGTTTTAAATATGTGTTCAAATGTATGCTTTGAGGGCCAGCTTGAAGATCCCCTTGTAAGGTAAGTATTGCTGTACTGAGATCGATAAATATGGCTGGTGCCCATCATTGCGTGAACAGCATTTTAATCTACTCTAACATCATGTTCTTCACTTTAGGCATTGAAATAGGTTTCAACTTCCCGTTCTTACATAACAAGAGGTTCACACGCGTCTACGGTGGTTCGTTGAACTTGTACAGCCCACACATGACTGCATAGCACTGTTTACCAAATGTTAGTCGCATTTTAAGTGTAAAAATCATCAACTGGCAAAAATAAAAAGATCACTTTTGATGGTTGGTGACTCACGTCACCCAATAAGGACGAAGGCATTTCAATCTAGCCTGGACTAAGCTCTGATGGTGAAACGTCCAGTCTCCATTATGGCTGGTCCTCGACGTCTTCCGTGTTCAGATTTTGAAACCATAATATGATGAACATTTGGTAAATGATGGTGTCAGGGTCCGGCTTGACTGAATTCCACAGGAGCTGATGCTGGCCCCACAGACCCTCACCAGGAGTTCACCTCTCAACCCTTAAATATAAGCTGAGCTGAAAACCCCAAGAAAGGGAAAGGGGAATTTGGAGAAAATAACAACGGAGACACTGCAGCCCTTCAACCGTCTGGTAGGCTCTGGTATCTGTGGTAAACAAATACACCTGGTTACTTATATGATAAGAAAACTTCTTTTCTAAAATTATTCTAAATAACTCTAAACTCTTTACCTCTTAAACCTCAGTAAAAGACTTAGAGGTTAGTAATCTTTGTGGAATATCTTGTAAATATATATTGTGTTGTGCATATAGTTCAAGCCAATCAAGTCTCTTTAGAATCCTAAAGTGACTTTGCAACATCTTTTCAGAACTAGATATTCTTCTTACTTCAAAGTTCTTTTAACCTTATGTAGTTTTCTATGCTTTCATAAATTGCAGTCTTTCTCTGAAAGTATTGAATTCCATTTGCATAAATTACTTTAAATAATATTCTTTAACTTCCTGGAATACTGCTTTCTTTCTGCGTGTGAATTGTTTCCTTATTTACACAAAGAACGTATAGTTTCTTCCTTAATAAGCCTGTGCGATAAACACGTGAAATCAGAAGACGTGAAGAATTGTCCTCGCGTTTAAAATACACATGCGATTCTTTACAAAACCCGCGCGCGTGAAAAAATACGTAAACGCGATAAAAAATAACACGCGCTGTTTAAAATGGACTCGCGCTCTATCGCAAACCAACACGCGCTTTCTCATGAGACGTCTTTCACGTAAGAAATGTACACGCGCTAAAATTCACTCGCGCAATTCTTTTGGGCACAAGCTCTATCGCAAAAACCACAGCGCTTTCTCAGGAAACATCTTTCACGTAAAAAATGTACACGCGCTAAAATTCACTCGCGCAATTCTTTTGGGTACGCGCTCTATCGCAAAACCACACGCGCGTTCTCAGGAAAAGTCTTTCACGTTAAAAATATACACGCGCACTTTCAAAAAACACGTAAACGACGACCTGCGAGCTCGCGCACACATCAAACAGTCTTGAAGAACATTACACGCAGTTAATAAACTTTAAACTCCTACGCACTATCTTCAAGTTTGTTTTCCTTATAATAACTTTAACTGTAAATGTCTTTTTTTCTCAAATGAATTTGAAACTTGTTAACTCTTTAAGTTTTCTTTTACAAGAAAATTAAAGTTCACTTTGACAATCTTAAAATCTTTAAAAGAACGATCCCACCTGATGACTTCTTGTTCAAACTGGTTCAGCAAACGAAATTCTTACTTCTTTGGTGGATTTTCTGAACTCTGAAAAGGCCTTACTTAAGGAGCTTAACTAATGTACAACCAGCCACTGAGTTTCTCTGGATGAAAGGCAGTTTAGAATCTTGCTCACCTCCCAAGAATCAAACCCATTGTCCTCTCCACCAATCAGGCAAACCAAACATATCATTGTTCCTTTAACCAATCAGATTAAGTTTCTTTTACTCCATCTTGACTTGGGCAAGCACAATGTTAATTCTATGTACTAACCCAGCCAGTTCTGAAAGCCCAACTAACTCAGCCAGCTCTGAAGACACAATGTTAATCTTGTTACTGTTACTAACCCAATCAATCCTGACAGATGGGAATGAGGATCTACTAGTTGAACAAACCAGTGTTGAATTCTGTCCAACGTATATCATATATATATTTTTTTTACTGGAAAAATTTAGTTACGGTGAACAGACTTAACACAACAAAACCCTTGCAATTCATTATCATCTTAACTCGCGTCCCCCCGTTAATGACTCCTTGGATCGAATCATGTGTTATTTATATAGCGCTCAACCCACTGAGCTATCTTCTCGGCCTCTAAATTTGGTTGTCATTGTGAATCCCATCTGTTATGTATGTGCTGAAGGACCTTGCAACGGGGGAACGCAGAGTTAAGATGATCATCCCTTCCCACATCCGATGAATTTCAAGGGCTTTGTTGTGTTAAATCTGATCACCTTAACTGCAACTTAACGAAGGTTTTTTCCTGTGAATTTGAAAAGTGTTATACCATAGTTTATTCAAAGCCATTGGCCTTTGGCTGTCGCCACAGAACATGTTCCACTTATAGGTTTCCTTAGGGCCCACTAGCCATGACCTTCGGCCGTGGCCACTGTACATGTTGCCCAAATACATTTCTTTCGGGCCCACTAGCCAAGACTTACGGCCACTGCCTTCCGCCATGACCACTGCACATGTCCCACCAATAGCTTTCTTTAGGGCCTACTAGCTATGGACACTGTACATGTGCCACCTACAGGCCATGTCCTCTTCACATGTTGCCCCAATACACTTCTTCAGGGCCCACTAGCCATGGCTGGTAACTGTCCATGTTACACCAATAGGTTTAATTTTACATGTTGCAGCTCTAAAATAAAAAAAATAAAAAAATAAACTCTTTTCCCATTCCCGCTGTACCTGTAAAATGTCATTTTTTCCAAACCCAATAACCTGTGGTTATCTGCAAAGAACTACCCACAACCACACTTATCCCCCGGTATAACCACGGTTGCCTGAAAACGATCGAAAAATCCAAACCACTTCGCTGCCCACAAAAGCATTAACCAAATGCCACGCCCACATCTTGTCATTGTTCCCCCCAATTCCCTCAGGTGCTTTTTCCCTACCTAACCCTCTCCTGTTACCCCCTATCCCTCTTTGTTTTGTGTGATGAGCTTTCAGTCCCACTTGCGTTTTCTGTTGTAGCCACGGTTATCTCGCAGTATTTTATTTATTTAGATTTATATAGCGCACAAACAGCCCGGGGGCATCGAGGTGCTGTTACATGGGAAGCTTAGTTACAGAGGGCGTCAGAGTCAATTCAGGATTGGTTGCATACCCACAGTTCTGCGAAAACATTTGAACTGTAACTCTGTCTGTCCCCTCACCACCCCTACATCCCCCATTTCACATGTTGTTCTTTCCCCTCCCAACCTCTATCTGATGTTTTTCCTTCTCCAAATCGCTTTTTTCCCACTTTTCGTTTTCATCTAACCCCGGAATTACTGTGGTTACATCTTGCATCGAACAAAAACTCAATGGCATCTTTTCCATTTCTGAAAAGCCTCTGCTGCAAAGCACCATAGGAAAAAAAGCAGCTATCATTTTGGGAGAAGGAGGCATCCCTTTACCCGTCAAATATTGTAAAACCTACTGAAGGGAATAACCCCAGACACCTCCCGGAAATAGAGTCAATGCTTTGGCCCTCATTACGAGTTTGGAGGCAGCCATGGAGCTATTAGCTCCATGGCTGCCGCCAAACTGGGCTCCTTTACCGGGTTCCTGCAATGAGGAATAACCGGGTCATTCCGACTTAGGATGACCCGGTAATTCCTCCTTGCAGGAACCATTCCCCATTCACATTTGAGCCCCCATAGGGCTCAATGGGAATGGGTATGGAGATAACAACGGGCACATTACGAGTGTCCCATTGTTACCTCCCTCTTCCCCTCGCGGGACCCGGAAAGGACGCCTGGTTTTACCAGGTGTCCGATCTGGGTCCCACAAAGGGAAGCCCGTAATTGGCCCTGACAGAATGAAGGGGGCCGGTCCCGTACCGGCCCCCTTCATTCCGTCAGCACCAGCCTCGTAATGAGGCCCTTTGTGTCCAAGTTGTTCCTTATTTGGTCCAATTCCATCCAGCAGTTTTTGCCCTGCACGGCCCAGACATTTCTACTTTTTCTCAATGGGAAAAATTAATGGGAGTAGGCCGAAAACCACATTTTTTTGCTTTCTTCATAACTTTTTAATTTATTAACATATCAATCCCATAATGTCCCATCTGGGTTATTAGCAATTACATTTTCGGGTTTCCTATTGAACTAGCTGCGCACCTTAACTCTGCACTATAATATTCTACTTGCAAAAACAATGGCGTCTTGCTGACAGATGATATTTCAATTCAAAACATATAGCGAAGATAAATTCTCTCGGTGTAATTCTTCCTGCCTGTAAGATTGTAGAATTTCGGAGACATATTTGGATGATGTGGATGGCGTGCCATTCTTAAGATATTTTTAGGCATTTTCATATTCCTATTGCATGTTGAAGATGACCCTTGTAAGCTAAGTGGGATTTTCTGATTGTTTCTTTTCTTCCCCAGGAGTGCTGGACTCCCCCCTGACCACTGTGTTCTTCTGGATGCTCATCGGCTTCTCCGTGATGTCACTGTTCACCCGGCGGTATGGTCTACGGCCCCTCATCGTGGCTCTGATTTTACGCTCTGTATACTACCTGGGCATTGGCCCCACGCTGAACTTGCTTGGCGCCCTGAACGTAAGTGCTGTTGCTCGCTTCACCATCCATCATATGTATTAGCATTAAGAAAAGCAACCCTACAAGACTGTTCCTGAGGAAGACAATGACATGGTGTTATAGGTCCAGTCGCCCTATCGTTTCTTCACATTTTGTCTCTGATAATTACTTGTCAATCCAGAATATGGGATTTGCGGTACCGAGAGACATAGTGCCGGGGGAGTTCTCCATTTTTGTAGTCTCTCGTCAGTATTATTTATTGTAATTTCTGCATTTATACATTTAGCTGTGTTGTATTCAAAGTGCCATTCAAAGGTGCCTCAGAAACCAAGTTGTGTGCTCCACTTACAGAGAAAAATGTATGGAGTTATGATCCGTACAGTTGATTTCAGACATGAGCACTTGCGATCCCCTCGCATCCTCAACAGGAGGATACTGATGGATACTCTGGCGAGTAAGACATGATGTGATGTTTGCACGTGGAGGACTGAGGGGGCAGATTACTTTTTATGTCTGGCTAATAGCTTGAAACATTTTACTCCTGCTCCAGACAGTTCGCAAAGTGTAAATGGGTATAGGGACCATTCCCTGCATTTATTCGTTCAAGTGGATTCCTCCAGAGAATGGTGGCATTTGGTGGAATTGCAAAAAGGCAATGTCATCTGTGGTCGATGCATTTTGGTCACATGAATCCACTGGGCTCATGTACCACCTTTTGTTGGCTATTACATTCAATATTTGTAAAGATGGCATTCTGAGCATAGACATGTTAGCTTGCCATCCATTCCAGGGCCCTGTAAACATTGGTGAAGCCCCCAAATAACCTTCATGAGAGAGATTGGTAGTTCTATTTGAGCATGTACAAAAACACCTGGTGTGACGAATCAACTTCCGGGGCACCTGTGGTCCAGGGAGGAATATCGGTTTCTAAAGCATCAATCAGCCCCACACCTCTAGTACACCAGACGAAGGGATCCAAACCGATTAGTAACACAAGTACATTCTAAACCTCCTTGTCACATTTTTGTAACATGGACAGACCGGCAGGCTTATCCCCGCAAGGTCGTGGATCGTTGGTTAGTTGCATCACACCGAAAATACAATTATTACCCTATGATAAAAAGGGACTGTCCAGCCCAGGTTGTATGAAAATATCAGTGCCTCAATGCCTCTGGGTTATTTGTGTGCTTTATAAAAGAAATAAATAAATACATTATTATTTCAACAGACATTTCTAGCACACTACAAAATACAACTCACCCTGTAAAGGAACACAGAGGATAGACCGTTTCACGAAGGAAAGGGATGCACTATGAATACTGACAGGAGGTTAGTGGGTAAAGCAATCAGTCTTAACTGTTCAAGGTTATTTGGTTTCAGCACCAAGAAAGAAAGGGGTTGTAAATGTCACTAGGGGCCTTCAGAGAAGGACCAGGGGGATAGAACCACAATGTACCTGGGACTTGAGATGATCTTGATGCTCAACAGCATTGAGTCGGTTCCAGGACGCTTTGCAGCTCCTGCGACAGAGTCCAAGAAGGGAGACAGCCGCGGGTATCAGGCGGCAGGCAGTTCGGCAAGTGAGGCTGGACGGACGGCTGCAGGCTGGCCTACATGGCACCTCGGGGTCAAGAATTATTGTCTCTGTGCTGGTTGGAGTATCTGGAATGCTGGTCGAGGCGTCAGACGGCTTTCGGCTTTAGTAACTGCAGCATGATAACAGACAGTGGTGCAGCCGGTTGCGGTTCGAGGGCTCGACAGCCTCGAAAATGTCCTTGAAAGATGGATGCTGGTTGATGCTTGTTGTGGCACTCCTAACTTCTTCATAGTGCTCATGTCGTCCTTTAAGGTGGACGGCCCAAAACTGATTAGAGTGTTTGCAGGCAACAGCCTTATCCTTTGTTCAGAGACTCTCTGCCACTACCCACTTAAGAAGCTTGCTGGCAGCACCTGCTGGCAGAACCTATCAGGGCACGCTGTGTGCTGGCTGGGTAACAGTTCTGGAGCTGCTGACCAGGTCCTCTGAGTTTGGTATCCCCTTTGTTCCCTGAGATGTTAAGGGGAGGGATCCTGCTTCCCTCTTGGAAATCCTGGCCTTCCTTCACTGGAGGAAGCTGTTAGGCAGACGGTCTCGTCAGCCAGGGTCCAAATGAGTCCTTCTTACTCCTTTTGAAGTCGTTGGATGATCTGCTAAGTGAGGGACTCGGTCCTCTTTTAAAGCCAATGGGACCCAGCGATTGGTGCAGGCTAAGCCTACCTTAATAAACGAATCCTGGGTCCCCACCAACAATCTTTTGTTATGCGTGAGGTCATAACCAGAGTGCTTTGCAACAGGAAAGGTAAGGGGTGACAACATGTACTATTAAGCCCCACCCATCTTCCTATCCGTTGTGGATCAAAATGCTTCTCTGGTTAATTGAAATATCTGTGACTCCTGATCAAGCCCAGGTGTCCCTTGAAGTGTGTGGCAAGAACATATTCTGTCTCCATCAAATCACATACTTCTTCCCTCTGAAAGGGGTTCCCTGCAGGATTTACCTACTGTAAACCGTTGCCCCAGACATGACATTCAATGCCCTTCATACAGAGGAGTGGGAGCTAGTTTTAAGTTGACACATTGCATATCAAAGAGGTGTTAATTTCCTATCCCTTGTGTTAGTTCTGTGACCAAGCCTCTTTGCAGGCCTGCTTTAATTTAACTCTCATCAGTATGCACTGCTACCAGACAGAATGTAGACATGTTATGTTATTTGTTATGATATTTTATTTATAAGGCGCCAAAGCCTGAGGGCATCCAGGCACCATGAAGGAGGATAGAGCCCTATCTAATACTACCAGCTGGATCAGAACATTATGAGAACAGAAAGGTCTTCAACTGTTTCCGGAAGATCAAGAGATTGGCTGTATTATGTAGAAGAGCCAGTCAGGCATTGCAGGCCTATGCGGCCTGCACATGAAAAGCGCGGCCATGTCCATAGAACAGGGCGGATCCATGGAGCCTTAGATATTTAATTAGGCTGGCCATGTCAGTAAGAAGGTGTTGCCTGCCACCTTCCTGAGATTCTTTGATGTACCCTTGGCTGTCACGTTCCAGCTAAATGTGACAGGGAGGACTGCGCCTGTAGGCTGTGTCCCCCCAGAGTATACTTGGCTATGAGTTTGTTGTGCGGTGAGCATAGGTAAATGTGTGTGGATTGACCCCACACATTTTCTGAGGTTGATCTCCCATCATTCCAGTTCTTACAAAATTTCAAAAAAGTCCAGACATGCGCTCACTCCCTGTGCAGATGGTCATATTCCTCACACATTAAAGTGTGTCATCATTTGAGCAAGGTCTGGCCAGAGATACTTGTCTTCAAACAAGTCTTTAAAGAAGTCCATTTGGAACAAGAGCAGGTGGCTGAAGGTGCCCGCCATGGGAGGGAACAGGTTTCTGACGGCTCCTTTGGTCACGTTCCAGAAAATGTACTGTAGGATCAGGACTAAAAGGACTGTTTGATGATCCAGCAGATCAGATTACTAGACTACTTTTAAGTGAGTGAGGAGGTATCTTCAAGGTTTGGAATGCAGCACAAAGGGGATTTGAAGCTTTGCTGGCCCACACAGGCTGACTGGCGGCAGTCTCTCCTTCAGACAATTGTCTCCACACCACCAGAAGAGTTGTGAATCTACAGAGTGCCAACCTAGCTAATAAGAAGAGCAAGCAGCGTACAAAGGAATAGAGAATAGGTCTACTCATGGAAAGGGAATGATTCAGGACTGAGTACAAGGTGGTGGCTTTGGGAGGCGGGTGATGGTAGCTGCCTGCAGGTGTTCTTTGTAGAAGTGCATCTTCAAATGTCTTCTGAATTGTATGACTGATGAGACCAGTCCTATGTGTGTGGGAAATTGCTCCATATCCTAGAAGCATCTTTAGGGAAGATTTGTTTTCTAGTTTTTGCTTTCATGCATTTTCAGCTACTACCCCGTTGTCGATTCTATATCTACGTTGACCTCTGGGATGTTGAGGGTTTCTGCCAGATGGGCAGGTGTTTTCCTAGTTACTCCTTAACAGGTGATTCAGCACCATTTAAACATGTAATGTAAAGTGGCCTTGAATAGCACAGTTCTACCAGTTTTGTTGGCCTTGCTGGGTGTGGCTATGCAAGAAAAGGGGCTCAGGGGTCATTAGTGGGATAGAGGGCGAGGCAGATGCGAAACCTGTGCTGTTGATGAGTGTAGGTCATTTATTTGTAGTGGAAGAGAGTAGTATAAGAGGGGTCTGCAACCTTAAGCTCCTCAGATGCATTGGAACGCAACTCCCATATCTTGTCAGCATGGTCAATGGGGAGGGATCATGGAGTCGTAGTCCCAAACATCAGGAGAGCCACACATTGCAGACCTCTGCGCCTGATAAGGGAAGACAACCGAGCGTTCTCTTTGCACGCTTAGCACTGGCCTCTTGTAGACAGGCCTTTTAAGAAGCTGCCAACTGTGTGTGGTATCTTATCCAGCACGATCATCAATTCATGGGGTTGCCAGTGAACAGGGGAACAGGCACTGCTCAGGTGCGAGATGATCAGGGTCTGGACCTTAGGGCTGAAGTCTGAGTCTGGTTTGTACATTGATATTTTGCAGGATAGTGTCACATGGTACCGGGCAATGTGCGTTTTTCGCAATATCGGTTTTCAACAAGAAATCATCACGCGTATGAAAAAGAAATTTGATGATTTGCCTAAAATCTTTCAAAACATCTATAAATGTCATTTAAAACAGTTGTCTTTACATTTGTATGTTCAAAAAGCAAAGTATAATTTCGATTTCTTTTTTTAAAATTTCTCTCACGATCATATCTCTTTTTCATCCTTCATTTGTATTTGTGTGTTGCATCTTGCCCTTTAAATCACTCCCCCACAATGCTTTCCATTTACTTCTTCCCTCCCATCTTCATTTTACGACTCTTGCCTTTGTCTAGGCAATTTTTGTTACACCTCTCAGCACATAATTCTTCCTATATGACCTACCCTTCAACGTTCCTCTTTTCATCCCCTACATTTCATCCCTAAATCTCTTCACTGTCCCAAAACCTATTTCCTACTGCAGTATTTTACCCCCAAAACTGCCTCTAACTTTGACACTACCATCGTCTATCTCCCTCGCTGCATATACTAACACTCACTGCGTGCTGTCAAATCAACATGTTTCATGTTTTCACCCCCAAAACAAATCCTATTTCTCTCATACACACTAATTTGCTTCCCTTTTTGCCCCTTACTGCTACACACTAATTTGCTTCCCTTTTTGCCCCTTACTGGTATCTCTCTCTCTCTCTCTCTCTCTCTCTCTCTCGCTCTCTCTCTCATCTCTCGACCAATTTGTCTCATTGTTGTCTTGTTTCATTGCTCTTCAGCTGACCAATAAGATCGTGTTCGTGGTCAGTTTTGTGGGGAACCGCGGCACCTTCATCCGAGGCTACAAGGCAATGATCATGGACATGGAATTCCTCTACCACGTCGGCTACATCCTGACCAGCGTCTTCGGCATCTTCGTGCATGAACTTTTCTACAGCATCTTGGTATGTCTTTCTAGCCCAAACTGAGGGACTCATATTTTGAAAAAATACGCTTCTAATAGCAGTTAATATCTTTTAATTTGTAGGGCATGTGTGCAGCCTTATGAGCAAGTATTTTGAATACTATATGGGGCAAGTGTGGGAGAGTCATAGTAAAGTGTCCTTGTGAATCCATAAGGATTACGGCTCTATAGGGCCGATTGGAAAAAGAAAAAGAATTCCAGTTCTAAGTGGTCATTCCACCTGGTAAATGGTGAAAATTGTGTAACGTGTGCATGGGATTCACAAAAGATGAATTCCTGATTTCCAAAATGAGAATTTTGTATGGAAGTAAGACTGGGCACACAGGAAATGAGGCAAATTGCACATACAATGAAACAGACAATGCAGTGAATCACCTGGAAGGAGCGGGTCAGTGGGTGTCTACGTGAATGTGCAGTTATCAAATAGAGCACCTGTTACGAAGTGCGCAACCGCAAAGGTTTAACAGAGAAAGTATTCACAAAAAGTAACTATCAAAATCTGTCCAAATCTATCTTATTTTCCTAAAATTACATGAAGACGTTTTTGGTGTAAAAGTTGCATTGTTTTACAAATTAGTCAATACCGTGGAATGAAGTCATTGCACAATATTTTCTGGCAGAGGAAAAACATATAGGATAATTGGGCAATAAAATGATCCAAGCTAAAACACTAGTGAAGATGTACGGTTTTGAAAAAGGCCAGAGGCCGAAAAACGTGTTAACCTAAGGACTTTAAATAAATGCGCCTGTCGCGGTATCTGGTCATTGCATCGAATCTATGGCATTGACAGACCAATGCATCTAAAAAATAGCATAAAAAAATGCATTGAATGCATGCCTTTGGAAGATAAAGGGTTTATTTTTATTTTAATGGGTTTTAAAGGGTAAAAAAAAGGGGGGTTGGAGGGAACCCCCCCATTAAAAAAAGTACATAAAAATGCATTTGATGCACTTTTTTCAATGCATTTTTTTTAGATGGATTGGTCTTTCAATGCTATGGATGTCGATGGAATGACTAGGAACCCCTGTCGCAACTAAGGAAGTACCAAAAAACTCTTTTGTATTTTAAAACGTGTTTCTAGTTAAATAAGAAATTAAGGGTCACACATCTAAAATTTTAGGTACTGCAGACAGGTTTCCAAACCATTTTTAACATAATCACCATTTGAAATGCATCTCTAGCGCCCACATTTAGCCAGTTGGCGCATTTAGCAGAAGTGTTAGAAGAGTTTTTCAGAACTACAATCAGTATGAGGTTTTGGAAACCCAACCTTAGTGGAATTTCAAGGGTTTGCACAAAATCCCACCCATAGTATGCTCGAGCAGCAAGGCTTGGACTAAGGTGGTGTGGTAATTAGTGTGAAGCACAGTTGGCATACACGTTGATTGTCACACAATATATTCTCCACACAGATAAGGATATACTTGTTTAGAAAATACCGCAGGTGCAAAAAGGTAAGGAGGCTGCAAGGTGAGAATAAGTATGTATACATATACATATTACACCATTAGTGTCCGAGTGAGGCCCCTACCACACTTGGGTCAAAACAGTTCTCAGCTAAATAAACCTTTGCATAGGTTAAAGCGTTTGGGTGGGGTATGGGGGTTAGAACAGGGGGTTAGTCTATAATAATTATAGAACACAGCAACAGGTGGAAAAACTAGCTTGAGCAGTCCAACCATATCTTAGGAACAATTGTTCAACAAGGGTTTCAGGTAAGTAACAAGTTGTAGATACATAGGGGGAGCTCAGAAGAGTTTAAGCGTTCTCCCATATGATTTAGTAGGGCTCAGTGTGCCATGGTGAAGCGAGGTTAGGTGTTGACAATTCATAAAACAGTACTTACAAGTTTGCTGTGGAGCAAAAAGGGTAGCAGTCCCTCGTGTCCCGACGGACCCTGGACATTATTCCAAGATCAGTTTCCACTACCCAAGATAGGGGAGGGTACCTGCAGGGAATGCACTAGATTCCAAGGGTGGCTTGAGATGATAGTATGCTGCCCAGGTCCTCAAACCTTGTCCAAGATGTCAACAATGCCATATACGGCTAGGCCTTTGCGGTTCTGTGGTTTTGGTGTTGCGCTCCAGCAAATGCAGGTGCGCAGGTGGCACTGTTTGGACTCTGGGTCCAGCATGTTGGCAGTCCCGGTCTATAATCACTGCCTCCTAGTTCTGAATACCAGTGGGATGGCTTTTAGTGAAAAAGGAACTCTCCTTTAACCCCTAATGAAGAAAGAACTTGGCGATGTAGTAGGCGAGAAGTCTCTGCGACTCAGCTAATGCCAGCAGGGGATCATAACATGGGCATTCAGCTCCAGTAAAACAACTCTTTCTGAATGTGGGCAGCAGAGCCTGTGTCACTTTGTAGTCACTCAGCAAGTTCCACTGTATTGGAAGCTGACCAAGTCCTAGCACAGAGGTGTCCGCACTCAGGATGAAGCAGACCAGCTCCATGGCTTCCACAAGCTTGGAGTAGATGTTCAATCAGGTGCAGGACTGTGAACCAGTTGTACCCACTGGTTCAAGGCAGCGAGACACCATGCAGGTCTCTGGTTGCTTGCCGTCTGGGAGTTGGCTTTGGCAGAACTTGTCGCAGCAGCTTCCAGGGGTCCCTCTGCGGCCTCTTGTCCTTTGCAGCTGCACTTCCGGCATTTCTGAACTGCTGAGTAGCTCGTGTAACCTGATGATGTACAGAAATCTGGGTTGGAACGTGGGGGCCACCCACCTATCATAGGGCCAGCAACATTCAAAACCTGGCTATCCAATCTTGGATCGCGAGCTCAGGCACAATCAAACTCTAGCTAGGGTCTGGATTAGTGTATCTAGGACTCCCTGCCCGGTCCAAACCAGCGCAGAGCACAGTCTCCTTTCTAGGCTCTAATCTTTTAAGAATATGGCCATAAATGGCCACTTCCTAGCCCTGCCCAGCAGGTCGACATCCAATGAGGAAAGGAAGCTACAAAGACAGGCTTAATCTGTGAGGTTAGCAATTTCTGCTACTATACTAGTCAAAAAAGTAAAAGTGCGCTTGAGTGCACATAATGATTGTAGCATTAAGCAGTAGCCGGTCATTGCATCGAATACAAAGCATCGACAGACCATACCATTGAAAAAAATGCATTAAAAAACCCATTGAATGCATTTATTTCAATTGTAAAGGGTTTAGGTAGTGTTTTAATGGTTTAAAACGTGGGGTTTGGGGAACCCCCCATAAAAACATTAAAAAAATGCATTTGATGGTTTTTTTTTAGATGCTTTTTTGTCAATGGTATGGTTGTCGATGGTTTGGCTGTCGATGCAATCACTAGGAACCACTTTAAGCTTGTCTGGCACACACTGGCCTACGGAAAAATGGCAAAAAAGTAAAATGAAAGCCGGGCTGGGTTCTGGTGCTCTAGTAACCTTAAGGGGAGCAGGGGGTGTTAATGGTGTTGCACATAGACTTCAATCGGGACATGCTCCCCGTATACTGGTAGCTTTACGGACTAACCAGTGGCCCCTTTAACGAAATGAGTGAGGTTGAAAATGGAATCCCTCACTAAAAAAATGCCAGGATCACAAAACAGTGGGTAGACTGGGGTTCTAATTGAAAGATATGGTAAAGCTGTTAAACTAAAAGAACTTCCTAGCATGAAGGAAAAGTTGGGCCCCCAAGAAACAATGGGGCGCATTGGCAGTAACTCTGCTGGGATACCACCAACCGGTATTCCTGTTGCTGCCCCTTAGTCCGGTGGTATTTCTGCCAGATTACATGTGGTGACGGTGTTAGTCCCTATTAATTGGGCCCATAGGATTCCATGAGGGGAGTTCAGCGGTAGTATCGACGAATTGGCCGATTTTGGGCGGTACGGTGGCGGAATTACCTCCAACGTCTTGATGGAGGTTTTTCCGGCCCCTTGCCCCAAAACTTGTAGTTGGGTGTTGCAGCAATGCAGCAGTAACAGTATTACCACCACATTTTTACCACATCGCCCAATTTATGATGCCCAGTGTCATCACTATGGAACAGGAGGCGCAATTCGCAGATGCGCAATGATCTCATGATAGCATGATGCAAACCTCCACTATTTAGAGCACACCTTTATTTGATTTGTGGGTGATACTTCAGAGTGCATGCACGCTGATCTGCCTTTGCGACTGCAGCACAGTTGAGAGCTTGGCGCATTCTCCCACCCCTGCATCACAAGTGCTTTTCTGGCCTAATTGAAGGTTGTGTGCATATGCCACAGAACACTGCCTGGCATCAACAAGTCATGCGTTCCCTGGCATCACTTTTACATTGTATGTATGCTCCAATCTCCTATATTGGAACCTAACAGAGCTGGGGGTTGGGCTCATAATAACATATATTATTGCTCGTAAAATATTTAAATATTTTTTAAATCCTTTGGGCTTCATTACACAGACGGCGGTGGACCAAGGTGCTATTAGCACCTTTGTCCATTCCGGTAAAATACCGGCACCGCCTTGATGGAAAGGGGAATTACTGCCCTAGTCCAAGGTTGGTGGGGCGGTAATTCCCCCTTCCCCCATTGCCCTTCCCCATTCCCATTTTTGCCCCATAGGGCATAATGGGAATGGGGAAGGTGCTAATTACGGCACCGCAAATTGCGGTACCGTAATTAGCTCCCTGGTCCCTTTGCGGGTTGGTTTTTAACGCCTGCAAAAAGCAGGCGATAAATTCTCCAACCCCCAAAGGGACCTCGTAGTAAGGCGGTAAGGGTTAACGGTCACCGGTACCATTAACGATGACCGTTAACCCTTACCGCCGTCTGTGTAATGAGGCCCTTTATCTCTTATTATTTAGTCATCTGGCCTTTGGGCCTCATTAGGACCCAGGCGGCAAGGGGTTTACGGCGGCGTAAACAGCGCCGACCCTTACCGCCTGATTCCGAGGTCCCTTAGCGCCATGGAGGTTTTAACACCTGCTTTTAGCAGGTTTTAAAATCCATGGCGCTAAGGGACCATGGAGTTAATTACGCCACCGTAATTTACGGTGGCGTAATTAACGCCTTCCCTCTCCCATTATGCCCTATGGGGCAAAAATGGGAATGGGGAAGGGTAAATGGGGACTTACCGCCCCACTCACCTCGGAATGGGGCGGTAAGTCCGCCAACCACCATGGCGTAAACATAGTTTACGCCATGGTGGTAAAGGTACGACCCAGGCGGTAACTTACCGCCTGGGTCGTAATGAGGCCCTTTGTCTTTCTTTTGATATTCTGCCTTTTTTGTGTTATGTTTAACCAGATTTTCTGTGTAGGGGAAAGTGGTTGCTGTCAGGCAGGACCGGCATTAGCGGCGGCAGTGCCCCCGGCTGTTTAAAATACTATGGGCATCCCTCCACCCCCCCTCCCGACCCCCGCATGCACCCCTTGTCAATGGGGGACTGGGTGGAGTGCCAAAACATTTTCTAACTCCCCTGTCCGGCGCCGCCTGGCAGGGAGTTAATCCCTGGAATAGGGCACTCATGCTAACGCATGAGCGCTCTATTCCAATGAAAACTGCCTCGCTCCCGCGTTGGAGGGGGAGGTAATCATCTGAATAGGGTGCTGATTGTTATTAAATACGCCCCACTGACGCAGATGCATTTAATAACAAAAGGGCATCTGCCATGCCTTCTCCCACTACACCAGCTCAGGGGAGCCCTTGAAAAACTCCCCTGAGCTGACATGGCGGGGGGCTAATGGCGCCCTGGGGCCATGGCGCCCCTATCGGTGGCCGGAGCCCGCCCTGCTCCAAGGCCGGCCCTGCTGCCACCAAGCACATTTAGTGTAATGCATGTGTTTCCTTTATACTCCCTGCTCAATAAAAACATTAATTTCATTGCAGCTTTTCGACCTTATCTACCGGGAGGAGACTCTGTTCAACGTCATCAAGAGTGTGACGCGCAACGGGCGCTCCATCCTGCTCACCGCACTGCTGGCCCTCATCCTCGTCTATCTGTTCTCCATCGTCGGCTTCCTCTTTCTCAAGGACGACTTCATCTTGGAGGTGGACCGACTGCCCTCCGACAGACCCAAAGGTGCACACACCCACACTGTCACACACTCGTTGCATGCTCTCTCACACATACACTCTCTGCCCCCCCCACACACACACACACACAAACACACACACGTCTCTGACGCCCACATCCACATGATGTGAGCACAAAAGCAAGATAAGCTACCAAATTGGTGATTGGAGCTGCAAGAAAAGGCAGGCGTTTCTTCTGTGTGTCCTTTTGTGGTTAATGAGCAGGGAAGGGAGCCCTGATGACGTCACCACACATTTAATACCACATCCATTGTGGCGATGGCAAGAGTCTGCCGCCACCATGCCCCCTTTGCTCTGAAATTCTTTATAGGGGTTAGAACCTACATACAGCTGACAGTGCTATCCTTGGATCAATCATTCCCATGATTTCTTCGCTTCCCAAGGGTCAGGTGCAAATTGTGAATACAGTGTTTATCATGGGGGTGAGAGATAGAGTCATTGAAGGAACGTATTTAGATGTCTCTAAGAACTAGGACTGAAACCCGCATAATCCACTCCCATTGTATTACAACACTAACTCCAATGTCGCATTGGAACCTTTGAAGCTCGAAAAGAAATGTTTGTACCTCCTATTTTTATTTATCTTGGGGAACGTAGTGCTTGGAGTAGAAACAAGGTCCAAAGGGATCCACAGTAAGGGGATCCATCCTGATTCTGGCTGCTTTACAGCATAGTACCTTGACATGTCGTTGAGGCATGAACAAGCTGGTGTGGAGGAAATGAGGAGTTGAGAAAGGGGCAGAGCATAATAACAATACAGGTATTGCCAACAGGCAGACTAGAGCACTAACAAGCTTTGAATGTATTCATTAATTTAGTAACTTGAATGATTGGGTGCAAGAAAGATGGAAATAGAGGTGGGGCGATGCCCCTGTAGGCCTCTGGCCCGCCTTCTAGAGATAGAAACTGCAAAGTAACTCTGTGCTAATTTGTGTTGAACCACCCTAGCCCCTTTGATCAGCATCGCCCAATCTCCTATTAATTAGTGCTGAGGCACCTATGGGTTATGCTCATCAGTTATGAGATGTAGAAGACTGGGCAGATGAAATAGTCACCATATCAGTTCCACCTACTCTGCACCTCTAAATGTTTTGGTCTCCAGATGCTTTGGACTACAACTCCATGATCCCACAGTATGCTGGCTGGTGCTGATGGGAGTTGCAGTCTGAGACAAACAGGGAGTCAAAGGTTGCAGACTCCTGCCCTAGTCACTGGATTACTTCACACATCTACATTGGGCATTACAAGAACACAACATGCCCAACAAATCCCTCAGGGTTCTCTGAATGGATAGTCCATGATGTGAGTACACATTCCAGTTCAGAGTCTTGAGACATCTGACCCGTGGGAGCCCCACCTAGTCTTTTCTTTTATGTTCAAGATCTGGCCGACATGGTCTACTGACAACCATGTTCTCCTAGAGGTACTACGAAACAAATAAAACAGAGTACACAGTTGGCGTGCTCTTGACTCTTACCGAATGACATGGTCAAAAGTGCACTGTTGCCACTTTTGATTTTAAAGTCCCAATGAATATATGGATTGAAATATACTTCATCTCCTCTGATGCCCTTTTCATTCCTTCACAATCTAATTAATGTCTGGATGCTTTTGGTAGTGGCACAATATGGTCCTTTGTGGACAAGCCTCAGGTCTTTTGGGCCACTATGCTGGTGACTGACGGAGTATGAAGAAAAAAAACCTATTAACATTTGCACTATCCCAACCTTAAAAAAGATGGAGGATTGTTGAAGCATCACACTGGGTGACCTTCACAATGACTTTGCTGTGTTACAAGGAATCCAGGCCTTCTGTGCATCCTAGAACATATTTCACAACTTATATACAGTTCAGGCAATTTCATAAAACACAATCTTTTATCTTTCATCGCTATACTTTTTTTCTTTGCAAACCAACAAACACTCGCCCTTGCGAAGCAAGAATGAGCTCTGAGATGGGCGTGCTCTGTATATTGAATGCTTTAAGATAGAACAATGCACATACCACATTCACACGCATTACTGGGATGGTTGCAGATCTAGGAGTGTGATGGTGGCTGGGATAATAATCAGATCAGGAATAAAGTAACTACATGGGACCAATGCAGTACGCGAAAGGGAGAGGTGGGCATTGAACAAAATAAGCGACAGGGTGTGTGATGTTGGGCATTGGTAAGTATGCTTAGGTTGTGTGGGCCTGGAATCGGTTAGCAGCAACCAAATTCTGCTAGTGGCATGTGCCTAGTGCTGGATGAAGGCCAGTGACCCTTATAGGGGTTTTGTCGGTAACGTGAGCTGAGAAAAGTAGTAATGGCTAATCTCATTTTCCTGTAGTTCCTCTTGGCATGGCACAGTCTGTGGGTGGAGCCTTTGCGGACACGTGCAGCGGGGACCAGGAGAGCTGTATGGCCGGAATGGTACTGCCTGACAATATAGAAGGTAAACATTGAGTAATTCCATTAAGCGGTATAGCATACAGTGGATTTGTTGAGGTGGATTGGGAGAATATGGGGCAAGCCCCGCTACTGAAATAACCAGTAGCGCTGGGGCAGAGTTGTTCAAACTTTTGTCCTGACTGGCTTTGCTCAAGTATTATCTTTGAGTCTGAAGCCTCATGTTTTTTCATACTGGCATTCCAATGTGACCATCTTCTCACCTTCTGGCTAAAAACCGAGCAAAAGGCCACACTTTGAGGAATCAGAAATGAGACGTGGACACAGAGTACTCATGATTGTGGTTACAACCATTTATTCAAAATAATAAAGGGGTATAAAAATGCCTCACTATCACTACCCTATGAGGCTTTCCCTACCTCAACAAAAACTAAGGGTCTGTCCTATGTCAAGATGTCCAAAGCGAAATGTCTGATGTAAGAAATCCTATCCTAGCCCTCACATTCTTTTTTTAAATATGTTTATTTTTGAACAAGGCAGGAAACATTACATACATTTGTAGTCGACATTTAGAATGCATTAACACTCAAGAGTATTGCTTCCCCTTCCCCTCTCAGAGTTCATTTAGTAGATCAGTCTCCCTCCTCTTGTTCTCGCTCCTGCGGGGCGGGCCAGCTCTCCAAGACCCTCCTGGCCAGTTGGGGTTTATATGTTAAGGCTGTAAAGTCACGATCAAATTCGAGAATCGGATGTTCTGGAAGCGATGGAGAAAGCCTGCCCAGGCCGCAGTCACCTTCTCCGCAATGAGTACATCCCACAGTTTCATCAGCCCTCACATTCTTAAAGTAACTCTAAAGTGCTAAGGGTAATGTCTTCAGTCTTGAAAGTGCACATCTTTTCAAGTTCAAAAGAAAGGTGCAACTCCCAACACAAAAGCTCCCAATGGATATTCACAGTTGCAGGGGATGGCCCCCTTCCTCAGGTTTCTCGTCACCAATGCACTAGATGAACAAGACAATCAAAGTTCCTTATTTAGCCCACAAGGATACCTCTCTCCTCTTGGCGTTGCACTTCACTCCTAGGGAAATGTCGCCCTTCCACAGGTCATTCAAACAATTCAAAATCCTAAGGGCATGAGTCTTCCTTGGGATTCTGTGTTCAACAAAACAACTTGGATGTAAAACAACCTGGTTGCGGGACAGCCTCACAGTATACCTAGTATATTCCCTTGCTAAGTTCTTCTCCACGTTTAATGCAACTTGACTCACAAGCTTGTCTTGGACTGGTGAACTTTCTTGCCAGGCCGTTCTCCACATTCAATGCAATTTGACTCACAGGCTTGTCTTTGCCTGGTATACTCTCCTGCCAGGATTTTCTAGTACAGTCCGGTGTCCTGCCTCTGCTTCACTGGCTCAAAGGTTTCACGTAGCGGATTCCATGTCCTTCGCAGCTACTGCTCTGCTGCCGAGCCCTTCTCTGTGTTCAGGTGGCACTGGTGCTGCTTCTTGGTTCCTGTGACCGCCAGGAAGACTTCCCTTCTCTTCCTTTTACGGTGCCAACACACCAAATCCTCTAGCATCTCCTTTGTCCATGCTGGTCGGGGTTTTGAAATGCCCCGGTGTCCTGGCACCGATCATATGCTTGCAACCACTAAAGCACGTTCTGTGCTTCTCAGCTTCTCCGATCCTCATTGTTCCATTCAGCCTCCTTGTCCCAGTGTGTCTATATACACGGGAATGATAGACAGTAATTGGCATTCTATTCATAGAGTATTGAACAATGTAATCAGTAGGTTTTATGGATGGTTGAAAGGGACGGTCACAGTATGCCATAAAGGCATGAGAAATGGAGGGGATATCCCTAAAAGGTAAAGGCGATATGTGCTTTCATCTGATGATGCTGGGTCATCCCACCGAGGGTCGCTTCCACCCATGTGGCCCTCCCTCATATACCCACCCCCAAAGTCAAGATCAGATAGCGGCTGCCGTAACCTGGCCACATGAGGAGGGGCCACCCCTAGGAAAAGAGTGATGACATCGTCAGATTCATCATAACATACAGGGCAATAATAAGACACAAGGTTATGAACAATATATTGAAACATTGGCAAGCTGTGAACATGTTTCATAGTCCACAAGGTGTAACTTTCCAGCCAATATACAGAGTGAGGTCAGAGGTCATTACGCTGTGTGCTGTGCCTCCCGAGAATGAATTTAGTAAGTTATCTATAAGACAACCTGGGTAGCTATATTCCATTCAAAATGAAGTTTCCATTTTCAATGTATCTCGCTTCTGTACCCTTAAAAACCCTTCAAAGTGTTTTTCTATATATGCAAGTAAAAACGATTTTTTTCACGTACTCCTAAATAATTTAATTTTTCAAAGATACACTTTAAAGAGTAAAATATCTTTACAAGAGGTGGCTCTTAATTTAGTCTATCGGAATTGCTACGCACCATAAACACCAAAAAAGTGATGGAAGAAATGCATTGAATTATTGATAAGTACTGAGAGTTTCTCTGGGCAGCCTTTCATTCCATAATATTTTAGTTCGTTTGTGCCATTATATAAGAAAACGAACTCATCTACGAATCATCCTTGATCTAGACCCCAAAACGACAGTTGTCCAACCTGATCTCTTGGGCAATGAACCATCTACATAGTAATACAAGCAATCCCAGACATGTTTCAAGCTTGTTATACTTCATCAGGGATTTCCATTTGATCATGCATTTAAATGTGGAAGGTTTGTCTCTTGAAAGTGATTTTTTGGGGGTTTTCCTCAAGATGTTATTGTTAGTTAATGGTGGGCCAGTGTTTAGGGATGTTCCATACTCTGTTTCCGAAACAAATGGATGTCGACATAGTGTGTTGTATTGGCACTGATTTGGGACCATATAAATCTCTCACGTTGTTTGCCAGGTGCCGATTAAGAGATGGATCTACTACTGCTGCACAATTTTGCTTAATATTGTTTTTGAAAGCAGGGACTTACGAATTTTTCGCTTGAATGATGTCACTATGATTCCATAAAATGTACTTATAAAAGGCTACTGATGGATGGCTATATTGTTACCTGCTGCATAAAAAACAAGTTGGGCGACCAACACTCCAAACAAAAGACACTCCATCCCTAGTAAGAGTTTGGATGTAGAGGTGTGTGCTTGCCAGGCAGTGAACATGCTACCTCCGGCTAGGAAATATTCTCAGTTCAAGAGCAGGAACTGGACTGCATGCCAATGTTTACGAAAGAAAACCAGTGTTATCAACCCAGCGTAAGGCTACAAGCACATCTACCATCTTTTGTGTTGCAGAAGAAGAGGAGGATAACACGGAGCGGGCGTGTGACACCTTGCTCATGTGTATCGTCACAGTAATGAACCACGGACTGCGCAACGGAGGGGGCGTGGGTGACATTCTGCGAAAGCCTTCCAAAGATGTGAGTTAATTGGCCACAGATTACAAAACACAGTTATTGTACATAAAGGATAGAGTGGGCAACCCTTAATGACACTCATGTTTTATAGAGATTCCACTTGCATGCTGGGTAACTTATTTTATCAGTAGCATAAGGAAGGAAACTGTTCTACCATTAGCATTCCATGCATAAAGCAAATGATGTGGATATTGATGTCAAGTGGTTGAGGAGGGAGCGCTGAACTCCTCACTATAAGGAGAGATCGGGTCAGAGAGCACACATGGATCATCATTCTGTATTCACTGATGGTACCCAGAAGATACCTTTTCATTTGTGTACATGAGTCTTTGTGAGCCGTCTTCTGTGCGAGAGGGAGTATTAATGAGGTATTTGTGTATATGGGCAAGAAGGCGACTCAATACTTGTACGCACGCATTCCCCTTACCTTTTGTATGTGTGTACTAGATCTCCTCAATATGCCTGTTTAAGCATTGGTAAGACTTCTTATAAAGAGGTCCATAAGCTTGGACTATTTTGGTTTTGGTCCATAAACGTGCATGTGAGCAAACCATTGTTGTAGAAAGTAGATTTGGGATTAACACTTTTATTAATGACATTTGTGGAGTGGTGTCATAGCAAATTCTCTGTTATATAAATGATCAATTGCCAATATCGGTTATATCGACATATTTTATAATGAATGCACATATCTCAAATATTTTATATTGAAAACTTTTATAGTGAATGCACCGCCGTTTCCAACCCCTAAAAACCCACCCCAACCATTTCCCAAAAATATTTAACCCTTTACTGCACCCCTAAATGCATTCACTATAAAGGTTTTCACTATAAAATATTCGATATATGGGCATTCAATATAAAAGATACGATATAAACAGTTTATACTGCCAATATCCACTGGCAAACAGGTTTCAGAAAGGTAATGGGTTATTTGAAGCCATGCATCTGCTCGTTGTCTTGTTGTATTCGATGATTTATGTCGCCAGTTCTACCTGCAAAGTATCCATCTGAAAGGTAAAGGCTTAAATGCAGCCGTCGAGCAGCTCCTGGTTTGATAGTAACTGATTAATTAAGTGTGCCTTCAGCTACCTGATTGCTAAGCAACAATTCAGGGCTGTGCGTTTGGGTTCTGCAAAGATCTCACCGTGTCTAATTTGTGACCATTGTTTTGCTTGGAAAAGAACAGCTTGAGATTAGAAATACCATGTTATTCGTTGTATTGGGATGTTCTGCAGAAAATGGTGATTATATATATACCACAAATACATTAACACAATTACTGTACACATATTTAACTCGGTGTAGCTTTTGTTACCCCATGAGTAAAAATGAAAATAATGAATTTCCATTGCTGGGAAATGGATGAAAATGCTTGTGGTACAACAGTGATTCAACGCACAACAGGATCAGTAACCAGCTTTGTGGGCATTGTGTGTGTCCTTGCACGTGTTCCAAACATTATAAGGCTTTATGTTTTAGGCAATCGCATTTATGATTAGAGGATGCGTGTTGGAATGCCTGAAAACACCCACTCCCATTTTTGGATTTGTGCAAATGTGCCTAGAGGTGGACAATCTATCAGGGGCGCATGCTGATGTCATTTGTGAGAAGGTCACATTAAAAAGGGGCATTAGCACACCCCTTCCACTTGCGTGACTACTTTAATTGTCACTCAAGTTTTGGAAGGTGGCCTCGTTGCTTACAAAGAGCAAAAAATAAAGTTTCCACTACCCAGTCGGTTGAGGGGCAATTATGAGCAATTACTATCTGCAGCTCCCACAAAACTCGGCAGCTCGTCTGGCCTAAGAGGGTGTTGAGGGATGGGTGGGGGGTCAGATTCTCCCATTCTCAACCTCTGTTACAAATACACCATTGGCTTCCGGTGAAAAGCCATATTAAGTTTAAGATATTATGCGTCACGCATCGAGCAATCTATAAATTAGGCGCTGATTTACAGAGAACCCCGAGATACCACAGAGCTTGGGCTGAAGGACGTTCTCTCTCCGTCTCGCCCCTTCTCTCTGGAATTCTCTTCCTCTTAAAATGCACTTATTCTAAAAGCCTATTGCTTTTGTGACAGTCTCCTTTAATGCCCGCCATAGTGCCTAGATGCCGCTCGGCCATAGTTAGCACTTTACAAATATAATTCAATACTGTGGATTTTCTTGAAGTTTTACTCAAAATCACGAGGTAGAAACCGCATGATGTTATTGCAGTCCCTCCCAACCTGTAAAAGGGTGCAGACATTAGGTAAAACAAAATTCTGTGGGACTCTTTTTCAAAGGGGAGGAAGAGGGAGTACTTTGTAAAGTACAGGCAAAAACCATTAGGCTAAGTAGTGTGGGCACCCTTGCTCTCCTTCATACCCATAACTAATAACAAAAAGCTAAATACCATTCTGTGTGGAAAATAATTTTTCGCCGTAGGCATTTATTCTTATTTACAACAATAATAAACACAATATACATAACAGGTGTGCTTTTTCGAAAACCTGTGTCCAAGGTGAGTGATGCCTTGCTTCTGTCGGCAAGTCCTTTCCCTTGCATACCTGCAAGCCCGACTTTTGCCTCTATTATTTAGCTGGTTCCTTTCTGTCAGCCCAATTGGCATCCTCTCCTTAGACACGTGCCGCCACACCTGAGTGGACGCCCCGGCCGCTCAGTTTCCCCTAAAAGTACCCTTATCTGCAGCCCCTAGTCTCCAGTGCCCTAAAGATGCTATCTGTGAACACCTTCATCCCTTTCTGCGACAGGTGCACCCCATTGTGGTGAAACAAATCAGGGTTGTTCTGTGACAGACCGTGCCTTATGAAGTGCAGGCCCGTGTTCCTGCAGAATGCTTCCAGGGCCTTGTTCAGTTTCGTCCTGGATGTTTCTACAGCCTTTCTGCAGACTGTGCCTTACCATACTTTCCGGGGTACTATTACTGACAAACATTTCGGTCCCCCTCCAACAGTGTGCTATGTTGTGTAAAGATTCACAAATGTCTCTCTGCAATTGACCCGTACCCATCTGCGCCAGGTCGTTACCCCCAATGTGTATTAACAAATACGCTGGTGGGTCTCTGAAACCAATTAAATCTGACAGTCTATCATGAGTGTCCTCCCAATGCATCCCTGGTATCCCCCACCAGGATGTGTAAACCTTGCTTTGTGTCCTCTATCCATCGCCCTGCTTGTGTCACGATCGAGTGACCCACTATCCATGCCGATCTGTATGGGCCGGCATCTGTGGAATGAGGAGGGGAACGTGATGCTTATTATATGAGTTCCTCTCTTATATATTTCCTAAAACAGTTGGATTTCCAGCCTCCGATTCTCTTGACTCCTCTCATTCTCAGACCCCCAGGCCATGCTGAGGTTGCTGCCCCTATTTTAAATGAGTGTGTCCTCAACTCTGGTGGGTCCCAACCTGCTTTCCCAATCCCTTTCTTTAACACTGCCTGGAATTGGTACCCACTGTGGGCTTTCCGGTCCCTGTGTATCAGGAGTTGGCCCCCTTGCGTCAGTCGTTTTTCATTTTTCTAAAAAGGCCTGAGTGATAAATCTGGGACAGTGCTCCTTCTCTTTGATGCAACTCAACTCTATTGCCCTTCCTTTGCCCATCTGGTCGGTTTTGGACTTTCAGAATATAGTCATGCCTTCCTCCCCTATGCCGATGTCTCCCAAGGACAAGCCACCCCCCACCGTTGTGTACCGTGCCACTAGTTCCCCAATTCTAAGAGCCCCAAAGTATGCCAGCGCGAATGCTGCCCTGAACAGGACCGTTCGGTATGCGCTGGAGCATGTGACCTTGAGCGCTTATAACAGGCAAATTAGTTTCCCAAAGTTCAGGGGCCTCCTGGTGTCTCGCTTATTCCCTTCTATTTTGGCCTACCGCCTCATTGCATATCTTATCAATGAGCTGTCGGTTTTATCGGACCCCCCCAGCTACCTTAGCAGCATATGCCACTACCGCTAGATGAGCTGAGGCCCAACTCCCTCCGTGTAAATTCCACTTCCAGAAACCTGCACATATCGCCCACTGTTATGTCAATCTCAATGCGTTTTTGATTCACCCTCATTACATCCAAGTGTTTCTCATATTGCTTACCCATTTTCTGGGCCAAAGCGTTTTTGGCAAGGTCCCTTATGACCTGCCCGGGCTCCCTCTCCAGCCTTTCTTGCCCTTTCTTTGCTCTATTTTTGTCTGCCCTGTTCGTTCTTTGGTTCCACTCTCCTTTTCCTGTAGCCACCGTAGAGGAGCCCATGCCTCCCTTAGCATAGGCCTCCTTTGTTCCTCTACATCTGGCCTCAGTTTCCTGAAAATCTCCCACTGTGAATGAGACAGGGCATCAGGAATGTGATTTACTTCACTGGCGATGTGCCTGGCTCTCAAACACATATTCTTCAATGCTTTCAATTTAATAGCCCTCAATAGCTCCAGCACCAGTGGGCAGGATGCGCTCCCTTTGTTCAAAACCCTCACCACTGCCATGTTGTCAGACCACACCACCACCTCTTTCTTACTCGGCTCGCTACACCATGCACATATCGCCACCCATATTGGAAAAAGCTTCAGTAGCATGATCTTCCTGGTCCATTTAAGGGCCTGCCACGCTTCTGACCATTCCTCTGCGCACCATTTAGCCCCCAGTATTGCACCGAAACCGCATGCACCTGCTGCATTGGTGAACAGCACTCTTTGTTTCCTCCTGGTTGACAGGCATTCGCCAGATAACCAAGCCATTGAAATCCTTCAGAAATTCTTCCCATATTGCCATGTCTTTCTTAATTCCTGACCCTCTGGAATACCCGCCTCTATGGTATTACTCTTCCTGCAAAGCTTAACTTCCCTGAGAGTGATTGTATTTCTTTCACTGTAGCCTTGTCCCTTTTCACCAAGCCTCTGATGATGTATCGACCTCAATGCCCAGGAACTGGATACTCTGTGTTGGCCCCATCGTTTTTTCATGTGCTTATGGTATACCCCATTCCTCAGCCAATTCCTTGAATCTGCCTAATGCTGTCTTGCACAGCCCAGCCTGCCTATCCTACTTTGTTGCAGCCTTTTGTTTTGCCCGGCCTCCTCTGCCAGCGGGATCCCTCATCAGCTGCTGCTTCGAGCTCTGACCCTCACTCTGCGGTCTTCTGCTGATGGAATCTTCCGCTCATTGTCTTCCCCTTGCACATGTTACCTCCGCTCTGGTCGCCTGCTGCTGTTGCTGGAAGCTTCCTCTTGCTGTCCTCTCCTTGGCAGCAGACCTCCGCTCTGGTCCACTTCTTCCTGATGGCTTCTCCTCCACGCCTGTACTCCTCTCCTGCTTTACGCCGCTGGCAGCGGATTTCTTCCGGTAGGCTTCTCTCCACGGCACTCCTGCAAGATAAAAGTAAGTATCGCAAAGAGGACGAAACAAACGAAACAAGCTCTGTTCCTTCCTAGAAAGGTTTACCCTTGCTGGGTGGGCTTTCTTTTCGTTGTGCTGGTCCCTTCTTGGTGACTTATTCTCCTCACCCTCTTTTGTTCTGCTACTGGGGGCCGGGCCTCCTCCCCCCCACCCCCTGCTTATTTTTTGCACCTTTTTCCCTGTTTGCTGCCATGTTACCATGGCAATTCCAGGTGACGCGGCCTTGCGGCCACCCTCCCCCTGTGCGAGCCTCCCCTCTGCCCATGCCCTATGCCTAAACCCCCATGCCCTCTATCGTCCCACCCCTATGGGTCGGTCCGGGGCCTGTGGCCTTCTGTGCCAGTAAATTGCAAACCATTCAATGTTTGTGCATTTTCTGCCGAGAGGTGGCAGCGGTGGGTAGAATCTGCCACCCTAGGCGGCACCATGCAGCGAAAACCAGGCAGAACCCATTGGGATTTATAAACATTGTGTCCACAATGCAGGAATGTCGCGACCAGCATTTAAAATTGTTTTTGTCAATGGGTTTATTCGTTGTACAGAAACTAGAGACCATCTATATTTCTTTGCAAAATGTACACTCGGTCACACAAGTAATCACAATAACACAGAGAGGACTGCTTAGATGCAAGTGTAGGCGTAAGCAGTCCCCTCTCCGTGCTATTTATAGGTCAATCCAAAATTACCTCCTGTATGTTTTTCTTGGTATCTCCATACTTGTGATGTCCCTCTGGTATACCTGTGTTTATTTAGGAGTACTAATGAATCATCCTCCTACATATGTAAGATCTTTTGCGTCTGGACGAGCCCTGAGGAGGCATCAAGGTTGCCTGAAAGAGCTTCAATCCAATCAGACTTGCATGTGTCTTGAGGAACCCCAGGGAGACCTTGTAAATGATGGAGCGCTTTGGAGACCTATGTGCATCCGAAGGAGCTCCGAGCAGACCTTCTGCATCTGAAGGAGCTCTGAGGCAACCCTGTGCATCTGAAGGAGCTCTGAGATGTCCTTCTGCACATGAAGGAGCTCAGAGTAGACTTTGTGCCTCTGAAGACACTCTGAGGTGACCTTGTGCATCTGAAGGATCCCGGAGGAGATCTTGTGTATTTGAAGGAGCTCTGAGGCAACCTTGTGCATCTGAAGGAGCTCTGAGGTGTCCTTCTGCACATGGAGGAGCTCAGAGCAGACTTTGTGCCTCTGAAGGCACTCTGAGGTGACCTTGTGCATCTGAAGGATCCCAGAGGAGATCTTGTGTATTTGAAGGAGCTCTGAGGCGACCATGTGCATCAGAAGGATATCTGAGGTGACCTGTGATTCTGAAGGAACTCCGAGGAGTCCTTGCGCATCTGAAGGTGAACAGATGTGTATTTGTGTACCGCAAATGTATGTTTGAGGGGTCACTGACGACACCTAAAGTGTCTGACACAGCACTTGAAAGACCTTACAAGCTAGAGGTCCATGATAGAGAATTTATAAGCAGCCAAACATGCGCTGCCTTCTCTGTTCTTCATGCCCACTTTTCCCTTTCCTCTCTCGATGCAGGAAGCGCTCTTCCCAGCCCGGGTGGTCTTTGATCTGCTCTTCTACTTCATTGTCATTATCATTGTGTTGAACCTCATTTTTGGGGTCATCATTGACACTTTTGCTGATTTGAGGAGCGAGAAGCAGAAGAAGGAGGAGGTGCTGAAAACCACTTGCTTCATTTGTGGTAAGAGGGCAGCAGGCATTGCCACTTTTTACCCACTCCATTTGCTCATTTGCCTTTGCTTCGCAACGATTTGACATATGAAGGAGAGTTACAGGGCATCTGAATGTGTATTCCTGAGTTTTGAGGGAGGGTCAGAGGGCAAGGGGGTACTTTTTGAGACCTTAGATTTAGCACACGATTTAAGGTGGCGTTACACAAGACTAGAAGACACATATGGGAAGTTCTTAAAAATAGACATATTCATGAGACCAGGGGTAGCGGATTCACAGAAGGGGTGGAGAATGCATGAATGGCATTCCGGAAACCAGATCAATGGGTAGATTAAATGTGAGAGAGGCTAAAGAGAGAAGGTAAAGGACACATTAATTACATTCACAATAACATTGTGCAGTGGGACGTTAAGAGACCATGTGAGGAGACTTCATGACACCAGGTGGGTGGTAGCAGGCCCATTAGGGTCGTTGGTGAGTTTAAGAGTGGGGGAAGAGGGCATGTGAAGAAAATTGATGCGACCACAGGAGGGGGAGAGGACATAAGAATGGAATTCAGAGAAACAGAGGGCTGGATAATACCTGAGGGTAAACCGTGAAATTTTAAATGGGCTGGAGGAATTGTGTCTCACGCACAACCAGTGCCACAGCAGAAACCCAGGAAAGCATTCAGAGAGCAGCCAACCCCACAAGTGCCGTAGTAACCCTATTCAAAATGTGTTGCTTGTTGTCATGTTTATTGCTTGTAAAGTATTGTGGGCTTAAATCAGAACATTTGAAATGGAGTCAAGCTTAAATATTGAGGATACTGCTTAAAGTTTTTGAAGAATATCTATGTAGATGTTGACAAATTACGAGCGGAAGCATTTGGAAGTTCCCTTGACTGCTCGCTCCCTGCCCTTTCGCATTTGCTTTGGTTGGTTTAATGGTTCAAGTCAAAATACAATTTTGAATCTAACATAGAAGGTGCGTGTGGTGTGCCGACACAGAGAAAGCTTAAAAGTTTTGCTAGCTCAATCCGAGAGCAGGTGCTATCTGTCAGTAGCTGAATCGCTGCCTGGAGACTGTGTTTTGGGACAAGTACTGGTAGCGTGCGTCAAAAAAGTTTTCAGGCATACTCAAAATGGCCTTATCAGGAACAGTCACAAAATCTTGTACATGGGCCCTAAAACAGTCTAATAGTCCCCTGGCTTTTAAACCAATACCTGGCTACTCTCGCCCACTGCATTGCCGCACTCTGCTTTAATTTTCACTGCTATGCGGTTGGCACTCAGCTCATTTTCAGGTTCCCCTCTTCCACCTCTTCTCTCTCTCTCTCATCTCTGACTGTCTTTCTGCCATCCAGGAGTCGTGTGCCGCCAATGATCTCTGCCTTACTGCCAGTAAGACAGAGATTCTCCTCATCGGCACACATGCAGCCTCCTTTCCCGTCACTCTCAGGCCGGCCTCCCTGGCCCTCTCCTGCTCCCACTTGTGAGGCCAAGGACCTTGGGGTCATCTTCGACTCCACACTGTTCTTTTCTACTCACATCTCTGACGTCTCTAAGAAGTCAAACTACCAACCGCTTCCTTTCCTCTCCATCCCCATGAAGCTCACAGTGTCTAGAGCTCTGGCTCTCTCTATGCTGGACTACTGCAACAGCCTCTTTCTAAACTGCCTGCTTCTAATCTCCGCTCTCAGAAACTCATCCAGAACAGGACTGAAAGACTTGTCCTTGGCCTCAAGCCCAGGGATCTTATCTCTCCAGCACTGAAATATCTTCATTGCCTCCCAGTGGCTGCGAGGATTAAGTTCAAGACCCTCTGCATTGTCTACAAGGCCTTCTAGGGCCTGGGGCCTCAATACCTCCAACTCTCTCTTTGTAAATACCTCCCCTCTCGAGCTCTTCGCTCCTCCACCTCCAACTCCCTCAGGGTCAGACGCTTCTCCAAGCAACGAGTTGGGGGAAGATCTCTTTCTTCGGCTGGGGTCTCTCTCTGGAATAGCCTCCCTGCCTCTCTGAAACTTGAGGAGAACCTCCTCTGGTTCCGTAAGCACATCAAGACTTTCCTCTTTGCTTCTGCCTTCTCTCTTCCTCTCCCCTGCTGATCTCCTGCCCGATACTGCACTGGTCACCTGGCTACCCTCTGATTTCGGGCCCAGGTCTCTGCCCACCCAGTTGCACACCCGCACTGCCTCCTGGCAACCCTTGCGCTTGGGTCTGTATCTGTATCCCCGACAGTCCCTTACCTGCACTTATTGGACACCTGCTGTCTGCACTTACCCTTGCAACTGCCACTGGCTGACCGCACTTCTAGTTATTGTTTGACCCTATGTACAGCACTGCCCTCCACCCCCTCCCCTGGCCCTGCTCTCCTCCCCTCTGCACTTGCACGATCTCAATGTCACTTGGCCTAGTAAGATCGTGGTCTCTGTCCTCCCTTTGTTCCCCTTCCCTTGCCTCGTTATGCCTTGAAACACTTGTGTATAGGCGCGTTATAAATGCCATATCATATGATAGGCAGGCAAGCTTAAAGCAGTCAGCCCAGTTACAGCCTTCACTACTACAGACATAGCTATTGAAGTCTACTATCTGAAGACAGGGCAGGAATTTGTTTAACGCCACATGGCCAAGAAACTGCACAGTCATATACATGTAGTATAGCAAAGGTCGTCTTAATGCTGCATGGATGATAATGCATGTCTAGAGTAGCCGCACACACACACACATTAGAAGCATAGGTACCTGTGAGATGTCTTAGAGATAGATGCAGAATAATAACATCAAATTAGTCCCAATTATTCAGCCACCCAAAAGGTACACAAACAAGCAGTCTAAAATCACCTGTGTAAACTTTCAGGAACCTTCTCACAGGGAGCTATTCTTCCAATATTCACGGAAGCAGCTATACAATAGTGTTCAGGGAGGTCAAGCCAATGCAGCCATGCACAGGCAGCTTCGAATTAACAGAATCAAGTCCCACTGCAGGCACATTTGCTAGCTTTCGCACACTAAGCAGACAGACCAGAAGTTACAATCAAACTTTGATATTCTCATCTCCTGATTCACTGTCATCACTGCCATTCTCAGGTCTGGAGCGGGACAAGTTCGACAACAAGACTGTGTCCTTCGAGGAGCACATCACATTGGAGCACAACATCTGGAACTACCTGTACTTCATAGTGCTGGTGCGGGTGAAGAACAAAACGGATTACACTGGGCCCGAAAGCTATGTCGCGCAAATGATCAAGGTACGTGTCCCACTCTCTTTGGGGACTTGACCTGGGGTTCACGCAAATCACCGATGCTCCGTAACACAAGGTCTTCAACCAGGGAGGTTTTGCATTGGATAGTGAAGGAGGGGTAGACTGCTAGTAGAGAACAGGAGGGCACGAGAACATAGTTTGTGGAGATAAAATTACTTTTTCAAAGCAGTTTTTTGAGAAAGCAGAGAGGGGAACAGTGAAAAAAAGGGGGTGGGGCTTAGACAGGTGAAAGCAGAGAAGAACATAAGGGGACTAGAAGCGGAGAGGGAAGAAAGCCAGGCGTATGTGTGCAAGAGGTTTAAACTTGTTAGAAAGAAGTAGAAGAGAGGAAATTGTATTGTATAAGAGAGGCTGGGGAGAAAAGAACCTAGTTGAAAGGAAGGCAAGGAGATTAAGGGTAAGCCAACAAAAGTGTCAGTGAGAGAAGGGAGATTGGAAGAGGTGTTGGTGTGTTTGAGAAAGTAAAGCTACAGTATGAAGCAGAGAAACTAATTAGACATCAACCCTCAATGGCCGATCCTGGCACAGGCGTGGAAAGAAGATGATAGATGAAAAACGCTAGGCAGCGAAATGGCATGGCAGTGAGCAAGCGAAAGGCAAGTGGGTCATGGGATCCCATCAAAAGGACAATTGTATAACGCAGATCTCTATTTCTTGCAGAGTAAGAATCTGGACTGGTTCCCCCGCATGCGCGCTATGTCGCTAGTAATCAACGAGGGTGAAGGGGAACAGAACGAGCTCCGCTGCTTGCAGGACAAGTTGAACGGCACAATGCGGCTGGTTTCCCACCTCACCGGACAGCTCAACGAGTTGAAGGAACAGGTAAAGACCTAGGCATAAAACCAGTGCACAAACAGGTTAATGAGATATGGGGCTGCAAATGTGCCAGTTTTAGTAGCCAGTGCCTCACAATATTGGACAAATCTTTTACTAGAAAGAACAGGTAAGGATCCAGCATACATACAATTCCCCCACTTGATTGGACAGGTCTTTGAGATAAAGGAACCGGTAAGAATCCAGGCACTGAACGAGTAACCTCTTTTATCAGAAGGTCAAAGAGACAAGGAACTGGAAAGGTTCTGGCAACATATCCTTTGTGCCACCATATTGGGTGAAGTAAAGGAAGCACTAAATACCCAGGCAATGATGCCAATGTTAGCCATACTAGACAGGTTAATGCGTTAGAGAAACATATATGTACTGTTATAAAGTATTCTAGGATTGGACATGAGCCAGACATAGAACATTTCCCAACAGGTCTTTATTGGGACTAAACAAACAAACTAAATCAATTTCCTTAAACCCTGGGAACATGCATAAAAGTAACTTAGCGGTCCGGATAGTTGCGCCCACAATATACAACAGTGACTTTTGCGATGGTTCATGTACAGTCAAAAGCAACACTTCTTTCAGTTGTCCATAATAACCAAAACCCCATGTCCATGGTGTAGTGAGAGTTTATAAATGGATGGGTTTGAATATTTTTACAAGGCAAGGATTGAGGGGTGATCACAGGCCCCTGCATTCAGCAAACAGTGATTACACCGGAGATGGAGTGAAAGGGGAGAAGCAGGAGAAGGCTGGTGGTTGTGAGTTGAAGTGGGTGTCCATAGAACTAGAGAAACTGTAAGTCAGCGTGGGAGAAGGATGGCTGGAGATGTTCAGACTAGTGGTTGAGATCTTAGATTGGAAGAAGAGTGGCAGAGCATCGCAGAGTTTGTTTGATGGTGGTCAGTGTTCGGCATGTGCCTTAAGAAGATCTGCTCAGGGTTCTTCGCCTCAGAAATACTAGTTGTATACGTCTTTTTTTCTAGGCCGCCCCAGACTGTCAAGCCTATATTGTCTTTCTCTGTGATCTACCTAGAACTATAAGGGGCGCAGCACTGTGCCCTTTTAAGGCAAGGCCCTCAAAACGTATGTGCAAAACCCTCTAAATGTGGACTACTCTTTATTCATGCAAAGTTTTTATGCAAATGATTCGTAGCAGGCAGGTTGACCTCCATTGCCGACTAACTCCTGAATGATCAGGGTCTAGATTTGTTCAATCAAGTTTCTCGCTGTCTAGGCCCTTGCACTTGGGAGGATGGGGATGAAGAGATAGCGAGGGCTGGATTCTGACCCAGTTGGTATCCATCAGTCCGCTAGTCGCTCCATTCCTAATGCTGTGCTCCCTCTCTCTCTCTCTCCTGTAGATGACGGAACAGAGGAAACGAAGGCAACGAATGGGCTTCGTTGACGTACAGAACAGTACGTGTGGGAGCAACCAAATTGCAAGGACCCAATCGGATATGAACAGATAACTAGACCCACACTCTCCATGGACACATGACCTCTGGTTGCGGAGTGCTGTGATGCCAAGCAGAGGAGGTGGGGGGCAATCTATTGATCCTTCTGCCCCAACAGAGCAATGCAGGACACAAGACCACGTGCCAATGGATTCTTATCCGCCGTTTTCTAAGCGTCCATCGAAGCTAAAAGGCTTTGGAACACTGAGAGGAACTTGTATGCACACACTGAATGCAGCGCTCTCGTTCACTATGAGTTGTTGAGGTTTTCTTCACAGATACACAAACGTGTTGCAAACCACATCATTTGAATCACCTTTTAGTGCATGTGGAGAGATAATTTATTTAGGGGTCCTGTTGTTATTTGGGTGACTGTGGATTTTAACTCCCCATTTTATACTTGACATCCCCCCACCAGTTACATTCTCTGCTTCATCCCCCCCCAGAGTGGTCTGCGCATACCCCAAATACTTCTCGAAGGCCCTCCTAAAGTTTCAAAGGCATATGGAGGAGAACCATCCTGAGCTGCTTTTCAGACTGGCAAGGATATGATTGGAGGAGAGATAAAGGGTGTGCTAAACTACCAGAGAAAAGCCCAAACGTTCCTTCAACCAACAATGGGAATCTATGCACTGCCCACCTAGCACAGTGGTGTGGGACACAGAGATGCCGTGGTAGCCCGCTTAGCAAGGCTGGGGAAGGGTCTGCATCACTGTTTACTGTAGAAGGCAGGCGGTAAGCAAAGGTCTGGCAGTATACATACACGTTTTTACTCCACACATACTCACACACTACACACAAAGGGGTCAAAAGCAATATTATACGGAGACATTACTGTAAAGCAGGTGCATTAACCTGGCTTACATCCAGGAGATGCTGCCAAACATATGCGTCCAGCGTCGGACCTCAAATCTAACTCCAAGAGGACTTTCTACCTCCTGCTCCTCGAGCCACAGGTGCGCGTGCTGCAGCCCATTTGCTCAGCTGGTCCTGCAGCTTCCCATCAACATACCGCTGGCAGCAACGATGGACGGCTGAGGGGGAGGACATAGAGTCAGGGTCTAAGGCCGCCAAGCTAGCGGCACACTGGCACACTGGCACGCCTGCATGGGTATGGTGTAGGGGCACTGTGAGGGTTGTTTGTGGTGAAAGGAGGGCGGGAAACTGAGGGAGTTCATGTTACTCTTCGGGGTGATGTCATATGAATCTCTAATGCCTGAGATTGAAGATGTAAATTTTCTTTTAACAAAATAAAAATGTGAGATCATTTCGTATGTGTGTATGTAGACTAGAAAAGGACATTGGAGGAGGCCGTCGGAATGAATTTCGCTGCAGGGTACTTGGCTCCTGGGTTCGGGCACAGGAGCCGCAATGCTTGGCATAGGTTACATGACATGCATACAACTATGAAAGTCCAAGAGCTGGCTTAAGAGGGAATGGTGTTCAGTTCTTGCAGGCAAACACATTGGTCAGCGAGCAAGAACTCCTATTGTACTCATTGACGGAATGCCGCCAAGTCATCAGAAGTGAAAGAGGTCACCTGCAAAAGGATACAGACACCATACTTCCCAGAGGAAGCTGCCAATCTCTGAAGTGTCCCTGCGAGATGAGAACCACAATCTATTATGTTTATCTGTCTGCTTGTAACGCGCCGGATGCCCGCAGGCATCAGGGTGCGGGAAACCAAGAAAGATCAAATACACATAGTACTCTTCTCTGAAAACTATGATTGGGTGCAGGCGGAAGAAATCGGCTCTATTAATTGGAACAAAAAAGTTTTGAGCAATTTCCTGAACCTCTGGTAACTCACTTCTTGCCGTAATACCGTCGGCGTATTGTTCCAGTAGATTACTGCTTTCACCGGGAAGGATTTTCCTTGCCCTGGTGCACGCTTGGCACAGGGTAGATTCAAGGTGCCCCTGTCGGCTGATCTTAAGCATCTTCCGGGTATATAAAAGGAGAAATGTTTTTTAAAATAGCTCCGGGCCTCGCCATATAAGCATCTGTGGATTATTGACATGGCTTTAAACTCTATCCTCCACTCTTAACCAGTGGAGTGCTCTTCTCCCTGTTGATACATGTTCTCTGTTTTTGATATTCTTGACTGCGAACTGCATCATTTTGTATGACTTGGCACTTTTGCAATGGCCTCTTCGTGGCACCTAGCAGTAAAGTGTTGCTGTAGTCGAGATGCGACAAAATGATAGCTCTAGCAATTGTCGTGGCATTAGCTTCGTTAATGTAGGGTCTTATCGCTATTGAAGAGGCATTGCCACCAGACACCCAACTTTAATAGGGCAGCAGATGGAGTTCTGTTGACAATCACTCGAGTGGCATGATGTGGAAGAGCAGAGCTAGGAGCAGAAGTGGCAGATCAAGGCATTTACATAGAAACCTACTTCTTTGGTTGTAGCAGGGATAGGGGAGTTAACATTGGGCATGTGAAAGGGCCAGTCCGAAGAAGCAAGCAGAAGGTATTAAAAAACAGACCAATTGCACTTTGCAGTGAGGTTGTTGTAGGTTCCAATGGTTGGCATGTTCCACTATGTAGGCTCTGGGTTTGGATATTGCGTTTGTTAATCTCTTCCTTTCTGGGTGTCAACCTTAGAGGCACTCACTTGAGCTTCTAAAAAGGGACCAACAAAGACGCTCAGAAAGAACTATACAGAGGCAACACGTAAACCAAAGTTTGTGCCCAACCTGCAGTCTGGAGACTCTTAAGAAAGTCCCCCACCCTGCCCTTATGTCACCAGAACACAGACCATTTATCATGTGGCTAGAGATTAGGCGTTCAGCCCTTCCTACATTCTAGATGTATGCCAGTCCGGGTGTATATGGTGCCATACAGTCCTGGCGGTGAGAAGATGCATATGGGGGAAGGTGACACTTGCCTAGACGTGTATTACACATATTCTTGTATGAACTAAATAATTAACCAGTAATTTCCAAAATTGAAGCTCATGGCCTTGCCCTCACTCTTGTTGATACCTAGAAACTAGTGCACTGAGCCCTCCAAGGAAATGCCTTACAAAAATCTGCTCTGGATCTTAAGTTTGTTAATTAAAGATGCCTACTGGTGACTACGTCCATCTCCGAAGACCTTGGTGCAGATAGATCCTTTGTGCTCAGAATCACAGCTGTATGTGACCAACAGTAGGTGGTTGAGGCAGCTGAGGTTTAACTCTCTTCTCGATTTAAGTGCTGAAATAAGTGCGAGAGCGATTAGATAGTGACCAAATAATCAACGGGCAATGGACAGGATCAAGATCTTTCTGATCAAAAGATAAAGCAACCCACAGGCTAAGGTTGATATATGATATGGTATGACATTTATAACGCGTCTATACACAAGTGTTTCAAGGCGTGATGAGGCAAGGGAGGGGAAACAGGCCAGGTGACAAGGAGATCGAAAAAAGTGCAGGGGAAGGCAGAAAAGTGCAGGGGAAATGGGAGGGGGCAGTGCAGTATATAGGAAACAGTAAATAAATAAAGAAAATAAATAATAAATAAAACGTGCGGCTGGTGGCAAGTGCAAGTGCAGACATCAGGTGTCAAGTGCTAGCAGGAGCTGTAGGGATACAGAACAGTCCGAGTGCAAGGGTTGCCAGGGGGCAGTGCAGGTGTGCAACTGGCGGGGAGGGGACCAGGGCCAGAGACCAGAGGGTAGTCAGGTAACTAGTGCAGTTCCAGATTCAGCCGGGAGAGCAGCAGGGGAGAGGAGGAGAGAAAGTAGAAGCAAAGAGGAAGGTCTTGAGGTGCTTCCGGAACTGGAGATGGTTCTCAAGTTTCAGAGAGGCAAGGAGGTTGTTCCAGAGGGAGGCCCTAGCAGAAGAAAGAGATCTACCACCAGCTTGCTGCTTGGAGAAGCGACTAACACTGAGGGAGTTGGAGGCAGATGAGTGAAGAGCTTGAGAAGGAAGATATTTAGGAAGAGAGAGTTGAAGGTATTGAGGCCCCAGGCCCTAGAAGGCCTTGTGGACAATGCAGAGGGTTTTGAGCTTAATCCTCGCCACCACTGGGAGCCTGTGCAGAGATTTTAGTGCTGGAGAGATACGATCCCTGGGCTTGAGGCCAAGGACAAGTCTTGCAGTCCCGTTTTGAATGAGTTGCAGAGAGTAGAGGCAGGCAGATTTAGAAAGAGGCTGTTGCAGTAGTCCTGCCTAGAGAGAACCAGAGTTCTGGAGACAGTGAGCTTCTTGTGGAAGGAGAGGAAAGTAAGAATACCTCGGAGCAGGTGCAGCTGGTAGTGTGACTTCTAAGAGACATCAGAGATGTGAGGAGAGAAGGAAAGTGTGGAGTCGAAGATGACCCTGAGGTTTTTAGCCTCACAGGTGGGAGCAGGAAGAGGGCCAAGAGAGGTCGGCCAGAGAGTGACATTAAAGGAAGGAGCAGGTGTGCCAATGAGGCGAATCTCAGTCTTACTGGCATTGAGGCAGAGATCATTGGCGGCACACCACTCCTGGATGGCGTACAGACGGTCAGAGATGAGAGAAGGAGAAGAGGTGGCAGAAGGGAGCCTGAAAATGAGTTGCGTCATCCGCATAGTACTGAAAGTTGGGGCACAGAATGGCAATGCATTGGGAAAGAAGTGCCAGGTATTGGTTGAAAAGCCAGGGAGAGAGGTTAGACCCCTGGGAAACACCACAGGTAGACATGGTGGAGAGGAAGGACCCAAGTTGGACCTGGGAAGATCGATCGGAGAGGAAGGAGGTGAGCCAAGCCAGGGCCTGATCGGTGATACCCAGGTTATCACAGAAACGGTTGAGCAGGATGGCATGGTTGACCGTGTTAAAGGCAGAAGAGAGATCAAGTAAGATGAGGACACAGGGGGTGTTGGAATCAAGGTTGGAAAGCAGGTCTTCACAGATGTTCGGCAGCTCTGAAGCCAGACTGATGGTCATGGAGGCAGCCAACAGATGCAGAGTGACGATTAAGCTGGAGGTGGCCAGCTTTTGCAGGAGTTTGCCCAGGAAAGGAGTGATGGAGATTGCACAATAGTTAACCGGGCAGGAAGGGTCGGCAGAGGGTTTCTTAAGAAGAGGGTGCACAAGGGAGTGCTTAGGGGGGAGGAGAAGACTCCAGAGGTGAAGGAGTGGTTGCAGAAATCAGCCAGAGCAGGAGCCAGGGTGTCTGTGTGGTGCTTGATGGTTTTGGAGGTACAGGGATGAACCTGTTTTGATGAGACTTTCATAGATCGGACTTGTCTAGAAACCTTGTCTGAGGAGAATAGGGGACAGGCAGAGAAGGAGGGAGCAGAGGTAGCCGCAGAAGGGCCAGAGGAAGAGCAGGGAGTGGAGGGAGGAGGGGGAGAGGAAGAGAGAGAGGGCGGGATGTCCTGAGTTTTAGAGATGAAATGAGAAGCCAGGGCCATGCAGAGGGCCTGGGAGGGGACAGGAGAGGTAGAGACTGCAGCAGGATTGGCCAGCTCCTTGCAGATTTTAAAGAGTTTGGCCGAGTTGTTAAATGCCGCAGAGACGCAGGCTTGGATATGGGCTCTCTTCTTGGTGTGGACAGAGAGCCGGTATTGCCTTTGGAGCAGGCAGCAGGCTAGTTTGTCAGAGGATGTACGGGAAGCACACCACCTCCTCTCAGCCACCCTGCACTTGCGTTTAAGGGTAACGAGGTCTGAGTAGTACCAAGAGTTGCACTTGGTTTTGGGCTTCAAGCGGATCCTCATGACAGGGGCAAGAACATTGAGAGTATTTTTAATTTATTTTAAATTTATTTATTTACAAGTATATACCAAAACAGAATCATAGTACAGAAGGATAATGAAAAAACACCAAAATCAAAAGAAGTAATTGAACACATTCCAGATCTTCTCATATAACGACAACTTACATTTCAATTTGTAGATCAATTTTTCTGTTCTAGACAGACAGTGCATTTCCTGGACCTATTCCTCAAATGACGAAGGGATCCGACCTTTCCATCCTCGAAGAATCAACCATTTCGCAACAATGGTTGCTCTAAAAAAACATTTCTTAAGGGCGGAGCTGACATCAGCCAGCCCTGAATCTTCCCCCAGGGTCATTGTCTTAAAATCCAGGACAGACCCTTCACCCAAAATTCTATCACACACACCACAAATTTCAATCCAAAAATTCCTGACCCGCACACAGCTCCATAGCATGTGTTCCAATGATCCAACGTCCTGAACACAACCCCAACAATCAGAATTGTCAGTCATGCCCCTTTTATGCAATGTTTCCAGACACCAATACACATGATTCAGAATCTTAATTTGTCGAGACCTTTCACTCACATTCAGCGAACACAAGGAGACGTTTCCACACATATTCTGCCAGGCTTCAAGATCAATATCAGACCCAATTCTCTCACTCCACACTCCCCTTAGATTGTCATTACTCTGAAAATGTGACACAAAAAGCTTGTATAACCTACTGGCTAAACCACCTTGCTGACTGTTAGAATCTGTCAGAAAAATATTCATGTCCAAAGAGTCAGACCAGTCCACATCACCCACAGACCTCTTGAGGCGTCTATAAGCCGAGTCTGACAAATCATCAAAACTCCATCTCTCTCTCAGCTCAGCAGCTATCAACCACCGATCATCATTCCCCAAATCAGAGACCCGTTCAATATCCATTAGGAACCATTCAGGCCAAAAATACGTCTTGGAATTATCCCTAATCCTAGGATTCAGCCAGATAGAGGCATTCTTACACTTAAATGCGTCCCTACCTAGCAATGACAAGACTTCAATCCAAGAGTTACGCAAAAAGGACGTAGTCAACATACTACCTTCCGGAATCATTGTATTGGTGGTCAATAAGGGCTTCTGGGTCCAGCAGCCCGTAGGCATTCAAATTTGCCACCGCCCAGCTGTCCAATTCACCATTCAAAAACGGAACAAAATAATGAGCAGAAAAGGCCAAATGGTAGGCCTTAAAATTCGGAACCCCTAAACCACCTAAATGAATCAGAAGCTGTAATTTCCACAGACTAAGTCTAGGCGGTTTTCTGTCCCATAAAAATTCCTGAACAAGACGGTCTACATCTTTCCAATAACTACTCTTAATTTTCAAAGGAAGCATGCTAGACACAAAGTTAATCCTGGGAGTCAAATTCATTTTCAGGGCATTGACTTTACCCCACAGTGAAAGATGAAGCAACAACCACCTTTCTAAATCCAATTTACAATCCCGTATAACCACACTCATGTTCTCATCAACCATACGGGAGACAGGAAACGTCAGCCATACTCCCAAGTAGCGCAAACGCCCATTACACCAAGTGAACCCCAGTCCCTCAACCAGAGTCTCATCACACCTGTTGGACAGAGGCAACACTTCTGACTTCAAGCGGTTAACCTTGTATCCCGAACAATCATGAAAATTCGACAAAATCCCCAACAGACATGGCAGGGACACTTCCAAAGTCTGCAGCACCAACAAGAGGTCATCAGCATAAAGCCTTCTCCGCATCAAGGGAAAGGACAGCGGCATCACAGTCCAATCTATCTGCCATTTCCATAGTAAGCAACAATTTCCTGATATTACTGGACGTACGCCGATTCTTCATGAATCCAGATTGCTCCCCACCAATCAAAGTCGGCATGAACTGCACTAGGCGCATAGCGAGAACCTTGGCCAAAATCTTATTATCTGTATTGATAAGGCTGATTGGACGATAACTAGCTGGGTGGTTGCAATCCTTACCTTTTTTCAAAAAGACCGAAATAGACGCATGGTTAGTACTCTTAGGTAACGACCCTACCAGTTTGCTAGAAACAAACATATCTCTCAAGAGCTCCAAGGCCGAATTCGGGAGGATCCTATAAAACTCACAAGGGAGGCCATCTGGCCCTGGTGATTTACCCACATTCAGCCCTGAAATCGCGCTTTTGATCTCATCATTCGTTATCATATCACCAAGAAGATCACGGTCAGCATCCTGAATCCTAGGCAAATTCAAATTACCAAAGAGGTCTTCACCCCTACCAGTAATACCTGCCTCATTGCTATACAGATTCTCATAGAAGTCACGAAAAATTGAGTTACTTTTAATGGGATCAAATGCAATTCTACCCTCCATTTCAATCATAGAAGCAATTGCCGACTCTGAAATCCTTTTCTTCAACTGGTATGCCAGCCATCTGTCACAACGCTCTCCCTTTTCGAAATAAGCACACTTACAATAGAACAAACCACGCTCGGCCCTCAGTGACAAAAAGTCTTCCATTTCTTTTTTGAGTTTTTTCAAAGCAGCCAATTTCGCAGAGTCTGTTGATCAAGCATCAGATCCCGAGAAATCTCACCAATACGCAAATCCACCTACAGTGGATGACGGATCCTTTTTCAGAATGGTTGCACAGACTCTTTTAGATTTGAATAATTCTAATGTTCTGCTTGGGGGTGACTTTAATACTGTGGTTGATCCTATACTGGACAGAAGTCAGATCGGCCGTGTGCTGCGTTGTGATTATCATCATCAGGCGCTTAGATCACTCTTGGAGGAACACAATTTGAAAGACATGTGGCGTATGGAGAACCTCGACAAACGTCAATACAGTTTCTTTTCTAATGCGCATAGTGTGTTTTCTAGACTAGGTATGATTTTTACTGGTGGAAATGTGTCGGAAAGTTTTGTCTCTAGTGGTATTGGTAATATTTTATTGAGTGATCATGCCCCTGTTGAGATGCATTTGAGACTTAAATTTCAGTGTAAAAGAAGTTTCTCATGGAAGATGAACACCTCTATTTTATTGGATGATGATATTTTGGACCGGATTGTTTCGGAAGCTATTTTGTTATGGAGAATCACTCAGAGGAAATCAGTGTGGCTAATACATGGGAAGCATTTAAATGCTGTATGCGTGGTGTTTGTTTAGGGCTGTCTCGTGGTAAATGGAACAAAGAGGAGAGTAAGAGGTGTGATCTTGAACATTGAGAGTATTAGATATAGCAGAGTGAGGCATGGAAAGGGCTGTGTCGGGGTGTGAGCCAGCCAAGGGGGGAGGAGAGGGGGGGGAGAAAGTGGCAGCGAAAGCCTCAACTGACACATGCTTTATGGGTCGGATAACCGAGAAGGTAGGTGGCAGTGCTGGAGTTAGCTTGACCTGGGGGGTAGAGAGGCTGCGATGGGAGGAAAGGACCAAAGTGATCACTCCAGGAGAGAGGAGTGGTGAGAGGGTTCGAAAGGGGAAGGTCTGAAGAGATCAGGACATCGATGGTGTGCCCTGCAGAGTGAGTCGGGCCAGATGGGAGAATAGAGAGTGAGAGAGAGAGTTGTAGAGGTCACAAAAGCGCCAAGTGGAAGGACAGGAAGCATCCAGGTGGATGTGGAAGTCTTTAAGATCGAGGAGTTGTGAGGTTGAGACCAGGAGGGAAGAGGAGAGGTCCGCCCACTCAGAGAGGAAGAAGGAGATCTGACCAGGTGGCCGATAGATGGTAGCCACAGTAAGTGAGTGGCCAGGGGAGAGAGAGAGAGAGCCTGCAGACGAGGCATTCGATAGAGGAGTAGGAATGACAGAGGCAGGAATCCACTCTGGGAAGATCAGGGCTATACCCCCTCTGAACTGTGGATCTGGGTGGCGGGGAGTATGTTTTAGCTATCAGGGAGGAGAGTATCAAAGCTTGTGACAGAGTTGGCCGTGAACCATGTCTCGGTGACCGAGTACATCGAGGTCAAGTCCCCCCAGGAGGTGGCAGATGTCAGAGGAGTGTTTGACAGCTGAGCGAGAGTTTAGAGTGGCAATATGGAGAAGGCTGCCGTCCTTGAAAGACTTGGGGGAGGGGTACAAATCAGAGGTACACCCTGCAGAGGTGTAGAAGAAGCCAGAAGGGGAGCAGAAAAGGACAAGGTAGCCCAGGAAGAGACAGCAAGGGTAGGCAAGGAGGCTGTGGAGGGAGGAGAGGGGACTGCAGGAGAAGAAAGGAAATTGATGAGGGGTGGGAAGCTTCTATAAAAGAGGAGAAGGTTGGCTTGAGGTCCTTGGACCAAGACGGTACCATTCAAGTAAACATTAATGATGACCTAAGAGGAGTGGAAGGAGGCCAAGAGGGCCTGCCACCGGGTGCCACCATAATGGGAGAGGAAGAGAAGGGAGAGAGCACAGAGACCATGTGTAGAGTCCATAGGTCTGGCGAGGGAATGACAAAGATGATGTCAGCGAAAGTTCACCTAGGGGAGGTACTGGTATAGGTGTCAGCGATAGGGAAGCCTGTTTTGGAAACCAGGATGTCCTTTTTCAACTTTTTCCTAACAGATTTAGTGAGGCGAGCAGGATAGTCGGTCGATCGATCGAGAAGCAGTTAGAAAAGATGGGAGAGACAGAGAGCATCATGGACTAGGTAGAGAGAGGAGATAAGAAGAGGGGAGAACACTAGGGAAGGACACTGAGCAGGGAGTAAGCTGACGAGACGGAGAGAGATGAGACAGGTTGACAATTGGGCAACTGGGGAACTATCCTCCTCCCTGGCTGAGTCTACCCAACTTGAACAATGGCCCCTTCTCCTGGCTAGTATTGCCAATGAGCTCCTTTTATGCTCTAGTCCTTTTGATCTGGGTATTATGGTGGACGCTCTGAAAGATTGGGTACTCGATTTACGGCAATCTAAAGTAATCTTGGTCTCTCATATAGTCGTGCCCTCTAAACTGACTGCGTTGTCAATGCCCTCCAAGTTAGACAACGCTTGCCAAGTCAATTTGCAAAGGGCTACAATAGATAAGGACACGCAAACTGCTTTTCCAAGCGAGTATGCCTTAGGGGGCGAGGGCCAATATCAGTCACTGAAGAGAGAGTCAATAGCCCCAAGGTCGACCTCATAGACCCATTACCGGAATTATCTCCATTGGCATCTACATCTAGCCAACATGCAGTTAAACAATGAGCAGCGGTTACTGTTATACCTAAGAAGGTATCCCGACGGAGTCTTCAACAAAAAAAAAAAAAAATCACAGTTGCCTAAATTAAACAACCTGAGTACTTTTGATTTCATCATGGACCAAAGGAACATTGTTATTACTAACATCCCGAAGATTGAAGGAAAAGAACCCAAACAAGCCTTACGTAATAAAGTCCTTGCCTGGCTATGACAGAGAACCAGAGCGGGGGTTGTCAGAATGGCTGATCTGATAATTCTGCGCAGATTGGAATTAAGTGACTGGTGTAGTAAACCTAACCGTGGCTGTGTCATAGTTGGCTGTGGGGGCAGTACTCTTCCGCTTTTCTAAGAAGCTGTAAACACATTCCTAGAGGAGCCTCACATTGTAATTTAATATTGTACGGTGTTTTTTAGATGTTTGCTTCCTTTTACTGCTCACCGGCCATCCCTACTGCGCCCTTTTTTAGTTCACTGCTATCTTGACTGTGGTTATCTCTGCTGACAGGACTTTATGTAACCACGTTTATCTTCAGCTCTGCTAATGTTGTAACTTTATGTTTTATGTTGCTGATGCTGTACCTGTTTGTCTTTATCTGCGCCCTCACGCCTCAGGGTTCAAGGCAGCGCGATACAAATTGATTAAAGTATAAAGTAAAGTAAAGACAACAGGCGCATAGATAATGGTAGGAGGTTCACTAAATAAGTGCTTTGCTAGGGGAAAGCCACAGCACGGCACCAATTTCACAATGCAATTTCTTTTTTTTTTTTAAACACAAAGAAAAAACAACACACCTAAGTTTGAGAGTCCTGAAAGTGGGGAAAAGGCCTAGGTTTCAAAATGCAATTTTAAATACTTTCACAATGCAATTTTTAACACAGGAGAATAATAGGAAGAGCACACCTAGGTCTGTGAAGCGTCCATGTGGCTATGTGTTTACAGGGCCACTTCTATCTTACTTAGTCACTGCTGGTAGATGGCTGGCAACTGGCTTCCCCTGCTGACACCTGCAGACACTAGCTGGAGCCGCCTCAGATGGAGCCGCCCTTTGCCCTGGGGCCCTTAGCTGCAGTGCTGCCGGGCAGAGGGCTGCCCACGGAAGATCAGTGAAGACCAGAGGTAAGCCAATCAGGGGAGGAGGGTGGGCTGGGAGGCGGAAAGGGAAGGCAGACAGGTTGTGGAACGAAAAGGGACAAACTCGAGGGCACCAGGCCCAAGAGGCAAACAAGAGGGCTATAAAATCAATTGCCGGTTGTCTTGACAACTCGAAAGGAGAACCGCATTTGCACTAGAAATGAGCCCAACAGAAATATCCCAAAGACCCTACGGAAATAAACTCGAAGAGGAATATAGATAATGCCCTGTAATACAACAATCTCAGTGCAAGTGGCGTGTTCGAACCTCCAATTTTAATGATGAGAGTTCCAAACAAAACTTATATTGCTCATAAAGTTAGCGATGGATGAGGTCACAATTTCAAAGTACACTGGTAAAATGCTTAATATGATGGAACGCCTAATTTAACAGCGGTCTGGGTTTCGCCCCAACACAATCACGTAGCGGGGAGGACGAAATCCCAAACATTGCCTTCCAGCGAGAGACCCTGAACGGCGTGCGTTTCTCTGAAAGATATACCTCGCTGTACCCCCTCCTCCCTTTTAGTTCTCATAGAAGGTTGCCTTAGGGTCAAGACTTTGCGATGTTGTCTCTGCGTGACCTTGAACCTCTCAGTTCCCTGTGCAAACAACTTTGCACACTTAGCCAAGACTCACTTTGTTAGGTGGTGGACTACCTTTTATCTGTGTGTTGTGACGAGGTAGAGACAAACACCTTTATTCATTAATTGACGGGAGGGGCTGCATGGATACTTCTAGAAGATGGGGTACCAACATAGAGCATGCTCAGGTAACGTTGAGGCTGGAAGAATAAATCAAAGAGAAATGAGCTCATAATGTCCTTGATACAATGTCTAATCTTTATTCCAATCCACACACAGAGCCAGGGCATTTGCACCCAGTAAAGCATTCTTCACTGCACATAGAGAATCGGGGCGGTTGTAAATGCTCCAGCACAGGTCTTTACTTGGCTGATGATCCAGAAGAAGGTGTGTTCTCAGTAGCCATCTGTGCACTCCTACTGGAGCTATGCTTTGATCAAGCCGCCCACGAGTATCCTTGAGCTCTTATTAGAGCAAAACATTGCAGTTTCCCCCCTTGTACTTGAAGCCTCTCAGTGCTGTTACCAGGACAAGCACTCACAGGCTGCTCTTTTTGACCAGGGGGACTCCTTAGATTAGGATTTCCTCCCCCCTCATCTCCAAAGTCCTTTTCAGACCCCAGTTATTCCAAGCGCTCCAGCCGAGTGTCCCCCTCCTGCAATTGGGACACAGGCTCTACAAAGACTCTCAGGGAGGCAGTTCTGCTCTGGTGGCTTGTACCAGGCACCATTATTTGGGATAAACGTCCCCAACATAATGTTCTCCTACTTATTTGGTATCCTCTGTCTTGTACAGCTTCTGGATCAGAGCCCCAGCAGACTTATAGCTCAGGCAACTCATACAAGCCCTAACCCTAACTTGAGTGCCAATTTGGATTAAATGCCTGCTTTTCCTCAACTCTCCCACAACCCATCATGGATCTCCTCTCCCAAAGATTTGATGGATTTGTATGGACGCCTTTTTTGGTTAACATTTTGATTTGGCATGCAATATAATCTGGGCGAGTAATGAGGACAAAGCAGCCCATTTACTTGCTTATTTCCCCCACAGTGGTAGACAAAATTCTGTGCAGGGGCCATTGAATCTATCACATCTTTGTACACAGTGTCCCTTGAGTAAGTCTTTGTTTTATGCAGGTTTTGTCCATGATATAGATACGATAGTGGAAGATTATTTTGGGAGATGTATTTTAGCAGTGTGTATGAAATTGGGTCAATTTTTAGCAATAGTTAAGTTATATCAAGAAGAAAAGTGTGAACTTTAAAAATGTACAGGTAATGTACGGTAAAAGATGTAGCCTTTTGTCAGACATTAGCAGTTTCTTAATATTGACTTTTCATTCTTTCCGTTCACGGTCCATAGGCTGCGAGACAGAAGCCCAAGACACAAAAGATTGCACGTACAGAAGAGCGACATGGTGTACTTGGGGCTTCAGTCTTCATGGCCTGCAGACCGGCGAGGAAGGCATCCAGAGCTCTCAGCAGGTAAGGGGAGGGGAGCTGACAGGGCAGCGGACTGGGGGAGTGGGGGACTCTGGAAAAGGACCAGGAGAGTGGGCATGGAAGAGAAGACGGACCTAGCAGTTGTGACCTTTACAGCGTGAAAAGCCGGTCCTTTGTGGCCAGCATTTGGACATAGATCAATCTTTTCTGTATATTGCCAATAGTAGTATATTGTAAGAGTGTTTGGTATAGGATGTTAATAATATTTTCGTCTGTTATACATTTTTTTGAACGGTTTTATTAAAACCATATCACGATAAAAACATTTAAAAAACATTCTGGGAGTGTGCAACAATGACCAGAAAAAATAGTTAAATGAGGGAGGTTCAAAGGTTTAGAAAAACCTGAGTATCAGAGAGAGGATTCAGAGATTCCTGGACGAAAGAAAGCACAGGTTTGGTAACCGGGCTGAATGGTACCATGAGAATCCTGCATGGATGGTTCCAGGGATTAAAGTGGAATGGACTTTTAAATCTCATCATATTGGAGCACATTTTAAATGCCTTTTCCACAGAGATGTTACAGCACATAGCTTAATCTAAACTAGTTCTAGACATTCCCCGCCCCCCAAGCTAGCTAGCAACTGGTGGGACTCGAAGTACACCAAAAGGGTCACAGACCTCCTGAAAAGCAGGTGGAGCATCACACGTAACATCTCTCTATACCCCCTTCCCTGGTTCCACAAAATACGAGATGGGATAAGTTACCCTTGGGTGGAGCACATGATGTAGCATCTGTTCTTCCACTGTCTAGGGATGGCTAGCAACAGGTTCAGAAGGTGTTGGGACTGTAGCAAGCCTGTGCACAGATGGAAGGAAGGATCCTATGGTAAGACGAGCACCTAAGGGGTACCAGCGGCCAGCCTGACCTTGCAGATTGAAGAGGCATAGCCATCCCTTCAGAAAAAAAGCATAGTGTTACGGAGTGTTGTGATGAATCCTGCAGAGTCATCACCGATTCCCCGGTGATGATCACCTCTCACATGGCCAGGGGATGGCAGCTGCTACCTGATCCAGACCCTGGGGGTAGTATTATGAGAGAGGATCATGTGTGGGGGAGGGGACGATTATCGGGAGCAAGCGATGGCTCCATTGAAAGAGATGCAGTATTCTCCCCCGACCGGAAAACTAGAACATCTAAAATACTGATAGCATATTGTAAATCTGATTATAACAGATCGATCCCTTACTTTTTTGTTAACGGGGAGCTTATGTCAAAACAGGGATATAACACATCACAATACTACATGAGGTCACAAGCTACCCCCTCCTCCTGTTGTTCAATTCTGCAAATTGTGCATACACCTACCATTAATTATATTTCAAAACAAAGTATACAAGACTCCAAATCCTTATGTACATATAAAAAAGTAAAAATGTATTCATACTGTGCAAGCCTTCAATTCTTGTCTTATTTAAACTCATCTAATAAAAAATATATATAACAAGATCTATACATACAACAATATTTAAAGTACAAACGTGGCAGTGTGGGTTAGTTAAAGTGCCTTATGTGCTAATATAGTACTATTTCAGCAATTCTTTCACATGTCGACACATGGTCAAAATGGGAACAAGGTCATGTTCTCAATACCATTCATGTTCTTTTAGTCAATTCAGCTGGAGATCTCCATGAACCCATTGGGTTCAGCTAGTTTTATCCATGAGTAAGAGATTCTCACTGTTTTTCTGCATTACTGAGAATACACAATCACCCACATTTCTCCTCAGGACTTCTACTATCTAATGTCCCGTTTTGTTAAAATAAACCGAGCATACAATTAAAAACAGGTTTGTCGACACACAGCGTTTCGGCCTTTCCCACAGTGATCTGCCCATCCCTTGCAATCTCACCTCATTTTGATTGTAGGGCTTTGTCAGGACAGAAATGCACTATTTGTACAACAGTAGCGTTCTTTCATTGACAGTTGTAATTTCGATGCCTTTTTTAATGACTATTTTTTACTGAAAAACCTAATCGAAATATATAGGTGGTTGGGAAAGTGTATCTAAGGGGTGGGGGTGTCGGAATAGTTAAAATAATAGGGGATGGGGATTGGAGGGAACAACCCCAAAAATAAAAAAAATAAATTTAGAGTTATTTCTTTATTTTTACATTTATAACACGGCGAAAACCTGCAGGCATCAGGGCACAGAATTACGGTAAAAAAAAAACACATCGAAATTACAACCGTCGATGAAATGACACAGAACCTTGTACAACAAGGTTCAATCTTTTCGCTGACCAATTCGAGTGACATTCATTCCATACAAAACATAAAACATGTACATAAGATAAATTGGAATACCCTTCCCGGCCTACTCAATCTGCCATTCTTTGTATCCACAAATTTGCCACGGACCTCTTTTTGTCATCGGACAGGCAAGCATTTTTTGTTTCTTGAAGCAGAGTCTTCAAAATTCCTGAAGGGTCTGTAACAATCTTATTAGGAACCCTCTTTAATCTTTTAATATTATCAATCATTCCTAACCCAAAGAATTAGGGGAATAAGAGGATAGCTCTAACCTTATTGTTCTCGCCATGCGTAGATGCCAAAAATGCTACCTTCAATAGTGTATAGGGCTTACGTCACCTAAAAAAACAGACATGCCCAATATTACTATCCACCCTGACTCAAACTAGCCAGATCAGATCGCTCTCATCAGAGCCATAAACTTGTGTCCTTATCTTCATTGTTTCGTAGACTAGTCCCGTATATGCGTTTCACTGACCGTCACTTATTTTTCTTATCTCACATTTGCGGGGATTCACATCTTTGGACTGACTGAAGAGTCTCTGTCACCTAAAAGCCAAACATACCTTTAGTCAAAGGCCACTCTCCTTCCAGAATGTCACGTCATGGCCACATTTTAAACTTTCATGCTCTTCCCCAACTGTGCTTACTCTCAAGCCTGCTGGTAAATGTGTGTACTTTTCGCTCTTGTCTACACGTTTATTCAAATATACAGTCCTGCAAAATGCAATTTAAAATCAGGGCACGGCGGAGTCTTGCATACACGTGGACTCCCATTACCTGGGTTTACTACAGTGTGCATCTCCGACTGCATGCACGTTTTAATATGACCCATATATTCGGGATTACTCTCTGCATCCATTACTGAATGTAGCAAAGCCGCATTCCCATTCGTAAATGCAATCACCTTCTAATGCTTCATGTTCTCACTGAAAATTTCATTTTATTTTTAAACAACCAGACTGTAGTTGTATGCACAAGTGGCAGAATTGAAAAACAGGAGAGGGTAGCTTGTGACTTATGTAGTATTGTGATATTGTAAATCTGAGCCAAATGCCATTACACATAATCTTTACATAATATCTCCTGTTTCTGACAGTTTTGATTCAAACAATTATTCAAAGCAATAAACTGTTAAAGTCTAAAAACCCTATGGACTCCAACTCCGATGAAGCCTATAGTACTGCGACGAAGAAGGAGAAAGGAGTTCATGTGGAGTAGAAAACACACCAAGCTAAATATGCATACTAGTTGTTGCAATGCCAATCAGCTGTGGAGGACATTTATAAATGGAACGCGGAACCAAAGGCAGACACATGCGAGCGGGCTATGCAGGAAGGAGGCAGGCGCTTTCTACCGGAAGGGAGAGAGACTGGGAACAGCGTAGCGTATGCTGCTGTGAGACCGCAGAGGTGTCTGTAGCAATGGAGAGGCTGCCAGGGACATGGTCACGTTGCTGAGCAGCAATTTCACTGCCAAGGGTCAGAAATGCCAGCAAACACAGGTGAGTGTGCCGAAGAATACTGGGAGTCCCGGGGCGTACCGATAAAGACTGTATTTACCCAAGTCTCCATATATGAAATGTCGATATGGGGAAAACTGGAATGTTGTCATAAGCAAATTAACTTTAATGAAGCAATTGAAAGGCAAGATCTGTACAATTCTTCATATATGAAGTCAATATGGGGAAGGTTGGAACAAGTATGAACACTAATAATGAAATTAAAAAACAAAGCTTGAACAAGTCTCCATATGTGTGATACCTATATGGGAGAAGTTGTAATAAGTACTACCAGGAGCAAATAAAGTATAAAGAGTGAAGGAGTACAATTGTGTTATACTTAAAGAGAAAGAAACTGAAAGATAAAGAGTTGTAATAAGACCTGGTGAAAGAGGTACATCAGGCAAGGAGCCTTTGGGGAAAGATACCTGGCAGGTGAGTATACCAGGCGATCTGCAAAGACATTGTGAAAAAGGTCCCTGTCAGTAGAGTATACTATGAGACCATCTTTAAGAAGTTGTTGTATAGAAAATATACCTTTGCCATCCTTTCAAACACCACTGCAGGGGAAATACACTTTTGCCTCTCTTTTCAATACCATTGGTTGGGAAAATACACTTTTCATCATCCTTGGGAGACGGTTATATGAAAAGGGCATTTCCACTAATCTTAAAGGAACAATATTTCAGCAGAACACTTTCAACATTCTACCGGAGACTGTTCAGGGGAAGGGAATCAACCCCTGGATACAAGGATTGTTTTGTTGCATTTACATATTTGATTTTTGCACACTTTTTGCTGAATTTAAATCACAGACATTTACCTTGTGCCTTTTTGATTGTGTTTACCCTCACACTAAAACACACATTCTGGACACAAGGACAGCTTACTTTAGTTTTAGTTTTCTAGGCAGCAAAACTCTCTTTTTTAGGATAGGGACAGCTAGACCTTTATCCAAACCCTTATTTTAATAAAATGGCTAATGTTGAGAACATAACAACTTTGTGTTCGCCTCTCATTTCTGAACCCTCACATATGGTGTCATATGGTGTCAGAACCGGGATCAAATTCAGTTGACAGAAACTGTTTTAGTTTGAGAAACTTCGTAAGACAGTCTCCGATCCTACCATTGCCAGTGAACTGTCTATAGGATTTGACTTCCACAGTAGTAGGGGTGAAATGATTCAACCCGGGGGCCGAACTTTAATACCTAGAAATTTGGTCCTTATTCTCCCTCCTGGTACTTACATTAGATTGGCCATCAGACCCCAATTTTAGAGGAAATGTAAAAGTGATGATACAAAATAATGGGAAACAACCCTACCAAATCAAAGCAGAGGAGAGACTAGCCCAAGGGATTTTGGCGAAGGCTCCATTTCCTAAGCCCAAAGAAATCAAGGGTAGTGACGTAACTGGGAGAGGAACTAAAGGTTTTGGAGAAGCAGACAGAGCCGTCTTCTGAATCAGCAATAACACATATCCCTACAGTAGAGAACAACCTGAGGTTATTCCTGACCTAGCCTTTGCCCAAAGAAATGATCCCTTAGTGGCAGAACCTTTCATTCAGGTATTGCCTGAAGAGAAAGGAAGGGAAAAGAGGTAACTATTTTTCTTTTTAAAATCTGGGTTGCTATACAGGGGAGATGTTGGACCCGACAGTATTTCTAGGTCACAAATAGTGGTATCTAAGATTCATCAAAAAATTGTTTTTGAAATTGTTCCTTCTCATCTGACAGGTAGCATCAAGGAATAGCTAAAACTCAATCCCAAAAATCTCAACCGATTCTACTGGCCAGGAATAAATGCAGATATAAAGAATTTTGTCAGTACTTGTGCACTTTGTCAGAAAACAAGTACCCAGGTGCCTCCCCAGATCTCTTACAAGCCTTACCCATTAATGATATACCTTGTTCACGCATAGTTACGGATATAGTTGGACCCCTAGAACCATCAAAGTTGGGGAATTGATACATATTGGTGATATTGGACTATGCAACTCGTTACCCTGAAGTGTTTCCTTTACGAAATAAGACCTCACAACAAATTCTAAAAATTTACATTCCTTTCTTTTCAAGGGTTGGTTTTCCAAAGGCGATCTTGACAGATCAAGTGTTTACCTTTATGAGTAAACTTATGTTGGAGGTGAAGGAGATTTTTCAGATTCAAACTTTGTGTACTTCTATTCATCATTACCAAGCTGATGGTTTGGTTGAATGATTTAATAAGACCCTGAAACACATTTTAAAGAAACTAGTAGAAGTACATGGAAAGAATTGGGATGTTATGACAGCATTTGCCCTTTTTGCCATTAGTAAAACACCACAATCTTCCACAGGATTCTCCCAGTTTGAATTATTATATAGGTGAGAACCAAGAGATGTTTTGGACATGTTGGGGGAAACATTGGAAGAGCGAAAAAAAGCTGCTCTACCAATATTCCAAACTGCTCAGCGCTTGAAACCATATATGGCAGCTGTTTGGTCCATAGTACAGACTAATATGATTAGAAACCAGGAACAGCAGAAGGAGTACCATGATAAGAAAGCTGTGTTAAGATCTTTTTCTGTGGGTCAGGAGGTATTATTTCTCCTTCCATCCTCAGAAAATAAAATGCTTTCTAGGTGGCATGGACCCTATGAGATTATAGAACAGACATGACCTTCTAATTATCAAGTCTCACAATCAGACAGAAACATTAAAACTCACATCTATCATAAATCTTCAGAAAGAATGGAGAGAATATCCTGCCGAAGATTTCAGTGATGTTGACTAGTCAGTTATCTGATGAAAATAACACCAAAACACTAATCTCTCCAGAGTTAGCGGAAAAAAAATCAAATACAAGATTTGATGGATATTTCAGAACAGTTACCTGCTGTTTATACAACAGAACCAGGAAGAGTGAAAGGGGTATAGCATTACGTCGGTACCCCTCCAGGCAAGGCTAATTCATTTAAAACCCTATAGAATACGTGAGAGTAGAAAGAATGTAATTCAAGAGGAGTTGGAAACCCTGTTAAAGGCCGATATTATAGAACCTTCTCAAACCCCATGGTCTTCCCCCATTGTGTTGGTCATCATTAATCATGGAAATTTTGCATTGATTTTAGAAAAGTTAATGACGTGTCCCAATTTGACAGTTATCCCATGCCTAGAATTGATGGTCATTTTGACAGGTTGGGAGATGTAGTATACCTCACCACGATGGACCTGACAAAGGGATACTGGCAAGTTCTAGTTAATCCCGCAGATAAACCAAAAACAGCTCCCACTCCCCCCACTGGGGCTTTTTCAATGTATAGTCCTACTTTTGGTATGCATGGCACTCTAGCTACCTTTCAAAGGTTAATGGATCAAGTTCTTTGACCCTATGCTTCCTTTTGTGGGGCTTATATTGATATTACATAGCAAATCTTGGAAAGAACACATGTACCATCTATGTTTAGTTACGAGGGCCCTGTGGAAAGCAGGGCTTAATGCAAATCCAAAGAAATGTCATCTTGCTAGGTCTGCCGTAAAATATCTTGGATTCTCTGTAGGAAAAGGACTTGTTCAACCCCAGATTGAAAATGTCAAAGCGGTCAAAGAAATTCCTTCTCCCAGAACCAAGATTTACAAGCCTTTTTAGAGTTAGTTGGGTATGCTAGACGTCTCGTCTATAACTTCTCTTCTGACAAACTCAGAAATGCTGAACCTCATAAAATCAAATGGCATCCTGAAGATCAAGCATGTTTTAATAAATTGAAACATTTTTTGTATAGAAACCTGGGTTGAAGGTGGCAGACTTCAATAAGAAATTCATCCTACAAACTGATGACTCATGTTATGAATCAACTTCTGGGGCTCCAGTGGTACAGGGATGAATATCTGTTTTTTAAACCATCAATTAGCCCCACACCTCTTGTACACCAGAAGGAATCTGAACAGATTGGAAACACAAATCCAATTATAAACCACCTTGTCCAATTTTGGTAACATGGACGGAACAGCAGGCTTATCTGTGCAAGGTCGTGGAACATTAGTTAGTTGCAACACAGAGAAAATACAATTGTTACCCAATGATAAAAGAGACTGTACAGTCAAGGTTGTATACACATATCTACTTTAATATTACAACAGACAGTTCTAGCACACTAAAAAATACAACCCACCCTGTAAAGGAACACAGAGGACAGACAGTTTCACTAAGGAAAGGGATGCACTCTGGTTACTGACAGGAGGATAGTCGGTAAAGCAATCAGTCTTAACTGTTAAAGGTTATTTGGTTTCAGCACCAAGGGAGCAAGGGGTCATAAATATCACTAGGGACCTTTGGAGAAGGACCAGGGGGACAGAACCACAATGTATCTGGGGCTTGAGATGATCTTGATGCTAGAAAGCATCGAGTCGGTTCCAGGACGCCTTGCAGCTTCTGTGACAGACCTCAAGACGGGAGACAGCAGTGGGTATCAGGCGGCAGGTAGTTCAGCAAGCGAGGTTTGATGACTGCAGGCTGGCCTACACAGCGGTTCAGGGTTAACAATTGCCGTCTCTGTGCTGGTTTAGCGGATCTGGAATGCTGCTCGAGGTGTCTCGGATGGTTTTAGGGACTGCAGAGTGACAACAGTCAGTGGGGCAGTCAATCGCAGTTCGAGGGCTTGACAGCCTCGAATATGTCCTTAAAAGATTGATGCTGGTTTATGCTTGTCATGGGACTCCTCCTAGCTTCTTCGCAGGGCTTGCGACGTCCTTAAACGTGGACGACCCAAAGCTGAGGAGAGTGTTTGTAGGCAAAGGCCTTGTCCTTTGTTCAGGGACTCTGTGGCACTTCCAACTAAGGAGGCTTGCTGGCAGAACCTAGCAGGGCATACTGTGTTCTGGCTGGGTACCAGTCCTGGAAGCTGCTGGGCGGGTCCTCTGAGGTTGGTATCTCCCTCTGTTGCCTGGAAAATGTTTAGGGGAGGGATCTTGCTTCCCCCCCTGGACATCCTGGCCTTCCTTCACTGGCGGAAGCTGCAGGCCAGACTGTACCTTCAGTCAGGGTCCAAATGAGTCCTTCTTACTCCTTTCAAAGTCGTCGGATGATCTTCCAAGAGAGGGGCTCAGCCCTCTTTTAGAGCCAAATGGGCCACAGTGATTGGTGCAGGCTAAGTCTACCTTAATGAACAAATCCTGGGACCCCACTAACAATATTCTGTTATGCGTGATGTCATAACCAGAGTGCTTTGCAACAGGAAAGGTAAAGGGGTAACAACACGTGCTACTAGGTCCCACCAATCTGTCTGTTGTGGATCAAAGTGTCTCTCTGGTTAACTGAGCTCTCTGCAGCTCCTGATAAAGCATAAGTCTCCCTTGAGGTTTGTGTTGAGAACAGACTTACTGTCTCCATCAAATCACATAAGTCTTCCCTCTGAAAGGGGGTCCCCCCTGCAGGGGTTGTCTACTGTAAACAGTTGTCCCATTCATGACATTCACTGCCCTTCATACTAAGGGGTGGGAGCGGACTTCAGTTGACAGATGCATATCAAAAAGGTGTTGGGTTTCCTAGCATTTGTTAGTTCTGTGACCAGGCCTCTTCGCGGGTCTGCTTCAATTAACTCATCAGTAGGTGCTGCCACCACACAGAACTGACAGTGAGCAGGGTGGATCCTTGGAGTTTTTGATATTTTAATTAGGCTGGCCATGGCAGCAGGAAGGCATTGCCTTCACCCTTCCTGAGATGCTTTGATGTAATTGTGGCTGTCGCATTCCAGATGAACATGAAAGGAGAACTGTGCCTGTAGGCTGTGTCCCCCCAGAGTACACTTGACTATGTGTTTGTGTGGCGAGTATTGCAAAATATGTGCGGATTAGCCCCACACATTTCCAGAAGGTTGATCTCCCAAAATTTAATTTAATTTCAAAATGTCAAAAAAAAAAACAGGCGAGCGCACACTCCCTGTGCGGAATGTCGAATTCCTCACACTCACATAGAGGTTCAGGCGCAGTTCTTTCACAGAGTCATTGTGCAGTTGCACATGGAGCATTCCAAGTGCCGAATGGGATTGTCACAATAAACAATCTCATGCCCAAATAACAAGAGAGACTCAAAGAATATAGCAAAATACTACTTTATCCTCAGTTCAATAAAGTAGGGTAATATGCCGAACAAACATTGTAGCTCACACACTCAAATCTTTTCAGTTCTGAAAAAAGTTACCTCATTATACGTCAGCTATGATGTCATCCTACTGTGCAAACCATAAAAGCTATTGGACAGAGGGATTTGTTAAGGGAAACATATAAACCTATACTTTATGTAAGTGTTAGTAACCTCATTGGATGCCCCTTTTCTAGTAGGCATGCCTCTTGGTCTCTCTTTCTCTCTCTCCTCTCAAGGCTTCTAGCTTACTTTTATACAATGCTGATGTCCATTTTCTCAAAATGGCCGCTTTACCCGCGTTATACTGTCTACTTTAGCAAGCTTCTACGTTGTCTTGTCTACCTTGCATTTCTGCATATATACATTGATTACATCCTGTTACTTATCTTCTTAGTATATATGGTTTTCCTGATATTTGCATACATTTTTACTTTGTTGCTTCAGTTACATCTTCATTCTTTAGATATTCGTTTATCAGATTCAGTGCATCCCTGTATCTTCTCTCTTCATGACTTCACTTCTCATCTGTCTTACTGTACTTCTAGTTTGTCTATATCCAGCAGTCTACAGACTCAAATCTACCGCATCAGTTCGCGGGTACAGTTGTCTGAGCTCATAACATCTCTCATACTTTCGATGTGGTATTGGGATGATACCTGGTGTCATGTACAGTGTTCTCTTGCTGTTCGTCCAGTATGACGGAGGTAAGGGGGAGCATTCCATACATGACGTGTATGCCTGCTTCTCTACATCATGATGGATGTTATAGAGCATCCTGTCCTCTATATAAGTAGAAAGTTATTTACCCTAGCGAAGAATTCTGCGATTCTTGAACTTAAAGCCCTAGCTATTAAGTGTGCCGTTAAGTGGCAGAAAGTTCCAACATGTCATAGACCATGCCCCAATAAAATGGTTAAGCCTTCGCAAAGACACTAATGCAAGGGCCATGTGCTGGTTTCTTGATTTACAGCCCTATTGTTTCTCTGTAGAGCATCTAAAAGCAAATAAAATGGGTAATGTGGATTTCCTTTCCCGGTTCCCAATAAAGGCGGTGAAAACCAGCAACATTTGGGGAAGGGTATGTTTGTTTGTTTATTCGCAATGTGTGCCAGACCCGAGGGTATCAGGGCGCAGGGGGTACATTAGTATTTTCAGCTTAGGGTTGGTTACACAGTTATTATACAGTCAAATTGTCAATTGCAAGGTATGTACATACAGTAAGCATAATCAGGAAGACATCACATAATAGAAAGCAGTTCAACATCAAGTAGGCATAGGGGTGTCTATTTACAGTGCAAAAAGAGAAGGAATAGTAGGATAGTGACTAGAGTGCATTTAGTGGTCATTTTCTTTGAACCAACTGATGATGTTCTGTCTGAAGATGATGTTCTGTTTGTACGTGATGAATCCTGCAGAGTCATCACTGATTCCCTGTTGTTCTTCTGCCACACGGCTAGGGGAAGGATGCTGCTAACTGATCGTGACACTGGGGTTGGTATTATGAGGGAGGATCATGTTGTGGAGAGGACAAATATCAGGAGGAAGCGATGACTCCATTTAAAGAGATTCAGTATCCCACCCCTCCCCCTGACAATTTAGCCTCCAAAATACTGATGGCATATTGTAAATCTGAACCAAATACAAGTGATACAGTGTTAAAGTCTAAAAACCCTATGGACTCGAACTCCCATAAAGCCTATAGTACTGGGACGAGGAAGAGGAGAAAGGAAGTAATGTGGAGCAGAAAAACACATCAAGCTAAATTTGAAGATTAGTTGTAATGCCAGTCAGCTGTGCGGGACATTTCAAAATGGCGCGCCTTTTCGAATTGGTAGTAGAGAAGGAGAAGAAGAGAGACACAGAGTGGGCACAGCGGAAAGCAGAACCGAAGGCAGACATACGCGAGCAGTCTATGCTGAAGAAGGCAGGCGCTTCCAACTAGAAAGGAAAGAGACCTGGAACACGCTGATGGGAGACCGCTGATGAGCCGGCAGCAAATGAGAGGCTGCCAGGGACGTGGTCACTTTGAGTAGCAGCAATTCCACCGGGGAAGCCAGCTGGAGAACCGCAAGAGGGTCTGCAGAGCAGTGAAAGCTTTCTTGCAGCACAGACTTCATCGCAGCTACACGCCACGGGTTGGAAAGGCCAGCAAAACTAGGGAGTCTGACCAAGAATACTGGGAGCCCCGGGGCATACCGACAAAGATTGTTTTTATCCAAGTCTCCATATATGATATGTTGATATGGGGAAAGCTGGAGTAAATGTTGTCATAAGCAAATGAACTATAATGAAGCAATTTAAAGGCAAGATCTGTAAAAATATTCATATATATGTAGTCAATATGGGGAAGGTTGGAACAAGTATTGCCACAAGCCGATGAACATCAATAATGGAATTAACAAAGCTTGAAAAGGTCTCCATGTATGGGATGCCTATTTGGGGGAAGTTGGAAAAAGTAATGCCTGGAGCAAATAAAGTATAAACATTGAAGGAGTACAACTGTGTTATACGTAAAGAGAAAGAGAGACTGACAGAGAAAGTTGTAAAAAGAAATGGTCAAAGAGGTACAACAGGCAGTGAGCCTTGGTAAGAAAGTTACCTGGCAGAAGAGTACACTAGGGGATCTGCAAAGCAGAGGGGGATTCCTGGCAGGAGAGTACACCAGGTAATCCATGTAGGGTATGCAAAAAGAAAAGACATCGTGAAAAAGGTTCCTGGCAGGAGACTATACCAGGAGACCATCCTTAAGAAGTTATATAGAAGACACTTTTGCCATCCTTTCAAACGCCATTGTGAGTAAAAGGCTATTATGCCACTCTTTTCCAATACCATTACTTGGGAAAAGACACTTTTCATCAATCTTGGGAGAGTGTTATATGAAAGAGACATTTCCACTGATCTTAATGGAACATTGTTTGAGCAGAACACTTTCAACACTATACCCGAGATAGCACAGGGAAGGGAATCAACTCCTGGACACAAGGATTGCTTTGTTGGGTTTACATATTTAGTTTTTGCACACTTTTTGCTGAATTTAAAGCAAGGACACTTGCTTTGGACCTTTTGATCATATGTTTTGATGCGAGGGTCAGATACATTTTGGACACAAGGTCAGCTTGCTTTAGTTTTAGTTTTCCAAGCAGAGAATCTCCCTTTAGGAAAGGGACGGATAGGCCTTTATCCAAACCCTTTTTATTTTAATAAAATGACTAATGTTGAAAACATTACAACTTTGTGTCCACCTCTACTTTCTGACCCCTCACAGTGTCTATGAACATCCTCCAGAGGCCTTAAGAGAAATTCCTGTGAGCACTCAACATGTGGGTGGTCTATGCTATACATTTAGAAATATTGGAGCCAGTATCCCTTTTGTAGTCTGGATGCAGCACACCCCAGAGGATCTGGCAAGTTTCCTGAAACCCACTTCGTTAGCTAGTGCCACCCACAAAAGGATTTCTAACTAGCACTGTAATTGCAGGTTAATGACACGATTGCCACACTCTTGTTAGGAAATGAGTGCAACTTAACATGGGCATGGAAAAAGCAGACAAAGACTGGGCAGCAGCTGTATCACCCTATTGCAAATTTCAGAGTCAGATTGCTGAAAGGGAGGTGCTGCAGCAGAGGGGAGGCTCAAGCAAGGCCATTAATGGAAGGTAAGGGCTACTGGCCACTCTGATGCCCCTGCAGACAGTCCTCCTCATGCGAGAATCTACTGAGGGCTCTATGTGCTGAGACATCTGCCACGAGGGACCTGCACAATAAGTATAATCTTTTTACTAAAGGAGGCCATGAACAGATATGGAGTTACAATCCTGAAGGCCAGAGGAACCAGGTCTATTCCCAGTCTAAAGGGATAACCATTGGGAAACATAATATTTACTGGGCCCAAAGGAAATGGGACTGTTGCTCACCCGAGGCGGGTTGAGAATTCCATTCTGGAATCCAAACACAACATTATAGATACTTTTTTGTAGAGTGAATGTGAAACTAAATGTTATCCATTCAGATAAACTAATGAGAAAGTGCTGCAGTTATAGACATGCAAAGCAGTCAAACGTTCTACTGTCAGCACAAGTGGTGTTTTTGGACAGCTTGCACTAAAAGGTTATCCCATGAGGTTATCCCATGAGGTGTTGAAGGACAAACCTGATGCCGGGGTACAGAACAGTAGCTATAATTACATTCTTGGTAGCCAAACAGTGAAGGTGGTGCCCCAGTGGTTCAAAGCAGGCAAGTTGTAGGATTCGATAGTTGTAGGTCTAAGATCCTGCACAATGGCCGTCCTTGCAGGTGGTTTCGTTTTCCAGACAAGGTGAGCCTGGCAAAGTCCAGAAGGTGTATTTTCAGGGAGCAAGGAGTGCTTGAAGGGGAGTACTACAGCTAGTCCTCCTGGGTCAGATGAAGGGGGCCGGTGTGGAAAAGTCTAATTGTATAGAACCCGGCAGTATTGTGCCCTCAATTGCAGGTTCAGAAGAGATCCCTCAGCAGGGCAGCTCTGGATTGAGGCCTCTTCAGCTGTGCCTGGACAGGATCCACCAATTGATCAGGTTATGATGCAATCTCCTAATCTTTATAGCACTCTTGGGAGCTGGGTGCACTTCAAGTATCCACTCAGGAACACTATTTAGCAGCTTCCCAATCATGGATAGTCTCAACTTTAAGCCTTTCGGACCAGCAGCAGTGAATCTAAGATTAACATTCAGACAACTGGACATCTGCAGTCATGGATACTCAGAGGTGCCAACCCGGCAGTCTCAGGAAGTCCATGAACTTATGTGGCCATAAACTAATTTCCATGGATACGGGGTAAACATAACCTCATTCTGGAGTCTCACTGGACTTGAGAAACAGGTTCCTGTTTTAACAGGGACCATGCCTATGCTCCCTAAAGTCTAAAATGGATGCTGCAGTGTGCTGCCCACTAAAAATACAAAATAAAAGCTGCCACTTGCTAGGATCAACAAGCAAACAAGCTACCTGCTCAGGGGGAACAAAACACCAAAGGGCATATTAGGGGCACCCTAACTGGGAATCATTAATATGCTGAAAACACACAGTGTGGCCTTAGATGGGGACATTACTGGGGATGAAAAAGTGTTAAGCAATGGGTTGGGTAAGCAAATATGTAATGGAGCACATGTAAGTCACAGGTGAGGACTTTAACACTCTCTGTAATTCTGGCTGCAGACACACATCTCCAAAACTTGGTCTGAGGAGTATCAGAAAACATTATAAGGGCTGAATCATGCACTGTGCAAGGCACAGGATGAGTGAGCAAGATTATTGGACACCTCAGAGGTAGGAACGGGAGCAGCTTTTTCTCAATGGATAAGAAAATGCACAGATGACTAAGGAGCATCGGTTGCCCGCTTAAAGTTCATAGCACATGGGCCACTGTTCAAAAAGAATGGTGGGGTACTGTTTGGGTATAAGGTATTTTAGACTGTCATAGTCTCTACTAACTATGAGCCTTAAGGGTGCCATAAATATAGAGAATCCAATAGAGGCCTGGGAAATCAAAGTACTCATCAGGGAAGCAAAGCTTATGTGATTATAGATATAACATAGAAGTCTAAGGATCAAAAGATATTCCATCCTTGTACATATAACTCATCACAGTTCACCAGGTCACCCTATGGTTAGCCTTCACATAGGTTTGTGTCTAATTTCCAGAGTTGGAAAAAAAATATGCTCTGTTAGAAATCCAACCCAAATTTCTTAGCTTAACCATGGTCACTTGGTGTAAACGCTAATAGATGTGCCCATATTTGGTCATGACATCTCTTTGCACTGAAGTCTTCAGAACCAGATCTAGCAAGTGAATTAATAGGAAGCCTGGGACTCTTGCTGGAATTCACATCTTGGGTGAAGCTCAGTAGAGAAGCGAGTGAGTGTTTTAAATGTGGCAGTGGTCACAAGCTGAGGTATCAACTAACGACTTGAGACAGTATATGTTCCAACAGTGCTTTATTTGATTCAACGTACAGGGCTTGTAGTAAAGGGATGGACGTCTAAGGAGAAGCTATGACAAAGTTGCGAGAAGTCGCCTTACAACAGTGCAAGGGTTCAAGGGAAACATAACCAGTGAAAGGGTTTTGTCCACAACCTAACCTTATGAAGGACCATGGTCTACAACAGTTTGTGGTCAGGGTAGTATCAACCTCATCGGGTTATACGCAATCGCATACAGTTCATGGTAGGCACAGTACTCATCCAGTGGGGTTTATAACAAACACTGGTCTTTCTGGGCATTGCTAGCCAGGTGACAGTTTATCTCCCCCCCCCCGGTCTGACCCAGGTAGATTGTCAGTCTACAGTCATTGTCCCCCTCCCCACCCTCGGAACAAAGGGACCTTTGCAAAATTCAAGAGGCAGCATTGCAAGATTTTGAATGGCTGTTCCCTGCAACTCTATTGGCCAAAGCGGTAGAGTGGGCTGCCATCTTTGAGTAAGGAGGGCCCCGTCATGGCGGCCACCAAACTCTGCCACAAACCTCTATTTGCTGCATGTATACACCAGTAAGCGCAAACCCGGACTTACACACCTCACAGTATGGTGTTTGGTCTCTGTAATCATTTCTGCCCAGCTTGTGTGCCTTGCGGACTGACTGCTCATGTCCTTTGGGGATGGAGGTGTGAATCAATAGATCTCGAGCTAGATAACATTGCCATGAAAGCAAGCATTGGATGGTGAGGAGGTGCTCGTGGGAGATACCCCCTGCACCATCTCTAGGGTAAGCATTCCAGAGGAGATGGTGTATCTAGCCCTCCACAGTCTCTTTTACTCTGCTAACATATCCACCCAATCACTTGTGGGCTGTTATAGTGAAAGGTTTGAAAGGATCCACCCTTTTCATTGGTAGCAGAGGTTCCATCTAGCTCCCAAATTTCCAGTAGAACCTTGAAGTCTGCATCTTTCCCTCATCAAATGCCGGGACGAGTCCTGAAGGATTAGAAGACACCAAACTAAGTGTCCAGATGAAACTTTGGTGCTGCAGGGAACTACTTTGTGTGGGCCTGCTCCACTCGCCCCACCCACCTCTGATGTTAGGGACACCCCTGAAACCTCCGGAGGTGCCCCGCTCACCAGCTCCTCTGCCTCATGCAGGTGACCCAGACCGGTTTCGCTCCTGCGCCCCCTTCTCCCCACCTTACTCTGCCTCAATCCTTCTGTGCCATCCTTTTCCTCTCAGCCCCAATCTCACCCCAACAGTGATTTTTATCTTTGCGCCCCGACGCCGCCGCTTCGAGGTCACCCTAAGCACGAGCGAATTCAGGCATGTGCTTTTGTGAACAGGCCACCGCTTGGGAAGGCAACCTGTCCAGATTTCTTTTTGGCGATGAAAATGGGTGATATCAACACAGGAAGAAGTTGTGACCCCCTTCATACTGGTAACAGTCAGTCCGTGAGGCATTTCGTTGCAAAGGCCAAAGACCTTTAAATAGATTTCCAAAGTGTTTTGTCACTTCGATGAATCCGGATTTTACCAGAACTTTATCCGCTGCGCTCAAATTGCATCTTCCGCTAACCAGACCTTCGGAGTCACCTACTGGACACCTGGACTGTAACCACGTCCATTCTCTTCTTTGGTTCAGCACCACCCACAACGGGTCCCTACCTTCCTGCTTGCATGAAGCACTGTTATTTTTTGCCCCTAGAACGGGTGGTGCCGACCCACGGCCCAGCATTGCCCTCCTCTGAACTTTGAGTTTTAAAATTCACAAAATGTTTTGTAACCCAGGCTGGATAAAACTGTTGTGATTTGAGAAAACCAGCATACAGATTGAGCACTATACCCAAGTCACCTGTCTGAAACCATGCTCGCACATCCATTTCAGACAATGGCAAAAAGGGGCATCATTTGCTTGCAAATCCAAGAAAACTGCACTCTGCACCTAAACTGGTCCTCGCTTTACTGACTTGATCCACCCTCCAAACCGCTGATCTTTATAGAGCTCTCATCTCTTGACCAGAGAAGGAGAGAGAAAACTAGCACCGGGTCTTCCAGCTCATTTATTCTGCCACCCGCCAAAACAATAGATTCATTCATTCCCAGATAGTTCTACGTCGGTTTCCATGAATGGTAGTGATGTAACCCAACAACATCCTGTCTGGCAATCTGGCCTGAGGGGCAAGAGACCCCGCACCCTCAGGATAACTTCTGGTTGCTTAAGAGCACCATGTTGTCTTTTCTAGATCAAGAAGGTTTGGACCGCTGTCCATGACACAGTAACCCCATTCAGTCTGTAGTCCAGATCCCATGGAGGCATGAGGGATTCCATGGTTCCTGCTGGTGGCAAAGTAAACCTATGACAGGGCCTAAAATAATCTATTACATGAAAGAGAAACTAAGGAAAGGTTGATTGGCAAATGACATTGTAGGGGGCAAGGACACATTTTCGATATTTTCTTGATCATAGAGTCCACCGAGAAAGTTTTCTGGTTCTCATCTGTCGTTATTTACGCTAATGTACCATAATTTCTAAAACAGGTCTATGCTAGGCAGAGATAACATATACAAATATCATTTATTGCGATTTATATGAGCAGCAGCATGCAAAATGGTTTGCTTCAGAGTGCACACTCGACAGTACAGCAATGGTAAGGTAAATATACTTCATCTGACTTGTTACCGTAGATTTCTTCGAATACCATTTCCCCTAATGAGATTTCACTGAAAATAGTAGGGGAAATGGTATATGTGTAACGCATAATACGTGGGGTGTGGGGTTAATGGTACAAGTTAGGGGAGGGAGGGATTTGGGGGTTCTCCCACTGCATTACAAAAAAAAGTAAAAAAGTAGAAAAAGTTCAAAGAAGATGTGGTTTTTCAGAGAAATGGATTCAGTGAAATCTCCATTAGGAGGAATATATTCGAGGAAATCGCATCCATCCATATTAACAAATATAACATGTCTATTAGGGAAAGGAGAAATATAATGAAAATGCTGTGACAAAGTCAGTGTCAGCCTTGCTCCCTGCCCTGTCCGCCTCAGAATAGGACTAACAGGACCCAGACGCACATTCCAATCTGATCACCTAAGCATCCTAAGTATTATCAGGTGCAATGACAATTAACGCACAAGGCAGGGCTTGACCTTTGTGGTAGGTCAAAATCAGGAGATTGGCAAGAAGGCATATTATCTGAACTCTTATTCTTTCTTCAAAGTAAAAAGATCCAATCTTTCCCGAAGACTCCAAGTCCTATGCTAAAAAAGAAAACAGGAAAAGGGTGCCTGCCAGGATGTTGTACATAAATGCAGTCCTCAGTCCAAAATCCTAGTTTCTCTTCCTACTTCTGTAAGGAAAAACAGATACAAATAAGGTGTACTTTGGGTCATGGCCCAAATAAAGGGGCAGCGGCTGGTTTCCGATTACGCACCCTTGTGTCCCTTCTACGAAAGGCCTCTTGCCTATAGGCACAGACCCAAACATGCAGTTTGTATCCCTTCAGTCTCTCTTGGGTTTCTTCCTTCATTCCGCACTCAGGGAATCTGCTGTCCTCTCCCCCTCTCCCCACTCTGGGGTCTCTTGGTTTGCTCCCCACAGTCTCTTTCCTCGGTTCTTTCCTCAAACCAGGGTGGGTCTCTTTACCTCTGTATACTCTGAGGTTTCTCTATGCTTTTCCCCACTCTGGGGCTTCTTTGTATCTCCCCAGTTTGGGGCTTCTCAGGTCTCTATCTGCTCCGTGACTCATCTTACTTCCTCTCCTCACTCTGGGGATACTCCGTGCTCCAGGGTCACTCTGCGGTCTCCTTGTGCTCTCCCCACTCTGGGGTACTACTTTCTCTTCTTTGCAGCACTGCCCACCTCCTGGTTTTCAGGAGCCTCTTTGCATCTTCTTCTGCAGTGCAATGCTCCTCAGAGGGGGTTTGGGGGGTGGCTGCCTGACATGGAGCTACTTACTTGACTCTTCAACAGAGTTCAACATTGGTTGCTGTTGTCTCTGGTCTCCCGCAGGGTTGGGGTTGTGGCACGGCTTTCCTTATGGCCGGTCTTTCACAGGTTCACATTCCTTTCCGCTTCTTAGAGCCAGGCCCTACTGAGTACTCGTTCGGTCGGCACTGTTGCCTTCCCGCATCGTAGACCTTTGGCTGAGACGCTATAGCTGCTGTAGTCCCTGCTCAGCCCCACCTCTAGCTGACCTTCCCACTCTCATGAGCTCTGTGGGTTCGCTGCTACGCTGTTTCCGATTGCCTCTTCAACTGACGCTCTTCCAAGGGGCTGGGAGATCCAATTCTCTGCTGTCTCAGTCTCAGTCTCAGGATATTAGGGGTCTGAAAACAAACCAACCATTACATAAAAGGGGTCAGGATTATTATATATATCTCAGCTCCCACATAGCCAATTAGGTTCTTAGGGCTTGGGGTCGGGGGGGAAAGGATGATGACTTCTGTCCATTTCTAGGGTTTTTCTGTCCCCTAAAGGGGGAAAGGGGATCCCCTCCAGACGAATCCTGCTTTCTCTGTCTCCTAGGGGGTGTTAAGAATAGCAGGGTCATTTCCCTCATCCCAAAGGGGGTGGGCTCTCCATTGGGGAGAGGTGACTAGCTCCTTGGATTGGTCACATCTTGATTCTTACTAAAGACCCTATCTGAGTGTCTCCCTAAATCAGACCCTGGATGTTAGGCGAATCATCTCTGAATTATTCCTGAACTTCCGGAGAGGACAACTAGTCAATAATTACCAGGTCCCAAAGAAACAATGATATGAAGGACTGAATCCCCAAGGTTGTATCAGATTTATAGCTCCAAACCGAGAGCAGATTCTGGAACGTGTACCAGGGCTTCAGCAGTAGATTTGCTATGGGGAACACTAGCTAATTCAGAAAGACCACATTGACCACAGGTGCAGGTCTTGATGGGAAAATCCTTACTCATTCTAACCACCCTCACCCAACAGTAGTGATAGTAAAGGAGAATGTTCTCGCTCTCCTGCAGTTGCAGGATTTAAAGAGATGAATGTTTCCCCTTCCCAAAGGAAAAACGATTTTGCACAGGTGGAATCTTACTAGCGGTATTAATGTACCTTATGATGGACTTTCAAACACTAGAAATTCACAACAAGCTTTTCAGGGGGGCAGCCAGAAGGCAGGGGAGGAGCATAGCAGCAAACAAACACCAGCTACTACACTGTAAACAAACTGAAAGAAACCCAAAACGATGGCAAGACTTCCTTCCCCTGGCCTGGAGTTGGAAACCAAGTATCAAATGACCACAAAAGTTTGCCTCAGTCAATGGAAGGATTGCAAAGTCTTTAAAACTGAGGCTAAGAATCAGACAGCGTCTCCGTGGGCTGGGCATTGAAGGAGGCCGTTTGCTGAAGAAACTGGAGAACACCAGGAAGGTGAACCCCTTGAAGCCAGAAGGGGGATGAACTCCAGTGAGTGAGAGTACAGCGCCTGGAAAACTCAGAAGAGGGGTGTGCTCCAGTGAGGGGGCAGAAGAGTCCCTTGAACCAGAGAAGCGGGATGTGTGCCAATGAGGAAAGTGGTGAGCCCCTGGTACCACTGAAGAAGAGTGTGCCCCAGTGATGTGGGAGGCATGCCGCGTGAGCCCAGTAAAGGGGGTGTGGGGTTGCTCAAGCAGGTGTAGGAGGGCCCCTTGAGACCAGAAGAGACCGCTATCCCAAGTGAGCTGCAGTGAAAGAGACTGACCTTGATCCCCAGAAGAGGGGTTGTGCAACAAAAGGGGAGACCCCTTTAAACCCCAGGGGGGTGGAGGGTGCTACAGTGAGGAGAGGAGAGTCCTATGAGCCAAGAAGAGTGTGTGCTACATTAAAGAGAGAAAGTGACTTTGATGCCTGGAAGAGAGGATGTGCAATAGAGGGGAGAGACCAGTGGACAAATAACGAGAGAGATCCTCCGCAAAGGGGAGGATGTTTGGGATACTTGGCAAAGGGACCAAGCCCTAAATCCAGAGAGCGGCCTTGCGGTCCCCGAAGAAAGAATACAAATTGAGATCTAGACTGTATGCCTGTCTTCTTAAATAATCCTGCTTTAAAGGAAAACACTGCCTAAACAACTTTGTTACAACCAGCCTGCATAATTTCCATGCAATATAGTCTAATGTTTTACTTTTCCTTATTAAAACACTAAAGTGTATTCTGGTGCCAGGTGTATTCCCTCAACCAAGTAACAATTGTCACATGACCTTAATAACTTAAGAGAGGACAGGGATGTTCCAATGGTTTTATAATCTGTTTAACGCTTAGACACCGCTTACTGTATAATTGTCAGATAGTTCAAGAAAACAGACACATGTTTTCCAATGTAGCGCACAAGGCTGAGAAAGGGATTAGGGAGTGATGATAGGGCCATCCCTCTGTCTTTCTGCTACCCCTCTTCGTAACCGGGACATTCCTGAGCCAGTTCATCTCTAGTGGATGGGAACTCCTACTGTTTGGTCTGACTATAGAGAGCTCCCAGAATGCAGGCTAACTCCCTCAGGGACCTCATAACTGGCCTTACACTGTCAATGTGGAGGGTGGTGTGTGCTGTTGGAGAAGAAAGCCCCAATCGATTGACTAACTACTCTTCTCCTTCCAAATCCACCCAACTTCTCTCTTCCCGCCTCTCTCCTCTTTCTCTCTCCTACCACCTGCATACACCCTCTAATGTTAACATCTTCTCTCCGATCTGACTACTCCCCCTTACTCTTCCCCTCTTCACACTACTTCTATGCTCCCCTCTCCACACTAAGGCCATTCTCTCTCCCAAATTCTGGTATAGGGGGCCCTGCTCAACCTTCCACTAAACTCACTGGCAATGTTTTCACCCCATCCCCACTCATCTCATTTCATCTCTCTACTAGCCTCAATCTCTCCTACCACTCCCTCCCACACCAACTACTGCCCTCACTCCCCCTCCACCTATCTCCCATTCACTCTCACCAATACCTCAACTGTACTAAACTGCCACCAATCCTCCAACACGCTAATCCTCTACCCATCCCCAACTGAGCTCTTGCTTCACCGTCTCCTGTGAACTCACCCACACATGCTTTTAGAGTGTGTGGCTGGTGGGTTCGTTTCCCTCCCCCTCCTCTTCCCATTGGCTGCAGTGCTCACCTAGCTCTCTGCACCAATAGGTGTCTGTCTTTTCCCATTGGGTTGGCTTACACAAGCTTAAAAAACAAAATTAAAAAAAAAAATAAAAAAAAAAACAAGATCCTCCAGCTTTTCTAGAACGGTTTTGGAAACATTCTCTGGTGGGGTAGCAACCAGGAGCTCAAGTTGCCGGTTCTTCTGGTGTATTTCCTCTGATGTTGGGGAGTGTTGTCATTTCGAGTTGGGGATTATGGTGTTCTATGGCCTCATGCATTCCCTTGTCAATCACAGTTCGGTTTCTGCAGGATTCCACTTGCCTGGGTTGGTCTGGGAATGTCAGGAAGTGTGCTGCTGTCTCATGCATGTTCGGCAAGAAGATGCTCCGTCCATTTCCCGGTTTGGTTTGATTCCAGACTATGGGACATGTGTTCTAGGTTGCTCTCAAGGGGATTCTGGGAATTGCCGTTCTGAAATGAAGAAGGGAAAAACATGGCCAGAAAATGCACTTTGGGGTTTGGGGAGATAATGAGCAGTCCCAGGGGTGGCATTCAAGGCACTATTTTTTTGGGGGGGGGACTGGGGCTCTCCCAACTCCCCCACTTCATATATCTGTGGCAGGGATAGTTCTGTCTTAGTAAACCCTCTTTCCCAGATTGAGGAGGACCCCATGCCCCCCCTCCCCTCACCCCTCCAACAAGGTCTTGCCTGCACACATTGACAGCGCATTTGGTCTACTAGTTGCTATCTTCCGATCATGTGTTGAGCTATCTCAACACATGCCTTTCTATTATGGTGATGCTCAAAGTAAAGGATTTTCCAAGTTGCAGATTAGTATACCATCACCTTTTCGGAGACCCACCGAAGCAAAGATTGTACTTTTGGCACATCCTGCTCCAAGCACCCAGTTTGAGACATATATTGGAATGTCCCTCTGTGCGCTGGAAAACGGGTTTCACTTTTCCAAACCTCTGAAGACCAGTTTTTGCAGAATACATTCTACAACAGTTACATAGCAGAGAAGGGTACACCTGATCGCATTGTTTGCCTCGGTGAATCAAGTACCAGTTTTAACTTGCAAAAAGGCAACTTCTTCCAACGGGAATGTTGGTGTTCACACAATGTTTATGTTGAAGCAGCACTTCTAGGTATTTTGCTGTGCACTGGAAAAATGTTACTTTTTGGGAGGAGCCTGTAAAATCAGCAGTTTAAAGCCACTTATGCAATGACTAGATACTCTGTGCTGGCGGTTCCCACTATGCGTCATGCAAGCACCACACCAAGAACGCCATCGGAAAGAGTGGGAAACAGTTTAATGCGAGGGCCTGGCACTAATATACAAAGCATCACAAGTATGTACATTTCAGAGGAGGTGGTGCAAGGGATAGCCCTGTGCTCCTTTCCAGGGATGGCTACTCTTTCCCTGCTTCGTCAGGATTCTTTGGACTAAACTTGTCCTTTAGCTTCTTCCAGATTCCTTTTTTGGCGTCTTCCATCTGATCGAGGCTGTCTGTAACAAGACGTAAAAGATACAGGTCATTGCCTCATATTCCACACTTCCTCACCCACAAAAGACAAACCACACAGATGACCTTTTCATAAAAGTAAGGCAGAATCTTTTGCGTTATTGTTTTAGCATGTTTACCTCAACACCAACACTAGGATTCTGGGCTAGGACCTGGCCTTCAACATCCTGGGCAAGCCCCCCCTTTTATGAGAGTCCAGAATAGCTTATTCTAATTGGATGGATGTTCTCACACAAGCAATCAGAAGAACAAGTTACTCACCCCTGGTAACGTTCTTTCGATTGGATGTTCCTCCCACGTATTCCTCATCTAATGATATAATCTTCTAGCGTCAGCTGCATTGGAAAATTGTTTTCGGCAGAGGGTGCTGTGCTTCGATGCAGTCGACTCAGGTGCCTTGAGGGCTTCCATCTCAGAGTCGACATCATAGTTGATATATAAAGCAGGCGCAGCGCCCGTTGGCTTGTTCTGTTTTTACACCTTCCTTATACAAAATTACCAGCATCAGTGAGTCCTAGACAGTACCAGTCTCTCAAAGAGCGTAAAGTGTTATGCTTGGAAATTCTACAGCGGGGTAGGCTGGGAGGGGCGATGAGGAATGTGTGGGAGGAAACATCCAATCGAGTGGAGTGGGTCAAAAGGAGCACACATCAGAAATGTGAATACCAAATTAAGATTCCAAATTAGGACTTGAAAAGGTGTAGGAGGGAACACGTTAGTGAGTCCCTTAAGAAATTGAATAATCAATGTAATTTTAAAATACAATACTTCCTCTGCTTGAAGATAGTAAGCGCTGCCAAGTATCCTTTAATGGTCCCAATCTGGAGCCCCAGATTAGCCAAATGTAACAAACAATTCAACACAATAGGTGTATTGCATTGAAAAGGGCCAACATTCTTTACCCTACATCAGCTGCAGAATGTGTTCCAAAGGCAGTGGTATAAGGATTTTTTTGCTGTCCCTCTGGACCAAAGCAAAATCTCCATTACGTTGTCTGGAAGGTCCCAATCCTTGTATCTCAACCTCTCAGAAACCATGCGTGTAGGTTAAGTGTTTTGACCTCTGGATGGAGAACCAACCCTCTTCTCTCAAGAGAAGGTCCTCTCTTTGGGGAAGACACATTGGAGGGCAGATGACATGTCCCAAAGGTCCAGGTACCATGTCCTCCTTGCCCAATCCAGGGCAATAAGGATAATGGATTTCCCGACCTTTCTTAACCTCTTGATCACAGGAGGAATGACGGGGACTGGAGAAAACGCATATAGGAGTGGAAACTCCCAATCCAGTACGTACGCATCCTGTAGAACTCCTTTTGGGTGAAATTACCTGGAGCAGAACAGTTTGTACTTCTGGTTAGCACTGGTCGCGAACAGATCTACGTGAGGGGTTCCCCAAAGGGTTAAGAACTCATGAAGGACCTTCTGAGCCAACTCCCACTCGTGGGAGACGGTGCTCTGCCTGCTCAGAGAGTCTGCTGCTGTGTTCTCTCCAGCTAGGTGAACTGCCGACATGGAGATTCCTTCTTGAATTGTCCAGAACTGCATTGTCTCTGCACAGTGGTAGTGAACCTACGCCTCCTCTACTGTTGAGGGAGTACATGGCCACTGTGTTGCCTGTCATTATCAGGACATTCTTTCCTTGTACAGAGGGCACTAGTCTGCCCTCAGCTCCAAAGGATTGATGTGTAGTTTGGACTCCGATGGAGACCAACGACCGCTAATTGTCACATCGTTGCCATGGGCTCCCCACCCTGTGAGAGAGACGTCCGTAACTACTATTATCTCCGGCCATGGTTGCCAAAAAGGTGCTCCTTTCAGAATGTTGTCTTTGCAGGCCCACCACAGAAGGCTCGGAATCTGAAGAAGGTCTGACATCTTGCCTGAGAATTGGGACCTTGGAGTCCTTATTTATTCATTTATATAGCGTCGGAGCCCACAGGCATCAGGGCGCAGTCAGGAAAGCAGTGAAAAGGAGTCAGAGGAGAACATAAAGGAACAGCTTATTCAAACAGGGCAGTTTTCAATTGCTTCCTAAAGCTCATCGGATTTCTATTGGTGCGCAGAGTTTTGGAAAGTTTGTTCCATGCCAGGGCAGCCTGCACCAGGAAGAAACGGCCACTACCTCTAACCCGCTTGCTCTTGGGACACGCCAGGCGCATGGTGTCAGCAGGCCCAGTAGTTCTGGCAAAGTTTTGTACCGTGATACATTTTTTGATATGCCGAGGTGCTTGTCCATGAAGACATTTACGGTCAATAGTAAGTGTTTTAAACCAAATTCTAGCTTTCACTGGAAGTCAGTGTAACTCCCTCCTATGATTCGAAAGGGGCTTGTGTCCGGGGACACTCTTCACTATCCGAACTGCATCATTCTGCAAAATTTGATGTCTTCCCAAACATCCCTTGCTAGCCCCAACCAGCAAAGCACTGCAATAGTCGATCCTGGGCATTACAATAGCTCGAACCAGCGTAGAGCAGTTTGTTTTGAAAACATATGGTTTAACCAATCTCAGCAATCTGAGGTGGTATGGGTTTTGCTTATAACACTTAATATGGGCATTGATGTTCAAAAAAGGTTAAAAAATTACCCCTAAAGTTTTACGCTGCTTTGATATAATGATGTTCAATGTCAAAATCGATATATTGAGTGTGGAGCTTGGCGCATGCTTGGGAAGAACCAAAAATCAAAATCTCTGTTTTATCTCCATTTAAGCACATTCCGTTGGTAGCCATCCAATTTTGTATTGTTCCGTAGATTATAGAGATTTTCTCTGTATCTTTCACATAGTCCCTACTCAGTTCCCTTTAAGAGCCGAGTGTCGTAAGCATAATTGGTGAACTGCGCTCCCAGTTTATCTAAAAGATCAACTAACGGGTCGGCTGTATACATTGAATAAGGATGGCAACATACAAGCGCCATGAGACACCCCGCAATCAAGCAATTGTGGTCCAGAGAATACATCGCCCCAAACAATTCTGGACCTCCTGTTGCTCAATAAGGATCTAATCCATCCAACTGCCTCTTCAGAGCAATTTCCTAGACTCTCAAGAAGCTTATTATAGTCCACAAGATTGAAGGCTTCCGATGGATCCAATAACATCAGCAGCTCCAATTTGCTTTCATCCATAATTTTAAGCATTTCAGTTTGTAGGTCCAAAAGGGCACTTTCTGTACCGTGAAACGATCTAAAACCCGATTGTCTGTGGTGCATAATGTCAGCCTTTTCCAGGTGGTACTGCAACTGTAAGGTGGCTAACTATCTTTAGCAGAAAAGGGCCATTAGTTATGAGCCTGTAATTGGTTTAAAGTTTGTAATCGAGTACGGACTTCTTAATGAGTGGATTAACCAACACACTTTTTTTCTTTTTTTTTTTATATGTCAGGCCCTTCATTCTTCATAAATGTACCACTGTTGAAGCGAACAAGAAAAGGAATAAAAAGTTAGCTATTGTCCAGAATGAGCTTGGATGGAAAAGTTGGCCAAAGCACATGTTTGACTCATTTTTTTTAGAGTTCAGTTTTTTTAACAGTTTTCTGGATGACCGTAGGAAATTTAGGGTGACAAAATCCAAGACCCTTAAAAAAAAAAAAAGATCAAAAAAAGAGTCCATCGGCGACCCTCTGCGAGAACGAACATGGCTCATTGACCAGTTCTTTGGGAAGGTACCCACTCAAGAGTCCGCAGCCACACTTTAGCTCACTGTACCTTGCACAGATGGGAAATATCCATTTGCAGATCAGTATTTGTCCCGCCCACATGGGCTGTCCAGCACATAAATGCTATGGCAATTCCCTTCTAAACAGAGTACCAACAGCAATCCCATACAGGTGTTTCAGCCTTGTTGGGCCTCATCACTGAGGTGGAGCTGTGCCCATGGGCTATGTTTTTATTATTTAAGGGACTTAGGTTTAGTCACCCTAAATTTCCTAGGGTCATCCAGACGTGGACCCCTTGCTCACTGTGCTCAGAGAGGCACAGCTCCACCTCACCGATGAGACCCAACAAGGCTGAAACCCTTGTATGGGGTTGCTGTTGGTACTCTAGTTCAGGAGGGAATTGCCATAGCATTTTGGTGCTGGACTGCCCATGTGGGCGGGACAAAAACTGATGCACAGTTTATTACTGTGCTTGCCGCCATGGCTCTGTCAGCAGAGTTGAGTCCTGATTGTAGAGGCTTGCACATAGCCTCCTTGCCGTCTCTTACAATGCTCAGGAAGCCGTCTCTCTCTCTTCCCCTTGGAGAATATGGTCAGCCGCCATAGCTACACAGTCCCACAGGGTGAATGTGAATTTTGACAAAGCGCAAATGGCATTTGCAGACTTGAGCGCCATGCTTCCGGCAGAAAATGCCTTTTTTTGCCCAAGCATTGAAACGCTCATCATCCCTATCTGGTGGGAAGGTAGGGTATGTGCAGTTTGTTTTGAGGTACATGTCGCTACCTGAACAGCTCGGGTCGCTACTAGATGCGCTGTATTCTTATGTAAGGTTTTTGTTCACCGATGGACTCGACTCAGGAACCTCCCAATTTGCTATGACCCTTTTCTGGAGAGCCACATAAAAAGGAAGAATGGGATCCTTTTGTGGATCTTCAGGTCTGCTCCATCATATGAAATCAATGACTCTAGTAATCAGGTGCCTATAGGAGGCATCCGCATGTTCTGCTCAGTCTGGCTTGCCATATTCCACTTCATGAGTGTGTCAACCCCACTAGCTGTTTGCAGATTTTCATACTAATCTTTCAGTCTGGTTTCTTCAGAAATCTAACTTTTCTGGGAAGTTAGGCGTGTCCAGTTGCAATCCAAATGTTGGAATGTCATTGTCTGAGGGTTCATAGTCCTCAGAAATTCAAGAAAAAGAGTTAAGGAAGTCCTTTTTTGGAAATGGCTTGTAAGATCTGGATAGAGAAGGTAAAGGCGTTGATGGCTTTGGCACCACCGGTGTCGACAACTTTTTCGTCAATGGCGTTGACGCTAAAGGTGTCAACGACTTTGTCGATTTTGACTTCGTCAGAGCCCTCGAAAGGCTTGACGCTCGACAGACTGACGATTTCTCATTGTGTGGAGATCTCAAAGGATCTCAGGCTTGCGTCCCGTGCTCGAGGGTGTGCAGGATTTAGCCTTTTGTCTTTCCTTGTTTGCCTTATATGGCTCGACAGGAGCATAGCTTTTCACCGGTATCAGGTAATATTATCCCCACCTAAAATATCACCGTATATATGGTAATCAGGAACGGCCATAGGCATTATTTTTTGTGGGGATAATATTAGGGTTTTTTGGGAGCGGGAGTTGCAGGGGTGTCCGCCGCTCCTTTTAAAATAATACTGGGGGTTGAGGGGGTGTCCCCTGCAGGTTCCATGCCTTAATATCGGCATAAAAATATGGCAATATTTTTACAGGGATATCAACACATGGAACCTTTTCACCTTGTCTTTGAGGGCGTTGGGGCCTCTTTCTCGAAGATTCTTAACACTTCCTGTCTGAAATGTTCCCACTCAGCAGGAGTGGAGAACTTAGTAGGACAGGCTATACTTCTCTCCAAAGAGGAATCAGTTGAACCTGAAGAAGGGCACCTACAATGTATTTTTGTCGATTTCTTCTAAGAAGAAGAGGAATGGTATGACCCGCTCCGGGAGAGTGATCGTTTTTGGACCTTTTCCTTCAAGGAGAGACAACTTACGACTAGTCGCAAGATCGTATTTTCGATGAAGACTTCGAAGGGGATTTAGTAGGGGTCCTACCCGCCGCTAGTTTCCCTTTATGCTCTTTCAGAGCCTTACCAGTCATCGACTGACAGTCCGCGATTTTATGTTCAACGCCAAGGAACCACAGACACACTCGATGGGGGTCCGTGAGGGACATCTTGGTTGGCGCCGCAGTTGTAGCACTTCTTGTACCCAGACTTGGAGGGTCTGGGGGGGGGAGTCGAGGGAGCTGAAGGTGAGGACATCTCAACAAGGTTTTTTCACAAAAAACAGAAGCGCGCTGTATTTCTCGAAGCGAATGCTCTCACAGAAAAACTGAACTGAAGCCAACGTGTGCTGTGTGTGCCCTTTATATACCAATGATGACGTTGACTCTGAGATGGAAGCCCTCGAGAGACAAGAGTGGACCGCATCGACGCACAGCAGCCTCTGCCAGTAAAAATATTCCAAAGCAGCTGACGCTGTATGATATTATATTGTAGGATGAGGAATACTTGAGGACACGATCCATTTGAAACATGTTGGTGTCTTCATTATGTCCTTCTATTTCCAACACTTACTTCACGTCTGCTTGAGGACACTATTTGAAATAGTGCTATATGCCACACCCTCTTCAGAATAAAAGAATGGAAGTTCAAATTCACTGTTAAGAGTTTGCAAGCATTCACTTAACAGGAATTCCCATTGTGTATCTGCTGGCAGCTAAAAGGAATTGCTTGCTGATGATCGCATCTTTTTTCATCTCGGTCATGCATACCTTTTCTATGTCCTTGAAATAGTCATAGGGGCTGAAAGGAAGCATATGCCTGGAGCACAAGAGTCTCTTTCTCTGGCCTCAACTGGCCTGTAGACGTGTACCATTTGGATGCTCCAAACTGCTGGAAGGCCATACGGAACGATGGACACAGGCGGTTCATGCACTACAGAATCTATGCTAGTAGAAACTGCGAGTGGTTGAAGCTCCCTCTGCAAACACTTGCCTTTGAACATTACAGCACTCTTACCTGTTGCCAGCACCATTCTGCATTCTTCCGCTGTCACTCCGGTAAAGCTTGTATCCCTCAGCCTCGGATACTAAGAGAGAATGAATTAATTGACATGGGCAAACTGTATTCTTAACTCCTTTGACGACTTGTGCAGTTAAAAGCACCAGTATGTGTGCTGGAAACCAAAATGCTGCATTCAATCTCAAAAGCAGTGTCAGCTTTCCTCTGACAGAGAAAAGGCAGTTATGATATGTGGCAAAGAACAGGGTAGACCATAATGTTTCCTGGCAAATGGGATTGTAATGAGGAGGGGGAAAAGCTAAAAGCAGACCACCTGGAAAGTCAATATGCATCTCCTGCAAACATATTGGAAGAGAGAGTGGTCCATATACTTAACGGACGAAAGGAAAAGACAGCATTTATAGGCTTTGCTTTGAGTGCAAGTCTCAATCGAACTGAATGGTTGTTCACAATTTGATTTCAGTGACCGGTTTGCTTTAAGTTCTGTATGGGCTGAAATTAGGCCTAAACACAAAGCATTACCATAATTCAGGATGGACTCAAGGATAGCAGATAAATAGTTGTATACAAAGGTATAGCATGAGTAGGCTTCCTTAGTCCCACATAAAATACACACTAGCAGCTCTCAGACACATACACCCATAAATGAACAGATGAGCAGGAAAGGAGTGAGCTCGGGAGCATAATCAATGCCTTCTTTTTTGGGTGTTTTTAAATGTTTTATTTGTTTTAGTTGATATACAACTTTTTCAAATAGTTCATGGTCAAAACATTTTTGTCTAGGTAAAATGACATGAACACTCAATTATACACAATCTTAATAGAACCAATAGTACTCCACCTTCAGTAGGGTTATTTTCATCCAGAACAAATCAATGGAATACACAAAAAACAAGTCACATTTATCTTTGGTGCTGTTTAGTTAGAAGTTCTAGTTTCCTTAGATATCTGACCACATCCATGTTCAGAGATAGAATATGTGCACCGAGTATGATTACCCACAACTCATTCATTGAAAGATTTCGAAAATCACACAGGTGTTCATGAAAATATTCTGTTTGCATACCTTTCAAGATTTCACATTCCAACAATACATGTTTAAGAGTTTCCCTATGCTCCAACTTCAAACAGTATGTACACGATGGATCCATGTGAATTGGGGATTGCGTTGCTAAAAGAACTGGTGGGGCATAAATTAAATCCGATTCTCATAATGTCCACTCTAAATGACACTTGGTTGGATATTTTGGTACATCATTACTTTTTTTTTACGATCAAAACCTCAGTTCCGGAATAGGTTTTAGTTCAGCTACTGTTCTCTGGTGTTCATCCAATCATAAACCCACCATTTCGATTTAGCTTTCCGTTGGTTACCAATTATAAGGTCCAAACGTATGTCTGCTAATTTCATTGACTCACAGCAGACTTTGCTCCAAGTGGCCAAAGGTTTATTCTCTTCCAGCCCGGCTTCAACCGCCATCAATAAGCAGGCTTGGTATCACTCCTTAGTTTTACACTTAGCATAAAGCGAGATCGCATTCCAATTGACTATGGCCCCTAATGATAGAAGTCCTATTTCGTGTCTCGCCACCTGTATAGGGAATGATTTCGGAATTGGCAATGAGGCTTTCCAAAAACAGCCCTCGAGTAAGGTCCAGTCTGGTGGGGTCTCAGGTAATTTGGTATGTGCACCATATGTCAAGACTGGAACCACCTTACCTTTATAGTATGTTATTACAGAAAGATAAGAATATCTCCTGTACTTGGCATGGACCAGTTTTGCTTGTGATGCTAGAGTTTTGCCTTGTGCATTAGGTCGTTGTGGTATGGGGCTTTGATTTTATTGTCGCTGATCATCTAGCGTAAATATTTATGCTGGTGTATCGGCTCAAGGCTCAGGCCAATGACCGTCCACTTGAAGGGACGTTTCAGTTTCTTGGTGTTGCAGTGCCACTTCATGATGTTTCACTTTGTCACATTAATTGCAAGCTTGTTTTTATCAGCATATTTCGGCAGATTTTGGAGTTGCCTTTGAAGGCCAATCAGGGTGCAATCAATGATGACCAAGTCGTCAGCATAAATCAGGTTTGTGAGCAAGCGACTCCAAAGTTTCGGCAGGAAAGAATGGGAAGCCTGAAACACACTATTCGCGTCTCTGATGTAGAAGTTAAAGAGCAAGGCCTTAAAAATGCAGCCTTATTTGATCCTGCGGTTGGTGGGGGATGGGTAGAGATAATAGACATTGTTGGTTTAATTTAATCTGTATAGAAGTGTCTGAATAAAAGTGTTGTATTGTGTGTAGAATGTATCTTGGGCAACCGGCGTCCATCAGTTTTGACCATAATAATTTGCGAGATATCGAGTCGAATGCGACTCTGAAATCTAAAAATCATGGCTATAAAGGTCGATTTGCAATCTGGATTTATTTTTTCAGGGCAGAAAATATTATAAGGTTTATGGCAGTACCCAAGCCCGCAACAAATCCTGATTGGTGGGGCGGGTCAATCTGATTGCCAGCTATCAGCGTTTGTTTAGGTCTTTAAGGATGATCCTAGCATACAACTTCCCTGGTAGGTCGAGTAACGCCAAAGGGCGATAATTCGCCAGTGACTGTCTGTCACTTTTCTTATATACCGGTACTATGCGTGAACGTTTCCATGATGCCGGTTATAGTACCTACAGTTTTGATCCTGCTGAACACCATGTATAGTATACTAGCCCATTTATCAGGGTTTTCTTTTAGGACTGCGTTAGAGAGCCCGTCCGGGCCGGGGGAAATCGAGACGTGCTCAGTTTTTGTAGTAGTAATTTTATGTCCAGCAGGTCAAAGTTAGGTTGGGTCTGCTCTTCTTTCAGAGAAGTGACTGAGGTGATGTGTTCCAGATCTGCATAAATTGCACTATAATAGGATGTCTAATCTGCTTCAGAAACCGAGTTCAGCAGTATGCTTGCGCTGAAATTTGGCACTTGACTCAAAAGCCTCCAAATTGTGGCACTGGATTTGGTCACAAAGGAAGACAGCATACTTTCATTATCTGCCTGGATCTTTGTTTTATGCTGACGAACAAAATGATTGTATTTTGTACACAAATGTACAGTTTTGCTGCATGTGGTCTTAGTTGAGAGTGCCTTTCGTTGCCTAATATCCCTTAGTAGCTTTTTAAAAAAACTTTGCTAAGGTCTGATCATAGGGATATTTGTGTTTGTAATGTACTTGTGTCTCTATTTTTTTGGGCTGCATAAAATATTTGCAGTTCGTGGGTGTAATCCACCATGGAATCATTTTGCGTGGTGTTTTCTTGCTTCCTAAGTCTAGCAGAGAGGAGGTCAAGCATAGGCGGTGCCATTTGCTTCTTTTATGGCCCTGCATGATAGATACTGGTTGCCCAAATGTTTGGCTGGGGGGGTGGAGGGTTGGAGTATGTTATGATCGCTAAGGGATGGGTCAACGATTTTAAAGTTTGTCACCAGAGTTAAAGCAGTAGCTGTGAGAAATGCGTAATCAATTAAGCCGTGGAATTTCCCATTTTCCATGTGGGTTTGGGTGGGGCGTCGGCTTTACAAGATCCATTTAACATTGGCAAATTAGGTTCACCGATTAGAGTTTGCCATCTTTTGACATAATTTTACCTTCTTATTGTGCAAAGTTTTTAAAATCCCCAGCGACCAGGACTGTGTAGTTCTCAGGGTCGCATGCAATCATATCAAGCATTTGTGTGATGTTATTAAAAAATGCTTCATCCTCCATTGCTGCAGGATTCCAGGATATATTCACAATAGCGAATTTGTTGTTTTGGCCATTACATGCACCTTGTAGTGTTAACTGAACCAGTTGTAAGCAGGAGTGAGGTGAGGTCCACGGGGTTAGGTTGGCATTTATGGCTTTTTTGGTAGCAATTAGTAGTCCCGACATGGGGCCCCCTTTTACCTGCTTAATAGCAGGTATCCATGCAATTTCGTAATTGGGCCTTACCAGCCGATCCCACAACCAGGTCACCTGCAGTATTATTATATCATACAATAGTAGGTGATGGGCAGTCTTAGGGTCCAAAAGATGTGCAAACCCTCTTGTGTTCCAAATTGCAATCTCATACTCAGAGGGATCAGATTGGACTTGGCTCTACATGTTCGAGTAAATTCTTTGCTTGTTTCGCAGCATTTCCTTAGCCAGGCCCATGATACCTGTGCCTCTCCTTGCGAGCTCCTAGCCGGCTCTTTCAATTTAGCAAGGGGTTCTACTGTGCGATTGTTGCACCCATTCTGGTTATCCTGATGCTTCATTTCAGGTTGCTGAAATCTCACCGTTCTATAGGTTTGTGGTGTTTTCGGTGGCCTTGCATGACCTGTTAGTTAGGGTTTTAGCTAACTGAAATGTATTTGAGATGGACAATTTTATACCTTTTTTTGCCAAGGCTGCTCTTTCCTTTCATATGTATTCTCTTACTATTTGTGATGATACTCTTATGTTCACGGTATTGAATTTGCGTGTTTAAGAATTGGATAGTTTGTATGTCGTTAAATTTTTACTCTTTTCAGCATCTTTATCTCGCTAAATACAGTTATTATAGTTGTTTTTTTGGGGTAGGGGTCACCTCTCTTTCTATCTAACATCTGTGTGGTGATACATTTTTGCTCTTCTATGGTGTAACTTTTCCCAACATGGGTTAGGGAGGTACTATTTTCAGTCGGACCTTTCTCAACTAGAGGAGCAGAGGGAGAGAGTACCTCGCAAGGCACGTCCATATGGTTACTCTGCCTATTCAATCTTTGGGGCAAGGCTATTGCCTTGTCTAGGTCCTGTGCTTTGTCATGCTTTAGTGTAATTGAGAACGAGGGACCCCACTTAGCGCTATTTAGGGGCAGATTTCTTTTTTGCTCCAGAGTCAGGAAGCTATCGCCCACATTTCGGAGACTCACTGCTTGGGCAATTTCGCTTGGTTCAGCGGGGAATGCATCTCCCTCTGGCTACCTCTACATGTCTGGTAGAGTTGATATTGAATACGTAGAGCAATTCATACAATCATTCAAGGAGGGGTGGTGGGGGGGGGAATCAGGCGACCTATCAGTGATCATGCTTGGGCATAGTTGGGCATGGTTGCTTTCATAATTGTCTTTAGTGTGCGGTATCTTGGGCTTAGATGTTACAGCTTTTCCCTTAGCAGGAGTGGTGAGAGCTTTAATGAATGTCTTTATGTGACATTTAGGTACTTTGCTAGCAGTGATTTGATGGTTTGAGTTCACCTTTTTTCCAGAATTCTGGTGACAGTAATTAGCCGTGCTTTGCCTTTCTTGTTTTTGCGAGGCATTTTGAATACTTCAAATACACTTTTTGCAGGGGCTGTCAATTGGGCGGTATCTGAATCAGTTGAAGCATTTACCTTCAATGTTTCAGCTAAAAAGTTTCTACCAATTATGATGTCATCGTCTATGCCTACAAGAGAGGAAAGTCACCCACTGCCTGGTCCGTCACCTGAGGTGGCGAGTTTGAATGAGCTTGGTTTGAATGCTCCACTTCATCCGCCATTAATTGGGCTGTGGAGGTTGGCTGACTTGAAGTTCAGTTAGGGCCATGGGTGTGGAGGGGGGGGGGGTGGATTCCGACAACTCAGCATGGCCACTATGGAATCTACTTTTGCTTCTAGATGGCACTGTTAAGGTTCTCCAATTATCGACTCTATTTTATTGTCCAGCTTTACTAACAGGTCATGATGGAGTTCAGCAAGGACGCGTATGGCATTATCAGTGTGTAAATGCTGTTGTTCAGCGCACTTAACATAGCGCCATTGTTTACAAGTTGTGATGGCGCCAGCCCAAATGAAGGACGGGGGGGGGGCGCTGTACAAACAACAGCCTGGTAACATGCAATATGTCTGATAAGGACTCAGAGGAATAAGGATACAGCACAGGGGACTGAGACACCTGGCCCTCGGATTGAGTCTCAGGCACGACTCTCGCAGCCAACACAGTATCATGGATGATCAATGCATTCTTAGAAACTCGCCCACAGAGTCATACTGCTCATGTTGGCACCCATTCATCACACTTCGGCCTTTGCCACCCTAAATTCCAGTGATGCCCTCTGTATCTCACCAAATAAATGCTCCAGGGCACCTTACAGTATGTTGTGCAACCTGCTCACTCTACAGGTGTACTAAACATGGGAGAGCAGCCGTATGACAGAACCTTGTTAAATGAATAATATGCCACTGCACTTTTAATACTCTATAGGTCAAAGTACACTGATATTTGTCAAGCACAGTTACAGTTATTGGGGTATTGGTGCCAATGCACAGTATGTTGATGGTCTTGCATCTTTTCCATGGTGCACCTGAAATACTGAATGGAAGGAGGGTATGACAGATCCTTGTTCGGACTCCTAGACAGGAGCATTAGCATATATGGTCCTGTAATTATTTCCAAACAGGATGTACCCTCTGCAGAGAAATGTTAAACCTCCATTAGCCAATCTATCCTTATTACTTTTTAACAGTGGCTGCAGAGTGGCAAAGATTAATTCTAAAATGGCTGCCCACATGAATACATTTGAAAGCTGAGATGGGGCACATTTGCATACAGTACCGCAGACGATTGCTTCAATATTTTAAAAGAAAAAATAGGCCTCATACTATTCTTTTAATGAGTCTGTGAATTGGATTACATGGTATAACACAGAATAAATGCACAGTGCTTAAGAAACAAAAAATAGTGTATTCTTACTTTCTCCCTGTAAACGTTGCTGTTGATCCGGACCAAGCTATCAAACATCAAGTCACAGGCTTCAGGGCTGGCGATCTACAGGGAAGCAGAAGGAGAGAAGATGTACATTACATTTATGACCAGTACATAACTGGGTTCATATTTCACGTTAAAACGCATTTGTCTCTTGCTTATAGTTACAGTTGTTAGCTCAATAGTACCCAGGCTATTCTGACAAGGTCAGTACACTTGCCCTGACAAGGCGGGGGGGGGGAGGGGACACTAGTCAACTAAGCATGGGAGGGGGTAGACAGAGAACTAGAGACAGTGGTATCAGAGAGGGCACCCCCCATGTGCCAGAATATTTGTATGCAGACCCCATGAAACCTATGCCATACCTCTACGAGTGTCTAGTCAGTCTTGTTCAATGCAGGTACCCCAAGCCTGAGCGAAGAGACCGAAGGGCGAAGCAGCAAGAGTATAGTGGAACAAGAAGGGAAGTAGAGACACATGCGTACTCCAGCACTGCTTGATGCTAGAAGCACCGGAGAGCGAAAGAGCAACCAGATGAAGCCGCAGCGGTAGGTGACCACCAGACTATCCATGCAGAGTCACCAGAGCATACACCCAGGACCATGCAGATCCCTAGAACACCTGGGACCTAATGGGGAGCTATCCCTACTCTCCCAGATTCACTTCTCAGTGGTCACCGCGGCTATGGGTCTGGAGTCACAAAAATGAACACTGACCCTCTATCCGACAATATGCGGGAAGCCCGTGCACAGAAAGTGGATGGGGCTTAGCCCCCTTTTTAATGGCTCTTCCTTGCACACGTCATGGGAGGGGTAGACCAAGAAGGATTGGCCAGGAAAGTTAGTCAATCCCAGGAGAAACAGGGGGATATAATCAGGAGACAGATACTGGAATTGTGGCTTTTTCTAGTGAGGTCAGAGATGGGGGGTGACCAAGAGACCAGCAGGTGGCAGCGGCGGCTTATGGGGCAGGTGAGGTATTGGCTTAGGGGTGGAAGTGGATCTGCAGTGTGACTGTGCGCGATTAAACAGAGAGGTTAGTATAAGTAGTGAATGTAAAACTTGCAACAGAGGGTGTTTGAGTAGATGGTGGGAGGAGAGTAGGAGTCGGAGGTGGACAGTAGTAGGAGGAGCACAGTAATAGTATGGAAAAGGAGAGTCACGATGTCAAGGAGGAATGGGGTGACAAGCAACATCAAAGGGTAAGATCAGGCGAAGTAAAAGACCAAAGGGATATCAGGAATGAGTGAACAGGAAGTAGTCATAGTAGAGAGGGAGAGGCGAGTGTGGATGTGCAAGGACAACCTGAGTCCAACCAGAGTATAGTAAGTGAAACACAATCCAAATTCCTGTTACAACACTAACAATTGGATAGAGTAGGGACAATTTGGAAGTCCCTGGTGGAAGTTAGACAGCCAACGGCTTAGTTCCCCATCTTAAGCATGTCAGTATATATCACTAACAAAAAACATTGTTAAAGGGACACTATGGTTAAGTTGCACTACTACAAACCTATCCCCTTTACTGAAAAAACAATGCTAAAGGAAGGGTCTGGTTACAGTGGCCTACTAAAAACCTATCAACTTCAGTGCAAACACGTTGGTGAAGGGACGTTATGCTTCAGTTGCCCTAAGAACAACCTAGCAACTTCAGTGCACAAACTTTTGTTACAGGAATCTTACAGCTACTTTTCACTAACACCAACAACCTATCCATACTATGCTTACAAGTAAAACCGAAAACCCCCTGAAATTTGCCAGTTATGGTAAGATAAGCAACAATAACTTGCGCCACCACTGTGCACTGCTAAGACTTACACCCTGACATCAAAGATGACATCACGCCCGGCTGTATGAGGCCCACTGGAAAACAAGGAACAGCAACCTGCAGTGTAACATGGGCGTGTTAAATGTTGCATTAATTTGATTGATGTGTTGCTTGCCTTTCCATGCCCCGTGAAACATACACACAGTCTATGCATTGAGCACTGTGACGAAAAGAGTCAAGAGTTCGCCTGCGGGTCGTACAGTTGAAGAAAACATGTAACTGCAGGTGAGACAGTTTGTAGTGAGTCTGCAAAATGGCAAAGCTGGTGCAGCTTGGACACGCACAGACTAGTGAATGTAAATGCAAGTAAGCAAACAGCAGAATGTTTAGAGCGCAAACAATGTCAGTGGTGGTTAGAAAAGTACTGTAGCTGCATGGGTCGCACTGAATAATTTTCTTCCTGCTCCACGTAATGAAGCTGTGTTTTGCGTTGTTGTAAACATTCTTGTATTCCAGAATGTATGCATCTCTGTGAACGCTACTCCTGTGGCTAATAGGGTAGCATGAAGTGTTTGAACTGCATGTGATGACAACTGAAATGGAAGCACAAGGGACCAGTGTGCAGTCTACCGCCCTTCCAAAATTGCAGTAGGGTACTTTCATGTACAGCATTTTCCACATCTACTGCGGCCAACAACAGGGGCACTCCTGTAGGGCAGCGGAGCTATAAAACATCCTTGTAGACCATATGCCGTGCTACAGACCCTTACCCTGCAAAGGGCACTGTATTGTGCATGTACTGCAACGCGCTACTCTACAGAGGTAAGGTACTTGGAAGTGCGTGGGAAGGGTCCGTCCGGGAGCATGATAATGACTGGTAGAAGGGTCCGTCCGGGAGCATGATAATGACTGGTACCTATGTAAGTGAGGGCCACCCAATAATGCCGTCTCTCGGCACGTCCCCTATGGTATCCATGCAGGTGCTACCCCTTCCGTACCGGGCCTTTCCTGCCATTCCTTCTGTGGCATGTGTTAGAAGACCAAAATAAATGGAAATTAACTGGGAAAGGAAAAAAGGGAAATAAAGAAAGCACCTTTCAGAGATACACAATAGAATTGCCAATGAACGGATTCCGGACGGGAGGCATGGCACTGTGCAAAACACTGTACTTGAATCGGTTGGAAAGGGGTGCTCTGTAGAAAGAGGTTTCTTTATGTGTGCATAGCATTTTGAAGAGTTGTAGTGCGCAACACTTACTACAAAAACGACTTTCAAGAACGGCTCCAAAGCAATTTCGATGGGGTGTGCAGAAATCAAGATGGCAGGCATAGTAAGATGAACATTATTGCTGGGGAAAACTGTTTGTGCTGTGAAACGTCATATTGCTATGTCTGAAGTACACCATTGGCACATGTCGTAGAAAGGCACAAATACACTTCTTTGCAATGTACCACGCTTTCTCCATTTGCAGACCAAATGAAAAATAACGCAGCCACATCGGTGTCTGCATATGCGGTAGAAAGTTATGCAGGAGAACGAAAATAGACGCATGACCTGAGCAAGTGCCTCCTTCATCGCAAACGGCACTGAAACATGTTGTGCAATTTTCCCTCCACAACGAACAATAATGTCGGCATGATTGCGCGTTTCCAAAGTGTCACACAGACAAACCAAAATCAGTCACCTCATTGTAGGTACTCCATAGCACTACACATCCACGTGATAGATTCCAAAATGAGCAGCCATCAATGTATTTCGAACTCCCCCCAAAACATGCACGCTGTAGCTTGGAAACACACAGCCATAACTGCGTCCTGTACATTTCTGTCGACAAATAGACCGTGTATCACAGTCTGTCCGTACACACCACACCCAGAAACCTTATTGACCAATCCGGTAGCCTCTACAAGCCCATTTCTATGGCTGTCATCTGCAAAAAGGGGCGTATCTAACACGTAACACCCTACAACTATCGCGATATTCGCGGACTTCATGCTGTGCGCATACTGGAGTGGGGGAATAACTTTCAACCAGGGTAGGTGACGTTAATAGTTGTGGAGACTCTTAAAAGAGCCTTTTTTGTTTTTGAGGTGCTTCCATAGAAACACCTTTTTTTGCAGTTTAAGTCTTTTTGTGTTTTGTACGTCAGCTCACATTCTACAATAGGGTCTTCAGTGCAGCCTGTAGATTGTGAAACAACATGTCATTGCCACTAGTCGACAAAGACATGCCATTTCCTTCAAAAAAGGTATGTATATATCGAGAACAAATATTCTCATTCTCACAGGAGAACATCCCAGCAGCACTCAAGAAGTCACACATGCTTCTGTTGATGAGACCCCTTCTGACATCTGGCTGGCGACAGGAATCATTGGAATAGTCCCATACTATTCTCAGTGGTGTACATGAGAAAAGCACCTTGGCAGTGGGAAAAATGCGCTGCACTGCTTTCATCATCTTCTTCAATTGACGCCACAAATGGGAACAAGGCATGGAACCCAAAAAGAAGGCTCCAAAGTGCACGATCGCAACATGTACACAGTTGCGGAAGTGGTCATGGTCGACATCCTACAAGCACTCTGCCGAAACAGCACGCTTCGACACTGCATCACAAAAGCTCCACTCCCTCCAAACCAAAATTTCCACAAAAGCCTTCTTGGAGGGCATACACAAACCCATCTTCCACAAAGGCATCACCCATGATGAAATCTGTGTGTCTTGCCAGGTTTGCCATCCGCACTACACAAAGTAATGGAAAAAATGATTGCCGCCCTTTCCTGTGATGCACACCGTGAGCACCTGATTGGACAATCCCCACAAGCCCATTTCCATTGGCCAGCAAGGTGAGGAGCGCAGAATGTGGCACGTGCTCTTCCCCAAGTACCACGGGGGCCGCTCCCCAGTGAAGAAGGAGGAGTCCTTCTTCCTATTGGTGCCCTTGCCTGTGACGCACACCCTAAGCACCTGATTGGACAATGCCCACAGTCCCATTTCCCTATGAGGGGCAAACCATTTGAAATACACATGGTGGCATGTGGCTCTCTATTGTGCAACAGGGGCAATGATGTACACCATATGCTAATTTACGCATAGCAGCTCACTTCTGCTGCTCTACCAAGTCTTCAAAGCCTTCCACAACCATTGTGTAAAAGTCACCAACTTCAAATGCATGCAGAGTGACAACTGCATGGCTGCATTATGTTGTGGTGAAGGCCTAGACTGTTGGGTGCAGGTGTGGTGAACGGTATGTAGGAGGCTGTGTACATTGGCCATATTTTACATGTGTGCTGCTAAGCACGATCTTTTATGCTACAATATCTTTCAGCACTTACTAAAGCAAGGGTCTTATAAGGGCCTAACCATAGCAAACGCAAATGGTGACATGTGGCTCCATATTGTGCAACAGGGGCAATGATGTGCACCGTATGCTAATGTACGCATAGCAGCTCAGTTCTGCTGCTCTAACAAATCTACAATGTCCTCCACACCCATTGCGTAAAAGTCACCTACTTGACATGCATGCAGACTGACAAGTGCATGACTGCATTATATTGTGGTGGCTGTGATGAAGGCCTAGGCTGTTGGATGCATAGCTTACGTAATTCGGCCATGCACCCAACAGTCTAAGCCTTGCCCACACCCACCACAACATAACAAAGCTTTGCAGGTGAACATGGCGGCTTTCTTGTAACCCTTAAATAAGCCTTCTTACGCTCCGTTTACAGCGCCTCGATGCCCACGGGCTGTAGTGCGCTCTACAAATGCAAAAAATAAATTAATAAATGTAGCCATTTGGCACAATTCAGAAAGGCAATATAGGCACCAGCACTTCTACCCAACCTCTGCACCCTAAAGCAGGAATGCAAGCACACATGTTCCACTTACTGTAGTGCACAAACATACCACAGTGTTTGGCACCGCTACCCACTGCCATTCAGAAACCATTGTAATAATGCCAACCAAACAACACAATCTTCACAACTTTGGTCCTGCTCTCCACACTCTACTATGTGCATACAAGCAATATTGCATAGTGCACTGCAACACTTACTAATCTGTGCAATGCACAATACGCAAGCAAATAAGAACCAGTTGCATCGTCACCTCTTCCATATGTACACTTCTCCATTAGTGCACCCAGTGGAGACACTAAATTAGTGCACCGAGTGGATACACAACACGACTGGTCAATGCAGCATCTCCACCCATACACCGACAACTGTAGGATGTTCTACCGATCACCGCAACCATGCAACCAACAATGTGTGCAATGCAGCCAAACCTTCTGTTACCTACCTTATAGATATAGCAATTGCTATAATAGGGACACCCTAAATTTGTCCTTTTTAGTCATTTGTTTGATTCCATGTATTTTTAACTCTGCCCCCCTCACCTTCTTGTGCTACACCCAGTTGTTGACCTGCCCTATTACTTTAGCTCCTTCCACAATGGAACAGGTCCTCAGTTTTTCAGAAGAAGAAACCGCAGACATCATCCAGGGCCCCACCCTTTCCAATCTAGATGGGGCCCAACAGCATTTAGCCGCCACAGCATCTGGCGATGATTTACTCAAACTCAAGAAAAAATGTTTCCGGACAGAGGTCCATGGACATTTCTTAAGAGAGTATTTAAGAGTCAATATGGTCCCACTAGGACTCATAGTTCGTAATGAACCGGCGTTGTTCTTAGAAGATAAAGAATACATGATCGGCTTTAGCAAAATATCCACCAAATGTTCAAGAGACCTAATGGTGCTAACCATCAGCACAGCACAAAGAATCCATGCCAAAATTAAAATCGAATTGGCAACGGAAGAAGAAAAATTCTTCACCAATGAGGACTTACAAAACGCTAGGGAGAAATTAAAGGAGATTAACACAGGATTTGATCAATTCATGGCTTCAACCTCAGAGAAAAAGCACAAAAAGTTAACCAAAGACATCCAAAACTTCAAGATTGCAAAACATACATCCATACCTGGCACCAGATTACAAGGATAGAAAAGACAGAGAAAAAGCGGCTAACCAAACTAGTCCCAATAGGGGAAGAAGAAAGAGGGTCACGTTCTCTGAAACTTCAAGCTCAGGGTCCTCTGACAGATCACCTCAAAACTCAGGGAGACAGCAATCCGGAGGCCAACTTGCACCACTACCTCCTCAGGTTCCTTTTTTAGGGCGGGGGGCCCCAGAGGTCGTTACTGGGGTCCACCACTACCGATACAAATGCCCTACTACCCCTACAATTATCAACAGTGGGGCCAACCAGGACGGCGACGACGCAACCAATGGAGGTCCTAGAGAACATTCCAATTTTCAATCTATCAGGCCTTGAACTTACTAGGGCGGAGAGTGCGGTCTTGGCTAAAGGTCTCTCCTTTGTACCCTCTAATAGAACAAACTGGTTCAATCTCGACCAAGAAATATCCACTTTCTTTAGGACAGTAAGACGCAAATTCTACTTCAAAGATAAGGAACCAGGAGAACATGAAGAGGACTCGGGCCTTCGGGTACCCTCCAACTTCAACCCAAGAGAAAATGAAATATCACCTTCAATTATAGCCTTTGAAAAGTGCTTTAAGAAAGAAATAACCAAACTCCAATACCAACAGGAACAAAAGAAACAAAACCTATCTGCTGAAGAGCACAAAGCACTGAAAAGCCTTTCCACGAATAAACAGATTGTTATAAAAATAGCAGACAAAGGAGGCGGAATAGTTATTCAAAACATTGACCAGTACAAGAGTATGGTTAAAAAACTCTTGGATATTCCAACTAACTACAAGAAATTGAAAAAGGATCCCTCACTGGAAATAAAAACTAAATTTCAGGAGAGCGTGATCTTTGCATCAGAACATGGATGGATTACTGAAAAGGAGGAGATCTTCCTCACCACATCAGAAGGCAGAACACCTGCCTTTTATGCACTCCCCAAAATTCATAAGAATCAACATCACCCTCCGGGAAGGCCCATTGTATCCGGTTGTGGCTCTATTCTCGAACCAATCTGCAAGTTTGTGGATTATTTTTTTGAAACCCCTGAGTCAGGAGACACCCACCTACCTACGGGACACGATGGCTACTATCTCCATCTTTGAAAATCAGCCTTTTGTTCCCACAGAAGAAACACTAGTAACAATGGACATCACTAGCTTATATACTAGCATCCCACAAGATTCTGCCATAGAATGCATTAGACAGCACCTTACACACAACATGAAACAGACTCGAGTACCTACTAACTTTATAGTAGAACTACTTGAACTGGCCCTCCGTAACAACTTTTTCACATTTGATGAGACCTTTTACCTTCAAGTGAGCGGTACCGCTATGGGTGCCGCATTCGCACCCAGCCTGGCAGTAATTTTTATGTCAGAATACGAACAACAGCTCATTCTTCACACCAACAATCCTTTCCGTGACAAAATCTCACGGTGGTTCCGCTATATTGACAATATCATCTTCATTTGGCAGGAGAATGGAACCTCTTTGGATAACTTTTTGAAATGGGTGAATGATCAAACCAGCGAAATCCAGTTTACTCTGGAGAAAAGCAACCAAAGTATTAACTTTTTGGATTTAACCATTTCGGTCAAGAAGAACAAATTAATCTGCTCCCTATTTAGAAAGGAAACTGACCGTAATACTCTCCTTCATTATAGGAGTTTTCACCCCAATAACCTTAGAAACAACCTACCATTCGGACAATTCTTAAGGTTAAGGCGTAACTGCACAGAGTTGGAATAATATAAGGCGAATGCATCTGTACTTGAGACCAAACTGCGAAATAGAGGATACCCCAAATAACTGGTCAATAACACAAGGAAAAGAGTCCAGTATATACCACGAGAAAACCTCCTCTCACCAAGAACACAGAATCCGGACACGGGACAACAGATGACATGTGTGACCACCTTTGGCCCGGACTCTACTCATGTAAAGGCCACCATCAAGACATTCTGGCCCCTTATACAAATCAGTCTACCTGATGAACCATTACCACGGATGGCACTAAAACGGGGAAAAAATCTAAAAGATATACTCACCCACTCAAGACTCAATAAAAAATCACAAAGATCAGAAATTTGGAGTATGCGTGAGATCGTGGGACACCACCCATGCGGAGCCTGTAATGTGTGCAAACTAACTAAAAGAACTACATCCTTCAAGATTGGGGAACGAGATAGGCAGATAAAACACTTCTCGAATTGCAAAACTCCCAACGTCATTTATGTTATTGAATGTCCATGCGGAATGAGATATGTTGGCCAGACAAAACGACAAGTTAACTAATGGATAGGGGAACATAGGTCACGTATCCGGTGCAGGGTACACACAGCACCCCTAGTTTCACACAACATTGAACATCAACATGGAGTAGACGACATGAAATGGTGGGTTGTCGATACCATCCTCAATAATACCAACACCACCAATGCACTTAACCACAAAGAAGCATGGTGGATCTTTAAACTAAAAGCAACCACTAGAGGCCTCAATGAGGCGGTGCCGATGAACTATAGCTAAAGCTTACCTTTCCCCAGACCACCGCTACAATCAAAGTATACACCTAAAGGGTCAATGTAGTTTTACAGAATACATCTACTTTGCTTAATGTGCCACTTTATTACTTGCCTCACGCTAGTACATTCCTCGGCTCTCATTTTTTGCACTCAGTGTACTAAATGCATTAAATGATAAAATGACAACAATATATGAGGATTTAGACTCTAGGCATCTGTCTTTGTAACCCCTGATGTCTTCTTGCCGTCTGTACATTTGTGTATATTTTGTTGTACATCCTTTTGTGACCCATATACGCCTTGATACAACCTTATGTACATACAAGATGCATGTTGCATAACTGTTTGAGTCTTCTACAATATTCACCTGCTGCTTTGTAGAACACAGTGCACACCGATTTCATACATCAGTGTCCTCTGATTTTTCTCATACACTTACGGCACAGCACTCCGGCCGAACCGCTGAGTTAGCCGCCCAACATTTCATTTTATTTAATTTTCTATCTTTACATCGTCCTCCCTAATCTACAGCCACACATTGAGATGGCCCACAACATGCGCTCGCTATTCGCAATAGGCCGCTGTCTGTACCTCTTCAGATTAGACTCCACGTACAACACAAGTGTCCTCCATAGCTTCCATGACAACCACAATGTCGACACTTCTGAGCATGTGCGTAACAAGGTACACATTACACCTGCACATGCGCAGATCCGAGTGTCTACGCTTCTGCACATGCGCATTGTCCTCTAGTACACAGCTCCTTCTGTTTATGTCAGTTCGAGTGCAGCATTCATGGCTGCCACAGCGAACTGCAGATGCTCCATCAGCGGGACCGCGTCTAATTCAGGTAACAATGATGCCTCTTCTACATAGGACCTTTGCTACCTCGATACAGTGGCCCAACTTGCACAGGGCCCACAACATGCCACTTTCGACCGGCCCGCCTGCTGATTCTCGTTTCTTCTTCTGTTTTCTTCTTTCCTTCTTTGTTTAGTGGGTTACTTCGCATCCACTTTCTAGGTATATGCAGCTGCTTCATCTGCCTGCAATCTGTAGTTGACAGCACGTAGCTACCCCTCACTGCCAGCATCTCAGCACTGGCCCACAGCGTTCTTACACGCTTCCAGGACACCTCCATAATTTACCGACCTAGAAGAACAGGTAATTTGTAGTTTAACACCTGGGGACTGGATCATTTCGGTGGTGATTTTGCACACTTTGAACCAAAAAAAATATATATATTTTTATACACTTGTATTCATATTTGGTACTCATCCAGGCTGCATACGGGTTAAAACCATTTACATGTTCCTATCTCTGTCTTAGGAACATACCAGCGTTTGCTCCCCAGACCCTACACCAAGGCCATTTTCTCACTGTCCAGCAACAGTGAAAGTTGAACCTCACCTTCAACCTTAATCCATTCAGGTAGGTCTCTGGCTAGCACAAGCCACAAGTTTGAGTTTCAACTCTCTTTAACAGCCGGGGGGGCGTTTCAATTTTAATTAAATTGTCCTTTGTTTTTATGACATGCGAATATCCCGTTGTGCTTTTTGTAACAACACTATAGTGACTTTATTACACTAAAACCATCTTCACTTGATTCCTCCTTGTAGGGAGACTGGACTGGGTTTTTCACCCTTGAAGAAGGCGTTTTTCGCCGAAACGTCACGGGACCACACACCATCTGGCTCAGATATGCCTGTCCCCACACACCATCTGATCAATATCTAGACGTATTGTATTTATACCCCGGCTAATCATGAGTATACAATGTCTTTGATATTCAGCATGTCGATTGAGATAATCTTTGCAGAAAATTAAAATGCAAATTGAAGTAAATATATGTGGCGGGACGCCACCATTTTGTTTAAAAAAAAAAAAAAACACACACACAAAGCAACAATGTGGCCCTGACTTTCAACCAGTGGACAAACCTTTTCAACCAAGGTATCCTTCCTTTCCTCTCCTTCCCCCAGAAGCTCACTGTCTTCAGAGCCCTGGTTCTCTCGAAGCTGGACTACTGTAACAGCCTCTATCTAAATCTGCCTGCCTCTACTCTCCGCCCTCTGCAACTCATCCAGAACAGGACTGTGAGACTTGTCCTTGGCCTCAAGCCCAGGGACCGTATCTCTCCAGGACTGAAATCGCTTCACTGGCTCCCTGTGGCTGCGAGGATTAAGTTCAAAACCCTCTGCATTGTCCACAGGGCCTTCTGGGGCCTGGGGCCAAATTACCTTCAACTCTCCCTTCCTAAATATCTTCCTTCTCGAGCACTTCGCTCTTCCGCCTCCAACTCCCTCAGGGTCAGCCGCTTCTCCAAGCAACGAGTTGGGGGGAGATCTCTCTCCGCAGCAGGGGCCTCCCTCTGGAACAGCCTTCCTGCCCCCCTGAACCTTGAGGAGAACCATCTCCGGTTCTGGAAGCACCTCAAAACCTTCCTCTTTGCTTCTGCTTTCTCTCTCCCTCTCCCCTGCTAAATCACTGAAACTGTACTGAACCAGCAACTGGGCCACTCACCAATCTCGGTCCTTGGCCCAGCCACTCTCCCCTGCACTGCCTTCCTGGCAACCCCTGCACTGCGGGACTGTCTCTGTATCCCTACAGGCCCCCTTCCCAGCACTTGTCTGCACTTATCTTGCACTTGCCACCAGCTGGCCCTTATTATTTATCTTGTTCATTACTAACCCTGTACTGCACTTTCCCCTCTCCCTTTCCCCCTTGCACTTTTCCCGTCCCCCTTACCCATGCACTTGCACAATCTGAATGACACCTGGCCTAGTAGGATCGTTGTCTGTCTCCCTTTGTTCCCCCTCCCTGACTCGTCGCGCCTTGAAACACTTGTGTATAGGCGCGTTACAAATGCCTTATCATATCATATCATATCAATGGACATACGTTTCTATGCAAGGGCTGCAGCCATGCATTAAAGGGGCTATGGACTTACCACACACAGCACACCATAATACACCCTATCTGTAAATGTTAATGTCTTGTGGAATGCACTCTGCTTCTGCAAATGTGCCTGCCACCACTCATCACAGAAAGTCATTGCTGCTGCATCTTGCATGCCATAACGAAGGCTGCCTGCAATGACCACACAAGATTGTTGCCTGTGGAGGTAACCGCGAAGTGTCGTAGTATGCACGAATACCGCTGGTACCCCACCGTCTTCTTCTAATGAGATATATCACTTGAAGCACTTCTCACTCTCCCATGCTTTCCATCCCTTCTTCCCACAACCAGATGCCGTAAACTATGTTTTGAGTCCCTTTCGCCACTGCATTTTCCTCCGATACAACATGGCGCCTTTATGGAAAACTTTTGACACACATCACGTCACGTCACTGCACACTGCGTTGCAATAAAAAATGTGCCCGCGTGGCGAACAGGGAAATGGGACGACGGAGCGGAGCCAGACATGACTAATTTTAGTGGGCACACTACTACGTACAAGAGGCCCAGCATGCACACAATGGCTTAGAGCCTTGGCACACACACCCAACACTATCCTCCGATACAGCATGGCGGCGTTTCCCAAAAACGTTGACACACAGCACGCTTGCCTCCAGCCAACCACTGGCCGCGTCCAATGTTCGCATACATCTCGCCAATGACACTTCGGTCCGCAAAGCGAACAGGGAAATGGGTCTGCAGAGCGGACCCAGATATCACAAATTCTTTGAGACGTACATTTCAGTTTTTTGCAACAAAAGTACTCGTAGGATTTCCACCACATACAAAAGCACGCCTTCTGACCCAAGCCCCCGCCCCTGCCGCAAATTTGGTGAAAATCCGTCCAGCCGTTCAGCCTGTAGTTGTGCGCAATGTTTTTCCCCATTCAGTCTTTGGGGGGAAAAGAAATGTTGGGGACCGCCCCCCTATAACTTTGCCCCCCTGCACGAAACTTCACCCAACTTGGCGTAAGGATTCAGAGCCGCGATATACTTCTTTGGCAAAGTTTGGTGACGATTCCTAAAAAGTTATAAGCTGCCGAAAATATGGTCTTTCGATGGGTTTAGCAACTTAACCATAACTACACGCCCGCTATTGCATGCTGTGTAATTATATATCACTACAAAAAAACAAACTTTAAAGGGTACGTTATGATTAAGTTGTCCTACCAAAAACCTGTGCACTTCACTAAAAAGCAAATTCCCACCTCCCCACTATGGTTCAAAGTAAAACCGGAAAACCCCTGAAATTCGCCAATTATGGTAGACTACGTCACCATACCTGCCATCACCACTGTGCACTGCTAACACTAACACCCGGAACATGAAAGATGGAATCACAAATGTCATTGATGACATCACTGATGCCATCACTTGTTTAGCCCCTTTGTTTTTGTTCACTGCTATATATATATATATATATATATATATATATATATATATATATATATATATATATATATAATGTCCATTCAGTAAAACAACTTTGTTAAAGGGATGTTATACTTCACAGTGAAACCAAAAAACACTACACTTTCCCTAATTTTGGTAAACTAGGCAACCATAACTCGCACCACCTACGTTCACTGCTAAGACTAACACCCAGGACATCAAAGACGACATCTAAAATGTCATTCATGACATCACTGATGACATCACATGTGTACTACCCTCATTTTTTATTTACTGACATATGTAAGCCAGGTGCCTTTCTTCACTATCAGCCTGGACGTGAAAAGGTTAAAAGTGCTATATTTGTAGGTGTAAGCCTTCTCATATGTTCCTAAAATACTTTCCTTAGGGTACAATGACATGATATCATACATATACATAGGATAAGAAGGAAATCTGAAACACAGCAATTTTTTCTGTGCTTGAAGGTAATGTGGACGGTTATGAATAGTTTCTGGTAATACAGCAGGTTTTTTTGTCTACGTTACAATCCCTGTATATGCTTCTATTGGTATACATTGTGGTCTCTTTGTGTTTTGTGAGTAATAGTACAATTATGCAGTAAGGGAAGCATTCGTAGATGTTTATGTAGCACAGTATTCAAAAATCTGGAATAGAAGCATATATCAGTGTAGACAGTGGACGGACGCAGTAGGACGAAGGGAAATAACATCGAAATAGTAAGTGAAGGTCATTTTTTTGTATGTGTGTGTATTTTTTTTTGGTATGTGGTCCAGAAATAATAATGCCTTTCTGTTGTTTTGACAGAAATGACGAGTACTTTGGAGTGGTTGGAACGGTACTTTCCGCATGGGGAAATGTCGGAAGAGAGCGATAACAATGGTACACACTACTCTGCATATGCAAAGTAATGGTCAGTATTTTATGGCCATTTAATAGATATATATTTATTTTTTACAGACCAGGAAAGAAAAGAAGAAAGGCCAACAAATGACACAGGAGAAGACAGGATCAAAAGGATTGAATTGAAAATGGACACATTGAATGAGAATTTTAAAAGTTTAAGGGAGTTTGTGGAAGACTGTGTGAGAGGAAAAGTATGTTACCGCTGTCCCACCTGTACCTGCCCCCATTCTCCATTCCCTAGTGAACCATCCCCAAAACTTCAGGAAGAAAATAGACGTTTCGTCGAAAATAGACGATGTTTCGACGAAACATCCATCCCTCCTTCCCCTCACAAATCTTCCCCTCATAACCAGGCCGTGTTGAATCCTAATTCCCCTATATTTGTGTCAGTATCTGCTTCCCCAGGTTTTTCTTTGGAATGAAGTTTGTGTGTGTGTTTGGAATGTTTTTGTATAGTAGTTGTAGTTAAAGAGTTTGAGGAATCATTTTTTTTTTAAAAAGACTTAAAATGTTTACGAACAGCGCGCCTGTTCGACCGATCCGAAAGCAAGGGAATGTGCATGTTGTAAAGGCAGTACACCTACCCTTACTAATGTCAAGCAAGATGGAGTTGATGTTTGACCACACCATCTTTGCAAGTTGTGCGTACATAAACAGAAAGGAGCGTCCTAAGGAGATTATACCTTGGCGTACCGCTTACAAATGAGATAAAACATGTTCGTAGAACACACCAGGTGCCGGGATGGCAGTAAATGAGCAAAATGGGAGTGTGTTAAGGACAGTATACCTGCCGTATTGTCTGCAGCCAAGATGGTGCCGTCCATAGAACAGGCGCAGTGGCTGGCAAGGTCATAGTCAAACAAAATGGAGTTGTCCTAAGGACACTGGAACTGACCGTACAGTGAGCATATCATGTACGCACATGCACAGTACAACTATAAGTACATCGAACATCGCGCCTGACCCTAACTGTCCGTCTCACTTGTGTCGCACTTTGAATTAGTTTGAGAACCCGAACACTGTCCTTAGGACACTTGCGCGCATGCGCGTTTGTTAGTCTGCATTTGCTGTCCAGCGGACACCCATTTCTGTCGTGGATGTGTTCAGGACATCATCATGTGATTGCACCCACGCTGAGCATGTGGACTCATTTGCGCAGTTTGTGTGCTTCCGCAACAGTACAAAAGGAACCTATGCACACAAGGCAAAATATTGTACAGTCTAAAAATATAATTTCACATATTCCAGACAATAGCTTATCTGAGGACATGTGTGAAATTTTCGGAACGCTTTTCAGTGATGAAGATGGTCACGAGGCGCACCCCTCCACCCTATAAATGGCCACACCCCTGAGCGCATCTTCATTGTCCTGCTAGCTATAGCCGATTGAGGTGTACTGCCTTTACTGCTGTAGTGACCAAAAGGAAAGTAATTGGTATGGCATCCATGGCTGCTGTTGCTTCATTATCCTCTGCACCAACCTCAAACCCGCTACCACCACCACCTCCCCAAGGGCCTGCAGAGAGGTATACGGGTGAGGATGTAGAGATCGAGGAAGAAGAGAATGAGGTGAAGGAACTCTGCACTACAAGCACTGGCCGGGAGTCGTGGGTGTGGCGGTTGTTTTCCATTTATGGGAACGTACCAAAAGCACGTGCGAACCTGGTGAGGTGTAACCAGTTTATAACACTCAAAACAACAGAAGGTAAAGTTATTATAAGTTATTCCTGTAGCTAGATCCCTAGCCAACAACTAAATCTCCCTATCTGTGAATAATCTCTGGCCATTAAGTAGGGTCCCTAGTTAGTGCTGTTGGGCCGACTACAAAAGGTGTCGAGATCTTCTCCCTGTACTCTCTAAAAACACTTTCCTGGTGTCTGGTATGTGCACACAGGTTGGAGGTCGATTCTTGAATTTTAATATGTCGCCCCCAGTTCGTGTGTCTTATCGTTAAAAAAACAAGTGCTAATCCCAGAGTATCTGGATGAATGGCCAGATAACAATGGGGAAAGAATTTTCGTTTAAAAACTATGTGGAAAGTGAAGATATTAATTCTTCATAACTCCCAAAGGTTTCAGATTTGAACCGCAAATTGTGTGGATAACAAATTAAGTTTCCTTGAGACAATCCCTTTGTTTTTCTTTGGAAAGGGAGTGTGGGTCTGGGTTACCCTCCAGGCCTCTTATATGGTCAACCGGTTTCAGCGGGATTCTTGAGTTGCCGCTTTCTTCAGGACGAATACTTCAAGTTGAGGTATCCTGAACAGTGTCTTCAACACTGTTAGATGGTAGAGGGTGTCCAAGGTTTGATAGGGTAATTACTTCCTAGTCCTCTGTGTTGTAGTTCAAGGGTAACGGCTTGATTTTTCGGTGATGTCCAATTTATAGCCAAAATGCTAGCAAGGTTGGTCTTATTTCATCCTTTCTTCTGGATATTATCCCTCCATTCATCGGTTTGTTCCTTCCCGGATCGAATCGTATCCTGGATACGATTCGATCCGGGAAGGAACAAACCGATGAATGGAGGGATAATATCCAGAAGAAAGGATGAAATAAGACCAACCTTGCTAGCATTTTGGCTATAAATTGGACATCACCGAAAAATCAAGCCGTTACCCTTGAACTACAACACAGAGGACTAGGAAGTAATTACCCTATCAAACCTTGGACACCCTCTACCATCTAACAGTGTTGAAGACACTGTTCAGGATACCTCAACTTGAAGTATTCGTCCTGAAGAAAGCGGCAACTCAAGAATCCCGCTGAAACCGGTTGACCATATAAGAGGCCTGGAGGGTAACCCAGACCCACACTCCCTTTCCAAAGAAAAACAAAGGGATTGTCTCAAGGAAACTTAATTTGTTATCCACACAATTTGCGGTTCAAATCTGAAACCTTTGGGAGTTATGAAGAATTAATATCTTCACTTTCCACATAGTTTTTAAACGAAAATTCTTTCCCCATTGTTATCTGGCCATTCATCCAGATACTCTGGGATTAGCACTTGTTTTTTTAACGATAAGACACACGAACTGGGGGCGACATATTAAAATTCAAGAATCGACCTCCAACCTGTGTGCACATACCAGACACCAGGAAAGTGTTTTTAGAGAGTACAGGGAGAAGATCTCGACACCTTTTGTAGTCGGCCCAACAGCACTAACTAGGGACCCTACTTAATGGCCAGAGATTATTCACAGATAAGGAGATTTAGTTGTTGGCTAGGGATCTAGCTACAGGAATAACTTATAATAACTTTACCTTCTGTTGTTTTGAGTGTTATAAACGATTGGCATAAACAGGAGGGAACCGCCCTATAACTCCTCTTTGTGGTTACTTATTCTTCTGGAGGTGTAACCAGTGCCAGGTGGTGCTAAGTCGCGGGAGACTTGGTGCATACAGCTTTGGTACGACAACCATGAAGCAACACCTCACTTTGTTCCATAGTGCGGATATTCGCAAGGTGGTGCCATGTGAAGAGCTTAGTCGATCGAGTTCCACCACGGCATCCTTTGTGTCCGATCCTGTCACCACAAGAGACACTCCTGTGGGGGAGCGCCTCCCTCCAGCTGCCTCACAAGCCATTTGCGATGCTGTTGACCCTTACCTTTCAAAGGTGACAATAGTGTTTATGTATTGGGACACAGTACTCTGCAGGGGGGAGAGTTTTCAAAGTGCTTTTGAGGCTACGGTCACAGAGCACCGGAAGATCTGCTCCTTACCCAAGTAAGGCTCACCCTATATCTTTCTCTGTCCACTTGCCCTTTCTTATCCCCGTGGTTGATGTCCCTTCCTTACCCTCCTTTGTCCTCCTCTCCTAGTGTGTAGTGTGGGCAAAAGCAGGAAAGTTGAAAACAACAAAAATTAAAAGTAATGGCTCTTTACAGAGCCGCCTTTCTCAGTTTAACAATAGAACTATCAAGTGACCAATGTAGGCCTCCGCGCATTCGTGAAAAAGTTCACAAACAGTCGAAGGACACACAAAAAAGGAGGGTGCAAGCGGAGCAAACCCAATGAAGTGGACGCTGGGAGTAAGTGGTGGCTCTGAAAAGAGCCTTTCAGTGGTGTGTTGTGTGGGTCAAAAACTGTGGATTGGAGAAAACGGATTGTCACATAGGTTATTGTGAATGCAAAAGAGGTCGCAATGCATTTTGTACATTGCGAAGAAAAATCTGATTGCCAGCATATGTCAGATGGACTCCATCTCTGCGGAAAATTAAAGAGCTGCGAAACAAAATGTTTTCATTGTGGAATGAGGACATGCCAACATCTCTTAGAAAGGCACAAACAGCCTTATTCACATTGCGTCTCGCTTTCTCCATTTGTGGACCAAATGCAGAAGAACGCAGCCATATTTGTCTTTGTGCAATACGGGAAAAAATTATTTGCCAATTTGGAAACATGTCCATGACCTTCGCAAGTCCTTCCTTCATTGCAAATTGCAAAGAAATTCCAGAGACATGGCCTAAACTATTGCCTCCGCAATGAATGATAAGTATATCTGGAGGGTGCTCTGTCAGTAAAGTAACACAGAGAGGTACCAAGTCCAGCCATCTCATTCCACGCACGCTATGCCAGTGCACTTCCACACGAGGAAATCCGAGATCTGCAGATAGACGGCAGCTTTCTGCATGCACCTTCAACCAATGTATCCATGAGTCTCCCAAAATCCAGATAATCTGTTTTCGAGCACGCAGAGCCATGGCTGTGTGGTCTCCTGTCAGGGAGAAGACGGTCTTACTGAATCTTGTCTTACTGAATCTCGTCGTTCAGAACACACCTACTGAACTTTATTGACCAATCCCTAGCTCCGCTCATTCTCATTTGCATGCGTCTCCACCCATTGGTGATATGCGCAGCCTGCAAACTACTGCCATATCCGCGGACATGTATAGGATCAGAGCGTGACGACGTTACATTAAAGTATTATTCCCCTTTTTCCCCTTTAAGGCGGGCTCTAAAAAGAGACATTTTTTTTGTTTTTGGGCAGATGCCTTACAGACATCTGTTATTTTGTTTATTTTTTTGTATTTTTTGTCCTTACTGTACTCCTACAACCATTACATAACCTTCTCTAAAGCAAGCCTTACATTCCAGAAGAACATGGCATTTCCCAAAGAAGATAGCGCAACACCATCTGCTAAAAAATAATCTGCATCACTTGGAACAATGTTATCGTGGCTGCAGAAAAACATACCAGCTCGTAACATGAAGGCACGCATGCCGCGATTGATGATACACCTCGCAATACTTTGATCTGGACAGAAAACATAATTGTTGTTCCATTTTACTCTAGGGAGTAAACCAGAAAAAAATACTTTTGTTGTTGGGACGATGTTCATGAGTGCTTCAACCAACTGTCCCTAATCTGCCAACAAAGTACGTGACCTCACATAGCTCAAATGGCAAGCACTGTAGTGCAAAATTACCACATGAGAAGTGGTCATCTTACGCATGTCTCTGCAAACTTGCAGAATTGCTGCAACATTGGCATCAGTGTCAGCGCTCCACACCACCTCCACTCGTCTCACATCAAAATGGTGTGCAACATGCCTACTCTCGGCATAGTGTTGTAAGCCATGGACAAAAATTTCTCCAAGCATGGCTATTTAGGGTGAAACTCGATTTTGCATTAGAAAATGTCGGAGTTGTGTATTGTGTACGGCCTTCAGTAATGCTACTTGCAATGTGATCGTATGAGAATAATAAGCTCTCCCGATTGCTGTGGTGACATCTCCCTCTGAGGGTCTTCCGATGTGTCGGCATTGTGCTTATAATTTGCAAGTAGAAACATTTTTCACATCTACCATTATGCCCTATTGCTTACAAACCTCTCTCCTATAGATAGTATACCTTTTAAAAAACAAGGCATTACCATAACCTTAAAATTGTTCTCAATTCAGAAGGACTTGCAAGTCACATATTGCAATTAACATACAAAGGCAGCACAGAGTGAAGTGAAATGCACACGTGCACTGGGTTGAAATATGAAGGGAGAATGCTCTGACGAAAGATGCACAATTAATGTGTGCAGTATCATCACTGCTGTAAACACACAAAGTAATTAATGTTTTTTTTTCAATCACAGTTAAGACTACTCTCCTGAGAATCAACAGCATCTACACTGCAAACGACATATCCGAAGAAACCTGGTCATTTCGCAAAAATAAGTAAGCACAGTACTAACTTTATATTGTAACTATTCCTCAAAGAGGCTGCGTGGGTTATTTGTTTAATTTGTATACCACAGGAAACATTGATTTCTGAACCATTCTACCTCCAAATACCCATTTATTAAACAGAGAATAACAGGCAGAATGGCTCACAAATCCCTGTGTGTTTGGAACTCAAATAACTTACAGCATCATTAGAAAGTTAGTTCTAGAAAAGAAGTTGCTGTTTCAAGTTTATGGCATTTTGTTTACTAATAATGCTTCTCGTCACCACTAGGCCACTTTGTACTCTCATCTGAAGCACATTGAAGTAGTATACAAACAGTAAAATAGCCTTACCAAATCATTGTAAGAGTCCAATGCACATTCACACACCATGACAAAGAGCTTCCCCATCAGCATGCATACAGCACACATACATTGAACAACAGACCAAAGCATGCCTTCTTTTTTCAACAGATACCAATGAATGCCTACCAAAAAGGAACTTCGTAGAAAGTAACGCAGAAGTAGAGCAAATAAAAATAAAAGTGTTCAATCAAAGCATCCATCTGTAGTAGAGCTTGGAACAAACCAGCTAATGGAGTTGTTTAGCAAAACAAAGGAAGCTTCAACTACCGAAACTTTACCTCCTCCATCAAAATGTGTCACAAAACATAAAAAGCGTGGCAAAAAAACGGCTACCAGTACAGCTAACAATGCTCCTAATAATCCTGATATAGTAACAAGAACCCACAGTAAAAAAAAGTATTTTAGCAAAAATGTTTCATCACAGAGTGCTTCAGAATCTACTAAGAAGAGGACCGAAATCATCCTCACCCCTTAAAACCTACCGTAGAAAGTTAATCCTACAAGCTCTCGTGGACAGTGCAATCCTTCTCAAAAGGAAGCTGTTTATATTAGTGTTAAGTAGGATGAAATCACTAACAAAACTAAGTACCAAACTACAAAAGAAACTCAGCAATAAACGGAATGTGAACAAAAATAATTTTTTAAATGTTTGTTGAGGTGAATGGAGTCACACGACAACCACAGAACCATATTTTAATGAAGAAGCATAAAAACAAAATCAAACAAACACAATTGCCATCCATAGCAGTGGACGAGGGTATGAGAAAATCAATAGTACCATCATGGAACAAGAAACACTGCTTACAAAAGTATCCCCTGAAAACTCAGAATTACATCTCGATTCGACAGAACCACACCGTCCAGTATACAAATGGCCGTGCACATCAATGTGTGCCATTCCAAACAAAGCTTCCAAATCTTTACGTCAGTTCCTCAATCTGTATGTAAAAGGGAAAGACAAAAGTAAAATGAAAGTGCTGCAAAATATGGATATTTGTACAGTGCGCAAATACACAGGATTACAAGAACATTCATTAGCCTGCATTTCTGGGCCTATTTGCAAAAGCACCTTCCATGACATCTAAAGGATATCAGTACATCATTCAAATGTAAGAAATCTAGTGTATAAAATATACTATGCAAAAAGTCCAGCTTCAGAATTAGGCAATTTAAATAACACTCTTCTGCATGGTACACCCAAATACTTACAAGAAGAAATGGACCATATTCAGAGAAAGTATTTTGGAAGTGAAAGCCACTTACAAAATGCAATAGTTTTAGAGCATAGTACCAACAAATCTGCACATAGCAACCTTCTATTACACACATACAGAAAAGAAATACTAAAATTTAAAAGGGCATCGTCTGAAGTACCAAACCATGTGTGTGTGTGTTGCCGCAGAACGTTTTATAAAAGGAACACAAAAAATGTGGACATAGCATACAAAATAGAAGACAATGAAGATTCCAAATGGTTTGAATTAGCTCTCTACCTTTTAGCAGAAAACAAATATGAACTAACTGAACACCTAATATGTTACAGTTACTGTACTACAAAATTAGACAACAACCACACTCCTTCACGTGCTATTACAAATAATTTGTAATTGTTCCCACTACCACAAATCAGGCAACAACTCAATTTGTATGAGAGCATCATAATTCAAACAGTTCACCCATTTCAAGCAATTATAGGCCTTCATCCAAAAACAGCAAAATTACCTCCCTCTGAATTGGTGAAAGGCATTCGTGGCAAAGTAGTTTATTTGCCATTAGATCTAACCGAAAATGTACACACTCTAGGAGTGCAACGTTCAATGAAGCATTCTTTAATAGTCTTGGTAAATGGTGTACCAACAAAAGACAAAACAATTTGGCAACAACTGGTGGACTTAAAGTTAGTTAGACAAGGGGGGTGGCGCTGTTGAGCGCCGAACAAGATGGCCGCCTGAAGTTCGAGCTCCGTGGCAGGCAGATCACACGATCCTGACCTGGTGCCTCTACGACCAAAGACTCGACCCAAGCTGTCACGATTTACGAGCTGCTGGCCCAAGGACCCCCTGGTCCAAATCTCAATGGAAAACGGTGCCGGGGACCATGTAATCGGGCACCGCTGCGACCATCCCCCCCATCGGTGGCGCACCTACGCGCCAAAATCCTGTTCCAGGGGAGAGATGGACCGATCCACCCCGAAAACCCGAGACACCCCGCCACCCGTACGGAGGCCCGCTGAGGAATGGAACGCCTCCGCAGTTCTGAATAGAGGCATGGATCGGGGGAGGACTGTGCGTGCACTGAGGCCGCGCATCACCGTCGCGGGGGACGCGGCCGTTGGAGCTGTGCGGCCCGAGGCGTTCTCCGACCCTTGGGTGCTGGACCGGTGTCGCTTCGTGGAGGCGGCTGCTCCTGCATCGGCCCTGCCCAGCCCTCCTCCTTAGTTGCTGCGCTTCATCGGAGAAGCGATTCGGTGGTGGGCCTCCCCTCCACCGTCAGCGAGACTTCCAACACTCGGGGTGGAGCTGCGGTACACCAGTGGACACCAGGTACCGCGCTCCCCTGACAACGTGCGCTAAGCGGCCAGATCCTTGTGGCCATAAGGTACGTGGAGGAGGAGGGCCCCATGAACTCCCCCGTGGAGTGACACTGCTTCACTTATACCCTACAGTGCTCTGCGGATTGTTTTCCAGCAGATGCCGGCCTCGAGGCGAGATAACACTGGGCTGCGCCAGCCCTGTGGGGAACACTGCCCGTGAACACTCGATATAGAACGCACTGGGGCCCGATGGCTCGCATCTGAGAATATACTGTGGCCTGGACCCTGTCCCGGCTCCGTTCCTCCTTTCTTCAAGGCGCCCCTGCGGTGCGGGTTTGCCTAAATCCTCTCGCTCTATCTACGCACGGCTTAGACCGCACTAGACTTTTGCATTGTGCCCGGAGGGGCCCTAGCCCCTGGTTACATCATTGTGGCCTCCCATCTACTTTGACTGTACGCCCCACACATTGACTGGAGCCTTCCGTGAACCACATCATCTATTCCGGAGATCACGTCATGGACCCACTAACGATGGAATGCACATCCCAACCTTCCTATAGACAATACTACAAGACGGAGAGACATTCGTCTTCGCCCCCTCAGCAAATACAACTGGACACTTGCGCCTGAGCTCCTGACCTCTGTGGAGGTGGACTGAGGACACCGCGTCTAACCCTTCGGTGACCTGCGGCGGGTGCCTCTGTCTACACACACAGGTGAATTTGGGTCTCCATCCCCAGCTTACCTGTTACAGGCCGAGTTCCTATAGGCTGCATTGGTAGTCGCACCCATTGTGTGGGCGAGAGCACGGTCACCGGACCACCTGATCATCTATCTGATCCTCTAGGTCCCCCCTCCTGGGGTACAATAGGCAAATAGGGCTGCCTACCGCTGCACACCAATTCAACCGTCTGCACAATCTGGGGGACCCCCTTCTCCTTACAGGGACAAATACAATATCCTACTGTCACCCCGTGCGGCCGCCTGCGGCAGGGGTGAGCGGCTTGGTCCCCCAGGGAGCTGTATCCTGCTGGTCCCCCTCGCACATTGACCGAGGCGCCACCAGCTCTCCTTCACTCCGCTTGACACTCGTCATCGTCACAATGACCAAAAGGGCCGGGAAAAAGCAGAGCTCCATTAACGGTGGTCGGTCAAAAGGCCGAAAAAAAAATCGAATTTTTTTATATATGTATTTTTTGGGTCAGGTAAGTAAAAAAAAGGGTTAAAATAAAAAAAAATAGAAAAAAAGGGGGGTTGGGGGGGAACCCCCCATTTAAAAAAAAAAACGTCATAAAAAAAAAATTCGATATTTTTTTTTCGGCCTTTTTTTCAAGATTTTTTTTTTCGAGATTTTTAAGTTCGGTATTATCACTATAAACCTCCATTAACATGTTTACAAAGACTCTGGTGAGATCGTCTGAAGAGGTCTCTGAACAGGCCCCTACTAACTCATCACCCCATGTCACCTCGGAATCCCAGAACATGATGGAACTCATCCGCGAGGGCTTCACCACACTCCACTCGAAATTAGACGACATGAATGGCACCATATCTTCCATCAAGGCCCATATCGAAAGGACCGACAGTCGTGTGTCAGAGACTGAGACTAGGGTGAGCTCCGCCAAGGATGGTCTGGGTGCCCTACGTGCGGAGGTCACCGCTCTTTCCAACCGAGTCCTTGAGGTGGAGAATAAAATGAGGACCTGGAATCCCGATCGAGGCGTAACAACCTCTGCAATATCGGTGTTCCCGAGAATGGTATCAATGAGCCGATGGAGGACTATGCCGAACACACATTGCTGTCGCTCCTTGACTCACCGAGGCTCTCCCCACAGTTTGCTATAAAGCGGGCGCACCGGGCCCTGACAGCCAAACCTAAGCCGGGCGCTCCTCCACGACCCATTATAGCTCGGGTTCTGAACTTCTGAGACCGTGATGCCCTCCTCAAGGCCGCAAGACTTAAGGGAGAGCTTCTGCTGGGAGGTGCAAGGATACACCTCTACCCTGACTTCTCGGTGGCTGTCCAACGGGAGCGCAAGACTTTCCTGGCGGTGAAGAGAAGGCTCAGAGATCATGGAATTAAATATTCCATGCTATACCCCGCCAAACTGCGCATAGAGCACGCCAACCAGGCATTTTTTTCACGATCCCGAAGGAGGCCTCCAGATTCATTGACGAACATTTCCCAGGATGACCCTCCCCTCCAAACATGTTTCTACAACTGCTCAGCTGTCCCGTTGGGGAGGGGGGTCGCCGGCACCGACCACCCCCATTTGCACCACACTAATATGTGCAAAAAACCTTTTCCAAGTTATGTACGAATCTTCATTGTAGGCACTATGTTTTATCTGGATATCTGGATCTGCCATTGGCCCGGAGCAGCGCGACTAGTCCGGCCCTCAGGCGTTGATGCCACCGGTTTAGATTTGGTTAAAGGGTTTTGGGATTGTCATTCCTCTAGGTGGGGGAGGGATGCGGGTGGGGGTGGGATACGTTGGATGTTATGTTATAAAAAGCTTGGCATTGGCAGCGGAGGCGGACCACAGGGTAACGTTGAATGACTGGGGCTGCAGGGCTGCTAAACCGGACCATTGGAAATTAACACTCTCTTGATACAAACACTGCTGCATCGTTGACTGAAAATAACCTGACTTTCATGAGCTGGAATGTGCAGGGATTGGGCAATTTAAAGAAAATGAGACAACTCGAGATGCAGGCCGAACGTCATGGGACCAAGATCCTTTTTTTGCAAGAGACACATGCCTGTGCCGAACAATGTGTGAGATTTGCCAAAACGTGGGGCCCCCAAAGATACTTTACCAACTTTTCTACCCAAAGCCGTGGGGTCATGACTCTTATCCACAAGAGTCTTAAATTTGCTCTTATATCCTCACAGAGACCCGCAGGGCAGATATGTACTACTCCATGCTACACTTCAGAACAGGGAGGTGGTCTTACTGAATATTTATGGCCATAACATAGATGACCCGGAATTTTATACACACACCTCACATCCCTTCTCAATGGCTTCCCCCTAGTTCCTACTCTTTGGGGGGTGACTTCAACACAATTTCTGATGTAGACCTCGACAGATCTGAGTCCAGGCCTCGTCAACTCACCAAGGCAGCCTATACCGCACTGTCATCCCTGCCCCGCCTCACTATAGTTGACGCATGGAGACTCCTCTACCCGACTCCCGCGCCTACTCCTTCTACTCCTCGGTGCATAACTCCTATTCCCGAATTGATAGATGGGTGATCTCTGATGTATTGATATAAAATGTGATACAACTGATCCTCCCCAGAACCCTATCTGACCACTCGCCAGTGACCATTACCATGGGTTGGGGCCCGGACCGCGACCGTACTAGACACTGGAGGATGAAACTCCATTCTCTCCTCGACCCATTGTTCAGCTCCGAGCTCGAGGTAGCTATTGAAGAGTTCTTTGAAATAAATACAGATTCAGTGTCTTTGCAGGCCATTCTATGGGAATCCTTCAAGGCTTACATTAGGGGTATAGCGCTGTCCAAGGAAAATGGCATTCTCAGAACAATCCAAAGTGACATTGCTGAAAGCGAATCCAAACTATCGATCCTGGAGGCCCAATACTCGCTACTCTCAACCCCTGAGACTCTGGCATCTATAGGAGTGGAACTAGACACATTCCGGTCCCTGGCGGATCGTGAACAAAAATTCTTAGATAACCCTGGTGGCCTGGTGAGGAAAAACAGAGAGGGCGAGCGTCCTGGCCGCTTCCTTGCTAGGCTCATCCGCCGTGAGCTAGGTGCTCCACATATCCCCGGGATTGTAAGGCTGGATGGCTCTTTGGCTATCGCATCACAGGACATCAACTCAGAATTCTTTACATTTTATGAAGCCCTGTACTCCAACTCAGATGAGGCCTCTATGGCGGAAGTCAACTCCTATCTCGATGCCCTCCCCCTGTCAGCCCTCTCCCCTGAGACCGTTGGGTCCCTCGACTCTCCGCTCACCCCGGAGTTCTCGAAAGCCATTGACTCCCTCTCCTCGGGGAAGGCCGCCGGCTCTGATGGCATCCCGATTGAATTTTACAAACGCTATAAATCTCTTCTACTCCCTTACTTAATAGCTCTCTGGAGGAATCAGTAGAGGCAGGCAAATTTCTCCCATCACTTCGAGAAGCCACAATAACTGTATTACTCAAACCTGCTAAATCTCCCACACAATGCGGTTCGTATCGCCCGCTCTCGCTCATAAATTGTGATGTCAAAATATATGCCAAATTGTTAGCGATAAGACTTGCCCCTTGTATGCCATCTATTATCCACCCAGATCAAGCGGGCTTCATCCCAGGGCGCTCTACCTCTTTGAACCCGAGACGTCTTTTTAATATAATTAGCAGAATAAGTCCCAACGTACACGCGGTAGCCGCCACTCTCGACATGCAAAAAGCGTTTGATTCGGTTTCTTGGAAATACCTCTGGCGGGTCCTCGAACAATGAAAATTTGGACCCACCTTTATCTCCTGGGTCAGAGTGCTTTATTCAGATCCTGTGGCCAGGGTCCACACTGAAGACCAATGTTCCCCTCTCTTTAGGATCGCTAGGGGGACGAGACAGGGTTGTCCATTCTCTCCCCTGATCTTCGCTATAGCAATAGAACCCTTTGCTGGCATGCTACGCCAATCCCACGCACATAGAGGGCTCCGCACTGCGGGTCAGGCTGACATAGTGTCCTTGTAGAATGATGACGCACTGCTTTTCATACGTTCTCCCTCCATTAATGTATCCCCGATATTGAAGGACGTCGTCCACTTCGGTCGTATATCGGGCCTCAAGGTGAACTGCTCAAAATCCACTCTCTTCCCACTCACGGATTGCACCCTCCCTCCTCCTGATACCCTGGGGTCCACGTGGGCACAGTCAAAAGTCACCTATCTGGGGATAGAAATAACACAACAGTTTGAGTCGACCTTCGAGGAGAACTATCAAAATTACCTTACGCATCTGGCGACCAAGACGCTAGCCTGGAGCAAGTTGCCTATCTGCCTTGCAGGCAGAATAGGGATATTGAAAATCATAGTGTTACCCCAACTACTCTACAGGTTCACCAACATCCCCCTATGGCCAGGCGAGGGCTTCTTCCGAGTATTGACTCACACTATCAACTCCTTCTTGTGGCACTCGGGTGCGGTCCGACTTAAACTTGGTACCTTGTCTAACCCTATGGCTAATGGTGGCTTTGGGGCCCCTGATTTTCTTAAATACTGGCTGGTTTCCCAAATTCAATACACATCGTACTGGTTTAACACGACGGACCCCCCTCCACATGTCAGACTTGAAAAACTAACAGTTAGTGACCGGGACATCCGCTCCCTGGTGATACAACCCGTCCCCTCTGCACTGGACTCACTGGACCCAGTTGCTTGTACATCCTTGGCATTAACAAACACATGGAAACTGTTTGATACTGCCTACCCGTTTCAATGGCAACCTCCCGCTCTGGAACTTTCTCCCGGGGGTTCACGAGTACCGTCACCAATGGTGTGCCGCTGGGCTGAGGCGGGATACGAGCTGCTTCGAGACGTCTTCGAGCAGGGCAGCTTTGTTGAGTGGCCGGGCCTCCCATTGCCCTTGAGACGTGGCCCGTGTGCGTGGCTCCAGTACTCGTCCCTTCGCAAAACCCTTAAACGAAAATACCCCATGTTCCCAGCGATACCGCCAGACGACCCCGCTATTGAAGAACTGACTTCCCCTACACCCACCAGAGGTAAAATATCTAGGCTGTACACCATGGCACAATCCAGATCTACTCCGAAACTGAGGCGAGCATGGGAAGACGACCTCGGGGTGGAGGTGACAGACGAACGCTGGGCTCACATGTGTGCTCGTATTCACCGGGTATCCTTTAACTCCCGCCTCAAATTGATTCAGCTTAAGGTACTGCATAGGTTTCATTATACCCCAAACAGATTACATCGTATGTTTAGTGACCACTCTCCAAGATGCCCCAGATGTGGCCAGGATACTGCCGATTATATTCACATGCTTTGGTCCTGCCCCCGCCTTTCCCAATTCTGGGGTATTGGGTGCTCAACCGTATCCGGTATTCTTGGCCATCCTATCGACCCCTCCCCAATAAAGTGCCTCTTCCACGACTTCTCCCGACTCCCCCGTGACTCCAAAAAACTGGCTGGCCTTTGCATGCTCCTTGCAGTACGATCCATTCTACTCTGTTGGCTATGCCCCACACCCCCACTCATGCCCAATGGCTCAAGGCAATCACGTGGGCCTCAGACACTGAGGAAACCTGGTTTTACCTGCAACCCACTCACTCAAGACCCAGAGATATCTGGCTTAAATTACGATACTATATGTCCAATTTAATTGCGACACCGGATGCCTCTTCCCAGCCTTTACCCCTAACCAACTAGGTTCCCCATCCTGAATCACAGTTCCCCTTCCGTCGCACTTACTCCGCATGAGTACTTGATGAACACGTCCACATTGGAAGCAGTTGCTGTATGCCTGTATTATTTCAACTGTAATTACATTGTACTTGCCCTGTGTGTTGCCGCCTGTGTTGTGCTGCCAAGCTAAATAAACAAAGGTTTAAAAAAAAAAAAAGTTAGACAAGTATTGCCATATCTAAAAGACAATAACGAGTACTACAAGGAAATAAATATTAAAGAAAGCTTAAGGGAAACAACTGAAATAATTTAAGAGCCATCAGAAACTGGACAATTTGAACTTCTGGATCCTGCTACAGTATCCACTCTTTTGGACCAGTACACAATTCATCCATTGCATTCCAATGAAAGCATAGATGATGCACTAGAAACTTACCAAATGGGACAAACCAAAGGTTCACCAATGAGCATGCAGAAAAAAAGTATAGAAGCATGTGCTTTTCCATTGCTATTTCCTAATGGCAAAGGTGGAAGATAAAATGATAGACCCACTCATATTGGGGCATCAGAATACCGCTCATTACGAAGGTATTCGCAAGATCCCAGATTTAGACAAAATGTGGAATGCATATTCCAACTACTCTATGAAAGTGAATTAGCAACGCTATGTTACGGAGTTGCAAACATTTTGAAATCTGGAACCCACTTTCAAAATATGTCAGCTACGCAGTTAATACAAAAAGTACAGGAAAAAGATGAGGTTTTACAATCAATTATAACAAATTTGTTTGCAAACATGCGTGGTACAAAGGAATACCTGTTCTGTCGACACAGAGACGTGCGTTGTATGATCAGAAACCTTGGACCACCGACTTGGTTTGTTACACTAAGTTGTGCAGAATATGCATAGGAAGATTTACATGAGTTCCTACGCATAGTAAGCAGCAACAAAAACAACATAGATATATTAACAGCTGGAGAACTTTGCTCTCTAGATCCAGTTAATGTGTCAAGATATTTCCATCATCGTTTCATTGCCATGCTACACTTTATTTGCAATAAAACTGTTCCTCCCCTTGGAGAAGTGCAACACTTCTTTTGAAGAAAAGAATATCAAGCGAGAGGAGCACCACATATTCACATGCTGTTATGGATCAAAGGTGCACCTAAATTTGGTCACGACAGTGATAGCACTGTTTTGCAATTTATCCAAAAATATGTCACTTGTGAAATCCCTTCACAACAGACACATAGTGAGCTGCATGGGCAGATTTTAAAATTTCAAAGACACAAATGTGGCAAATATTGTCACCGCAAATACAAAAACAAAAAGGTAAATACTACACCAAATGCCGCTTTGGTTTCCCTAGACCAGTTACAGAAACAGTTGAAGTAAACAACTTCATGTCTTCAGTTCGACATAGTGTTATCACCTAAGAACATGTATTACATAAAAAGAAAAAGAACAGAAGAATCAAAATATATCAATGATTACAATGCAATCATTGCCCTCTTATGGAATACAAACATAGATGTGCAGTACATTGCAGACAATTCAACTGCTGTTGCACGATATGTTACAGCATACTTAACAAAAGCAGAAAAAACAGAGATTTAAGACCTCTGGAATGACCTATCATCAGACAAAACACTATCACAGAAATTGTACAGCCTAGGCATAAAAATGCTCTCTCATAGAGAATGTGGCACCTATGAAGCAGCAGATCGTTTAACCGGTACTGCTTTGTATGGAAAATCAGACAACATAGTATGGCTAAGTCTTGGTCCTGCTAAATCTAGAATAAGAGTGCTGAAATCATATGAGGACATAGAAACAATTGCCAGAAATTATCCCAACAGCCAAGACATTCTAAAAAACTATTTACTGGACACATACTATCCGAACAGGAGCAGCACTTTGGAAAGCATGTGTGTATACCACATAACTCAAAACTTTGCATACAAAAATAATATAAAACCCGATGAAAGCAAAGGTAGATATAGAGGGACCGATTGTGAAGGGAGCTTAGGGAAACTTACCAAACGAAGCTTAATTAATCATGTAAAATTATCATTAAAAACTCCTCAACAGAAAGAACTATATTACATGTCTCTGTTACAACTTTTTAAACCATGGAGAAAAGAGGAAGACATACTAGGTAACTATGACTGCTATGAAGATGCGTTTAAAGCAAATGAAAGCACTATCCCCGATGTGAACTTTAAGCAGTACAAAACAATGCTACACGATGTGCAGCAACAGGAAGAAGAACCAGGCCCAATTAGATAAGGACTCTTCCGACAGTAGTCAACCTTCTGTTACAGGAAGTCAAGAACCACTAGGACAACCACTAACAGCAAATGAGGCAGAAGTAGCTATGGCAGAAGTAGAAAACACCATGTATCAGTATCAAGAAGATACAGAAGACTTAACTGTACAACAAGCAAAACGTAAAGATCAGCACACCATTTTTGAAGACGTAACAAAACAAATTGTACATGGTGTACAACACGAAAATAAAGAATGTGCCTGCTAAAATTACAAACCTATACTGCTGTACGTGTGTGGTGAAGCTGGATCAGAAAAAACATTCTTAATCAAAATCATCAGCAAGTTCCTTCAACAATTGACAAACAACAAACTGTCAGCTGTTGTAACGGCCCCCACAGGTTTAGCTGCGTACAACATAGGCGGTGTCACTTTACACCGATTACTACTGCTTCCAGTAGAGCATCAAAATAAATTAGACTATTACAAACATTCTGCAGAAGCTACAATGGAAGTACGCAGAGTATTAAAACAAATGAAAATGCTACTAATAGATGAAGTGAGCATGGTCTCCAACCTAATGTTGGCTTTGATTCACCTCAGATTGCAAGAAGTACTTAAAAGTAACAATGAAGAACTCTTTGCAGGAAAACACATTATCGTTTTTGGAGATCTTCTACAATTGACACCAGCGAAAGGTGAACCTATTTTTAAAACCTTAGGCCACAAACTGCCGTAAAACTGTTGGCAGCATAGGAAATGTCAACCTTTGGCAACATTTCCAATACAGAGAATTAACAGAGAACATGCAGCAATCTGCAGATCTCACTTATGCCAACATCTTAAAAAGTATTAGAGTTGGTGTACTATCGCAAGAAGCACAAGCAGTATTGAAAAACCGGCACATTCATGCACTTTATAGCGATAATGCATGTGCAACTGATGTTATGGAACAAATTGCGCACAAAAATGTCAATTGTATGGCCTTAATGCCAACTCTTGCAAGCTGTTTCAAATTCAATGAAACAATGTTAATGAAAGAAATGCAACCAATAATTGAAATTAGCACTACAGACAAACTAGACGTACATGGTATGACAGTACCCATGTGTGAGCAAGCCACAACAAGACTAAATAGTTTAGAAAATTCAATCTCCAACACAGCTGGGTTGGAAAAAATATTAAAATTATCCTTAAATTGTAGATTAATGCTTAAACGTAACCTTGACATCGAGCAAGGACTAGTTAATGGGGCACTGGGTACAGTTGTTGGCTTTCAATCATACCCACGTGACAGCAACATTCAGTTTGTCAATATTAGCTTTGATAAACTTTCAGAAGTGAAAAGGATAGGACGCTCAATTGCTCGATTCCTTCTCTTCAAAGACATGTATGTACGTAGAGAGCAATTTTCTTGCATAAGCAGTTACCATTCATAAATCCCAAGGTCTTACCCTGGATAAAGCATTGATATATATAGGAAACACACAGGGTAATTCATAGAAATTCGCACAAAAGTGGCGCACGCGGTTGGCGCACAGTGTCCCCGTGCGATACACTGCGCCAGCCGCGTGCGAAAAAAATCCTTTTCATCGCACAGCGTATTCATGGATTTTAGCCTCCGAAACCAGCCGTGGCGCAGAGTGGCGCAGCGACCCTGCAGCAGTGCCAGTTACGCCCCCAAGAACGCCCTCGCGCAAGGAAAAGCCTTCAAAATTCCCAAATCATCGCAAAGGGCTGCGCTAACCCTGGACCAGTTCACAGGGCTGCCAAACAGCAAACGCCAAGCGGGGAACGTGTATTTCCGTGGTTCGCGGGAAGTTTCACACACGATTGTCCTGGGTACGTGTACATCAGGGGTGCGTGGGAAGTAACACACGCGATTCCATCAGGGCACGTGTATTCCAGGGGTGCGCAGGAAGTATCACACGCAAAAACAGCAGGGTACGTGCATTTCAGGGGTGCGCGGGAAGTCTCACATGTGATTCCATCAGGGCACGTGTATTCCAGGGGTGCGCGGGAAGTATCACACGCAAAAACAGCAGGGTACGTGCATTTCAGGGGTGCGCGGGAAGTATCACACGCGATTCCATCAGGGTACGTGTATTCCAGGGATGCGCGGGAAGTATCACACGCAAAAGCAGCAGGGTACGTGTATTCCAGGGGTGCGCGGGAAGTATCACACGCAAAAGCAGCAGGGTACGTGTATTTCAGGGGTGCGCAGGAAGTATCACACGCGATTCCATCAGGGTATGTGTATTCAAGGGGTGCGCGGGAAGTATCACACGCAAAAGCAGCAGGGTACGTGTATTCCAGGGGTGCGCGGGAAGTATCACACGCAAAAGCAGCAGGGTACGTGTATTTCAGGGGTGCGCAGGAAGTATCACACGCAATTCCATCAGGGTACGTGTATCCCAGGGGTGCACGGGGAGCACCACACGTGAATTGCACGTGTGGGTCCTCCCAGGTGTTCCCTCTACACCCTCCACGGCCCCTGCAGGCGGCCCACACCACAGGGGCCTACCCTGCACATGTCCCGCAGGCAGCCCATCCACCATGCCCCCCAGCCAACCTACATGTCACCTTGCACTACTGCCCACCAACGCATGTCCCCCTGCACCCCCAGCCCCCAGGGGTACCCTCCACCAGGCCCCCACTCATGTCCAACTCATGTCTCCAACCACCCCCACCCCCAGCAGTGCAGGGCAGCCTCCACCAGGCCCCCACTCATGTCTCCCATCAACCCCCCCCCAGCAGTGCAGGGGCAGCCTCCACCAGGCCCCCACTCATGTCTCCCACCACCCCCACCCCCCAGCAGTGCAGGGCACCCTCCACCAGGCCCCCACTCATGTCCAACTCATGTCTCTCATCACCCCCACCCCCCAGCAGTGCAGGGCACCCTCCACCAGGCCCCCACACATGTCTCCCATCACCCCCACCCCCCAGCAGTGCAGGGCACCCTCCACCAGGCCCCCACTCATGTCTCCCATCACCCCCACCCCCCCATCAGTGCAGGGGCAGCCTCCACCAGCCCCCACTCATGTCTCCCATCACCCCCACCCCCAGCAGTGCAGGGCACCCTAAACCAGGCCCCCACTCATGTCTCCCATCACCCCACCCCCCAGCAGTGCAGGGGCAGCCTCCACCAGGCCCCCACTCATGTCTCCCATCACCCCCACCCCCCAGCAGTGCAGGGCACCCTCCACCAGGCCCCCACTCATGTCTCCCACCACCCCCACCCCCCAGCAGTGCAGGGCACCCTCCACCAGGCCCCCACTCATATCCAACTCATGTCTCCCATCACCCACACCCCCCAGCAGTGCAGGGCACCCTCCACGAGGCTCCCACTCATGTCCCCCTGCACTCCCACCCACAAGCATCCAGGGGCACCCTCCACCAGGCCCCCACTCATGTCTCCGATCACCCCCACCCCCCAGCAGTGCAGGGCACCCTCCACCAGCCCCCCACTCATGTCCAACTCATGTGTCCCATCACCCCCACCCACCAGCATCCAAGGGCACCCTCCACCAGGCCCCCACTCATGTCTCCCATCACCCCCACCCCCCAGCATCCAGGGGCACCCTTCACCAGGCCCCCACACATGTCCCCCTGCACCCCCACCCCCCAGCAGTGCAGGGCACCCTCCACCAGGCCCCCACTCATGTCTCCCACCACCCCCACCCCCCAGCAGTGCAGGGCACCCTCCACCAGGCCCCCACTCATGTCCAACTCATGTCTCCCATCACCCCCACCCCCCAGCAGTGCAGGGCACCCTCCACCAGGCCCCCACTCATGTCTCCCACCACCCCCAGCCCCCAGCAGTGCAGGGGCAGCCTCCACCAGGCCCCCACTCATGTCTCCCACCACCCCCACCCCCCAGCAGTGCAGGGCACCCTCCACCAGGCCCCCACTCATGTCTCCCATCACCCCCACCCCCAAGCAGTGCAGGGCACCCTCCACCAGGCCCCCACTCATATCCAACTCATGTCTCCCATCACCCCCACCCCCCAGCAGTGCAGGGCACCCTCCACGAGGCCCCCACTCATGTCCCCCTGCACCCCCACCCACAAGCATCCAGGGGCACCCTCCACCAGGCCCCCACTCATGTCTCCCATCACCCCCACCCCCCAGCAGTGCAGGGCACTCTCCACCAGCCCCCCACTCATGTCCAACTCATGTGTCCCATCACCCCCACCCACCAGCATCCAAGGGCACCCTCCACCAGGCCCCCACTCATGTCTCCCATCGCCCCCACCCCCCAGCATCCAGGGGCACCCTTCACCAGGCCCCCACACATGTCCCCCTGCACCCCCACCCCCCAGCAGTGCAGGGCACCCTCCACCAGGCCCCCACTCATGTCTCCCACCACCCCCACCCCCCAGCAGTGCAGGGCACCCTCCACCAGGCCCCCACTCATGTCCAACTCATGTCTCCCATCACCCCCACCCCCCAGCAGTGCAGGGCACCCTCCACCAGGCCCCCACTCATGTCTCCCACCACCCCCAGTCCCCAGCAGTGCAGGGGCAGCCTCCACCAGGCCCCCACTCATGTCTCCCATCACCCCCACCCCCCAGCAGTGCAGGGCACCCTCCACCAGGCCCCCACTCATGTCTCCCATCACCCCACCCCCCAGCAGTGCAGGGGCAGCCTCCACCAGGCCCCCACTCATGTCTCCCACCACCCCCACCCCCCAGCAGTGCAGGGCACCCTCCACCAGGCCCCCACTCATGTCTCCCACCACCCCCACCCCCAAGCAGTGCAGGGCACCCTCCATCAGGCCCCCACTCATATCCAACTCATGTCTCCCATCACCCCCACCCCCCAGCAGTGCAGGGCACCCTCCACGAGGCCCCCACTCATGTCCCCCTGCACCCCCACCCACAAGCATCCAGGGGCACCCTCCACCAGGCCCCCACTCATGTCTCCCATCACCCCCACCCCCCAGCAGTGCAGGGCACTCTCCACCAGCCCCCCACTCATGTCCAACTCATGTGTCCCATCACCCCCACCCACCAGCATCCAGGGGCACCCTCCACCAGGCCCCCACTCATGTCTCCCATCACCCCCACTCCCCAGCATCCAGGGGCACCCTTCTCCAGGCCCCCACACATGTCCCCCTGCACCCCCACCCCCCAGCAGTGCAGGGCACCCTCCACCAGGCCCCCACTCATGCCTCCCATCACCCCCACCCCCCAGCAGTGCAGGGGCAGCCTCCAGCAGGCCCCCACACATGTCTCCCACCACCCCCACCCCCCAGCAGTGCAGGGCACCCTCCACCAGGCCCCCACTCATGTCCAACTCATGTCTCCCATCACCCCCAGCCCCCAGCAGTGCAGGGCACCCTCCACCAGGCCCCCACTCATGTCTCCCATCACCCCACCCCCCGGCAGTGCAGGGGCAGCCTCCACCAGGCCCCCACTCATGTCTCCCACCACCCCCACCCCCCAGCAGTGCAGGGCACCCTCCACCAGGCCCCCACTCATGTCTCCCACCACCCCCACCCCCCAGCAGTGCAGGGCACCCTCCACCAGGCCCCCACTCATATCCAACTCATGTCTCCCATCACCCACACCCCCCAGCAGTGCAGGGCACCCTCCACGAGGCCCCCACTCATGTCCCCCTGCACCCCCACCCACAAGCATCCAGGGGCACCCTCCACCAGGCCCCCACTCATGTCTCCCATCACTCCCACCCCCCAGCAGTGCAGGGCACCCTCCACCAGCCCCCCACTCATGTCCAACTCATGTGTCCCATCACCCCCACCCACCAGCATCCAGGGGCACCCTCCACCAGGCCCCCACTCATGTCTCCCATCCCCCCCACCCCCCAGCATCCAGGGGCACCCTTCACCAGGCCCCCACACATGTCCCCCTGCACCCCCACCCCCCAGCAGTGCAGGGCACCCTCCACCAGGCCCCCACTCATGTCTCCCACCACCCCCACCCCCCAGCAGTGCAGGGCACCCTCCACCAGGCCCCCACTCATGTCCAACTCATGTCTCCCACCACCCCACCCCCCAGCAGTGCAGGGCACCCTCCACCAGGCCCCCACTCATGTCTCCCATTACCCCCACCCCCAGCAGTGCAGGGGCAGCCTCCACCAGGCCCCCACACATGTCTCCCACCACCCCCACCCCCAGCAGTGCAGGGCACCCTCCACCAGGCCCCCACTCATGTCCAACTCATGTCTCCCATCACCCCCAGCCCCCAGCAGTGCAGGGCACCCTCCACCAGGCTCCCACTCATGTCTCCCACCACCCCCACCCCCCAGCAGTGCAGGGGCACCCTCCACCAGGCCCCCACTCATGTCCAACTCATGTCTCCCATCACCCCCACCCACCAGCATCCAGTGGCACCCTCCACCGGGCCCCCTCTGATGTCTCCCACCACCCCCACCCCCCAGCAGTGCAGGGTACCCTCCACCAGCCCCCCGATCATGTCCAACTCATGTGTCCCATCACCCCCACCCACCAGCATCCAGGGGCACCCTCCACCAGGCCCCCACTCATGTCTCCCACCACCCCCACCCCCCAGCATCCAGGGGCACCCTCCACCAGGCCCCCACTCATGTCCCCCTGAACCCTCACCCCCCAGCATTCAGGGGCACCCTCCACCAGGCCCCCACTCATGTCTCCCACCACCCACACCCCCCAGCAGTGCAGGGCACCCTCCTCCAGGCCCCCACTCATGTCCAACTTATGTCTCCCATCACCCCCACCCCCCAGCAGTGCAGGGCACCCTCCACCAGGCCCCCACTCATGTCTCCCACCACCCCCACCCCCCAGCAGTGCAGGGGCAGCCTCCACCAGGCCCCCACTCATGTCTCCCATCACCCCCACCCCCCAGCAGTGCAGGGCACCCTCCACCAGGCCCCCACTCATGTCTCCCATCACCCCACCCCCCAGCAGTGCAGGGCACCCTCCACCAGGCCCCAACTCATGTCTCCCACCACCCCCACCCCCCAGCAGTGCAGGGCACCCTCCACCAGGCCCCCACTTATGTCTCCCATTACCCCCACCCCCCAGCAGTGCAGGGGCAGCCTCCACCAGGCCCCCACACATGTCTCCCACCACCCCCACCCCCCAGCAGTGCAGGGCACCCTCCACCAGGCCCCCACTCATGTCCAACTCATGTCTCCCATCACCCCCAGCCCCCAGCAGTGCAGGGCACCCTCCACCAGGCTCCCACTGATGTCTCCCACCACCCCCACCCCCCAGCAGTGCCGGGCACCCTCCACCAGCCCCCCACTCATGTTCAACACATGTGTCTAATCACCCCCACACACCAGCATCCAGGGGCACCCTCCACCAGGCCCCCACTCATGTCTCCCACCACCCCCACCCCCCAGCATCCAGGGGCACCCTCCACCAGGCCCCCACTCATGTCCCCCTGCACCCCCACCCCCCAGCATTCAGGGGCACCCTCCACCAGGCCCCCACTCATGTCTCCCACCACCCCCACCCCCCAGCAGTGCAGGGACAGCCTCCACCAGGCCCCCACTCATGTCTCCCACCACCCCCACCCCCCCAGCAGTGCAGGGGCACCCTCCACCAGGCCCCCACTCATGTCCCCCTGCATCCCCACCCCCAGCATTCAGGGGCACCCTCCACCAGGCCCCCACTCATGTCTCCCACCACCCCCACCCCCCAGCAGTGCAGGGCACCCTCCACCAGGCCCCCACTCATGTCTCCCACCACCCCCACCCCCCACCAGTGCAGGGCACCCTCCACCAGGCCCCCACTCATGTCCAACTCATGTCTCCCATCACCCCCACCCCCCAGCAGTGCAGGGCACCCTCCACCAGACCCCCCACTCATGTCCCCCTGCACCCCCACCCACAAGCATCCAGAGGCACCCTCCACCAGGCCCCCACTCATGTCTCCCATCATCCCCACCCCCCCAGCAGTGCAGGGCACCCTCCACCAGGCCCCCACTCATGTCCCCCAGCCAACATGTCATCACAATCTAGATCCCTGGCCCTTATGGTCAGCCTCCAAATGCCAAACACCCACCCGAGTATTGCATCCACCCACTTAGAAATGGCAATAACATGATAGAACCCCAATTGCAAGTTTGGAAATGAACACATGTCCCTCACATACACCCAATGGGTGTCAGTGAATGTCAAAACCCATATCATGATATGCATGAAACCAATGAGATGATACTACACATTGAAGTTTGAAGAACAAATATGTATTAAAAGCAACATAAATTGAATCAAAAATAAACAAACAATAATGGAAATTTTAAAAAAATAAACCAGCAGGTCTGTAAAATAATGCAAAACCACAAATCATAATACAAAGGAAAGGTGTCCAAAAGGCACAGTCCACAAAAGTAAATCCAATGGAAAATTAAAATCGAAAACCATTGCTCCATGGGTAAATCATAAAAAAAAAATGAAAATCCAAAAGTCAACTATATACAGATAAACAATCCAGGGTGCATGATCCCAACAGAATAAATGAAACTTATCTAATAACACTACCTAAAAAAAAGAAACTATATACAAAAATGTGGCCCATTGTCCAAAAGGTCCAAAAAAAATGCAAAACCAAAGGAAACCTAACACTAACTACAGAACTATTTACAAGGGCAGCGGGCTAGTCCGACGGCTCACTTCGGGATGTTCCGGGCCAGGGCATCATCGAACTCCTGCTCAATGTCCCGGAGGCAGTCCTCCTCCATGGCCCTGGGGGTCCGCAGGGCCGTCGACATGTTCACCCCAAACTCCCTGCGGATTGCCTCGAGGCACTCGGCCCGCCTCAGGGCCCTCCGCATGGAGTTCTCCGCCCTGACCATCGTGAGCCGTGCCTCTTCCGCCCGCTGCCGCTCCGCATCTATGGCATGGCCCAACCGCTGCCACACGGAAGACACTTCCCGTCCTGTGTCCTCCTGCCCTCCGGCCGATGTCTGCCCCTCCGATGTCGAAGGGCCCGAGCCATCATGGCTCCCACCACGTTGCTGCTGCTGCTGTGCCTCTGCCCGTGCACTGCCTCCTGCTGCCTGCACATCCTCCGCTGGCTGGGGTGCAGTCGTTGATGTGTCCACCCCTGCTGGACGTCCGACTCCCGACTGTGGCAGGGATGCCTCCTCCACCAGCCTGGCCGCACCGTCAGAGGCAGCTCCACAGGGCACCCAGGTGACTAATGGGTGGGAAGATGGCACGGAGGACGATTGGCGCATAGGGGGTTCAGTTGAGGAGGGGGTCTGAGCAAGCCCCATCAAACAGAGGAATCCGGCCTGGGTGACCTGTCCCAGTAGGCCGACGCGGTCAACGAGCCATTCGAGATGACGTGCAGTCTCCTCATGAAAAGACTGCAGGTCACCTCGCATGGCCCGTTGACGCAACACCACACCAGTCAGGACAGGCTCAACCCGGACCCGGATAGCCACGTCCGCAGGCAGAGGAAGGCCAGTTGTCGTGAGCTCATCCCCTGCCTGAAAACGGGTCTGGACGTAGGCATCCCTGCTGGTGCAAGATGATGCAGTGACAGGATCAGGGACAGGATTGCACACAGGCACCTGCGCGGCGACCTGTGCTGCCTCCTGCCCCTGGTCCTGCACTGCACCACTAGCACCAGTGGAATCCCCACCTCCAGACCCCGTCTCTGTTGCTTGCACGGCCTCCTCCTCCACCAAACCCCCCACCAACCTGACTCCGTGCCATCTTCCCCCGTTGGGCCCTGTGGGGTCCCAGTTGCCCCTTCTGCTGCCGAGGAGTCCAACTCCGACCTCCGCCTCTTGGACCTCCCCCCGGCAGCTGCGGCTTGGGACGCGGCACCGGACTCCTCACTCCCCAATGAGATCACAACCTGGGAGGGGAGCCGGGCCTTGCGTCTCCGGCTGGCGGTGCAATCCCCGCCGCTGTGCTCCACAGCACCTTCTCCGCCCTCTTCATCAGTTGACGCTGCAGACAGGGAGAAATAAAACACAGGCATCAGGGCACTGTACAATGGACACATACACACATGACAGTTGCACATGAGTGGCATTGGCAAACCTCAGACATGGCATCACAATTGGCAACACACATGTCATTTCAACTTGCACACATGAGCCATACCACAGCCACATCGCAACTGCCAGCACCATCCATACACATACAACAGCATGAGCAGGCAAAGGTGAGCCAGACATCACATGCAACACAGGGAGTGCACTACACATGCACGCACACCACCACACTTGCATGCATGTGTACACCTCAGCCAACTGTCCCAGTGTTCAGATGGGCATCCATGTCACATCTGCCAATCAGGCTTCCACATCCCGCTGTCACATGCATCCATGTTACATCACTGTTGCACCATTGTCAAATACACACATATGCACATGTACACAGTGCTGATACATACAGCTGAAAACAACATACATGCGTGACATCACGAACATGCCTACTTACATACACATTCATCCAAACATGTGTGTCCACACAACTGCATTTGGCATGCAAGCTTACACACACAAGCACCATCCATGTCTCACACATGACAGCCCTCGCATGTGTTAGCCTCACGGCCCTGTACACCCCCACCCATACTCGGCCCCATACAAACAGATGTGCAACCGGCACACTACTGGCACATCACCACACGCACAGCTTACAATCATGATGCATGTACACTTACCGCTCGACTCCAGACGGGTCTGCCTCTCAAGGACCTGGACGTGGAGCGCTGGGGATATGCGTTCCAGGACCCTCATCTGATCTTCCGACAAGTGGCCCCGGCGCCCCCTAGCATCCGCTGCCTTCAAGAGGCGCTGGGCCTTGTTCAGGGTCCTGGACCTGAAGTCCTCCCAGCGCTTCTTGACATGTTGGAAGTCGCGGACTGCCACCCCCTCCGCATTGATGGCAGTCACGATGTCCGTCCAGATCCGAGTCCGTCCTTCCTTGTCGGCGCGAACACTTCCGAAGAGGGCATCATACTGCCCCAGGACTTGCTCCACCAGGACACCAACTTCCCTGGCACTGAAGCTGGTGCCCCTCTGCCTCTCTGGCCGGGGGTTGTCAGTGGTGCAAGATGTTGCAGTGCCCGACATGACAACCCCAGAGGCAGGAGTGGGTGGGCAACTGGGTCCTGGGGCGGGGATGGGCTGTGGAGCGATGGAATCCCAGTCGGGAGTCTTCGGTTCCAGCAGGGGTGGTCACAGCAACAGCACCCCTGGCTGATGTGCAGGCAGCAAATGGCAGGGCACGTGGGCAGCAGGCAGTCAGGCAGCAGCAGATGGCAGGTGGGAGCGTGCTCAGGGCTCTGGGGGGCAGTAAATCGGCTTTCTGGGCAGGAGCGTGGTCTTCCGTGTGCTTACGCGTGGCCAGCTTGATACGGAGTGATTTGGCACGTGAAAATCCTGCACGTCTGCATGTAATTCGAGGAAAGGGCGTAAGCGCGTCTGCACGCATACGCGATTTCATTGGCACAAAGGGCCCCCATGCGCGGCTATGATGTCACGCGCATGACCGTAGAGAATGGTGCGTGTAAAAAAAAAGATACACGTCCGAGTGTCAAAGCGTGTAATTGGTGGAAATGGCCTCATCGCGTATGCGCGTCTGTGACGTGTGTATAAAAGGTACGTGTAGAATGCCATTTCCTTGTACGTGCTTTTCGTGGAGAGCGAGTGGGTGAAATCTGTACTTCTTGTCAGTTCACACGCGATTTACTTCACAGCGTTTCAAGTTCGTACTCCCTGTTACCTCTGACAGCTTTTTCTCTTTTCCTCTTTTTCCTGGGCCTGTTTCCTCAAACAGCGTTCCCTTCTACTGTTGTCCTGTCTCCTCAGACAGCGTACAATTCTTCTTTTGGCGGGGGTGTTGCCAACGCGCACATTTTTCACGCTTTTGTTCCTAGCAGACGGTGAGTCGCGCACGTATTTAACATCTGTGCTTGCCCCGTGTGTCGCATACCCCTTCAGAGGTCATTCTAGGCTGCGTGTGACACGCATACGTTCATTCTTGCGTTTCTGGGTGCCACAGCGTAGTGCAGGTTTATTTTTCCACACACGTGTTCTAGGAGGGGTTGCGTGCACCTTACTTCCCTTTTTTGGGGTGCCTGTGCGTTGCGTGACTCGTCATCTTTCCCCAGGGGTGACATACAGCCTTGCTAGAGCACTAGGGTACGATTACCATCTGGTACCCAACCCCTTTGACCCCCAATTGCCCAGGACAATAGTTCACATCGACTCCCATACGCACAATAACATCAGTGCCATGGCTGGGAGGCGAACAAGCCGTAAGGGTGGCAAAGGTGGCCGAGCCCCAAGTGGTGGCCGTGGTGGATCCGGTAGGGGACGTGGCCGTGACTTGCAGGGTGCCCCTAGCCATCCCATGTGTGGAGGAGCAGTCAGGGACACCCAGGCCCCCCCCCCCCTGGTTGAGGGTAACGTGGCTGACACCATCCATGCTCACCCCTTGTTGGACCAGCCCACTGTGGAACCAGACCTGGCACAGGGTGACTCCATGGCTGACTTCCAGGTCAGCAGGTCTAGGCCACGTGCGCCGGTGCACATTGGTGTCATCAGGGCACGTGGATCAGGGGCAGCTAGGTCATCTGCTGCCCCGCGTAGGCAGGCTGCGGAGGCTGCAGGGGCAGCTGCGGCTCCATCCACCCCACCTCTCACACACCCAGCCAGGACAGTGTCGGTCCAAGTCCATCGTGCTGACATTCTCCCAGACACCATCACACTTGAGCTAATGCCTGCACCAACTCCCATGCTGAGTGTGCAATCCCACACTCCTAGTACAGAGTCCACCGGGGCTCCTGCCCCTAGTGTCCAGAGTGGCGTAGGACATTCAGGATCCCCACCACCTTGCAAGCGGAAGAGGAAGAGTGCTAGTCCAGTAGAGGCTGATGCCCCAGACACGGCTACACAGTCCGGCCCGTCAAGGAAGCCCAGCTTCAATGAGGCCGAACTGAATGCACTTGTAGAGTATGTGTCTGCACATGACCGCGAAATGGTGATTGTTGCAGGATCCAAGACCACACCTGCACAACGTCAGGCACACTGGCAGACCATCGCGGACTTCATAAGTGCCTTTGGAATCGTGAGGCGCACAGCTACTGAATGCTACAAGCGCTGGAATGACCTGAAGCGCAGGGCAAAGGATAAGCTGGCCTCAAGTCATGCCGCTACTCTAGTGACTGGAGGTGGGTCTCCAGCAGAGGACATAGAACTCACTCCACATGAGCAGGTTGCTGGGACCTACGTCACGGAGGAACAGATCCAAGGCGTGGGAGAACTGGCAGATTACGAGGCATTGTCCGGTGAGTGCACATGCATGTGTGTGTCATCCATGTGCATGGTGTGTGTGTGAGGGCTTCTGTTTGGGTGCCAGGTGAGGGTGTGTGTGCCTGAGTGGTTTGGGTCACCCATGTGCCTCATCCAATACATTCTGCCCACCAGCATTTGGGTATAGCAGTATCCCTTCTGCCAACATTAGACATCCAGCCCAACACCACGCCAGTTGCCCTTAAAGTGTCATCGTGCCACAACATTGTTGCTTATTTTCCTCTGTTTATTCAGGCAGATTGTTTGCATACCACCACTTTTACTAGGCATTTCTCAGTCCTATTGTCACATGTCTGACATGGCTATGGTAACAGTGGACTGGCTTTGTTTCCTGGACATGATTTGTTTAGGCATGTCCCTGAGCTATAGGACCATTTTGGACTGGCAGCTCCAGGTTAAACATTTGAACCATTTCAATGAAAAAATCAATTTCATGAGCAAACTAGACTGAATGAACAATTGGTGCCCTCCTCTCCATCATCACTTTATGGCTAGGGTACATGCCATCTGTGTGATGGCATGTGTATTTGACCTGCCAATCACAGGCTAATGTGTGATTCCACTGCTAGGCAGCATGCAGCAAATGTGTTCATCTTCCATCTTGGTGTCATCAATGTGTGCCATCTGCCTCCCCTTCACACGCAGTGACGGTGCATGCATGGGAGGGTTTTAGTCATGTGGGACATGTGTCAATCAAGTACTGTTTCTGTAGCTTCTCAGCCCTAATTGTGTGCCATAGTGCTAATGCCTGTTTCCATTTGTTTTCTTTTATGTCTTTGCAGGGGATGACGCACTTGATACTGCTGGGGTTGTGGAGATGGTGCAGACCCAGGAGGGGTCTCAAGCCCGACCGACCACCAGTGAGGGACGTGGTGTGGTGGTGGGTGAGAACCCACAACTGCTGCAGTTCGTGCTCTCAAAGGGTGTCTCTGGCTGCACCTCCCCCGAGCTGTATTCAGGTGTCGATTCGGATGATGAGACCTATGTGCCGTCGCAGGTGAGTGTTCCTGGGAGGGATTCTGTTCTGTCCGACCCACCTGCACCAGGGTTAGAACCCTCAATGGGGATGTCAGTGTTGGCAGCTACGCCTTTGGTAGTTACGGGTGCAGGGTCACACTCCGCAACATCTGATCCTGTTCCTGGGCCAGCGGATCAGAGGGGGAATGCAGTCCTGCAGCCTCAGGCAGTGCCGGCACAGCAAGGCGCAGTTCGCCTTGCCCCAGACAGGTGTGGTGCCCGCCGACGTGGTGTCCGTACGCCACCGGGCAATACCGCATGGGAGCAATCCATATACGGTATGGTAACCCAACAGGCAGCATCATCAGAGATAATGGCTCAGGCCATGGATAGGGTGGCCACTTACATTGTCCCCCCCGAAAGGCTGATGGAGCGACTACAGGAGGCAACAGACTCCATCTGCCAGTCACACAGGGAGGACATGTTGGCGTCTGACAGGGACAGGCGGGCGGCACTGGCGACTCTGCGGGAAGCCATTCCCATAGAGTCCCAGGGCCACAGGGAAGCCCTGAAGGTGGAACTCCTTCACCTCAGGACGACTCTTGTTGAGCTTGATGCTTCAACAAACAGAAGGACAGAACAGCAGCTGGAGCGTCTCACACGTACGCTCTCAGCTGAGATGCAGGCAACTAGGGCGGAGGTCCGGGCATCCCGTGAGTTGTTGCATGGGGACCTACGCACAATTATCCTCCAGAACGAGACCTTCCATACCCGCATGCTTGCTGCCATGGAGGACCAGACTAGGGCTTTGCGTGGGCTGCCTCCCATAGTGCCACCACCTCCTGATGTAGCTGCAGAGGGTGAGGAGAGCGACAGCAGTGATTCTCTCACAATAGGGTAGCCGTGCAGGCCATGAGCCCATGGAGGTGTTTTTTTTTTGCAACATCCACACAGGTGGGTTTTGGTGTGCACCCTGTCCTCGGACCTCCTGGGTGGCCTCCCCCACGCCCCTGGGCCCATTAATGGCCATTTTTGATTTTTTTTTCTTTTTATTTTTTTTTATTTTATTTTTTGGACAGTGTGTTGCCTTGTGTGGCTCCCGTGGGCATACGCTGTATTGTGGCTGGGCACATGCAGGCTTGTTATGAATTTGGTTCAGATGCTTGGTTTTGTGTGACACACACCCCTCCTGCTTCCCGTTTCCATTGGCTTGCAAAGGGTGTGCCCAAGTGACATTAACGTACATGGTGACGTTGGACTCCCATTTGATGTGTGGGCAGTCTGTAGTCAATACTGTGTATACATTCATAGTGCATATTGTTGTTGTATTGTACACTGCATTGTGAATTGATATGTGCCTCTGCATCCATCTCATCCTCCTAATTTGCAGGTCCATTTCTCATGTCTTCACAAGGCGGTCCACCTTGGAACTGGAGCCCATGTTGTAAGCAGTGCACCTACACTCTTGCGTGGCGCTAACAATGTATACTTGGAAGTGTTCGAAGTGCTGGCATTATCAGGTAGTGAGGCTACCAATATTTTAAATCTGTAAAGTCATGTTTAAGGTAGGTTGGAGGTTGTGTAGGTGATTGGTATTCTTGGTAAGTATTTGGTCATGTGTGTTGTAGGTCCTGCATTACTGTGAGCATTTCATGTGTGGCCATGTTTCCATTAGGGACACTGTAGTTGGTGACACTTGGGGCATGTTGTGGGGATTAATTTGTTTGCTCTCACATTGCATGACATGCCATGGTATGTTGTGTGGCCGTGCCGGGGAGGGGTTGGGTGACATGGCACTGTTCTCATGTAGTATTTTGCAAGTGGGTATTTATTTCTGCAGCATGGAAGTGTGTCTTTTGATGACAATGCATTGGTGGTGTTTGTGTAGGTAGGGATGCACACATTGTGACACTTCCACATGAACAATCTCAGGCCGCTATGGTTCTGACAGTTGACTGTCCCTTTGTTCGTCATAATTGTCAGGTCGAATCATCATTGCTTATCAGATGGTATCTGCCAGGGCTGCGTGCACTCCACAGGGGTGTGATTTCTATGTGAAGTAATTAGCCACCAGCTGCGTACGGGCTGCCTCACCCCGTGCCCTTTCCCCTCCCATGCGCAGTGGGCGTGCATGTGGTTGGGGATGTGGGGGCTCCACCATGTCCACAGCCAGGCCCCGGCGTGTTGCAACATTGTGCAGGACACATGCTGCCACTATGATCCTGCACACTACTGGGGGCGCATATAACAGCTGCCCGCCAGAACGGTCAAGGGAGCGAAAGCGTGACTTGAGCACTCCGAATGTGCGGTCCACTATGCCCCGGGTTGCAATATGGGCTGTGTTGTATCTTAACTCGGGACGCGTGATGGGGTTCCGAATTGGCGTCATCATGTGGGTGCTCAGAGGGTAGGCACTATCCCCTGGTGAGGAGGTGATGGGTATCATTAGTGGGGTAGTGACATAACTCTGCATCTGACATGCATGCATGTGCAGTGGCATTCATACTCACCAAGCAGCCATGTATCGCCTGCCGCCCAGCTTCTAGGTCCCGGCTTAGGGTAGACATTCGGTAAATGAAGCTGTCGTGGGTGGACCCTGGATAGTTGGCATATACTGAGGTGATGATTCCCTTGGCATTACATACTACCTGCACGTTGATGGAATGCCAGTGCTTGCGGTTCCTATAGATGTGCTCAGATGCCCCTGGGGGGACGTAGTGCCACATGGGTGCAGTCAATGGCACCTAGCACTTTGGGGAATTGTGCCACACTGTAGGAATCAAGGGCGGCAGCCTGCCTTTCTGCAGGTGTCCTGGGCAGGTATATGTGCCTGCGGACTGATGGGCGTGGAGTGATGATGTTCAAGACCTGGTGTAGGCAGCATGACTGCGTGGCCTGTGACACCCCACCCACTATGACACTTGTCCGCTGAAATGATCCTGTGGCCAAGAAGTGCAGTACATTAAGGACCTTCTCCAGGGGGCTGAGTGCTTGGGAGCACAGGGTGGGTGATGTGAGGTCATCCTCCCACTCACTGACCAGGTCCAGTATTATGTGTGGTGGAAACCTGTACCTCCCATACACCTGGTCATCAGGCATCCCAAAAAGGCTGGTTCTGGGAGTGAAAATTATTCGGGCCCTCACTATCCTCCTCCCCCTCCTCCTTTGGTAACCCACGGCCACTGCTGCTAGGAACGGTATATTCATCCTGGCGTCTGAGCTTGTTTGTTGCTTGCGCGCACTTTTATGCTGCGCGGGTCGACGTACGCCTGCTTCATGCTGGCGTACGTGTTTCAGGATTGGACCATTTATTTTTCGGCGCGTTGTAGGCGACCCGTGTGAATCTTCCCGCCCACCCCATGAATACACGTAACACGCTCTCCCAGGCCGAGTCGCGAGTAAATATTCCCACCCACCCCTGGAATACACGTACCCCACTCTCACAGGCCCAGTCGCGTGTGGAAGTTCACGCGCACACCGAAATACACGTACCCTGCAAAATCGCGTGTGAAACTTCACACGCACCCCGAAATACACGTACCCAGGGCAATCGCGTGTGGAACTTCCTGCGAACCACGTAATACACGCAGCCTGCTGGTATCGCGTGTGGAAGTTCACGCGGACCCATAATACACGTACCCTGATGGTATCGCATGGGAGACTACCCGCGCACCCCAGGAATACACGTACCCAGGCAAATCGCACGGCTGGGGTGGGGGCTGCTGGGAGACATGAGTGGGGGCCTGGTGGAGGGTGCCCCTGGATGCTGGTGGGTGGGGTGATGGGACACATGAGTGGGGGCCTGGTGGAGGGTGCCCCACAGTTCTGGGGGGTGGGGGTGCTGGGAGACATGTGTTGGTGATCAGTAGTGCAAGGTGACATGTGGGTTGCCTGTGGGACATGAGCAGGGGTGCATGGTAGTGCCCTGTGGTGTGGGCTGCCTGCAGGGGCCGTGGAGGGTGTAGAGGGAACACCTGGGAGGACCCACACGGCCAAATCACGTGTAGCATTCCCCGGCACCACCGAAATACACGTACCCTGCTTAAATCGCGTGTGAATCTTCCCGCGCACCTCGGAATACACGTACCCAGGCCAATCGCGTGTGGAACTTCCCGCGCACCCGAAGTACATGTACCCAGGCCAATCGCGTGTGGAACTTCCCGCGCACCCCAAAGTACACGTACCCAGGCCAATCGCGTGTGGAACTTCCCGCGCACCCGGAAACACACGTACCCAGGCTAATCGCTTGTGGAACTTCCCGCGCATCCCGAAGTACACGTACCCAGGCTAATCACGTGTGGAACTCCCCGCGCACCCCGAAGTACACGTACCCAGGCCAATCGCGTGTGGAACTTCCCGCGCACCCAGAAACACACGCACACGCTATTTTTCACACAGCGGGTGTCCGTGTTTGTCGGTACCCCTTTGCACCTCATTTGTCCAAGAAGGCCACTGTATGGACCATTCATCATGGCTGTATATGGGTGCTTTTTGTTAGCGCACATTTTGGCGCACATTTATTTCAGGCGCAGGGACGCTACCGCCTGCTTTCTTGTGGCGTACTTGTTTTGCCCTGTGCGCGTCTTTCACCGTGCGCTGGTTTGCCCTATTCGATTCCATGAATACGGGTTGTAGGCGAGCGTGTGGGCGTTCCGCGCACTTGCCTCCTGTACTTCCCCCAGTGACGCCCATATTTTCACGCGTTGTTCCCCATTCCGAGTGTTACGCCCCGTGTTCCGCCTACTTTTGTGATGTGCGCCACGCTATGTGCGATTTCGCAGTGGCCGTGGCGCACGCTGTTGGATGACCTGTGCGCCGGCGTACATCCAATGTTTTTCTCGCGCACGGACTTCCATGAATCGATGTGCGCTGGTTTCCCTGCGATTTTCACACTTGCACTGCGATTTTCGCACTTTTACTGCGAATCGCACGTTTTGGCACCTCTGCGCGGGAATTTTCGGCGCACATTAATTCCATGAATCGACCCCACAGTCTTTAAAGAAGGCATGAGCTACGTAGCATTATAACGCTTACGTACACTTGACGGTATATTGCTAATGAACTTTGATGCAAGTAAAGTCAAAGCTGATATTCCTTGCATTCTAGAATACAATAGACTGCGTTCACTGTACAACCCCCATCTGAAACAATATCCTGTTCCAGATAAAGTGAAATGTGGTGAAAGAAAACTAAATCAAACAGAAATGCAACAGAATCCAACAGCGAATCCCTCAAAGAAAACAAAGGCAGCTAAATCTTCATCAATTACCACAAACAAAGAAGAACCTATTAGGGAATGTAAACCAGGTACTTCTTCAAAGAAGGAACAGAAACTCTGAAAAATGCACTCAGATACAGAACTAGCTGGTCCATTCAAATGTTCAAATGAAACTGGGGTAAGTTGCTATGTAAATGTGGCAATGAATATTCTAGTTCAATTGCCACCGATTGTTAACAATATTTACTTACACAGTAAAGACCAATTGTGTTTGCAAATGTTAGTGCTGCATAGAAATGCAACAAACAATCCTGACAACACATACAGTGTTCATGGAATAAGGCAAGCATTGGTCTACTGTGCTGGAAAATGTGAGATTCACTATGAACTCATAGGAAGATCCACAAGAATTTCTAATGTATTTACTACTAGAATTGGAAAACAAAAGCATACCTGTAAATGAAATCTTCCAGATATCGTACATGTGGAAACATACATGCACTCTCTGTAACAATGTGATACAGGAACAAATCCCAAATGAGCGATTTGTGTATGTTTCCATACCTAATTGTGAATCCATTCCATTTCAGCAATTTGTACAGAATGCACGCCATGGCAGATTATGTACTATTTGCAATTCAGACAATCGCTCCACCTTACTGATACAATCGCATAGTGCCTACATAATACTTATGCTTCTACGTTATAATGCAGATGGTACCAAAAACAACTGCAAACTGACTGAATTCCCACACGGTCAAGTGTCACTTGGAAAGGAAACCTTTACAACAATAGGTATAATCTACCATGCAGGAGCTACAACCAATGCAGGTCACTACTGTAACGCTCACCTGATTCCCACGGAGGCGCTGGTCCCGGCTGAACTGTTATAGTCTCTTCAATTGAGAAGCGTAGAGCTCGGATGACTCTCTGGACTGGGCTTCCTCTTATTGACCGTCTGGCTTGCAGGGTAAGGTTTCTGCAGGCGGAAGAAAAAAAGGTTAATGACCTTTGGCTGGACTTCCTCCTCACTAATCGCCAACTCTCTGAAAGTCCAATGTCCTTGTGAGCTCTCACCTTAGGCGTATAAATGCTGGGCTCTCCATCCTGCGACTTATGCAGGGGTGCGTGGGTTCCAGTTACGTCACTGGAGGTCCTCAAAGTCTTTTGTGGCCTTAGAAGTGGCACAAGTGCTGAGATGCCAAAAGGTGATGCCGCCGTTACTGCACGAGCGGACGCCAGTAGGTATAAAGAGTTTATAGTCTTGAAGAGATGGGCACCTTTAATGAAGTCTTTGCATTGTCTTTTTCAGGTGCCTGGATGCTGAGGGCGTGGTCACTGAGAGTGCAACACGTGCGGTTGTACGTAGGTATGGGAATTTCAATGATACCTCAATAATGTCCCTTGTTTTCTGTTTTCAGGTCTTGAGATGTTGCGGGCGTTGTTCGTCCGTTGCCGTTGCACGTGCGAAGTACGTGAGTATAATAATCTGTGACCTTATTATAACACCTCTAACAATGTTCTTTTCTTATTTGCAGGTGTCGGGACCTTGCGGGCGTTTTCCCAGTCGCGGATGCACGTGGGGAAACACGTAAGTGTTAGGCTTTCTTGCAGTCTTTAATGGCACTTAAATAATGTCTTTTCTTATTTTCAGGTACCGGGCTGCTGCGGTTGAAGAGATCATAATACGCGCACAAAAGCAGGTAAGAAAAGTAAATGCGGCCGCCTTCACACGATTCCTACTTAACAATGTTCTTTGTCTTTACAGGTGCGGTTAGGCTGCTGAAGAGAAGGCCACGAAGAATCCGTGAAAGCACAGATGGATCAGGTAAGCGAGCGCGGCTGCGAACGTGTTGCAACTTGCTAACCTTATGTTTCTTTTGCTTGCAGGTTCTGCCGGTGTCTGGATTCCTGGATGGTAAGTATAGTTCTCGTGTCTTTCTTCCTCAGGTTGCTGAGCTGAAGCTGGAGATGTCACTGGAATGCTGGAGCTGACTCGGTGAGCGTCCTGCTGCAGATGCAGAATAACGCGAAGCACGTTTTCCCAATCGGGTGTGGTTTAAATAGTGTTGGAGTGATTGGGTGTCTTCTTCCTCAGCCTCGCCCAGGTAAAAGAGTTCCTGTGTTCCAGAGCTAAGGAGTGGCACCAGCCCCACCCAGGTAAGAAAGTAGTCCCAGTTCAGGGAATAGTTCCTCCCAGCAGAAGGCTGGGGACTTCATCCTGCCAGCATTTGCAAAGGTGAGTATGCAGCATGGTCTGCTACAGGTAGGTCCACCCAAGCACCTTTGCAAGAATTATGAGCCCGGCGTCCCTGGCGCCGGGACTGAGGTTCCTTATGAGCCTGGCGCCAGAGGCGCCAGGACATGGTCCAAAGGGCCCCAATAGGGGTTTGCTGGAGCCGGGGACAAGGGTCGTGAGCCTGCTTCCGGGGTTGCTGGGCTTGACTTGGCTTCTCGGGAGCAGTGCTCATGACAGCACCCCCTCTCAAGGCCCCTCCCAAACTTGCCTTCCCCGGAGGTTTTGGCCTATTGGGAAAGGTTCGGTGGAATTTTCTGACTAGACGAGGAGCATGGACGTGGTCAGAGGGTTCCCATGGTCGTTCTTGAGGTCCGTAACCCTTCCAGTCGATCAGATAGTATAATTTTGACTTGATGATCTTGGAGTCCAGGATGTTTTTAACCTCAAATTCAGGTTCTCCATTTACTTGAATAGGCTCTGGAGGTTTATTCAGTCTGGTTCCAGGTTGCATAGGTTTTAGTAGAGATACGTGAAACACCGGATGTATTTTCATGTGGGATGGCAAACCCAATTAGACAGCCACTGGGTTTATTATGGCTGTAATTGGATATGGTCCCAGATATTTTGGGTTGAAGGTGTGAGGTCCTTTAAGTGATAAATGTTTGGTGGTTAACCAAACTTGATCTCCAACCTGGTATTGAGGGGCGTCTCTTCGGTGTTGGTCTGATCCCCTTTTGTACCCTTCTTTAGCCTGTTGTAGGCGGATTGTCGCTTCTTTGAAAGCTTGAGTGATAGCATTGTGAAGTTGATCCACGGCAGGCGTTCCAAGATCTTGGGGCGGGTCGAGATTGGAGGTTCGAGGATGAATCCCATATAAAATGTAAAAGGGACTTTTTCCAGTTCCTGAATGGATCGAGTTGTTGTAAGCATATTCGGCTATCCAAAGGATATCTTTCCAATTACTTTCCGACTGCTGTAGCATACAAAGTAAATATTGTTCCAGAGTTTGGTTTGTCCTCTCAGTTTGTCCGTCGGTCTGGGGATGATGGCTGGTTGAAAGTCTCACATCGATTTGAGCTAAACGACATCAACTTCGCCAAAAGTGAGAGATAAACTGGCTCCCCCTATCTGAGATCAAAACCGAAGGGAAGCCGTGCAATCTTACAATATTTTCAAGGAATTCCCGTGCTAGAACTCAAGCTGAAGGTAAGCCCTTTAGTGGAACGAAGTGGGCCATTTTAGAAAACAAATCTACAATTACTAGAATAGTGTTGTATCCGGAACAGGAGGGTAAATCGGTGATGAAGTCCATGGAGAGGGTATGCCAGGGATGTGGCGGGATGTCTAGCGGATGCAGGAGACCCGGTGGTCTTTCCTTCTGACCTTTGTTTTGGGCACACATACCACAGGACATCACAAACTCCTTTATGTCTTTTCTCCATGACGGCCACCAGAAGTGTCTCTTGACTTTTTCCGAGGTTTTGGCAATGCCTGGGTGGCCCTCCATCAAGGAATCATGGTAGCAAGAGATTACCTGTTTTTGTAAATCGGCATGTGGTAGGAATAGTCGTCCCTGAAAGTAAGGCAGGTCTTTTTTTATGATGAAGTCCTTTCCCTTCAGTTGCCAGTTTTGTAAGTCCGAAGGGGTCACAAGTTGTTTAACTTTTGCTTCGATATCTTCGATGGATTGTGAAGAAATCAGGCCCAGGATTCTCTGTTCTGGAATTATTGGCACAGGTTCAGGATTGACAATATTATCTCCCATTCCAATCCGGGAAAGGGCATCCGCTTTGCCATTTTTGTTGCCGGGGCGATAAGTAATTACAAAGTCAAACTCAGCAAAGAAAAGTGCCCAGCGAAGCTCTCTGGAGGACTGAGCTTTGGCGCGGTTTTCAGGTATTGTAGGTTTCAATGATCGGTGATTACCGTGACAGTGTGTTTGGCTCCAAGGAGATAGTGCCGCCAGGCCTTGAAAGCGGACTTAATTGCTAAAAGCTCTTTATCTGTGATGGTGTAGTTAATTTCAGGCGTCGAGAACTTGCGAGACCAGAATGCCACGGGGTGCAATTGGTTAGTTTCCGGCTCTCTCTGTGATAGAACCACCCCCATTGCTAAACTGGAGGCGTCGGTCTCAACGATGTAAGGGAGGTCTGGGCGTGGGTGTTTCAGTATGGGTGCTGAGGTGAACTTGGCTTTTAGCTCTTGAAAGGCCTGTTCTGCTTCTGTTGACCACTCGAATCGTTTGTTTTTTCTTAAGAGGGCGGTGATGGGCTGCACCACTCGTGAAAACTCTGGAATAAACCTGCGGTAAAAGTTGGCGAAACCTAACATGCTTTGGACACCTTTCACGGAAGTAGGTGATGGCCACTTGATGATAGCGTCCACCTTTCTCGAGTCCATGTGGACTCCTTTTGGTGTCAGAATAAAGCCTAGAAATTCGACCTCCGTGACGTGAAAAACACAATTTTCGAGCTTAGCAAAAAGCTTATGTTGGCAGAGTTTTTCAAGGACGGCTCTAACATGTTTCCGATGATCTGCTTCTGAAGATGAGTACACAAGGATGTCATCTATGTAGACGACTACGCAAACATCTATGAGTTCTCTGAGGACATCATTCATAAAATACTGAAAAGCGGCTGGTGCATTGCATAGTCCGAAGGGCATCACTTGGTATTCAAATAGTCCATTCTTGGTGCGAAATGCCGTCTTCCATTCGTCGCCTTCTTTAATCCGTACCAAGTGGTAGGCTCCCCGGAGATCTAGCTTTGTATAAATGCAGGCGTTCTTAACTTGGTCAAGGAGTTCTGGAATCAGAGGTAGTGGGTATCTGTTCTTTACCGTTATCTGGTTCAGGGCACGATAATCAATACAGGTTCTAAGGTCACCTTCTTTTTTAGGTACGAAGAACAGAGCCGAGGATGCAGGAGACTTTGATGGTCGGATAAATCCATTGGCCAGGTACTGGTCCAGATACTGTCGCTAATGAAGATTTTCAGGCTCGGTAAGGGCGTAAATTCTACTACAAGGGGGAGTGGCTCCGGGTATCAGGTCTATTTGACAGTCGTAAGATCTGTGGGGAGGCAGGGTATTAGCCTGTTCCTTCTGAAAGACATCTTGGAATTCTTGATACTCTGGAGGCAATTGCGGTCCTTCGGATGTTGCTACCGCTAGGCCAATACTGGGTCGAGGATAACAAGTAGGTGCACACTCTGGGAACTGTATCTTTTTTGCTCGCCAATCAATTTGAGGATTGTGTTTCTCCAATCAAGGGATCCCCAGAATTATTTGGAACTGAGGGGCCTTGATCACATCGAACACGATTACCTCCCGATGTCCATCTTGGCCTAATAACGTCACTTCTGTGGTGGTATGGGTTACCGGTCCAGAGGCTATTTCTGTACCATCCACTGTGGTAATGACGTCTTTAATTACCTTAGGACAAAGGGGTAGGTTCATCCTGGAAGCCATCTTGCGGTCTACATAATTTCCAATCGCTCCGCTATCAATGTATGCTTTAATGGCATGCAAACGATCCTGTCGTTCTGGATTTATGAGGACCATTGACATTATGAAGTGCGAGGTCAAAGAACTGTTTTTTACGCTCGGCAAGCGGACCTCTACACTTGTCGGGCGAGGTTGTTTCCCGGCTCGGGCTTTTCGGAATTCTTATCAGAAGCTCCCACTGTCTTCTTCGGAGGTTTCACCGGGCAATCTCGGAGGAAATGAATTTGCACAATAGAGACATAGCTGCAATTGTCGTCTCCTGTCGCGTTCTTTCTGGGTTAGGGGACCCTTTACGACCCCTATTTGCATAGGTTCTACGGCTTCAACTCCTTTGGTGTGAGTTAGTGGCTTAGAGAATACTCGAGTTTCGAACCTGGAGCGGTCTGCCTTTCTGTTTTGTAGTCTGTGATCCAATCGGACCACTAAATCAATGTACTCTGAACAATCTTGAGGGGGATTCACGACCTGGGCTAGGACGACTTTGAGTTTGCCACGCAAACCCCTGTTGACAAGCGTGATCCTCTTGTCCTCGGGCCATCTGGTTTCAACGATGAGTCTGTTAAATGACGCAATATGAGCCAGAAGATCCTGATTGCCCTGCCGTAGGGAAAAGAGTTCATTGTCCAGGGCCTGCCCCTGGGAATGTCTTGCGAAAAGTCTTTCCATATTGGCCTGGAAGGCCTGGAAATTGCGAAGAATCGGGTCATCCTGTGTAACCAGAGGGATTGACCAATTAGCGGCGCTGCCGCTAAGATACTAAAGCACAAAGGCTACTTTAGTCTGATCAGTCGGAAAAGCAGCTGGTCTACAAAGAAAGTGCAATCGGCACTGATTTATGAACACCGCAAACCTCTTAGGGTCACCAGAGAAGCGTTCGGGCGGAGCCAAAGGCACATTTCCGGGCAGATTGATTTGAACAGGATTGGCTGAAGCCGCCGGGGTATAGGTCCCTCCTGAATTAGGTAGAGGGGTTTGCCCCGCTTGTGTTTGTAATAACTGTCTGGCAAGGTCATCAGTTCGTTCTTTGGACATAATCAATTCCCTCCTCAGGTCATTCGTTTCCTGGCGGGCAGCATGTACTTCAGCTCTTAATTCCCCTAGAAACTGGGCCATTTGATCAGTGTCGGAAGTTTCCATAGCGCCTGGGTAGGAGGTTATTGGAGGGCTTTGCGTTCTGTAACGCTCACCTGATTCCCACGGAGGCGCTGGTCCCGGATGAACTGTTATAGTCTCTTCAATTGAGAAGCGTAGAGCTCGGATGACTCTCTGGACTGGGCTTCCTCTTATTGACCGTCTGGCTTGCAGGGTAAGGTTTCTGCAGGCGGAAGAAAAAAAGGTTAATGACCTTTGGCTGGACTTCCTCCTCACTAATCGCCAACTCTTCGAAAGTCCAATGTCCTGGTGAGCTCTCACCTTAGGCGTATAAATGCTGGGCTCTCCATCCTGCAACTTATGCAGGGGTGCGTGGGTTCCAGTTACGTCACTGGAGGTCCTCAAAGTCTTTTGTGGCCTTAGAAGTGGCACAGGTGCTGAGATGCCAAAAGGTGATGCCGCCGTTACTGCACGAGCGGATGCCAGTAGGTATAAAGAGTTTATAGTCTTGAAGAGATGGGCACCTTTAATGAAGTCTTTGCATTGTCTTTTTCAGGTGCCTGGATGCTGAGGGCGTGGTCACTGAGAGCGCGACACGTGCGGTTGTACGTAGGTATGGGAATTTCAATGACACCTCAATAATGTCCCTTGTTTTTTGTTTTCAGGTCTTGAGATGTTGCGGGCGTTGTTCGTCCATTGCCGTTGCACGTACGAAGTACGTGAGTATAATGATCTGTGACCTTATTATAGCACTTCTAACAATGTTCTTTTCTTATTTGGAGGTGTCGGGACCTTGTGGGTGTTTTCCCAGTCGCGGATGCACGTGGGGAAACACGTAAGTGTTAGGCTTTCTTGCAGTCTTTAATGGCACTTAAATAATGTCTTTTCTTGTTTTCAGGTGCCGGGCTGCTGCGGTTGAAGAGATCGTAATACGCGCACAAAAGCAGGTAAGAAAAGTAAATGCGGCCGCCTTCACCCGATTCCTACTTAACAATGTTCTTTGTCTTTACAGGTGCCGTTAGGCTGCTGAAGAGAAGGCCGCGAAGAATCCGTGAAAGCACAGATGGATCAGGTAAGCGAGCGCGGCTGCGAACGTGTTGCAACTTGCTAACCTTATGTTTCTTTTGCTTGCAGGTTCTGCCGGTGTCTGGATTCCTGGATGGTAAGTATAGTTCTCGTGTCTTTCTTTCTCAGGTGGCTGATCTGAAGCTGGAGATGTCACTGGAATGCTGGAGCTGACTCGGTGAGCGTCCTGCTGCAGATGCAGAATAACGCGAAGCACGTTTTCCCAATCGGGTGTGGTTTAAATAGTGTTGGAGTGATTGGGTGTCTTCTTCCTCAGCCTCGCCCAGGTAAAAGAGTTCCTGTGTTCCAGAGCTAAGGAGTGGCACCAGCCCCACCCAGGTAAGAAAGTAGTCCCAGTTCAGGGAATAGTTCCTCCCAGCAGAAGGCTGGGGACTTCATCCTGCCAGCATTTGCAAAGGTGAGTATGCAGCATGGTCTGCTACAGGTAGGTCCACCCAAGCACCTTTGCAAGAATTATGAGCCCGGCGTCCCTGGCGCCGGGACTGAGGTTCATTATGAGCCTGGCGCCAGAGGCGCCAGGACATGGTCCAAAGGGCCCCAATAGGGGTTTGCTGGAGCCGGGGACGAGGGTCGTGAGCCTGCTTCCGGGGATGCTGGGCTTGACTTGGCTTCTCGGGAGCAGTGCTCATGACAACTACACTGCATACATTAAAAAGAAATGTGGATGGTTCGAATGTAATGATAGCACCATTACTCTAAAGCAGAGATTGCCAGCTAATCTTACAAATGCTTATTTAATTTTCTTAAAGCCAAAATTTAATAAATAATGTGTACTTCAAGACTACCAAAAAACGATGGAAAAGACTACAAACAGAATACGCCAACAGGTATCTAACTGCCCAAGAGGATATAACAACGACACAAATAAATGAATATCACAGAACTGTAAGAACAAATGCACAGTTCGAATACGCCTAAAGGTAAAATCGGCAGCAAGGCAACAAACGTAACATTAATCAGAAAGATGAAGGAAACACTCAAAGGAAACAAGGAAGTAGTTAGTACCATTGCAAATAAAGTTTTTTTTTAAACTGACATGGATTATTTTTTCCCAGACCCAAGGATTAGAAAAGCAAACACAGAAACGGAGCAGAATGCACAGTACACTGGTTTGTAAACTAAATATGAGGATAAAAAAAGGTAAACTGTGTATTATGCAACGTAGTAAGTTTTCATAAAATGCAAAGACTAACATACTTTTTTCTTTTATCACAGAAATTAAAAAAGGATACTTCTGCCAAGTACTAAAGGCATTTAAAACATATATGGATTCTGAACAAAGTAAGGAGTAAGTAAATTGGCAGTCATTTTGTACACATGCAAACCTACATGTCTAATCTATGGTACTAATATGCTGCAGTGGCTTTAGGCTGGCCCTTGCATCTTGGTTGTGTAACCTACCACCTACGCCTTACGACCAAGGTACAAAGAGTATAGTTCCTACCCACAACCATCGCTGCATATCAAAACCATGGTCCTTGTAAATTAACTACTTATAAGTTAACTTTTGGGACCATCGTCTGCAGCCATGCAGCCAAGAAGCTAGGACGTGCACACAACTACCGCATTACACCACACCCATATTCACTTATAACCCCACGGCTTATGACTTCAGTCTTGGGTGCATGGCCTTTGGGCATGCAGGCAAGACTCTGGGTCCTGGGCAGAAACACCACAGCATATCGGAACCATTGGGCCTTGTAATTTCACTACAAACAAAGTTGGTTTTGGGAGCATGGCCTTCGGCCATGATCCCAAAACGCTACGCCCTCCCCACAACCATCTTAATGATGTTGCATAGTACAAGTGTACCTATAGCTGTGATATACTGCAGTAGTTTGTAGCCACAGGCTACAGACGTGAGTGTGAGGCCATAGATTTATCAATGTATGGGTATACAGTATATACAATCCATAGTTGCTTACAACTGCAGTGCTTATTATTTTGTTCAAATACTCTACATCCTGGTCACTACTACCACACCATATGACATCCATTGGGGCATATAACTACACTACGTACAAATATGCTTTTGGGGGCATGGCCTTTGGCCATGCACCCATGACTGCAACTCCTCCCCACAGCCGCCTGAGTGATGCACTACCACACCATATCACACCCATTGTGACTTGTAAGTACACTACATATAACTGTGCTGTTGGGTGCATGGCCTGCGGCCATGCACTCATGACTGCAGACCCTCCCCACAGCCACCTGAGTGATGTTCAATACTAGGGGTGTCTCTGTAGCTGTGAAAGGCTGCAGTGGTTGTGAGCAGGGCCTAAAATATTAGGTTTATGTCCATGCATTTTAATATATGGATGTGAAATAGCTTATAACTCCAGTGCTTAGAAGTTTCTTCTTGGCCATGCACCCTAGACTGTACACGCTCCCCACAACCATCTGATCAATAATGAATACTACAGGTGTACCCATTGCTGTGACATGCTGCAGTGGCTGTGGGCAGGGCCTACAGTCTTGGAAGTATGGCGTCCGGTCTACGGCCTATGGCATGCACCAAACATTGTAGGCCCTGGCCACAATCACCGCAGCATATTACACCCATGGTTGCTTAAAAATCAGTAGCACACCCATAGAAGGAAACATTGTAAATGTAGCATGTACTGAATATGTACCCAAAACTCTGGGAGCTGGCCACATCTGCCAGACACATAATCTATTGTGTAGGTGTGAAGTATAAATGTGATAAACTGCAGTGGTTGTGGCCAGTGTGTACATGCTTTGGTGTATGGCATACAGCCTGCAACCATGCACCCAAAAGTATACATCTTGGCCACAACCACCGCACTAGATAAAACCCATGTTGGCTTGTAAGTGAAGAGGGTATAACTTTGTTGTTGGCTGCATGACCTCTGGCCATGCACCCAAAAGTGCAGGGTCTCCCCACAACCACCTCAGTAATGTGTGGAAGTTAGGGTTTTTCTATAGGTGTGGTATCCGTATCCTTCAGTGCTTCTGGCCAGAGGCTGCAGTCCTAGCTGTATGTCCATAGATATTACATGGTACGAGTGTACAGTGGCTGGGACGTCCAGTGCTTACAAGTTTGTTCAAGACTGCACACACTCCCCACAACCAGGCAATCGATACGCATTACTACAAGTGTATCCATGGGTGCGACATGCTGCCGTGGTTGTGGCCAGGGCCTACAGTCTTGGAAGTAAGGCCTTCGGCCGACGGCCATGCATCCAAGACTCTAGGCCCTGGCCTTTGGCCATGCACCCAAGACTGTACACACTCCCCACAACCAGGCAATCGATATGCAATACTACGGGTGTATCCATGGGTGTGACATGCTGCGGTGGTTGTGGCCAGGGCCTACAGACTTGGAAGTAAGGCCTTCGGCCAATGGCCATGCATCCAAGACTGTAGGCCCTGGCCACAACCACCGTAGCATGTCACACCCATGGCGGTGTACTAATGAATGCAATATACGTAAGAAAAAGTAATGCAATTACGGCATGCTGTCAATTTCAATGTTCGCTAACACCACGCGTGTCCTTACAACAGTTACAAGTTCCCTGTGCACTGCATGGACTGAAATGCTACGTTATTAGACCCCTCATTTTCTGTGCGTACAAGGTGGCCACAGAAAATACATCATGAAGACCGACCGCCAGAACAAATGCATTCATCACCCAAGTCTTACTGTCTGAACCTTTCCCAACGCTCTATGACACAGCAAAAGAGTTTTATAAATATAGCATGTTTCCGCCGGTTGTCGCTCCGCTATCAGCAGATTCAAGATGTCGGGCGCATCCAAACAATCTGACGCAGAAGACATCTCGCTGCAGCCAATCGGCAGAGACGTTGCATGTCCGCGGTCATGACGCCAGCCCCTTAGCCAATCGGTATCTTGTCCGTGGACGGAACAGGGAAGTGTGACCGTGAAGTGGACATAGATATCACTATTTTTTTACACCTACTTTTTGGTCATTTTAATGAAAAGTACTGCACGGAACGTCAGCAAATTTACAAAAGCAAGCTTTCTGGACCAAGCCCCTGCCACAAATTTGGTGAAAATCCGTCCAGCGGTTTGACCTGTAGCTGTGCACAAAGTTTTTCCCCCATTCAGTCTATGGGAAAAACAGAAGTTTTGGGACCCCTCCTATAACTTTGCCCCCCCTGGAACAAACCTCACCAAACTTTGGAAAACAATTCAGAGTGGCTCATATACTTTTTTTGCAAAGTTTGGTGAGGATTATTCCAGGGGGAGCGAAGTTATAAGCCGCCCAAAAAATGCTCTTCCTGTGGAAACAGCAACTTAACCATAATCCTCATTTCAGCATGACAGCTTGCCAGTTGCGAAATCTAGCTTGTGTGTTTTGTAAGGGATCACTTGCATTTTATGGCACAGCTCTTGTGGACGCTAGATGAGGAGGTTGGCAACACCACAGCTGCCAGAAACACCAGTTGGCATTTTCCATCGAGCAATCAGCCCCATCAAGAGTCCATAAGTTCACAGACTTTACACATCAGCTACACTGTGGTCTATATTTAAAAGGCACACTTTCACTGGTGATCCTTCAATGAATCATGATCAACCTGTTCCTGGGCTGTTGCATCACAGATATCGTTCCCTCACTGTAGCCCAATCTAGATTACTCCTTGATAGATGCTCTCCTCCTGTAAATTCATTGCCACCAGATTGATTGTTCCTTCATATATGTAGCCTCTTCGTTGTTTGCACTCCTCACTGTAGTGCTCACAATTCTACTTCCCGCCCAACATGCGACAATCCACTAATTCGTACTCCTCCCCTGCACACAGTACAAAAAGCGCACTCGCCACTAGATAGTGATATTGTTTTCTTGGTGATTAAGAAATGGTGTGCTTTGTGCATGTATAGAACAGAGGTGGGAAGTGACTTCATGGCTGGTTAGTAACTTGCAACTTGAATGTTCGCCCCCCGAATCAAACCACTCTCACAGAAGATCTCCTCAGCAGCAACATGATTATGGTCATCTATTATGAGGGGTCAGAAATGTGAGGCAGACAACTTGATGAAGGTTTTTCATAAGAATACTTGCAAATTCTTAAAAAACCCACTAGACCTGCAGGGCAAGTTCCTTAGTTTACATACTCGACCTAAGAGAAATGCACTTGCCCCAAGGTGACTGATGACGAAATATTTATCACTACTTTTTGATAAATGGTGCATGTCGCTACAAGCACACTTCATATTTGGTGCAAGGCTGTCAAGCATGCACAGTGACACTTGCATTTGCCATTTACTACACAGTGTGTTTCAGTAAATGAAAAAAAATGTCTTACATCTCCATACTCGCCAGCAAAGTCACATATTATGCAAATGGTACTCACCCTTCATAAAAACTATTCGCCAATTTGGGCTAGTAGATTTTGCGAGGCCTCTTACCATTTTATTATCTCAAAAGAGTTTTGAGAAACACCTCACAATCCCTGCCCTAAAGATGATTTTCCTGCCTATAAACTAAAGGAAACACTCTAAACAAAAGGAATCGTTCCCTCACACTTATACATACATCAAACTGATAAAGGGAATATATAGCAATTCGAAGATAACAGAAACAGTTATCTTCAACGTAACCTGATAACTGTATATCCTTATAACCTGGGGTAGTTCCCCTTCCCCAGATTCAAAGCAGGAATTTCGATCAAAAGTTCAAACTAGGAAGGTTCTGTTTTGCAACCAAGTTCTGACTATAAAGTTCTTCTTGCTCCAAAAGTCTATCACTTGGACTTACAGATCAACTAGAAGACAAGTCTTTATCTCTCCACTTTTAGCAAATAGTTCATTGGCATGATATTGGCATGTCCACACTTAGATGGAATTGTGAATACTGGCATGTCCACACTTAGCTAGAATTGTAAATGTTAGCATATCCACGCTTGGATAGAACTGTGAACATTGGCCTGCGTCGCATCTAGATGGAATTGTGAATGTTGGCATGTCCACACTTAGATAGAATTGTAAATACTGGCACGTCCACACTTAGCTAGAATTGTGAATACTGGCATGTCCACACTTAGCTACAATGGTAAGTATTAGCATGTCCACACTTAGATAGAACTATAAATATTAGCATGTCGACACTTAGCTACAATTGTATTAGCATGTCCAGACTTAGCTACAATGGTAAGTATTAGCATGTCCACACTTGGATAGAACTGTAAATATTAGCATGTCCACACTTAGATAGAATCGTGAATGTTGGCCTGCGTCGCATCTGGATGGAGTTATGAATGTTGGCATGTCCACACCTAGATAGAATTGTAAATACTAGCATGGTCACACTTAGATGGAACTGTAAATATTAGCATGTCCACACCTGGATGGAACTCTGAACATTGGCCTGCGCCGCTTCTAGATAGGACTGTGAAGGCCATCAAGTGCCACACTTGGAGAAAACTGTGAATGTTAGCATGCTAAAGGTCAGGCAAACCACTAACCAATATAACCTCAAACTCTGCACACTTATCCCACTCAAAAACTCACACAACCATCTCTCGCACCACAAGCCGCACGCACTTCACAACACTGCAACAACACATAAACCGGAGCAACAGCACACGCGGATTGACACCGATCCAATACCTGCACCAAAGCTCAGTATCTGGTGTATACCGAGCTGAAGCTGCCGACAGAACACCACTCCTCTCACTATCCTACTCCCTCTCCACCTTACTAACCAATCCCACCTTATCGTTTACAGATCCGCTGGAGCGCCTGGGGACGAATTCCGTTGGTGACGGTGCGCGGTACAAATACCTTACATTTAACATTTAACAACTTCTTCTTAGGAAAAAACATTTCCACAATTCATCTGTATCAACAACAATGTTTTTTCAGGATGATTCACAAAATACTTTGTTAGTCTTGTCCCTTCTTCTTCAGAGCATTTAACCACAGTACTTTGATGACTTCTGGACCACTATCCTGCAAGGACCTCCACTAAAAGGTCCCTGCCCTGGTAAGACATGATACACATTGGTGCTGTTTGTTTATGGTAACAATGATCACCTTTCCTCTCGGTTCTGTTCTTCAGTGTTATCATGCCACTTCAACTTTTTCATATCATTACGGTATTCAAAATAATTATTAGTGGCTACCAGGCGATTATGGAGCATACCAGGGTTAGCCAACAGTGGGGAACTCATTGGTTGCTGCATACATATCCGCTGTCACAGTGTCTTTTGCTACCTCTGCCACCTCCTCCACAGCAAACTTGGTTTGCTTCCCACAGCCCACGCCGGTCAGGAAAGGAGTGCTCCCTGCTCCTGAAGCACTCGGTGCTCGGCTGCCAAGGGAGCACAACTTACAATAAGGAGAGCTTGTCTCTCCATGGGGAAAGCTTTTTACTTTTTTATTTTAAATTAAAATGTTTTATTGGTTTAATAATGAAGAACAAACATGTTGTTAACCAGATAACATTAAACCTTTAACATTACATCATATCATCTTGGAAGTCACAATTAAAAAACTAGAAGAAAAAAATAATCCAGCTGAAATAAATAGTTCCCTATCCCAAAGAACCCTCCAAAATTCATAGAGCATTCACTTTTTCAATTTCATGATCCCCAGTCGCAGTAAATCAATGAGCATGAGGGCTCAATGTTGCCACCTCTCCGTTTCCCGAGAGTACAAATTCCAGCATTTTCATTGCTGCAATTACCATTCCTATTTGCTCGCCCCCAACAGTACCCATTTCCAACACTCCTGAAGAGCCAGTGCAACACCTCTGTCCATGTATGCTTTCAACAACAAAAAAATTCTGACTTCAATTAGGGACTTACAGGCCATTACTAAATGCATAGGATTTTCCACCGATTCAGCCTCTTTACAGAATCTGCACTCCGGATTTAAGACCCCAGGGATCTTCCTCTTACACTGGACCTCCCGTTTTTCCAAAATATTTAGACAACGGAGTAGTGTATCTCGGATCTTAGCGGAGGGGAATATGCAGATATAAAGCCATCGTCCTCCGTACCACCATGGATTCTAGTGACTGCAGTTTCAGCTCGTGCCTTTTTGCACAAGTTGGCAAACCATTAGGGAGCCTCAGGGCCTTACGTCAGAACAAACCCTCTAGCTTGTCCCACACAGAGAAGGAGAGATGGAGAACTGCTTCCGCACCATAAGTATTTGGGCCACTTTTTGTTTGTAAAATGAGAGTATTGTGATGAGCGTGAACCTCCCATATTTCTTCTGAAAGCTCCTCCCCTGATTTATCAATATTGACAACCTAGATCACAAATAGAGATAGTGGTCAATTTCACTTCTACTCTTATTTATTGTCACTCCAAGGTATATAATGGAGTTGAACATTTCTAGAGGAGTCCCCTCTACTCTCCAAGTGAATCTCTCACACTTCTTTTTTCCAGCGTCTTTCAGGACCATAATTTTTGATTTTCCGGCATTGATCTTCATACCATTATGGCTCAGATAGGACTCAAAAGGCATCTCCTCTGCAGGCCGATCTGAGTCTGATCTAAGAAGACCAGATCGTCCGCAAAGAGGACACAAGGAATTCCCCCTCCCATTGATCTTCAGCAGAAAGGCCCTAACTGTACTTTGGGACACCGCCAGATCGGCTATATAAAGACAAAACAGGAGTGGCGCCTAGGCACATCCCTGTTTTAAACCACAGAAGGTGTTTATTTTATTCGATAAAATTCCCTTATTAGACAGCCGTATCCTAACAGAAGTGTTGGTATATAGGGCTTCCATGGCTTCCACTAGGTCTATCGGGCATCCCCATTTTCTTAATTGAGTGCATAGTTTACCCCTGAAAACACAATCAAAGGCTTGCTGTAGGTCGATGAGTGTATTGCCAAGGGAAACTCTTGTCCCTTTTCCTCATGCATAGGTATTCTTGGCCTGAATAGAAACTCATCTGGGGTTCTCATGGTTTTGTCTGTAAGGCCTGGTAGCCCTGCCATTAGTATGCACACTCCATACGCAAAGGTTTCTGGCTCCAGTGGAACAGCTCTCATAGCTATTTGTACCACGTATGCTCTAATTATTTCGCATATGTTCAAATAATGCATTCCTAGAGTCGAACATACTATGTCCTTCTCCGTGAACGAGATTGTCATGTTTAACTTTGTCATTAGGTCTCGTCCCAATAAATTTACTGGGGTCTGCCTCCAATATAGCAGTGGCACATTCATGTCACATTCTCCTATAGAGACTGGAAGTTCTTTTGTAAAAGGAACACGACTTGTTGCTCCTGTGAAGCCCTGAGTATTTATGGCATCGCTGGACAAGGAAAACTTTCCTTCACGTATACACAAGCGTGTTGCACCTGTGTCAACTAAGAAGGAAAATTCTTTATCCCCTGTGAGGACATCTACCTTTGGTTCCTCATGAGAGTTCAGTGTCACGGATCGGATAGGACACATCAGGTTTCCCAGTGAGCTGTCCTAATCCATACATGCTGAGTGAATGGACTTCCTCCATCACCAGTGTTATTTCTCATTCCAGAATTCAATGCCTGTCCTGTACTTGTTCTCTGTGACAGTTGCATCGGCAACTGTTGAGACTGTCCTTGTGGAAAAAGTATCATATTCTGAGGTTGCAAGTTTTGCTGTGCTCCCGGTGCCTGCTGCTGCACCGTGTGATTTTGTGCAACTCCATTTCCACCCTGCTGTAAAAATACAGGTGGATTCACCATCCCTAATCTTGTTACTTGAACGTTTTGCACCATGCCATGACTACTGCATGTGCATGCTAGATGCCCTGTCATCCCACACGTCCAACATATTGGCGGTGGTCTGACTATTTGCCTATTTGACATATCCCGATTGCCATTTTGCATGTTTTGAAAACCTCCCTGGTTAGCTTGGGAACCTCCCTGATAACTCTGGAAATCTCTTCCTCGAAGGCCTCTCCGTCTGGGGTAAAACCCATTACTGCCTTGATTAATCTGCTGTTGATTATTGACCTGCTGTATGTTCGATCCGTCTGTGCTAGTTATCACTGCTCCTTCAATTACATATTTTGACAATTTTTTCTGCACTAATTTTGCCTCTTCAGCTTTTCGTGAAGCCTCTTTTTTACGATTTTTCTCTTGCAATAAACTGCAATAGTGAGCTATGGTCAACTGTATTTCAGACCACGGTTTGGCCTTGATTCCTACCGATTTCTTGAGCTGCTTCTGTGCCTGATCTGGAAGTCCTTGGCATAATATATGGTAAAACGCGGGTATAGATTTCCCCCAAGATTCCCGTGTTTCCAACACCCTTGCGTCTTGGAAATTCTGAATGTAAAGCAAAGGATCCTTTCATTCCTTCATTTTTTCGTGTCACGATAGCTCCCATGTCAGAAGTATCCAGGTATAGCAATCGCAATGCTTTCCATACCGCGGCTCTGCAATTGTTAAACAGAGCTCCATCATGCGCAGTATTAACTGTAGTCATGCCAGGATAACCTGCTTGTGTCCACACATCGTCAGCTCTATCACCAAGTATGGCGATTATAAGACCCTTAATATCCCCGATAGCTAACGTGTTCCCCCTGTCATTTTTTCTAGCTCATGTATCCAATTTCCAGCTCCCGAGGTTAACATTGGAAGCTTATTTTTCAGATTTTCACGATCCATTTGTGGTCAGGCTATATACTGTGGCCTCGTTCCTCCTTTTTCGAGCACTGGGAATTGTAACACATGGCACTCCTTTTCTTCTCTTATTATTTTCCTATCCACTGCATGGGTAATATTCCTGCATCGCCGTCTACCTGGCAATGTCCTTAGTCTGCTGACAGAAGGTGGTGGAGACACCCCCCTCTGACCGTAGGATACTCCTTTGTGTCGCTCTGATTGTGTGGCTGACTGATGCCTTAGGTGCAGACTCACTAGAATCTGACCATCTTATTCCCTTTACCCTTGAGAAGCATTTTTTGCGTCTTCTCTCACCTTCCTTTTCCTCATACTCCTCTCTTTCTGGATCCGATATTGTCTGTGCCGAACTTGTCTAACTCCTCTCATCTTCCTCGTTTCCATTTAGTGTCAACCTATCCAGGGACATCTCTCTATTTCTGTTACTTCGGGAGGCGTCCTCAGTGTCATACAACTGAGTGCTCTCAAGAAGCTCGTCCTCTCCTCTCCCTTGGGGTACCTGTTCTAGCACCATTTCATCATATATTCTATCGATCATTTCTCTGATGCTTCTGGTGTCGGAGTCATCTTTGATATTTGCTCTAGACGTGCCTGGTACTGAATCGTACTCAGGAAAGAATTCATGCCTTCCCAGTCTACTACTGGATCAGGTTTCTTAACCTCTCTTTCCAGATAGTCAAGATCCTGTCCCTAGATAGTCAAGATCCTCTGCCCTCGGTCTTCGCTTGCGTTCTATTTCATCATCGAACTCTCTGCGCTTCCTCACTTCCTCTCTGACTCTTTCTTCCTGTTTCTTAGCATCTCTGCGTTCATTTGCCCTACGACTCTTCATTCTCTTCTCCTGTATGTCTTGTTCTTCTTCCTCTATTCTTTGTTGTTCCTGCCTGTCCTGATCGTTAGCTGCTCTTAGCTTATGATTCCGTTTCTTTTCTTGCTCTTCGCGATACAGCTGCTCTCCTCTCTGTCTATCTTTTTTCCTGATTCTTTCATCTCTCAATCCTTTTTCCTTTTCTTTCTCTTTCCGTTTTGAATCGTCCAACTCTCCCTTTTGTCTCACGTCCTCAATGCCTTTGCCATCGAGTTTTAATAAAATCTGACCTCCCATCCATTTGTTGTTTGAATGGCATCTCATCAGTTTTGTCCTCATCTCCTTTCCATCTCTTTCCCTCTCAATCTGTATCTAGAGATCTACTTGTTTGTGCCTGGTCTCCTTTTCGCGCCTCTCCTTGTCCTTTGGGACTTGGAGGTAATATCTCTGTCTCTGTCCTTCTCTGGGCTTTCGTCACTACTTTGCGTAGGTGACTCATATGCCGGGTTGCTATATCTGTCATGCGCTACTCACGCCTGCCCGCCTGGCGTCTTTGCGGCCACTGGAGACTCTGCTGCCATTAGGTGGTTCCATTCTGCTTTGCTCATTTCCTGTTTCCCCGTTCTAGTCCTTTTCTTTCTTCCTGTTTTCAGTCCTGCATTTAACCCCACCCACCTGTCAGATCAATGCGTTGCAACCCCTTCGTTTCGCGCTGGGTTTAGACGATAGTGCTTTTTTCCATTCTTATATTTCCCTTTTCCTACCTTTCTGGTCCGTTTTGTTCCGCTGCGGGTCTAGTCCCGCTTCCTTCTGCCTTGATTTCCTTTTTCTATCTTTCTCTTTCGGATTTCGCTCGTAGTGTTTCTGTCTTTTCAGTCAGGCTTCGGCTGAGTCTGCCTTTCTGATTCCCTTTTCTCGCTTGTCTTACCTTCTTGCTTGTATTTTCCCCCTTTTTTATTTTTTATTTCTGTGAATCTCGTACCTACCGGGTCTCGTACCGCTTGTTACACATGCTTCCGCTTCTTTGCTTCTGCTGCTTTCTGCCTTCTTCACGGCCGTACTTTCTATCCTTCCTCTGGTGACTTTCCATTTTTTCCTCTATTGTGGTTCCGGTTACGCACTTGGACTCCTTACCTGCTGTCAAGACATGGGCTGGTGTTTTCCGTCCCCTTTGAGTAGCTGTGAGTTTGTTTCCCGATCGTGTCTCCATCTCAGTAGATCTACGTGGAACAAGAATATCAACAAGTCCTCTACGCCTGACTACAGAGACTGCCTCTTACCTTGGACTTTTTGCTACAAAGAGTCTCGATGACCCCATTAGGAGAGAGGTTTTTTTTAAGCTTCTAGCTTCTTTTCCTCTCATTGGCGCTCTCTGGAGGGGGTCCTCTGTATTCCTTTTCCAGTAAGGGGTCAGAGTGGCTTTTCTCTGAGGAAGGCCGTATCTCTACACAAAAAAGAAACATAAAGGTCAGAAGAAGAAAGGCTGAAAACAGGAATCCACGCCCGAAGATTCAGGTGAGGAAGAGGAGGGGTTTCAGAATGTGAGATATCAACAAGCCGAGGAAGTTAAAAATGACAATATCCCGTGGCTGCTTTAAGTTCCCTCAATGGATATAATCCTTCGTCTTTACTGGCTTCACTTTTTGTTTCAGAGGGGGCGGGTGGCGCAGAAGGCGTTTCACCCCCCTCTGTGCATATGTTAAGTATCCAATCTAACGGAGGCTCCTCCTCCTTATCGTCTTGGTACATCTTCCAAAGCTCTAAACTAGCTAGCTGTTTATCTACCTTTTTGCCAGTATGCGTGGCGTGCAAATATGTTGTCATGTGTTGCTGGACCGTTTTAGATAGCAATCCGCCCTGGAGCCAAGGCATAAACATTTTGTAGGTGGTTCCTTTAACCCATTCTGCACTGTACTTTTTCAGCTTAGGTGCATGTTTTGGCAACTGTTTGCACAAGTGTACTAACAGTGTAATGTCTTCCATGCTTACATTTGTTTATCTTCTCCTCATATGACACTTTGTTATGTTTTAAGTTTCTCAACCAAAATCAACAATATGAGTGAGCACCAATCGTTGCAAGCTCCAATCCCGTTTTTCACAACATTTGTTTTACTTTTTCAAACAACAACCATCAATTCATGTCATACAACATCCTGGCTATACAATCGCACAATGTTCATGCTATTTCCCCCCAAAATGTCTTACCTCGTGACGTCAGAAAAAAGAAAAAACACAAAACATATGTAACAGACTAGACAGACTCCGGCCGGCTACATAAATTTCCTGCCCCTATCATTATTCCGACATAGAATTTAAGCCGATTTCTTTCAGATCGTCTCTTTCATCGAATCTGGTCTCCTATGTCGTCCTATTCATTCAGGACTTTAAATGCAGGCTTCTTCTAGTGCTTTATTAAAGCCTAGGTATTTGGGAGTATCCTCTCGGCATCTCCCCCTATGCTTGGGTATCTTTCCAGTATCCTCTATGCTCGGGTATCCTCCCGGTATCCTGTATGCTCTGCCACCCTCGAGTCAATATTTATTTCCCCTTATATACATTATACTCTTACTCTGACGTTATTTTTGTCCCACCTCCCTCCGTTACCTTCCCTTACTTGTTCTAAGGCATGCACTTCTTGCCAAAGTATTTAGTCTTTCTCACTCACCGTTTGCATTTTTTCCTCTCTGGATGCTCAGGATCACCGCCTTCGTTACCGCCTCTCCTTGCTGTTCGTCCGATCAGCTGCTCGTAGAAGTGGGAAGGGGTTTGTGGGAGAAAGCACAGGTTCCTTCAGACCTCAACCTGCAGGGTTTACACTAGACTATCCTATATCTAAGGGGAGCCTCTCAGTCTACTTAGCCAGATTGCAAAGGACTCGTGATATTGCTGAGGACCTGTCGACGGTCAATGGGTGTCTTATTTAATCAATTCTAATCGAACCATCCTCTCTGCTACCAAGTGGGCAGTAGAGACCCTAGCCGGCCCATAGGACTGAGGGTTTTCCAAACAGCACTTTAGGATGAGTAGCAGCACCCTCGAGATGGATGGGGATGCAGATTAATACTCTTGCATCAAATCAATGACAAAGGGAGTCCGTTTAATGACAAGAACAAACAACGGGGAGTTTATGAATATCAGCAATTGCTTGATCTTCCATCTCGCTTCAACTCCAATTAATTTCAGAAAAAACACATCATTTATACCAAAAACTCATCATCACTGACGTGTAATATCTCAAAACTTAGCATGCAACTTGATTGTTTCTATGTTTATTGAGTTTATATAGCGCTTTACTCCAAAGCGCTTTACAGACTAACAACAAGAATATTTACAAACACTAAACAAACCAGTAGTACAGTATGTGGAACAATTTGCTCAAAAGGAGGGGGAGAAGGAGGGAGGGGAGAGGAGGTAGGTGAAGGGGTATCAATGTCAGGTTTGACGTCAGCGGGAGTGGGACGAAGGGGGGGGAAGCCCTCCAGGTTACCTCCTAGTTACAGTATCCAGTATGAGGTCAGCGGGAGGAGGGGGAAGGAGGGAGGCAGAGAAGTAGATAAGGAGAGTCAAGGGGGAGCAGAGAAGAAGGGCTTTCAAGGAGGAACGGAAGGATGAGTAGGTAGGGGATGAGCGGACAGAGAGAGATAGGGAGTTCCAGTGGACGGGGCCAAGAATTGGAAGGAGCGGAAGCGTGAGGCGTCACAAGGCGTACAGTGAGAAGGTAGAGATCAGCGAATCGGAGAGAGCGGGAGGAAGGGTAAAATGAGAGGAGGGAAGAGAGATGGGGGTGAGGTCATGGAGAGATTTGTAGACAAGACAGAGGAATTTCAGTTGTGAGGGGAAGGGAAGCCAGCCGAGTTGAGAGGGTGAGGTAGAAATAGAGTCGTGAGGGCCGAGAAGACAGAGTACGGATAGAGGAGTGGTAGATGGATTTTAGGGGAGTCAGATGAGAGACGGGGAGTCCAAAGAGAAGAGAGGAGCAGTAGAAGATGCGGGAGAAAATAAGGGAGGAATTTAGGAGTTTGGAAGCGTGGAAGGTGAGGGAGGAGCGGATCTTGCTGATGTTGAAGAGGTGGTGACGACAGGCGCGAGAGGTTAGGGAGATGTGGTTGGAGAAGGAGAGAGAGGAGTCAAGATGGAGGCCAAGATTGCGGGTGTGGGCCGAGGTGGGGAGATTTGAAGGATGAAAGTGGATGAAAGGTGGGGGTGGGAGGGGAGAGAGTGGTAGGAGGGAAGAAAAGCACTTCAGTCTTGTCAGTATTGAGGGAAAGTAAATGGGAAGACATCCAGTTTTTTATGGCCGTGAGGTAGAAAGAAAGATTGTGATGGTGGTCAGATGTGTAGGAAAGAAAGAGTTGGGTGTCATCAGCGTAGAAGTGGTGGGAGATGCCGAAAGGAGAGATCACTGGGACGAGAAGGGAGGCATAGAGAGAGAAAACAAAGGGTTCAAGTACGGAACCCTGGGGGACTCCATAGTTCAGGGGGAGGTACGGCAGCCCCAGGAGACAGTGAAGGTTCGATTGGAGAGGTAAGAGGAGAGCCAGGAGAGGACAGGGCCTTTGAAGCCAAAGGAGGACAGAGTGCTGAGAAGTAAGGGGTGGTCTACAGTGTCAAAGGCTGCAGAGAGGTCAAGGAGGATGAGAATTGAGGAATGCTTAGCGTTAGCGCTTAGGATTCTATGAAGGTAACTTTAATATAGATACTATATCTGTATATTGTAACGAAGTGAGGGGATTGGATAAACAATGTCAGGTGGGGCATCTAAGCCCTTCCTTCAAAATGGCCACTGTAGACATCACTAAAGGTACAATGTAGCATTGTTCTACGAACTATAGGACACTAGATTACACAGTCCAATATGATTGGGTTGGCATCAACGCCACTTATAATTTTCCACTTGCTTAGCAGTGTGCAGAATAGCCGGCCAGGTGCAGGGAGTTCGTCTGCAACCCCAGCCTCCCTCCAATTATTGCAACAATCAATCATCACTTCAGTGGTCATGTGTCAATTATTTCTTTGTATTTTGGCCTCGAGTCTGCTTCTTGGTCTGGGAAAGTTAAGGCATCTGGCAATGGCAAGAGTCCATGCGTAGGTGTGAAAGTTGCATCCCTTCTGCTTGCTCGGTCACGTGATTTCGACACTGTGAAATCATCTTATTCTCCATGCAATTTGGTGTATTTGATTTAATTCTGTCAGCCATCTGCCACCTGTGGCTTATCTTGACCTTTCTGCACTGGATACTCTGTTCTTCTTTTCAATAATTGTATCCACTGCGGGTCTATTTCAGCCGATATGACCTTGGCTTCTTGGCATGGTTGTCTTCATCCGAGTTTATCTCTCTGTCTTTAATTGTAAATTTGTTTGCTGCAACGCTCTCCTCTCGAGACCTTTAGTAAACTTTGGTTGGTTCTGTTCCTGTGCATAGTGGAAGTATACTTCTATAAAGTGCTCCTTTTGAGGTAGATCTGCATAGGTGGCGCGTGCTGCAATCTATCCTACTACTAAGCATAAGTAAGCATCACGATTTTCCGTGCTTCTTGCGGTTACTGTGCATATGTACACGTTTAAACTGGCTGAATATCTTCATCACGCTCATGGCATACATTTCTGACATTTTGACATCAATCATTTCACTTTAGACTTGGGATGTCATTTATCCATGGTGTTTAGTCTCTTTTCATCATTCACAGGTTGTCATTTATTCTATATGTGAGTCAGTCTGGGTTCTTGTGACGTCACCATTCGTCTTCTTTTAGTATCTTCTTGGCTTCTTCAGGTATCGAATTTTGACAATCGTCATTCTGTCTCACGTGTCGATATGGTTTTATAAATGGGTACCTCACTGTCCAGGTTTTCTTAGGTGTCTTTACTTCAATAGGTGCTGTTCTTCTGATAGGTACTGGACAGAGTCCAACTGCGGCTCTCTGCTGATTTATTTGCTCATCATACGTCACATATTTTGGCGTGAACGTTCAAAGACGAATCAGAAAGGGGAGAACAGAGTTCTGGTGAAGAAGCCACGGAAAGCAACGATGTGTCCATTACTAGACCCCGTTGTATCATTCGAAAACCGAGATGGGGTAGGATGATGTTATTTTGGGGGAGATGTAGCATCGCACGTAGTCACCCGATGAGGGACACAGCAACGTGTGGTCGCTTCAACTGACCCTAGTTAACGAGAGCGTGCTTGGCGCGTGAATAAAGTCAGTTGTATGCAGGGCTTTAAGTGGGGTAAGAAATCGAGGGGGGCCTCATTTGGGGCGTGACCTAAACAAAGTACGCAAACCGTAAGGTATGCACTCAAATATATATAAATGTTATATATTTGTGTTCGTACCTTACTATGGTTTGTATACTTTGTAAGCCATCTTTTATAAACATAGAAATATGTAGCATATTTCTATGTTTATAAAAGATGGCTTGCAAAGTACACAAACCATAGTAAGGTATGCACACAAATATATAACATTTATATGTTTGTGAGCATACCTTACAGTTTGCCTAGTTCTCAGACCATCTTTTTAAACATTTTGGGGTTAGAAAAGATGGCTAAAAAAGTACACAATTCACGCCATCTTTTATAAACCTTGAAATATGTTGAGGAATCACCAGGTGACCCCTCGTGCAACTGGTCTCCAGAGGCAGTTACTATGACTGACAGAAGTGGCAGTCAGTCACAGCGTCGCTGAGGCGGGCTGCCACTTCTGTCAGCTTGAATGACTGCATGGTGGGCGCATCTCCCGTCGCGGCTGTAGCGGGTTAATGTGTCCCACCAATGTTGCGGTGGGACCGGGGAGGTCCCGGCAGGGCCCCAGCTCAGCACCACTTTTTGGAGACTGCCGGGGCCTGGCACCGGCAGGCCCCGGCCCACTTAAAGAACTGGTTGTATGGTGGACTGCCAAGGGGGTGTCGCGTCTGTTGCCACTGCACACACCATGCTACACGAGAGCTCCTCCTCTCTCCCACACTTAGAACCTCACACGTCCCTCTCACATCCTAGACTGGGCTCAAACCCCCAACCGTTCACATATCCACCATACACATTACCAGTTTCAACCACACAGACATTGGTAAGCCAAATAACTAGGAAAGCATGTAATATTAATCAGAGCAAATGCTCCTTTGTTAGTGACATGCTTACATTAAATAATCAAAACGGCAGTTTATTTGCAGGATAGCAGTTCAGTCCTGGAAATACTGCGTGCACATACTGCCATATCAGTCCTTTTTTGTTTGCTGCTGTCCCGGTTTTTTATCTTGAACATCTGGTCACCCTACCCACTGTACAAGCTCTGCAGTGGATGTGTCAATTGCGAGCACAGTCACTTGCAGAGCCATGTCTCTCGAGTTCTAGTACTAAACATTTTCTTCTCAGTGCTTTGTAGTGTTGGGCAATCGCTCTTAGGAATATTTGCATCTACCAGTGGCCAGCCACACTCCACAGACACCCACGTGTAAAGAACACGCATAACTGAAGGCGTCACGCCCACAAGTCAGGACGAGCACAGTATTTGAATATGACAGGACGGAAGTCAATGACGTACTGCGCATGCGCGCGCCTATGACCTTTAGGCATGTAGGTGATAGAGGGTCCCTGAAGTACGCTCACCTGCGTGTTTTCGCCCTCGCGGAAGGCCGCAGCCACGCGCTGGCACAGGAACGCCCCAAGGTCACGGCCCCGCTTGGTTTCGTCCACGGGCCACTCCTCACACAGCTTGAGGAAGCGGCGGTACCTGGTGGCCGCCATCTTTGTGACGCACGAACCACCACATCTAGTGTGTGTCCTGCTTATACGGGAGGCGGGGCTGCTCCGCCTTCTCTCCGCCTCCCCCTACACACAGTGAGTTGTTCCAAGCCCCTGCCTGGGCGGCCTGAACCGGCTGTTAATATGGTGACTTGAACATCTAGCATCTTTAGGCACGTGTTCCCTGTAAGCGGTGCCGTGCTAGCTTGTTACACAAGTAACACTACTTGTTTTACTTTACATTCTTGGACACATAGTGTGTTACACGACCCATGTCAGTCAGGAGATGTGGAGCCAGGGCTGTGTTTTTGCTTTATTTATTTATTACATGTATTATACTCCCAGAGCCTGAAGTATCACGGCATAGTTACAGACAGTTTGGTTATTACAATCTTTACAGTTATAACAGAAAGTATTAGAACAGCAAGTGCAGTGCATGGTGATATCAAAGCTTTCTTAAGCTTTCAGTTCAGGATTTATAAGGTTATGTAATTTCACCCATTATTCATGTGTGATAAGTATGTTAGGTCCTCTTCTTCTGACTATACGCCCCTGGGCTCTCAAATTCTGACTTGAAGGGGTTCCTGGATCCTTGGTAGTTCATATTAACTTTGGGCAGTGCAAGGTTATGCCATGGGGCTATGCTATATGTGCATATATATGCTGGTCGAACAGGTCATAAATAATAGCATTGACTCTGTGTACACGCTTATAAAGGGGACTTGCATAACTTTACCGGCAAAACAGCATAAAAAGACTATATATAGTAGACTATTCTCCACAGTTAGATGTCAGCATGAAAATGCTGCACCTGCAATGTGCATGGTAGGGATGCGTTGTGTGGTTGGCTATATCAGTTTAAAGTGCATCTTGCGTGTCTGGTCATGTGTAGAGTCGCACAGTGTAAAGTTGTGCGGCGCTGAGGTTAGAATATCACTGAGATGTCATTGGTCAATCAGCAGGGATACCCTAGCCAATTGCATACAAATTGTATGCACTCCCATTTACTTTCTCTCATTCTGCCAATGTCAATTTCTCTTTGTCTTTGCCCTTGCCTCCCCCTTCTCTCTCTATTTCTCTCTCTGCCTGTCTGCTCGCACATCGCTACATTGATCACATTGTGCAACAAGGAGCAACGGGTGGCAGATAAGAGACGGGTAGCTCTGTAGAATGGCTAATCCCCCCCACTAACGTGAGAAGGGGGTTTAGATTCTATTAAAGACAAGGAGGTGAGTATTATGCATTACAATCTTTACTTCTGAAACCACAGCAGCCAAGAAAAAACTTTACAAACAAAAAATGTAATCACAAACTTAGAACAAAGTTAAAATACAGTGTGATGGGAACACCCTAGTACAACATGGAGGGCAGGTCATGCCCTGTGGATGACCAATGAGCCAAGACCCACCCCAATAAAGGTCCATTGCTCTAACCCCAACTCCTCTTTCTGCAACTGTCTTGCATCAGAAGCCCACTGCAATGATCCAACTGCGTAGCGCAGAGAAAAAGATCCAGCAAAACTGTAGGAATCTCAACCTTTCCGCAATCTGAAACTAAGACAAAACTCTTCTGGATAGGACCTCTCACCCCAAAGCTGAAACAAAATGAAACAGGGTGGGTGGGTGGAATAAGAAACAGAAAAAAGGGTGGGTGGGTGGGATAATGCTCGCCTCCTTGTCTTTAATAGAATCTAAACCCCCTTCTCACGTTAGTGAGAGGGGTTAGCCATTCTATGACAAGACAGGAGACTTCATATTATGCAAGTGTGAAGCCCTTGCATCATATTAATTGCAGCATGATCAATACAATAGTGACAATACCATAAAATCAGATAATTTTCAAATGTTTTTGAGTTTAGACCCATCAGCTGCTTACAAAATTCCTCTCTAGGCCCAGACCCCCCAGGAGCTGTCCTATATGGTAAAGCAGATTCAACTGCAAAGAACCCAGGAAGATGTGCCAATTCCATAATCCTGCAGAACTCCACAGAATCCATCCGGCTAACGGGGGCAGGGAGAGGACACTGGCCAAAAGGGCTTTGTAACTTAATTAGCAGCTGAGTGGCATGAGGAGCAATAAGCTCCTCCATCTTCAACTCAAAACACTTCATAGTAAGAAGGTAAACCCTGAAGATAAAGAAAGCTACTCCCTGAGGGGTGAACATTTGTTGGCCACATCCAATACTATGATCCCAGAAAAAAGGTCATATAGAAAAAGAAGGTTAGAGGGTAAAGGTGCGAATGAAATGTTTCGAAATACAATAGGTTCGAAACAAAAGGACCGAAAACAAAAGGTTTGAAATGTTTATTTTGATTTTTTTACAATATATTTTTTTTGGGGTGGCCCCCCCCCAACCCCTGTTTTTGTGGTAAAAACCACATTTTTTTACCTATACGGAAACCCAAAAATAAATATATATAAAAAATGTGAACCTTTTGTTTTCGGTCCTATGTACCCGAACCTATTGCATTCAAACCTTTTGTAATCGCACCTTTAACCGGATACCGAAAAAGAAGACATAACCACATGGCAATCCTGGAAAACAAATGTTGGAAAGACAAATCTTCATTAGAAAAACCGGAGCGGGAGAAAAGGGACACCTTATTAACATCCCATATAACCAAAACCAAGCCTTAAGTGGGACCTTAATGCAAATGAACTTGAGGGCCCTGCCCGTTATAAACCTCTCAGCTTTTCAAAACCCATTCCACCAGAAATATATTACTTCTTCTGGAGGCAGAAGTGGGATGGAAGAGTTGAGCCACACACCATGTAACCTAGCAGGTACCTGCTAAATAGTAGCCTAACGTCGAGGAGGCCTCCCAGAAAACCCAGATGACCCCAAGATATTTATGTGAAACCCCAGGGAACACCAAGGAGAACTCAAACTTCCAAGCCATAAAAGACGGAGACCCTCAATGACCAGCTCAAGAGGGACTTGACCAGTCAGAGAGAATCCTTTGGAGGAGAAGGATAATACAAAGCATGCCAAATCCAGAAAGTTGACAAGCACACCTGGAAAAAGGCCAAACAAGGGGTCGGGCAAACAACACTAGCGGTGTTGCCTTCCTGAGCCCTTGAACCAGGACTCTGCTATCATGACAAGAGGGAAGGATATTTACCTAAATCCGACCTTGAAGAAACAAGAACTTTGCAAAGAGAGACCTGTCTTACATACAGTTGCCCCTGTCATGGAGATGTCTGCAATTCCAACCCACAACAGAGTGTCTGACTCCGAAAGACATTCTACTTTCACATAATGTCCCGAACGCTGACCAAAACTAAATACCCATGCTAAATGTGCTAGGGCCTTGGACCTTATTCCCCCCCAAATGATAGATACATCGTGTAGAGGAAACATATTCCTACCTAAGGAGGACAATTAATCCCATGGTCCTTGAGAAAATCCTAAACTACCAAAACCGCTTGGAGAACTAAGCAATAATAATACGTTTCCTACTAGAAGAGAACTAACTTTCGTTTGAGGAAAAACTGAACTATCCTGGCACCCCCTGCATCCTCTGCTGGCATCAGATTCCAGTATTACCTCTGGAAGGGGAACCAAAATGTTAACCCTGCTATCCAGGCATTTAATAGTTTGAACCACAAAAGGAGTCTCCTCCTGCTCTCGGGGAACAGAAAAAACAGAGTCTTGCGAGGATGAAAGAGGCTTGAGTGCTGTAAAGGCTTGCGATAGAGAGGGTTGGAAGATGAACAGCACCACCATACCCCGCTATCCGACTGCGGGAGACCCTTCCTTTTTTGAGAAGGAGAAGAATTTACTTCACTATCTAAGAAAAATCTGCAGCCCAGAAGGAGAGGGAAGCAGAGTCTGGGGTCCATGTTGAAGCTCAGAAATTGGACATTTTGCGCCGCTTCAATATGGACTATTTTGCACTTATAACCAAAACCCCACGGCTGAAGAAGGAGCACCGCTAACTCCCTTGGAGTCTGGAGAGACTGAGAAGTCATTAGCCAAACAAGAATATTATCTGAGTTTCTTTAGACTTGAGGTGAGTCATCAGCGGCTTTTGTAACCTTATTATGCAATTCACCTAAAAAGGGGGGAAGACTTGAGAGCAGAGCTACCATGCTCAGAAATTGAGGGCTGTGAAGGGATGCTGGGACCACCGTCCCTCGAGAAAAAATAAGGCTTGTGACCTCTGCATGTATGCAACCCTGCTTGGCTTTGCCGGCCACTAGGGGAAGGGTCAAGGGAAAAAACTGACAGGATAATAGACCGAAATAAACCTCCCCACTTACTAGCTGCAACCCCACCAGGGGTCCGAGGTGTCTTGCCGGCCCGCTCTCCACTGGAGAACAAAATTCCCCTGAGGGAAAAAACTGGGCTTGAACACCTCGATCAGAGGAGACATTTTTCACACTGCTTGATGTATTAACTGGGACAGGCAGAGCCTTGGGAGGAATGGCTATAGGGGCGGGTTCTAAAATTATATTTTGATCAATGTTTTTCCCCCCCTAATATCATCAAGCTGTTGCCAAGCACTGTATCAGGATCCGAACCTGGGTGGCACTGCATTTTCATGCTTCCAGGAGCAATATGTTGCCCTTGAGCCATCCTTCCTCCCGCAAATATCCTTAATATTGGACTTGGCTGATTGCCATATTAGGATGAAGACACATGAGGGAAATTCACGCCTCTCTTAAGGGTGGAGGTGTTGGCGTTGCCGAGCTGGCAAACAGATCTCAAAATCAAGCTCCGCAGGACTTGCACGTCAATAGGGAAATTAGAGGATACTTCCCTCTCTAGCCAGTTGAGCAACCTGGAATATCTGACCCAATCACACAGTTACCACTCTTCCAGTCTCCATATATCCCCTTCTTATGGCCATTCCCCTTTTCTTTTAGGGCAAAGAGGGATACCAAGGACTGTTCAATCAATGTCATGAGGGCCCGCACACCAGGAAAGAGCATGACCCTGCATCCGATGACTGTCACTTTGATGAGTGGAAAAGAATAAAGGGCCCTATATCTTTAAAGTCTTTATGAAGGCAAGTAGAGTCCTCTATCTGTAGAAGAAATAAGGACTGTCGGAGCAGTAGCGGAAAAAAAAAACAAGCAGACTAATGAAGAACCAACTGGAGCTGTGGGAACTCTTTTTCCCCATTCTTGGGGAGGAGAAATACCTAAGGGAAGTGGACAGACTGAGTTTGTCCTGAACATGTTTGCTTTATTAAATAATCTACAGGAAATTTCCACCTAATGGGAAAAGGTGTAAATTGTGTTAATGGGTCTATAAAATACTAAAGCTAGCGTAGAATAGAGGTCTGAGTGATGGCTGGAAAGGAAGGCAAGGCCCCACTATAGGTCTGTTAATGACCTACTTCACCAACCTGTCTCTTTTCTTTGAAGGACCATAAATAAATAAATAAATTCTCAATAGGTAAGCGTTAATGTGCTTCCCACACCTTAGCCTAGTGTTGTAACAGAGGAATATGTTGAGCAAATGCACCTCAATCTGCTCACCCTAGTAGGGTGTGGTAACGAGCAGCACACGAGGGAGAAACCTCGCATTAGAACTTATGCAAAACCCGAAGCTGAGCAGGCAGCAGCACTTAGATCACCTGTGCTGAAATTCAGGGACAATATAACTATATTGCCATATTAAATGAAAAAACACTTGCAATTTTAAAATTCATGCATGATTTGTAATAGCTGGATGATCTATGGCGCTCCTAACTCTCATTAACAAATGAAAACAACGACCCCCTCCACTTGTGCAGTACCTAAAACAAAACTCTTGACAGGTTGTGCGTGGGGTCCTCAGTGGGCGAGACACTGGCGGTAAAATGCTTTCCCCTCTGGGACAGCTCATAACTTTAGTGAAGCCTCCCCCTCCCCCGCGTCGACAACAAAGCAAAAGCTTTGCCACGTCAGTACGCATGCTGCCTGGGGAAGGAGGGGCCGGCCGGCGCTCAGCAGAGAACGCCTCAGTTAAATTGAGATCCTCTGACGCGCATTGGGTCTGAAGCGAAAGCTTTTGGCAGGGCCGTGCGCAGCTGGTCTGAAGTGGGCGGGCCGACCGGAGGTGTAGGAGAAAGGCCTGTACACGTTGGGTCTGAAGCCAAAGCCTCGGCCGACCCGCGTGCATCGGGACGCACATATAATATAATAAAAAATATAATATAATTGAATTAAAAAATAGCCCACGCGTGCCGGGTGTGAAGCAAAAGCTTCAGACAGGCCCGCGCGTGTAGGGACTGCAACCATAAGAAGATGTAACAGCATAAAACGAAAACCGCTAATAAAAGCGGCGGATACATGCTGTCACTACAATATATTTTCTTAAAAAATAGAACGCAATAAATGTTTTATATAATAAATCTGACACCAATACATTCTACACAAAGCATTCAGGCCAAAATAAGGCACACAAGAAAGGAGTGACTTAGCTGTGACGTCAGCAGCAAAGAAAGAGAAGTTGGGGTTAGAGTAATGGACCTTTATTGGGGTGGGTCTTGGCTCATTGGTCATCCACAGGGCATGACCTGCCCTCCATGTTGAACTGGGGTGTTCCCATCACACAGTATTGAACTGTGTTCTAAGTTTGTGGTTAAACATTTTGTTTGTAAAGTTTTTCTTTGCTGCTGTGGTTTCAGAAGTAAAGATTGTAATGCATAATATGAAGCCTTCTGTCTTGTCATAGATTGTTATATGTGATTGCGAGTCGTTATGTAGTGGGTTGGTCCAGCCGCTACCCGATGTACCACCCAGAGTTTGGAATTAATGGGATTCTTCATGCTACCAGCCCCACCAAAGTGTGTTATACCCCACAGCGTGGTGTAGGCATCCGCTTCTAATCCCAAGGGTATAATATTAGGGAAATCTTCACAAGGTTCACTGAGCCAATACTCTTAGGCATTTCTGACTAGTACTGCGTGTCTAGCCAGAGATACACCGGAGTATAATGCGACACCCCTCCTCCGTTATACCTGCAACAAACATCAGAAGGATATTTTCCAGGTCAACCAACAGTTTTCCGAGATGTGAGTATTAAGCCTCCCTCCAATCAAATGAGAAGATCCCGAAATAACAATCGGAGCAATTTGAATGGCCACAGTTCTCATGGTTGGCTGGAGTTGACATCCAAAGCCAGAGCGCTACTTTGCTCACTCAAAACTGTGAGGAACAGGAAGAATTCCAGGAAGTCATTGACTATATGGTCCGTGATTATAGACATAGAATGCTTAGTTCAGGGAAATATCAGAACTAATAATTGTAAAGTGAGTCTAATGCAGCAATTCAAATATCCACGGAAGGCTAAGCACAGAGGTAATCAATCTGAAACTTGGGAAGTAAACTACTCCAGCCAATATGAAGGACGAAGACAAGTGCCTGTTCCCTGGAAGCACTATAAAAGAGGGGGAAAGAATGAAGGAAAGGGCAAGAAGGAGTTTGGAAGGAAACCATTGTGCTTAAAAGAAACAGATACACAGAGGCCAGACTACCTGGGAGGAGGTGATCCACATCTTTTCCATCCTGCAGCAGCTCTTCTAGAGTGTGGTAAACCAGAGCTCATTCCAACACGAAGATTGCTTACTGAAGAGCGAATGTCTTGTAGGATGGTCTAGTGCCGTGGAGAAGGAAATCTGAAGGGAAGGTGCTTCTTGATCATAGACCCATGTTAGGAAGACAACCTAACATTGTCTGCCTGAAAAGGGACGCTGAATGGGTGTGGGGGAATACCCATTGACATGAATGCTTTGATCCAAGGTCTAGGAGAGACCCACCCCTCTAATTACTCCATAGTTCATACTGTATCATATTGAACTGTATTGCCTGCCCATTTCTCTAGGAAAGTTGGCTTGTCCTCTTTGCATTTCTGTTTGTGTTGAAACAAGACAATTTTCCATCTTTTTAGGAAAGTCGAATCTGGGTGTTTTTACATTGCTGTTTGTGTTGGAACTAGGCCTTTTTCTCCTCTTTTTAGGAAAGTCAAATCTGGGTGTTTTTACAGTGCGCGCCCATCCTGTCTTTCATCCACACTGCTCCTGCGTTCCCATGTGGTTGGCTGCTTGTTGCCTCCTGTGTGGCTCCTTCTATGTGGCTTGGCTTTGGGCTGTGCTTCATTCCTCCATCACGCACCCTTCCTGCCTGCGCGTACCCTCTATGGTGCTCTCACTCTCTCTCATCTTCTCAAACTTTTATGCTATCTCCTATCCTATCTCACTAAGCCTGGTAGTTAAAAGTTCAAGAGGGATATCCTGGTCTCCAACCCGGGCCTCCCTATCGCTGATACCCACATCAGCACTTCCTCCAGACAGACCCTAACTAACATCCTCTTTGTCATTCCCTGTCCAGACCTAGGGACCCCTCATATGGTCTTGGCTCTCTCTCCTATCTCTTCCTCGCCCACTAATGGTGGCACTCGGTGGGAGGTCCTCTTGGCCTCCTTTCACTCCTCCAAGACCATCATTAATGTCTATCTGAACTGCACCTTCTTGGTCCAGGACCCTCAGCCCAATCTCCTCCTTTTCGATAGGTGTCTCCTGCGTTTTATCAACTTCCTTCCTTCTCCCGCTACTCCTACTAGCACCTCTCTGGCTCCTCTGCCACCTCCTTTTTCGGCTGACTCTCTGCCACCTTCTGCCTCTTCTCTGGCTACTATGCCGCCTACTGCTACCACCTCTGCCCACTCTTAGGCCCCTCTACCACCTCTGCTCGGTGTAGTTCAAGCCTGTACCCACCCAGAAGTCTTCCAAATGTGGCAACTTGCTCCACGTCGCTACTCTAAACGCTCGCTCTGCTGGTCAAACACTCCTCAGACATCTGTCCCCTCCTAGAAAAATTGGACCTGGATGTCCTCGCTCTCGCCGAGATATGGTCCATGGCCAGCTCTGTCACAAGTTTTGACACTCTCCTCCCTGATGGCTACAAGATTCTCTCTGAGCCCAGAACTAACCGACCCAGAGGTGGAGTAGCTCTGATCTTTCCGGAGTGGGTCCCTGCTTCTGTCATTCCCATACACGCGTACTCCTTCTTTGAATGCCTGGTCTGCAGGCTCTTTATCTCTCCTGTCCTCTCTATGACTGTGCCTACTATCTACTGGCCACGTTGCCCTATTCCTCTTCTCTTCTTGCCTCTACCTCTCAACATCTCCTCGGAGACCCCAACATCCACTTGGATGTTTCTAATCCCTCCCCTGGGCTCTTCTGCAACCTCTGTGACACTCTTTCTCCATTCTAGCCTCTGGACCGACACATTCTACTGGTCACACCTTGAATGTTCACATCTCCTCAGACATCCCCTCTCTAACCCTCTCACCACTCCTCTCTCTTGGACTGACCACTTTCTGCTTTCCTCTCATCGGAAACTCTCTGTTCCTCAGGCAAAGCCCACCCCAACACTGCCACCTAGCTTCTCTGTCATTCGGCCCATGAAGCGTGTTTCAGTGGATGCCTTTGCCGCTACTTTCTCTGACCCTCCTACTCCTGCGGCTGACTCACACTCTGACACATCCCTCTCTAACATGCATCTTTCTATCTCTAACGCTCTGGACATCCTTGCCTCTGTCATGAGAATCTGTCTGAAGCCTACCCCCAAGTGTAACTCGCTGCCCTGAAACACAAGTGCAGTTTGGCGGAGAGGAAGTGGAGGGTTTCTGGTGCATCCTCTGACAAACTTGCCTGCCACCTGCTCCAAAGGCAATACAGACTCTCTGTCCCGTCCAAGAAGAGAGTCCACATCCAAGCCTGCGTCTCTGCGGCCTCTATCAACATGACCAAACTCTTTAAAACCTGCAAGGAGCTGGCCAATCCTTCCGCAGTCTTCACCTCCCCTGTTCCCTCCCAGGCCCTCTGTACGGCTCTGACTTCTCACTTCACCACAAAAATTCAGGACATCCTGTCCTCGCTCTCGTTTTCCTCTTCCTCTTTCGGCCCCCCTCTGGCTGACTCTCCCTCTCCTCCTCTTTTCTTCTGTTTCTCTCTGACAACACCTGACAATGTTGCTAGACAAGTCCAATCTATGAAAGTGTAGTTGAAACAGGTGCTCCTTTGCTCCTCCAGAACCATCAAGGACCACATTGACACCATCACTCCAGCCTTGTCCAATTTCTGCAATCGCTCTTTCGCCACTGTGTCTTTCCTCTCTCCCCTCAAGCACTCCCTTGTCCACCTCCTCCTTAAAAAGCCTTCGGCCGGGGGGCGCTATTGCGCGGCTGGGAACTGGCCGCAGGCTGAAAGGGCTCTGTTGAAGGTTGAGATATCCTTTAAAATAAATATACTTGCTGTGGGCCTCAGGCTTTGAAAATACTGGCGGGCAGCGGTGGAGGGATGCTACAACCACCTGGCCACGTTTCCACCTCCTGAGCTATGGTGTACAGCAGACATGTTGCCCTGGTCTGCGGGCCCCAGCGGGCACAAGTACTCCTCCGTGGCAGAGCACACCAACACCCATCCTGCAATCACACTTGGCTGGTTGCCCACCGACCGAGCCGACCTGGGGTATGGCCACCCGTCAAGAGCACAACACGACCCGAGGGCTGCTGGGGCTGCAGCCGATCACCAGCTGTGCAGGCCAGGGCTGCCTGGGCTGTTCCGGCAACTTCCCTGGGTGCCTTGGTGTGGTCTGGAGCCGCATCAAGAAGCTGGGTGCCGGGGGTGGAGGCGCGGCATTGAGGCCATCTAGGGTGCCGCTCTTTCCCCCGCCCCGGAGACACTGCTTTGTTTGTTTGTTTTATTGATTTGTAAATCAATAAAACTGTGCTGGCCCCATTCCTCCGGCTGACCCCGACGGGCCGCGGCTGCGGGGAGGCCCGTCCCCAGCCGTGGCCTGAGGCGGACCTTCTGTGAGTGTGTCGGCATGCGTGCTCCCCAGGGAGGGGAGCTGTAGCCGGGGTTGCCCTGCGGTGCCATTATACAGGGAGGGGACCGGGCCGCCTGCGTCCATCCGGGTCAGAGCTTTCTCTCCCCGTCCCACCACCATCATCACTGAGTGGGCCTCTGCACGCTCACTGGACCCGGCGGGCGGCAGTCCGGCCCTCCTGCTGCCCCCCTCAAGTGAAATTACAATGGGATTTGTCCTGTACAGCGCTGCATAAGGGGAGCTCCTACCACCCCTCCCACAAGGTGTAAGACGGGGGCATCGGCACTGCTGCATCTCAAGGCGAACTTGTTACCTCAACACTGCATATAAGGTGGCCCCCCCTCAAGGGGAACTACAACAGAACTTGCCCCATAACGACACTGCCTAAGGGGTGCTCCCACCCTTCACAAAGAATACGTTCGGGCATCTTCACTGCTACAATCCAGGATAGGCCTGTCAGCACAACGCCACATATAGGGTGGCCCTCCCCCTCCTCAAGGGAACTACAATGGAGCCTTGCCCTACAGTATCATCAAAGAAGGGGGCTCCCCTCACAGGGAATAACGACACAGTGCGCCCCTGTGACATGAACCACCAATGGCTGGCCTGGATGCGTCAGAACTACGCCCAGTGCCTCGACATAGACGGTCCACTTGGCATGGCGCTGTAGCCTGTGAGAGTACCCGTGGGAACCCTCTGGGGCCCTCGAACTGTGCATAGCCGCGATAAGGCCTCTCACTCTTTATCCTCCTGGTGGGTGGACCTGCTGATACTTGTCCTCATCCCCGTACGCTGGGACCCTCTCGGACACCAGATGTCACTAGAACCATTGCCACTGTTCTCATCACGGGCAATCCGAAAAATAAATTGGCCAAAATGGACAAGTTCAAAAAGACAGATCAACACCCCTCTGCAACCAATGCAATGCAAGATTCAACCCAGTTAGATATTGCCACCTTGAATCAGACCATACTAGCCCTCAAGTCCAGCACGGACAGCCTTGAGGCAAACATAGATGCATTAACCTGTAAGGTGGATGTATCAGCTGTGCAAAGCGACAAGTTATGTGGCCGCATGACTGAGGCTGGGCAGAGAATTGAAGTCGCGGTACTGCAGTGCAAGGTCCTCTTCCTCCAGCAAATGGTCAAGAAAGTAGTGGCGAAAAATGATGATCTTGAGGGAAGGTCGAGATGGAACAATATCCGAATGACCGGGATTCCTGAGTTCACTCCGGTTGAGAACAAGGAGCAGTTTGTGTAGAAACTCCTGATGGACATCGTGGAGCACCCATCCATTTCGAATGTGTTCATGGTGGAGCGAGCACGTAGGTCCCTGGCCCCCAAACACCCCCCCCCCCCGGTTTCCGGAAAGGGCTATCATAGCCCAGATTTTCAGTTACCGTGATAGAGACACTCTACTCTGAGCTGCCAGGGAAAACAGGTCCTGAGATGGGGGTCCTCACCATACTCCTCTTCCCTGACTTCAGCCCCCAGGTCCAGGATCGAAGAAAGACATTCCAATGAGTCAAAAACATCCTCAAAAGAAAGGGTATCTGCTACTCGATGCTCTACCCGGCCAAACTCTACTGGATCTACTTCCTAGCTGCGCAGATCCAGTATTCTGTATGGTGGTGGTCCCCATCGACCAAATTCCCACACACCCACCTCTAAAAGGAGATCTCACGCCCCAGTGATGTGATAGGGCTACTTGTGGGGCACCCCGGGGAAGCGAGTGAGCATCATGGGCCAGCCCCTTGACACAACATGTAAAGCATGGGATCGATTATGGCGATGGGAAGGGTTGGTGCCGTGGTACTACCCGCAGTTTGCCATATTTCAGGTGAGTGGTATCCTACTCAGCCAAGTAAAGAGTATTCCAGCAACACTTTGCGAGATTTGGAGTACACACTGTGGGGGACTTAGTCACGAACAGTGAATTCAACACCTGGGAGGCACTCCAAGTTGGAGGAGAGTGGACTGCAATCACGTTGTTTTTATACTTTCAGCTTTATAAAGTGCTCCGCTGTAAATGGCCCAATTTCCCGCGGGCACCTGGGACTTCACTACTACTACAGTATGTCACCTCTCCTTCATTTACAAGTAAGCTGGGATCCTCCTTATACAGAATCATCTGATCACATTGTTCCACCCACACTGGGGACCATGTGAGCAGGTGGGAGGTGTCTCTGGGAAAGACACGGACCACTGAACAGTGGAAACTAATCTGTACACAAACCCGCTCTGTGTCAATGAATAGCCGGTTTTGTTTGATACATTTTAAATTCCTACACCAAGTGTATTATTCCCCAGCCCGCCTACATAGTTTTTACGTGGCTAGGCCCTCCAGCTGTCAAAGATGTAGCGCAACACAGGCAGACATTTTCCACATTGTGTGGTGCTGCCCCTGCATGCAGTCACTCTGGAAAGACATCAGTAAGACGTCCTCCCAGATGCTGAACACTACCCCACACCCTGGAATTTTGGTGGTTGGCCCTGGTGGAGACAGGGCCCCGCGCAGAGAAAAGACTGGTGGGAATGGCTGTGGTGGTGAGCAGATCACTTATCGGCAGGACGTGGGGGAGGTGCGGGGTGCCGAGATTCCCTGAATCGCTCAATTATATGTCTATGTGTGAAAGAATGGAAACCCAATTTGCCTTATCCCTCCTGGCACACAGCAGATCTTTGGATATATGGGCCCCCTTTAGGGCATTCATGCTTGCAAGATCAGATGATTCCCCCACCCTTCCCCCCTTTCAAGCTCACCCTAACCTTATTCCTTAAAGGAATGGTTCGGTCAAAAATGTTTATTGCCCCTACGGGTCGGCCATGTGTTTTTAAGCCTAAGTCGCTCGATTTTAGAAAAATTTCCTATGGACCTTACCCGAGTTTTCGTCCATTAAACGCACGCGAAAACAGGCACCAGGGAGCTGCCATTTTGTGATAATCCTATCATTTCCCCCATCGCCCTGGCTGACCTGCTTTTGCAGCACTAAATCATATCCCCCGCCCCTGAGCCTGACATTATCAAAACATTCATATTCCCCGCCTCTCTCCGTGACATTACTGTGCTGCGTAGGCAAACGCGCCCAGTCGTCTTCTATGCGACTTCACACAGAACCCAGAAACTAACACAGATCAGCTCACAACACACCGTGCCACAATTCGGAATATGAAACTGTACTTTAAAATCAAACAGCAACACAGTAAATTTGGTAAAGTACATTTATTTGACATTAAATGTTTATAGAATATTCTGCAATTGCCATATGAACTCCGAAAGTCATTTATTTTCTTTTATCTGTATCCGCAAATCCGTAAAATTTTATCGTGAGTCACGCGGTGTTCCTTTATGGTACACAGGGTGTTGGTTTTCATTCAAAGAAGCACTTTTGTCGCACGTTGAACCGCAAGGCTGTTCCATCAAGTAGGCACTAGGCCAGCGTAAAGGTTGATATGTTGCTTCTAGCCGCTAGTACCGCGTAAGGGCATATGGGCCCTTGGCGATCGTCCCATAAAATCATCAGAATGGTGCAGTTGTTTACATTAAGTTGCAGCTGGCGGTTAAAAAATCCATCTGCCGGTGTCTGAAACTGGTGGCAGGGGCAAAAGGGAAGGATGTACCTATTTTGAAAACATAAAATTTATAATTAGTCTCGCCAGCCGATCTTTATTAATATTATTCATTTTATTTATTAGGGCCGAGCTGAAACTATTTGCTTTCAAGGATAGTGCAATGGAGTATGTTCGGCTCTAAAATCAATGCGAAAACTAACAAAATAAATCGAGGTTAGTACACAATGAGAAACAACTTTTTGTCTACATGCGTGTGGAATGTGGACCTGCATGCCCATGTGCCCGCTACAAGGACGATCCCACAAACCTTTTCAAAGCTTTTCATTCATGCATACATTCATTAATTCTTCATTCCGGTATAAAAGCGTCTAAAGAGTTACTTACATTATATTTACAATTTCCATTGTGTCTCTGCGTAATGCAGTCCGTAAATCCCACTGTGCTCTTGACAACGATTTTTCGTATACTGAACTAACATGAAATTCGGTCTAGTTTAAGAATTTTCTGCCTTATCATCTCAAACGTTATTGCACCCCCTAATCCCCCCTTCAAATGAAGTTCTTTCTGCATGGTCCCATGTCTCTCAAGGTCAAAAAACAATAGAACCTTATACTGCCAGTGCGAGTTGTGGGCCTCTTCCGGGCGCGAGCTGAAAATCAAAGCCGCTGACCTTCACCAGAAATGAGCATACATTCTTTCTTTGCAACATCCCGTAGTAAAGCCATCTGTGAGAACTTGAAGTTTCGAATCCATCTATGTAGTGCGCCTCAATGTGCGAACTGGCTTCTCTCCCATCTGCAACGGCTCGCTTGGCGCGTTCTAAGGCCCCAATTTTGTCCTCGTTGTTTGCGAGCTTTGAAGCCCCAAAGAACCATAACTATTGAGACTTTTAATTTTTTGGGGAAGGTCAAGCAAAGTATAAAGTACCCGAGGAGTTGAGTTGAAAGTGAGATTTATTGTTTGTTTGTTTTATTATTTGCAATATGCAAGCCTCCCCTTGGTTAACAGTGCCCAGCATTTTGAAGAGATTGCAAAAATTAGTTACATCAACAAAAATATATACATATACATATAGACAAGGTCAGCAATATGAGGTGAATAGAGAGAGCATTCAAAGATGACACCCAGGTAGTTCGGCACCCAGGATGTTGAAGGTAGGGGTTAGAGTTAGCGTACTTTGCACACTGTACAATAAAATGTATTTACAAACAGACAATCGTATTACAATTATTTAAACCGGGATTTGTACTTCACAACCAGCTCTCCTTTGGGTGGACATGGCACAGTGGCAATGTTGGGTGGCAATGGATCAGTGCTCTGCACAGAAACGTTCAAAATTCCATATCTGTGCTTCTCTAATACAGCAACAATAAGGCTTTTGACAAAGTCGAACTCCATTTCCTCATAGACTGGTTTGATCACCCATTGCTTACTTCTTTTTGAAAAGGCCTTAGTGTAGCATTACCCTTAGTCCTAGTTTGTTCACGGCCGAGATTCTCGTTATGGGCCAAAACGGCAAGTAGAGTCCTATGTCTCATGCCCTGTATGCTGAAATGCAAGCGCTTTGGCCTGTACTTTAGGCACATAATGTGGAACACCTCCAAACCTCCTGTGCGACAGAATTCTGTCAGTCCCCTCAAATGTCTTAAAAGAGTTTTATCGAAAACAATCTTCTCACTGGCTTTGTGTGTCGGTGAAGATGGATTCAACCACTTCTTCTTCCGTGCCTCCACTGGGGATAAAGGACCATGTTCACATTGGTGGAAATGTAGGTTTTCTGACCAGTGGTGCACGTTGGTACAGTGGTGCATCAGTGATCGCCATTTTTCAAGTAGTATTTCCACTGACCCTTCACAAGTTTTGGAGCTCCACCAAAGATGGTTACTGATAGACTGGGACCACTCTGAAATACTTTCCAAACCTTTTTTTTCCACTGCAGCTGAGATTTTCTTATTGATTGATTTAGCAAGATGCCATACGTCAAATTGATGTTTAATATGTGGGAACTGCTCTCTCATTGTCTTGGCAATTGAAACTTGTCTGTCCGTGGCTATGAGGTCGATGTGCATTCCCCTCGATTGTAGATATTCCACTGATTTTATAAATCCTAGTTTCTCCATGGCCACTAAGGATGTACATTGTGTTACCTGCACGACCACCGAACTAACAATTTTCTTACTATCCATGTCCTGAAAGTGGTAGGTGCAGTACTTGGCAGAAATTCCAGGGCTGTCGCACTGTCCATCGCCAGCTAGCCTGAATCGTTTGCCTTCGAATGTACTTGCTAGAGGCAATTGTTCAATTTTCCAAGCATCACTAATGGCCGGAAACAGATAATCAGATAATCATGTTGGTATTTGTAGTACTGCGTTTCTGAAATGAAATTAAATGGAGTCCCACAAACTGAAAGAAAGACTCTAACTTTCTAAAACTGGAGCCACTAAAAAGTGATGCAGCTGCACACAGTAGATTGCCTGCTGGCAGTTTCCCCAGCATCGGTTGTGCAGACCATGAGAACGTATGATGTAATCTACAGGCGGCATGTATTGTGAGGTTACTGCCTTGTTTTTGACGAGTCACATGAATCAATGGCTTCCCACATACTTTCCCTCTGACGGAATGCCCACATTTCAGCATACTTATAATATCCATCAAACAACTGTCGAATACTATGTATTTGCCCTCTTTCATTAGACTGTCATCCTGCATCAAAGTTGTTTCGGCCTGTGACGTCGAGGACATATCACCACATTTGAAAGAAATATCGCTGCTATCAAGTTCTGATGCGTCGGTGAATGCTTCTGCTGGTTCATTCTCTGTCATTTCAACATCTGCTACCTCAACATTGATGGGAGAACACAACAATGTCGACAGCTTTTTTGATGGCAATTCTTTGGCGGTTGTAGATTGTGTGAATTGATCTGCGACTACTTCAGAGCTATCTTGAATACATCCAGTATCATGTTGTTGCGGCGGTGCGGTCGTACTGTAGCAATGGTCCAATAAAACTTTTCTGGATTCTCCGGACACATTCATTTCATGTTCTGGCCGTTGGACATGAGCATCCCGAGTCTCAACATGCCGCGTCTGAATTAATAGTTCCTCCATAGTGTAAATGGTCTGGCAAGCAACATCTCTCATTCGCTTCACTGTCTGTGTATGTATAGTTCGTAGACCCACGGGTAACTAGAGGACAGTTTAGAAAAGGGATGCACAGTTTAAACACAAGATAAGGTATAGTACAATTGACTGGAAAAAAACATAAAATAGTCCCCAGCACAAAAAAATGTCTACAGTTATGAACTGTTTGTAACTAACCTTATTTTGGTTTCTTTTCTTTGCAACTTTTTTGACTCGACCTTCAACATCTGCACGCTGTTGCTCCGATACGCATCCGCATGTCTCCCCTTCCTCTTGCGCTGCAACGACTATATTTTCTGTATCCGCATAGGCAGCACGGAATGAGGCTCCATCGACTCCCTGAAACATAGTATTTTCATTACTGTGTATCAAAATATTGTTAGCGTAAAACGCACGTGAGGACGAACATACATGTACATCTCAATAGCCAAACACGATTTAAACGTTGTGTGGAACAATGAAACGACAAGTATTCGAGCTCTGATGACCTAGTTCGATGGAGATGTCAGTATCCATACCTCTGGCTCTACATGGACTGCCACAAATGATTGTATTGAAGAGGAGGCATCAGCAACTCCCTGAAACACAGTACTTGCGTTAGTATGGTTTTCAATATCGTAAACATAACACACACTTGGGGTCGGCGGCACAGGTACATATAAAGAGATAACCACAAATGTTGGATTGTCTAAAAGAATCAAGGAATATTTAAAAATGATCAGATTTAATCGACTTATTTCTCCGATTTCTTTACATCTGCATCATCTAAATGGGATCTTGTGATTGTAGTGGAAGCTCCATCATCTCCCTGAAACACAGTACTTGCGTTAATAGGGAAGAAAGTATAGCAAATGGAATCACATTATATGATCACGCTCGATGGAGCTGTCAGTATCCATACCTCATGTTGCTGAAGAATATCTAGGGCTGTTGACAATGTGGTGCACACTTCCGAAAACTGTTGCGCCGATTCGTATCCGCATGGTCCCGCTTCCACCAGAATTACTTGAATGTCAGGCTCCGCATCTAGTGCGTGGGTTGATGATTCAACAACTGCCTGAAACATAGTATTTGCATTAGTAAGGATTACAATATTGAAAACACAACACACGCTTGGGGTCGACCGCACAGGTACATATCAACGGCTAACCACAAATGAAACATGGTGTAGAACAATCAAACGACAAGTGTTCCAGTCCTGATGATCACGGTCAGTTGAGCTGTCAGTATCCATACCTCGGGCTGCTGAAGAACATCTAGGGCTGTTGTCAATGTGGTGGACGCTTCAGCATCTCCCTGAAAGACAGTACTTGCATTAGTATGGATAACAGTAATTATAACTGAAAACAAACACCAGGGGACGACAACTAAGGTGTATATCAATTGGAAAGCACAAACCAAACAATTGGTAAAATAATCACACGATACATACAAACTATTACTTGACATGCATAAAACAAGTCTGTAGCGGAATAGCCAAGTATGATTACCTGATACGCACTAGAAGTGGTTGATAACTGCGAGCATGTGACGGAAGTAGAATGTTCTTGCTTCAGATTCAAGGGATAGTCAAGAAGTTGTAAAGGTAAATTATTGTTTGATAATGAAATGCCAATATTTAAAATTGCCATGTAAGGAGACAGAATACTTGAGTAATGCGCAATATAGCACAGTTCCCTGTGTCCATATATAGATTTCGTTTGTGGGTTATGAAATCTAAAAATAATATATTGATAAATGTCATTATTCAAAAAGCTATACACTCATATCAATGTCGAAAGTATTACAAATTGGAAACAACACCTAAAATATCAATGAATCCATTCGGCTACCTACACAGTACCGCAAGGCCTAAAGCTAAAAACAGGCACTTAACTGACCAGTGGCGGATTGTGGATGAATAGAGTGGGAATAGCGTTTGAGAGCAATTTTCTTGTCGATCGCTGTTTGTTCTTCTTTGTTACCCAAGATGTGGTGTACATGTTCGAGGGAAAGTGCCGGCTGCAGATGCGGTATCGATCAACCCTCTTGTCCTCAAAGACTTGTTGGACTCTACTTTCCAGCTCATCCAGTGGATATCCGCAATGTCTGACCCATTCTCTTATTCGATCAACAGTTTTCGGGAATACATGCATTGTAGTGCCTTCAGATTTAGCATGGGTCTTCGAAGGGCAACCGCTAATCGAACAGGCAGGCATTGTTGAAAATTCTGAAAAGTAAATATCAAGATTATTATAAAACCTTGATGAATAAAAATGTCATAAAATAGTAAATTAACCATACCATGCTCAATGCAAGGTTTGTTTTGGTCGCCGGAACTATACCAGTTCATCATGTGCGGCTTAGTATTTGCATAAGTTACAGACATTTTTGTTTTGTCTTGCATGAAAAGGAACCATGCTTACATTATAGACTGGACCCCCGAAGGATGCTATTCGATGACAATTGACACAGATGAAAATAAATAGATCTATTGAATGCATAACAATTGAAACTCAAGTCAATAGCAATGAGACCAATGACCATAGCTCTATTGAGTACTGTAATAGCAAATAGACTGAAATGTAAAAATGACCGAAATATGACTAGGTTACATGGCCTTACCTTGACCAACAAACAGTTGGATTCAGCAGGCCGAGCAGTATGTTGCAGGAGAACAGGTAGATGGCCACAGGTAGCACACTGACGAGTTTGCTCGAAGCGGTCACAGATAGCACGGCGACAAGCAGATTAGCATAGATCTCAGTGCTTCTCAGGTAGAAGGTTCAGGAGTTGACTTGCAAAGCACAAAGATGTTCTCATGAGACATATCAAGTGGTTTATAAAGTATTAGAAACAGGGGTGTGTTTGTGAATTAATGACGTGTGTATGTCGTGGTATTATTTTAATTGCAGGAGGGTGGCCTGCTTCAGGGGAGGCCTGCCTGGAGACACGGGGTCTGAGGAGGCCATGTGAGCGATGGCCCCTGGGCGTGGGATACCTTTTGAAGTGTACATGCTGTTTGGCGCCTTGGCCGTTTGCGCCCGTCACAGCCCCCCATGCCAGCGCTCATCCCCGGGTGCGAACCGCCTTTGATAGAGGGGGTGGGATGGATGGGCCTGGGGCGTGCAGATAAGGCACAGGAAGACTGCTGAATGGAGACACACTTATGTGGATTGCAGGGGGCGGCCTGCCTCAGGGGAGGTCTGCCTGGAGACACGGGGTCTGAGGAGGCCATGTGAGCGATGGCCCCTGGGCGTGGGATACCTTTTGAAGTGTACATGCGGTTTGGCACCTTGGCCGTTTGTTCCCGTCACAGCCCCCAATGCCAGCGCTCATCCCGGGATGCGAACCGCATTTGATAGAGAGGGTGGGATGGATGGGCCTGGGGCGTGCAGATAAGGCACAGGAAGACTGCTGAATGGAGACACACTTATGTGGATTGCAGAGGGGCGGCCTGCCTCAGGGGAGGCCTGCCTGGAGACACGGGATCTGAGGAGGCCATGTGAGCGATGGCCCCTGGGCGTGGGATATCTTTTGAAGTGTACATGCTGTTTGGCACCTTGGACGTTTGTGCCCGTCCCTTGCCCTTATGTGATGTTAACTTTGCATGACATTCGCGTAGATGGGAACACTGAGCAGGACACGGGGCATCCATTTTTGTACCCCCTTTCCACTCCATTTTGGTGACCAGGCCTCACTGCGATAGTACAGCGCGCAGAGCACATGGCCCACAGCCTCGTTCCCACTCTGACTGGAAAACTCCAGAGGTATTTGCAACAGCTAATAAATGTAACACATCACTCTCTGAGATCACGGTCCGGTTATGGTTTGCCACGAAATTCACATATTACATTATACATATAACAATCATCATTATAAAATAGAAATGTAAAGACACAAAATCTAACACAGAAAAAAAGAGGGGGGATTTGCTGAATTAATTAAGGTGTCCCCCTAATGTGGTCTCGATAAAGCAGAGACACATCGATAGATTGTGAATAAAAAAGATCTTACCTCTCAATGGAGGTTGGTATCTGTATAAATACAGCCTGTTTGAATTCTTATTTTCAAATACGTGCCCCACAGGAAAGACCTAAAGTGAAAAGGGACTCTAATCAATGCTGGAAAGGGATTCGCCTTCCCCTGAGAACAAGAGAAAAAAGGAATAAGCTGCGCGAGCGAGCTGAGCAGCATTACCTGTACGGCTGTCATGCTGACAGACCGTCTACCCAACAACGTTGGGTCCATAAACTCAACACTGTACAAGCTGGGTTTTCACTGTAGGTCTTTCCTGTGGGGCACGTATTTGAAAATAAGAATTCGAACAGGCTGTATTTATACAGATACCAACCTCCAGTGAGAGGTAAGATCTTTTTCATTCACGATCTATCGATGTGTCTCTGCTTTATCGAGACCAAATTAGTGTTTTTCACAACAGGATTATATAGAGACCAGCCCTTGTGGCCAGTGGATCTCCAAAAATAGTACCCGTGAAATTAATTTACCCATAGGTAAACTGTGTTTTTTTGATAATAACACATCTTGTGATTTAATCAGTTAAAAACAACATATGCTCAGATCTCCCTGACAATAGTCTCCCTTTCCCCTGCAGCACAGACATCATACCTTACAGAGCCCCGTCCTGATGAAGACCGTGTACAAGATGAGGCACATCAAGCCCACCTAGAAAAGGCTGAAACACCTTGGTGTAGACGCACTACCCCTAATTGCAGCACTTTGATGTTGCTAACACAAAGATAAATATTTAGTGTCTTTAACATTTCTATGTTATAATATTGATTGTTATATGTATAATGTAATATGTGAATTTCGTGGCAAACCATAACCGAGGTTGAGTTTGTCTCTACACACACAAGTTGGTTGTTTTTCCGAAATTCTTTTGGTGCTGTGTGTTGTAAATATTGCTGTCTGTATGTTCGGTCAAACACCGTTTGATGTCATGTTCTTCAAATGTTCATTTGTAGGCTGATTACCACAACTTTAGATATAAAAAAATGAAATTTGTTTCACCAATAGAGTATTGAAGAGTGATTCTTTCTTTACACATGCAGTGGGTGACAGGAATTAGGAGTATTTTTTTAGCATATTGTCCTTAGACCTATTCAACTGTATCTTTTGTTCCTGGCTTCAGAGCAGCCAAAGGCACAGAAACTGCTCCGCTGACTGTGAAGACTTGTTCTCAAATCTCGACTCCAACTCTCCATCTGTTCGTATCCTTCTGGATTTTTCCTCTGTCTTTGACACAGTCAATCATGCCACCCTGACAAATCTGCTCTGTGACACCCCTGGCATCACGGGCCTAGCACTTGACTGGTTGACCTCTTTCCTCTCCGACCGTCCTTCCCAGGTTGACCTGGCCCCTTTTTTCTCACCTATCACACTCTCCACCTGCGGCGTCCCTCAAGGTTCTATCCTCTCTCTGTGGCTCTTCAACATCTACCTCGCCCCTCTTGCTTTTCTGATCTCCTCCATCTCTCCTCACTTCCAGTGTTATACAGACGACAGCAGCTTCAAGCTTCCCTCTATGCACTGGCCTTGAAACATTTTTGGCTTGGGCCCCCCGTGAGCAAAATTTCGGTAGGCTGGGCCCCCCAAAAAATGCCAAAAGGACAGTGTGAACAAAAGGCTATGAACTATTGTGCATCGTCACCGCACCCTACTCCCATTATAGTCCCTGGTCTTCCCCACCTGCTCCCATTACAGTCAGTCCCTGGGCCACCCCACCACAGTCCCTGGGCCCCGACCTCGTTCCCAACACAGTCCGAGGGCCAGTGGGAGCTGGATGAATTTCTAAAGTGGAGGGACATGAATATTTCCCGAACTAATCGATGTGGGTTTGTAGAGGGTTTTCCGCCCGTGATTTAAAAAAATATAATTGGTTAAAATGGTGCATTTTAGAGCATACTTTAAAAAGAAATGGGTAAAAAGCCCCACAGTTTGCAATTGGCGCTGGGGGGCCAAGGGGAAAACATGGTATTTTTGACTGGACATCTATGATAGATATCCAGTAAAGAAAATACCATCCCTGTCCCCTGGGCTCCACAGGGCCTCAGAAGGAGAGCTGATTTTGGCAGGTGGGTAAGGGGATTGTGCAACAAAGGCATTTTTAAAATGCGTTTGTTGTATAACCCTCCTTCTACCCACTCACCAAAATCACCTTAACGGAACACCCCCCACCCCAATAACAATATCATTCATACGAGCACCCATCACCATACACTCACTCAATAGACAAGCATACACGCATCCATACATATATTTATTAAAAAAAAGAATGAATATAAAAGTACCTTCTGCAGGGACCTGCGTGTGGGTGCTGAAATGCTACGCTCCTGGTGGCTCTGTCCGTATTTGTGAGGAGGCGCAGGAGCTCCCCCTCGCACATAGATGCAGTGTCCCAGCCAGCATTTCATATGAGCTTTGCAAGGTTGGCGTAGCAAAACGCCCCCAACATTGCATGGCTCAGTGAGAATGGGTTGCTGGGGAACTGAACTGTCAAAGGGAAACAGCGTTTCCATTTGACAGTTCAGGCAGCCTAGGAGCACTCCCTCAGCTATAAAAAGCAGCTGAGGGAGTGCTCAGTATTTCCATTATGGATGAGCCGGTAATCTCACACTGGCCTATAGGGCAATAGGGCGATGCCGTACCAAAAATGCTAGTGTAGGCCAGTCAAAGGGGCCGTTTGTTGGCCAATGTAGGCCAGTTTGATGAGTTACTTCACTATGCAGTTAGTAGTTTTGACAATTGTTGCTGAATAAATATTCTTTAAATATCACAATTTGCTTACATTTGAACAAAAAACACCCCTTGGGTACTATTCAAACAGTCTGTGACTAAAGGAATGAATATCCATTTGCAACTGCGGGTACTTTTTCATTGGTGCCTGAGACCGTTTTATGGTCCAGTCCGACCATGTGAGCCGCCCCTGCCCATTTCCCCCGCATATTGAAGACCTCTGCTCTACTGCCTTCTCTGCCTCCTCTCTCATCCCTGACTGTCTAACAGCTATTCAGGCATGGTGTGCTGCCAATGATCTCTGCCTTAATGCCAGTGAGACCAAGATCCTTCTCATCAGGAACCTTGCTCCGTTCCCCCCACCCCCTCTGGCCGCCCTCTATGGTCCCCCCTCACCCTCTTGTGAGGCAAAAAACCTTGGTGTCATCTTTGACTCCTCTCTCCTTCTCTCCTCCCATTGCAAACCCACTTTCAGCTGTACCTCTTCAGAGGAATACTCCCTTTCCTCACCTACCCCCAGAAACTCAGTGTTTCCAGAGCTCTGGTCCTCTCTAGGCTGCACTACTGCAACAGCCTCTTCCTCACTCTTCCTTTATCTTCCCGTCAAACCCTTCAACTAATCCACAATAGGACCGCAACACTTATCCTTGGCCTCAAGCCCAGGGCCTGCATCTCTCCAGCCCTAAATTCTCTCCACTTGCTCCTGGTTGCTGCTGGGATCAAATTCAAGTAACTCTGCATCATCCACAAGGCTTTCTGGAACCTGGGACCCTGCTACATCCAACTATATCTCCCTAAATACCTCCCTGCTGGAGACCGTTGGTCTTCTAGCTCCAACTCTCTGCAGATCAGACGCTTCGCTAAGCAGAGAGTGGGGGTAGATTGCTTCTCTCTGCAGGAGCATCTGCCTGGAATGGTCTTGTTAGCAATAAGCATTATATTTGAAGTTTTTGCCAGTGTTTAACATAAATTCTCCTGTGAAACAGTTAACTGTGAACATGTTTTAAATAGCGTCAGCCTGCAAACACACAGAATGTCCTTGCCAAGTCGTAGCTGTTGGGCTGGGGGGTCTTAGAGCACGTACAGGATAATGTTAAAATAGCTAGGCGCAGCTGTAGCGGGTGATGTGAGACCCTGGCTTCAGTTTAATTATAGCAAAGTGAATAGCTGTTGAAATGTAATCTGTGTTCCAACTTGTATTGAAATGCTTTGTTAATGGACAGACTAAATGAGAGTTCAGCTCAGAGGGTGTCTTTACACTGAACTGACTAAATAGCTGCCACTGGTAAAAATATTCAGTTGGACTAAGCTGCCACGGTCAGATAGCAGGCAAAGGCAGGAGTCGGGGTGGTGCGCACTGCTGTTAACAGGACAAGAAGCTTTACAAGAAGCCACAATTTATTTTGCCAGCCAACCTGTTTGACATTCAATCTCTGCAACTGAGGATCCCCTCTCTGTGTGAAAAGAAGGCCAGTTTGATGAGTTACTTCACTATGCAGCTAGTAGTTTTGACAATTGTTGCTTAATAAATATTCTTTAAATATCTTGCATACATTTTAATACAAAACACCCTCTTAGGTACTATTCAAACAGTCTGTGACTAAAGGAATGAATATGCATTTGCAACTGCAGCCACTTTTTCATTGTTGCTTGAGACGGTTTTATGGTCCAGTCCGACCATGTGAGCCACCCCTGAACATTTCTTTTAATCTAAAAAAATAAAATAAAAAAGAGAACATTCTTTTTTATTTTTTACATTTCATGCTGGGCCCTCGCGCCCCCCCCCTGGGATGCGGCCACGCCCATCTGGTGGGGGAGGTGCCCCACAGTTTGCAGACCTCTGCTCTAAAGCAATGCATGGATTGCACTGTACGGTTGTTACAATTCTTAGCACCACTGGGACATAAAGTGTCTTTTAAGAAACTGCAGTTTTGTAAAACTCAGGTCACCTATTTAGGACATTTGTTGTCAAAAGGAGAGCATAGATACGCCACAGCGCATAGAGGCTATAATGAAAATACCTGTTCCTATCACACAGAAATATGTTGGAGGTTATTTGGGGATGATTTCATTTTGTAGGCAATGGATTCCCAATGTTTCAGTTTTAGCAAAACCACTGTTAGAACTAACACTGAGCAGCACCCCAGTTCCCTTGCCATGGACTGCTGCTCAGCAAGAGAGTTTTGATGTTCTAAAATCTGCATTGTGCAACTCACTTGCATTGGGCACCCCTGATTACACGAACATCTTTCATGTTTGTGCATGAAAAGCAAGGCTGTGCGTTATCTGTACTAACTCAACAACAAGGGGGGAAAAACAGACCATATGCATATTTATCTTCCACATTGGACTGAGTGACAAAAGCACCTCCAAATTGTTTAAGGGATGTGGCGGCCGCGGACCTTTCTAATAAATAAGCCGATACCATAATATTGTGACACAGAATATTTTTATTGAATAGAACTTATACACAGAATCTGACAAATGCCAGGTTGACAAGATATGAGCTGTACTTATTGGCCCCAAATGTTGTCATACAATGATGTAACACTTTAAATCCTGCCACATTGCTACAACTCCCATCGAGTGAATCAAAAGTAATGCATAATTGTATATTAATAAAAGATGAGGAGACGAAGGTAGACTTGATGGATACTCCAATTGATAAACCTGATGGTACATTGTTTGTGGATGGGTTGTGTTATAAATTACCAATTTGTACTACCATGGCAGCATATGCCATTACAACATTGAAAACCATTGTTGAGGCTTGTATAACCTCAGCATTCTGCCCATGCAGCTGAAATGATTGCCCTTACTAGGGCTAGTGTTAACGTCTTTACTGACAGTCAGTATGCATTTGGAGTGGCTCACAACTTTGGACACTTATGGGCAGAGAGAGGATTATTTTATTCAAATGGGACAAGATACAGCATCGTATATTAATTTCAACCATATTCTATGCACTGACCCTGCCAAAGAAATTGGCTGTCTTTAAATCTAATGCTAATAAGGCCATTGTAAATGATATAGGGAGAGTTAATGCTTTTGCGGATCAAATTGCAAAGGCAACTGCACAGTCCCCTGTATCACCTGTGTATATTACACACATGATGCAGACAGAGAATATTGTATTTGATAATACCCTTGAGACAGTGCATAACATGCAAGCTGAGGCCATTGAGCAAGAGTTACAGGATTGAAAGCTGCATGGGACATGTATTGATGGGTTTTGGGTGGATTCACGGAATGAACATAGATGGAAGTTACTGAATAAATATATACTCCTAAAATTGTCTCATGCCCATGGTCCATCTCATGTAGGGGAAGAGATGGTATGTTTAGTCTGCTAACCACAATATAGAGTAACGCTAAATTAAGGAAACCAGCAATTGCGTTTTGTAGAAACTGTCATGTTTGTGCTGTTCACAATATTAGTAAGGGGGAAGGTGCACCAACGATACATTTTAGACTTCCAGAGTTCCCATTTGATGCCCTGAAAATTGACTTTATTGAATTGCCTCCATGTCAAGGAATGAAATAGGCATTAGTAGTAGTATGTATGCTCATCAGATGGGTAGAAGCATTCCCATTAAAATATAATACTGCTTTGAGCACTGCAAAGGTGTTAGTTAAGGAATACTTACCCCAATTAGGGTTGCCACACACAGTTTGGAGTGATAACAGTGTTCATTTTGTTTATACCACTATGGACTTGGTATGTAAGGCATTCAGAATCAGGCAGAAATGTCATACCCTATACCATCCACAAAGAGCTGGGTTGGTGGAGAGAATAAATTCCACCTTAAAAAATAAACTGGAAAAAGTCTGCGCCAGTAGCACCCTAGGATGAGTAGATGCACTTCCACTGGCATTGTCCTCAACGAGAAATTTTGTACATTCAGGTGTTGGATTAACTCCTTACGAAATAGTCATTGTCCGGCCAGCTAATGTGTGGGGTTTGCCAAATACAAAGCGTTTAAGCTCTGTACCGTACCCTTTGATGATAGGTTACTGTAAGGAGTTGACTAAAACATTCGTAAACAGGTACCTGACCAATTGCCAAAACCACTGCAGGGGCCAGGCCACAGTATTCAACCAGGAGACTGGATTTTCGTGAAGATTTTTCAGCGAACATCTGGGCTGCAACCCAGATGGAAGAGCACGGCACAGGTGCTACTGACCACTCAGATTGCTGTGAAGTGCAGTGGCCATAAAAGATGGACCCACGCCGTCACGTGAAGCGTGCACCCTGTGCATTGATTTATTTTATTGTATTTGTTGGTAGCGCCCAGACCCAGAGGTATCAAAGCGCTACAAAGGCAGTACATAGTGCGTTACAAGATGGTTGGAAACAGTAAGGTCATTACATTTCATCATAGATAGTTAGTCATGCTCAACGTGGACAGAAGGCCGTAACAGTTACACATATTTGTTGAACAGTTACCTGCCCTTGTGGATATTACATAGCCCAGTAAGGAAACCCAAAAGCCCCCTCTCAGTGGTGAGACTAGTGAAAATTATTATTAAAAACGTGTGCCTGAGGACATTAGTGGACCAACAGAAGAATGAAGATACAACTTGAGACCAAGGAAGCTGTAAGCGGAACTACAAACTGAGAAAAAAAATGTTGTTCCTGAAGATTAGCGGCCAGGTGGCGAGCCCACAATCTTTTGGGCTATCTAAGGGGTGAGATAGAAATGAAAAAAGTGACACTCCATAAAATAGCAGTATTATTGCAGCCTGTTCTTTTGCCTTACCTAGAATGCCGACATATCACTCCATAACAGTTCATTCAAAGAGGAAACAAAAAAATGGTACACAACCAAAACTTATATTTATGTGATGTTGATTTTTATCACACTATGTGTTATTGGGGGTGTTATTGGTAGAATGTATTGTGTATCCAGCTGTCTCCAATACCACTATTGCCATGCCTACTTGATGTACTGTGCAAAAATATAACAGGGAGAAATTTATGGAGAAAAATACTTTAAAAAAAAAAAGATTTTTCTTAATTTTATTCAAACCAAACAACAATACAACCAAACACGCAGTGCATTTTACAACAGTTCAATTGTTCAATAATCTTGGTCACTGCACCCCCTCCCCCTTTTATGAGCCTGTTTATTCTTCCCACTCTGTATTTACCGCACGTGGCGGGGTCTCACTCTCCGTAGATTCTGCCGGATCTTGTATCGCTCCGAACAATTACGCTATTAATGATTTCCATGCCATCAGGGTGCCTGTCTCTTCCTCCCCCCCCTGCATTGCTCGCCTCGTGCCATACCATCGTTTCTGCCTCTGCCCATTTCTGCAACTCTTTCCACCAAACCTCCACCCGTGGCCTGTGTCATGCCTTCCATCCCATGACAATCCTTCGCTTTGCAAACGCATGCTAAATCTTTCAGTTTACCAACATGTTAAAGTTTTGGCTATCTGGGGAACCCTCCCAGCAAGCAGGCCCAGGCTGTATCTATGATGGTGACCCCCTTTTCCGCTAGTTTCTGTGCTACTTCCCGCCAGAAATGCTCAATGACCAGGCATGACCAAAACATGTGTGTCATATCCGCCTTTTCCTCATCACATTTGGGACATGCTTGTCGTCCAGCATTTTCAAACCTGGATATCCTCATAGGTGTCATGTATGCTCTGTGCGTTATATAAAATTGCAATTGTTTTAGTCTCGCATTCCGTGACACCTTCTTGTGGTACCCCAGGGCTCGTTCCCACATCCCATCTTCTATCGGGGCTCCTACTTCTGCTTCCCAATCTAGTCTCAATTGTGTCAAATCCTTCTGACCTTGGACATCACCAACTCATACAGTCTAGAAATCTCATGTCCCCCTTCCGATATATCATATATTGCCTCTATGGTAGCATCTGGTTCGCCTTCCAATACTGTTTCGGGACACGGTTTTTGAATTCTCTGCACCATTCTGTGATATGTAATATACTGCCCCGTATGTAATCCCATTTCCTCCCCAAGCACTTCAAAATCCAAAATACTCCCCTCTTGCCAGATGTCCCCTAGCGTTGCCGGCCCCACCGATTCCCAGTGGGTCCTGATTATCGCCCTCAACTGCATATCTTCAGCTGCTAATGCAACCAGCGGTACCTGCTGGGAGCATGGGAATGGGTTTTCCATCATCTGGCATGCCCAGCGCCACATCTTCCACCCAAGCATCATCATCCTGGGGCGCTCTCTCATTTCTGACTTGGGCAGCCAGATCATCTCTTTTAAGTGAAATGGGGCGCAATCATGTCCAAGCAATCTAAATTTAGGGGTCGCTTCACCTGAGAGCCATTTGGCCACATATTGCAGCTGGCTCGCTAAATAATAAACCTCAAAATTATGCAGTTTTATCCCCCCTTTTTCATAAAAGTTCTGCAGTTTCCATAGCGCCACTCTGTTCCGGGTACCATGCCACAGGAAATCCCTACACATACTGTTCAGTTTGGCAAAGAACTTCTTGGGTATCATGTATGGAATATTACTAAAATAATGCAGGAGCCTAGGTGGTACCACCATCTTAAGCATTGCACCTCGTCCCATCATAGCTAGGGGCAACTTCACCCAGAATTGCATACACTTCTCAATTTTCACAATTGCTGCCTCAGTATTGTGCCTATGTTCTTCTTCTACCGTGTGGTACACGTCTATCCCAAGATACCGGAAAGACCCAACCGCCCATGGTATTGGTAACACGGGTAACCGTCTCTCCGGGGTTTTCTTATAGCTGCCCAACGGGAACATACTAGATTTTTGAGGATTCACTGCTATCCCGGACAGCCCTGCATACCCTCCATCACCTCCAGGATGTACTGGAGATTTTCTTCTGGATACCTCAAGTATAGCAACAGATCATCTGCATATAAGGAGATCAGGTGTCGTTCCCCCCCAACCTCAATACCTATCGTATCATATTCCTGTCTGAGGTATATTATTAGGGGCTCCAGGGCTAATATATACAGCATCGGGGACCAAGGGCACCCCTGCCTAGTACCTCTACTAAGTTGCCATCTCTCAGATATCACTGATCCCGTTCTGACTCTGGCCAGCGGCTCACTATATAGCATCTTCGCCCACTTCATATAACCGGGCCCCATACCATACCCCTCCAGGGCCGCCAGCAGCCATGGCCACTTGATCGTGTTGAAAGCTTTTACCGCGTCTAAGGACACAATCGCCATTTCGTTTTCGGCCTTACTACCCCACTCGACAACCCGTTGGAGTCGCCTGTGATTATGGGTTATATTCCGGTTCGGGGCATAACCCGTCTGGTCGGGGTGTATTAATTTGCTAATTACTCTTCTCAATCTGTTTGCCAGGACAGCCGTCAATATCTTACTGTCCTGGTTTAACATCGACAAAGGTCTGTAAGAGCCACAGCTATGCCCGGGTTTTTTAGGTTTGGGAAGCGGTGTTATGATCGCCTCTCTGAGCGACTCCGGCAACCGTCCCACCTCAAATGCTTCATTAAGCATCTCTAACATTGGGGGAAGCACTTCCTCTCTATATACTTTGTAAAATTCACTAGGGAACCCATCCGCCCCTGGGGCCTTACTGGTAGGCAGCTGCCTCACCACTTCTTCTAATTTCTCCAGAGTGATTGGTGCATCTAGCTCTTCTCTCTCCTCCCCACTTATCGTAGGCAGTCCTATGTCATTTAGTGTTTCCGTTAATTCCTCACGGCTGCCTCTCACTTCATCTCCATATAGCACTTTATAATAGTCCGCAAACTCCTTATTAACTCCATCTTGGGTGTCCACTACGCTACCATCTTCTCTCATTATCGTTCTGATCGTGGGTCTGGGAGTTTCGCTCTTATATAGCCATGCTAAGAGCGTCCTGTTTTATCTCCTCCCACATGATGTCTCTCTATATACTTTTTGTAGTTGAGGTTGCAGAGCCTTTCCCAGTATTCCACACATTTCTGCTGCAACTTAAGTACCAGCTCCATATCTTCGCTTTCACACTTTAATACTCTTTCCAGTTCCCTTTCTGTTCTTTGTAGGTCAGCCAGAACCCCGCCCTGCAGGCCTTTCTTTTTTCCTATAGCAACCCCTCGCATCACTACCTTGAAGGCTTCCCATAATGTACTTACTGAATCAACGCTACCCGTATTCTCCTCAAAGTAGTTTGTAATCTCCTCCCTTATGTTCTCCCTGAAAACTGGGTCTTTGAGCGCCTCTGCTCGGAGACGCCATGTCGGAATCCGTGCTCTTGGGGGGAAGTATTGCCACCCGAGAACCAGTGGCGAATGATCCGAGAGGACCCTCGCCTTATATCCTACCAGAGTAATCTCTCTTATCACATCTGACGTGGCAAAAACATAGTCCAGCCTTGTATGTAGCTGCTGTGGGGCGGAGCAGTGCGAATATTGCCTTTCTTGGGGGTATTTCGTTCTCCACACATCTGCCAGACGAAAGTCGTCTAGCAGTGTCTGCAATGCTTTAGCCGCTGGAGCAGGTCTATCAATCTTGCCGTCTGACCTACCTACCTTGGGGTTCAGTACACAATTAAAATCCCCGCCCCAGATCACTGCACTACCCATACACATGCTAAGGCTGGTGGTCAGCGTCCTGAAATACGCTGCCGTGTTCAGGTTGGGGGCATATGTATTTACAATGCTTATCTCTTATTCTCTACCAATCCCCTCAATATGACCATCCTCCCATCCGTCTCCGCCACTTCTTGTAATAGTTGAAACGGGACGTGCGGCGCCACCCAGATAAGTACCCCTCTAGCATAGGCAGAGTACGTTGAACCCACCACCACTCCTTTCCATTTCTTTACAACTAACTCCATCTTTTCCTGTGTCAAATGCGTCTCCTGCAGTAATGCAATATCTATCTTTTGCATTCGCAGATACAACATGACCTTGTTCCTTTTCAAATAACTGTTGAGTCCCCTGACGTTCCACGTGATTACTTTAAGATCCCCCATGGCTGATTACGCTCCCTCCTCCTTACCTCCAACAGATCCCTCCCGCCCTCGTAATACAGATTCAACCATTCAGCTCTTCTATTCAGGCTCATGCTATGTAGGCTCATGTCCCTCTTAAAACTCCCATGAACTGTATACACACCAAACTCACCCGCCTCCCTCCCTCCCACCTCCCTTCCCTTACCCAACAACGCTCTCCCCAACTGTTGCCCAGCTCCATCCCTGGATCTCAGGCACCCCCACATCTAGCCCTTTCAGGCAAATGCCTGTACTCGAGACTCAGTAGGGTGAAGTCGCCCTAGTGGCCACTTAACTACTAATAGTAAGGGGTAGGTTGCCTCCATCCCTTTGCTCCTGTTTCTCATTTTACTACGCTTAATAATAATGCTGCTCAGCTCACACCTGTGTTTTATACACTATATTCCAGTCCAGCTGTGGCGTAAGGTCCAAAGGCTACAAAATGTTAATCAAATCTACTTATTTGCTATGGCAGGACCCATCTCCCACTTATCCCCTCAGTGTCCGTGACACAGACTCCTCACTTGTCGTGCTCCTGGTGATCTCGTTCCGCTTCCTGCTCCGGGCAGCCCTGCGTGTCCAACCACGACAACGCCTCCTCTGGGGTGTCAAAGAAAAGCGCTCTGCTCTTGTACAAAACCTTTAGCTTCGCCGGGTACAGGAGCATGTAGTTTATACCGGCCATGCGCAGCCTCCTCTTGACAGCCACATAGCTGTACCTCTGTCTCTGCACCAGCATCGTGTAATCAGGGTATGCTGTGATGTTAGTGGATGCTCTCTCTATCGTGCCGCCCTTACAAAAATACTCCAGGATCTTCTCTCTGTCTTTATAGTTCAAAATCCTCGCAATTATCGGCCTCGGCAGGGCCCCGGGTCGAGGTTTCCTCATCAGGGTCTGATGCGCTCGCTCCACAGTGAACCCCTGCGAAAGCTTGTCTGCCCCTATCTCCTGGAGGAGCATATTCTCCACGTAGTCAGTGGGGTCTTGGCCCTCTTCTCCCTCCGGCAGGCCGACCACTCTAATGTTGTTTCTTCTCGCCCTTCCTTCAGCTTCCTCCACACAGTTCTCAAGGTTGGCGACCTGCTGTTTCAACACGTGGACCTCTTTTGCATTGTTTGTGCTGACTTCTGAGTTTATCTTCACCGCGCTTTCTAGGCCACTTGTTCTTTCTGCCAGGGCCCTAACATCTTGTCGGAGGAGAGTGACCTCGATTCCCACTGCATCTATTTTGCTCTCCAGGGCCGTCCGCAGGTCCGCGATTGCTGCACCCCATTTCGTGCTCAACTCTGTTATGGCAGCCAGAACCTGATGGTTATCTCCTCCCGCGGCGCCTCCTGCTGGGGTTTCCATTGTGCTCTGTGCCGGAGTCGCGGGTGTCCACTGTGCCTTCGCAAAGGACTCCATTGTGGGTTGTTTGCTCTTCATTCTTGCTCCCTTTACTGACATTGTACAATCCTTCTCGGGCATCCGGGTCTAGTTACTCAATGTCGTTATGGCAAGCCCAGGTCTGCCAGGCACTGGGGTGTCTACTTCAGCAGGTCGCGTAGCGTTATGGTGCACACAATTGCGTTTTAGGAGGGCCGTGTCCTCCCATGTGTATACTCCGTCTACAGCAGTTCATGTGTCATCCGCATGTATATGAAGGACATACAGTGCGCCCTTTTTTACTACTGCCACCAAGAGACCTGGTGCTTTATATCCTCAGTAGAGGGAGCTTCCCCCAGTCCGTTCTTGCTTCATGTGCTATGATCGTTAGCTACCAATGATGCACATCCTGTTTCCACTTCCCGTTTTCTGTGCTGCTGTCAATGTCTCAGAGTCCAGTGTGCCGTTGGTCTTGCTGTGTCCCATCACAACCTCATGAGTCTTCATCATCGTAGCCGAGCTGCCATCTTGCCTTTGTTCTGGCCTCCATTTAGCAAATCCCCCATGTTCCACAGAGTGCCAGCTTGGTGTAGCGCCCGGTTTGAAGCACTAATATGTCAACACGCGTTTGTGTTCTTCCATTTTCTCAGCTATCAGCTCGCCTGGTCAAGTACTGTTTGCAGCAGTTCGGTGCGCTCACGCTGTGGTATGCTGCACGCATTCACTCATACACAATCGGTTTGCCACTGTCATCCTCACTGCCCCACAACAGGGGGCCTAATAGCGCTTCGCTTCGTCGCCCGCTACGAGCCTGCCGGGTCTCACGTGTTATGTATTAATGTCAGCACATCAGGGTATGCTCCAGCGGGATGTCCGTGTGCGCACTGCTTTTCTTACTGTGACCCGCTCAGGGTCGGGTGATCTTGTTTCAGTTCCTGCGTCCTGCCACTGCAGATTCTGACGCCCACGGCCCGCTCCACGGGTCACACCGGTAATATGTTATAAAGGCGGCTCTTCGCTACATGGGGCCCAGCCGTCGCTTGATTCCAATGCCCCGTCCTGCACACACACTCTGTCTTGTCCCATTTGCTCTTGTCAGCGGGCTCGGCCACTTCAAGTCGTCGGGGAGCTTCCAACCACCTGAAGGGTTCCCTCCCTTATTCGTGGACCACGGTTATGCCGGTAGAGGATCCTCACTGTTCGCAACCGCCTGACTCAAGCAGCATGCTATTCCGTTTCTTCCTCGCGTTCCGATCGACTACTGTAGCAATTCACCGAGAACAGCTGCTCCGTTACAGAAGTGCACCTCTCGGAGTCTCTTAGTTTTCAGCCGCCGCCATTTTAATATCCCTCTCACGGCAGGCTCCGGGAAACAAAGTATCTTCCTGCTTGTATCACAACATTAAACGTGCTGCCAGTCTGTCCATGCTCTGCCCAGCGCCTTCCCACGCATTTCCATAAGTTGTGAAGCTGCGATTGTTTCAAATAGCAAGCGTTTCTTGACGGATCAAATCTTCGGATCACGGAGCCACGGGATTCACAGCCTATACCATGGCTGCCAAGCCACGTAACCCCTATGGAGAAAAATACTTTTGTTTCACTGCTACATAACACACATGAAATCATCAACAGAAGTAATTGTTATATCTGTCTAAATTACCCAGCCTATGCTAGTGAAGGTCTCCCACTAAAGCAACTCCCACTACCATTCTCCATCTCATGTTATGCGCTGAATGTAGCTTTGGCCAGGAGAGGACCACATTTTGCTAGCACATATGCAAAAATAGGTGACAGCAAGCATTACATGCCAGAAATCCCATATCAGTATCTTAATGAGAACTGCAGCAATGGTCTTTTCTTATGAATGTATCACCATACAGCAATCAAGCTTCTTAACTGCCTTCCCATGCACCTACTCTCCATATAAGAAACAATACTGTTTTAGGCATTGTGTGCATCTCCAGCGATGGTATACGGGAAATGGGGTTTACCTTGAATTTTAACAATACATTGCACCTTCCAGCTAAAGTGTTCCAAGACCCTCTCTATATAGCGGAATCAGTGTATTTTATTTGTGCTACTAATGCATATTCTTGATTACCTGCTAACTGGGCAGGCCAATGTCATATGGGGTTTGTGCTGCCTGCTGTGACAGTGAGAGATAGCCATTGGTCTTCTCCCCCACAGCAAAATCGTTATGTAGTAGAGGATGATACTAGACCACAGGTAATGGCAGATATCCTTAAAGCAATCGTTCTCTGGCATGGCCCGTCTGTTAATTCCAGAGATGTACGCAGATTATCACGACTGCTAGAAGCCACTATAAATGAAACATCAGATGCCCTTATTAATATCACTATGGAGCTAAAAGCTGTACGCCTTGTAGCATTACAGAACAGGGCAGCACTCGATATGATTTTGGCAGAGAAAGGAGGCGTTTGTCAGATTTTTGAAGAACAATGTTGTTCGTTTATACCTGACGTCTGTCTCAGTGGGGCATACCATTAATAATCTCCAGAGCATTGCAGGCCAGGCACATTTCCCCACTGGTACATTAGATATCATGGATCTTTTGGGTCCTTAATAACTACATTGTGTGGAAACTATTTTCTGTTATTTTTATTCTAGTAGCTATGTTTCTTTTTATATGTTTTATGTATTAATTGTGTGCCTGCCTTGTGCCATGCATTAGCCTCATGTCTCAGATCACAAGTAACTCAAAGACCCACCTCAAATGATGTGTTTCGGGAGATGTTAGCTATAGATGTGGAAGATTAATTTAAATGATTAAAATGAGTATATAGAGAATTATGTTAAAAAAGGATAGATTGTTAGCAAAAAGCATTATATTTGAAGTTTTTGTCAGTGTTTAACATAAGTTCTCTTGTGAAACAGTTAACTGCAAACAAGTTTTAAATAGCTTTCGCCTGTAAACACACAGAATGTCCTTGCCAAGTCGCAGCTGTTGGGCTTGGGGGTCTTAGAGCACATACAGGATAATGTTAAAAAAGCTAAGAGCAGCTCTAGCAGGGAATGTGAGACCCTGGCCTCAGTTTAATTATAGCAAAGTGAATAGCTGTTGAAATTAAATCAGTGTTCCAACTTGTATTTTAAGGCTTTTTCAATGGATAAACTCAACAAGAGTTCAGCTCAGAGGGTGTGTTTACACCGAACTGACTAAATAGCTGCAGCTGTTAAAATAGAACTCTCGCTCGCTGTGCATAAATACTCTGTTAGGGTACTTCATTATTTGTTAGACTCAACAAAGTAGAGTTATTAATTATTATTATTTGGTGACATTTTACAGTCTCCCTGCCCCTCTCAGGCTCAAGCCAGATTTTAAGTTCCAGAAGCTCCTCAAGACACTCCTTTTCTCTTCTTCCTTCCCTCTCCCCCTCCCTTGCTAACACCCCCTTCTGCAGCAGTGACTGGCTGCTTGGTTCCCTCTGAGTTCTACAGGGCACCAGCCCCCCCAGTCCCCCCCTCCTCATACTTGGCATTTGCACCCTTACCACCTGCACCCCATGCAACCCCAGGCACTTGCCCTTCTGTCCTCCCCTTCAGCACTCGGCTAGACCCTGTTGCCCTTCCCCCCACTACCATCCCCCTTCACTTGCTCTCTCTACTCTTTAACTGTCACTTCCCTTTGCACCCTTGCTATTTGCGTTCACGCAAACAGGCACATCCCCTTGCCCCTCCCCTTCACACTTCCCGTTACTGCACTTGCACAATCTGAATGTCACAAGGCCTAGTATGATTGTTATTGCTATCTGTCTTCCTTGCCCCATTTTTTTGTTTTGTTCAGCCTTGAAACACCATTTGTTGTATAGGCGCCTTACAAATATCCAATAAATACATTCTGTTCCTTGTTGCGCACTGTGAGAAACCAGAAGGTGTCTCACCCGCTAGTCCACAGAGATCTGTCATCCAAGTGACCAGGACACATCCATCGCTTTTGGATCCAGTTCCTGGGGGTGGAGCTTTGTGGGAGGATCACCTGGATAAGGGGTATTTGGGGAGTGGAAGACCGGATGGTAATATGCGATATCCCCTCCCTGTAACACCTTTTCCCCATCCTACCAAGTAGGATACTTAGGAAATCAACCCATGCTCCCCTTTCCTGACACAAACACTTTCTCACGGACAACTCACTGTGAGAGAGATCGGACTAACACCTGAGCTGTATACCTGGCGTGTCCCAACACAGGGGTCTGGCAGAGACAGGCAATTACTGATAATAACATAAACCTGACTTCATCACACTTCGCCCACACAGGTAAAACGCACAGCATGAAAGCACACTGAGCAAGACAAAACACTCTCGGAAGCAGCAGTTCCAAGAGGGCAGTTTAATGTATGGAAAAAGACGTCAAGACCAGAGAGGGGTGCAAGGAGGGAAGTGCCCTCTGAGGAAAACAGTTACTTTCACGAGCCCTCGAGAGTAAGAAACATAAGACCTAGAATTAAAGCAGAAGAATTGTGCATTGTGTGTCGGAAGTACCCGGGGCTCTCCCGCGTCGATAGCTAAGGCGGGGAGGAGCGATTGCCGCTGTGGTATTGCCTGTGGCTCTTACAACAAAGCAGCGCCAGTAAAGTCAGCACAGCCGGTGAGTCAGGAGACTGATACCAGACCGGTATGGCAACATTGTATGAAGGAATTTGACTTAAATAGCGTACGAAGCATATGTGATGAGCAACGCAAATATAATTGAATATCCAAGGAGTGACTGAACTTTTTGAAGCCAAGATAAATACCATATACAGAGTGGTCCGGCACCACATGGGTGCTCATTTGAAGGTCTCTGTTAGGTATCCAACTGAGAGGTGGCAAAAGTGAGTTGTGAAATCGAATTGGTCCTGCAACGGGTCAAGCTAAATCCTGTGCACATTCGAAAGTCTTCGATAGCTAATACAAACTGCACTTGGTCCGAGCCTGGCTGAGGGAGACTGGTTGTGTAAGAGGAAGTATCTGAGCCCAGCTGAGGGGGATCCGGGGTGAACCGTGAGTCACCTGAGAAAGGATATTGTCTGAACATTGGAGAAGTGCATCTGAGCCTGGAAGAGGAGGATCCAAAATAATGAATGTGGTAAAAAAAGGGATCTGAGCCCAGCTGAGGGGGTCCAGGGTGAAGAGCGAATCATCCAACTTGAGTGCTTGTAACAGGAAAAAACGTTTTGTTTTGGTACATCAGGCCCTCTGTATCAAGAGACTTTGATAACTTAAGAGACTTTGGCAAAACAGGCGCTGATGCTGGCTATGGAACTGTGTCCTCGTGCCGAAGAAGCCAGAGAGTTTGCTATGCTCTAGTGAACCGCCTTGTCCCGTGCTGAAAACGTGGGCAAGGAAGGCCAACGTCCTGAACATCCTGACTTATCATTTTGTGAACACTTCTTTCTTTTTCATGAACACTACCATACACTATTTGTATTTAGCAGTAAGGATTGGCAATCGTTTTCTTTTTAGAATAGACACTTTTATTTTGATAATAGGACTGCATTATTATTATTTGATGGTTGTAGCTTGCTCCCATCTGTAGATTTAGGATTAGTTAGGCGTTTATCACACCCTTGTTAAAGTTCAAAAAACACCCTTGAACTGTGTTCACTTGTGTCTGTCTTACTATTGACGCCATGCCTTCCTTACAGCACTCCCAGGTTTACTTCTCCTAGAGTGGAACCAAAATCATGGTCACTGTGTCATTTTGTGTCTTTATTTAAACAAGTCCCATGTCCGCAGACTGTCAGACGTGCAAAACAATAAAAACAAGCAACTCACGCGTTTGGCCAAACGACTTTATTGGATTTGTTAATGTTACCATGGTCATGTTCTTTTATTGGTGGGTTTGGTGTAGGTGAAAGAGCAGTGCTTTCTTTATTGTTGTTGCTTCTCTGTGGGTTCCAACATCCTCTAGTCCAAATGCTATTGTTTTTCTGGATCGCATCAGATCTAATCTTTGTTTGCTGTTTTTTGCCACGATTACCCCGTTTTCCAAAGTGCTTTTTTTCTTTCCTTTTCTTATTTTACCGTTCCGCAGTGTTATGATCTTATGCTTCTCTCTTTTTTTAAGTTGCACAGATCATTAATTGATGGGCTGTATTGGATATGTGTGTTTATGATGCTGTTCAGTGAGTGGTTATGTCTTTGCAATGCGTGCTGTCACAATGCAGCCCGAATGCCTCTTTGATAAAGTGCATCATATTATGAATTTCCATTCACCTTTTTGCGCTTTTCAGTAAAGAAAGTGCATATTGCAATGGTTCTTTGATCGGATCCATCATGCTTTCTCCATGTTCATGCTTGTAATTAATTACTTTAATAAAGTGCATCATGCCTTTCTGAGGTGCATTGGTAATGCATAGATGAATATTCCCCCAATGTATTTTGTAATTAAGGTGCCTTGTGCTGTTCGTAACACTTGAGTCACTGGCCCTCAGTATGAGGTTGCCGTCCTCAGCTTACTGTTTCCACTGGCCGATATCTTGTTAATACCGGGATATTATGGGCGGCGCAGTAACGGTAAGTACCCATTCCCGTAAACTACCAGTAGGCCTGACCTGCCGGTAGTTCAAGCACCTACTGGCAGAATTTCTCTGAAGCACTGGCACAGTCACTAACAGTGTTGTTGCTTCAGTTTTCCTATTCCCGTGGAGTCTCATGCTTGAACTACCGGCAAGTCAGGCCTACTGGTCGTTCTCTGCCCCTACCAGCAGACTTGTAGTTTGCCGGTCCAGAAAAGGTGGAAATAACGTTGTTACCGGCACCTTATTTCTGGACCAGCAAACTTATAATGAGGGCCAATTTGTGCTAAACTGATGTAAGCATCCTACTTTTCGATGCCATCTTGGTGGAAAGAGTTATGATGAGTTGTGCCAATAAAGTGCATTGTGACATTTGAGATGCTTACATGGTGGATGAGTGCTTCACTTTCATAATGTCACTTTTTATCTCAAGTATTTCACCAGTGATTAAAGTGCATAGTGCTAATCCTATTTACATTGTCCTTTTTGTGCACCTGTTAATTGCGGCATTTCCTCAATTTTCCCATCTTTGGCGTTCTAAGCCATCATTAGGGCACTTGTCTTGTGTGTTCGGCACTGCATACTTGATGTTATTCAGTGTACAGCTTGCTCTCATTAAATTATGTCCTGTATCTGTTCGACCCTTCTATGACTGACCAATATTATCTGTAATTTGATACTCCATCTATTCTTATTCCAATACCTGATTCTGATATTTCTACATATTTTCTGTTTTTGCACCCTATTCCATTTGCCACCTTTTTGTATGTTTCATAGTTTCTTAACATAGTAGTTTTATTTGGGTGATCCATCATCTCTGGATATGTGGGTGCGCCCAATGTGTCACTTCCTACAGATTATTTCTCATTCATTTTCACAGTTGGTGACACCCACGAATTGGGTAATAAATATTTCAGTATTGTTCGCGGCCAGGTTCTTACCTTTCTAGGTTCTCTGAGAGTGTCAGTTTTTGTCATTTTATCTTATGTGGGCCTTTGACTGCTCCAAAGTAATTATTTTGTCTGTGATTATCCTTCCAGGAATATGTATAATTCTTGTCAATATTATGACCATTTGGGGTTTTCGTATTTAGATCCACAATGTAACGGGCTTCTGTTTGACGCAATTTTCTCTGTTTATCTCCTTCCCGTGGATGATCTTGGATATTGTCCATCACAAAGTATTTAAAAGTTCTCAAGTCACCTCGATGTGTTCCGCAGAAATGTTTCGCCAGGGAATAGTTTGGACCTTGATTTCTTTTTTAAAAATATTTTTAAATTGCTGGAATATGTTGTAAAATTCGTAGTTTTGCCATTAGTTTCGAGTTGCCAATATACCATTTATTGCATCCACATTGGATCACGTAAATATTAAAGGTGCTTTCACATGTCAGATGTTTATTGATTGATGTTATTTCCTTTGTCCTCGGATGTGTGGATTGTTTTGCATTTATTCCATAACAACATGCTTGGCACTTTGTGCATTTATAGATGCCTTTGATGGGTCGCAGCATCGATGTTTGTGGGGTTTTATCGGATTTTCTTTGAAAGAAAGATGGGATCACTTGTGATTTTATTGATAAGGGTTTTCAGAATGTCATTTGAATTCTTTCTTCCAGAAGTGGTCCTGTAACTCGGTCGGCTTAAGGTATTTTCCAGTGAGCCTCCAGGATCTTTGTTATTCCTGATGACTGTGTGTTGTATGTTGTGATAAATCGTAAGTGGTTCTGATCCTTTTTTGTTGTTTGTTTCTTTGTGAGTATATCATTTCTTTCGTATTTTGGCTTTTTCGTGCTTTCTCCACACTGTCTCTGGGTCTAGTTGCTGTCCTCTCTGCATATTTATTAAATTTTGCATCTGTGGAACAGTTTCTGCCGTTTCTAATCATTTCACCATATGGTATGCTTCAAATTAAAATCATTGGGTGGCAGCTCTCGGCGTGTAACAAATAATTCATACTTGTTGATTTCCTGTGTATTGTACTTTGGTGCTGTTTGTCTTCTACATACTCCTCAACATCCAGATAGACAACTTTGTTTATCATCGTGCTCTTTAAATCAAAGATTGTATGGGTTCTGACAGATTTTTAGCACATATTCTGACCACTCGCGTGTGGTGCCCGTCTACACAACAAACAGGTCGTCTATAAAATGGACCCACAGGACTATTTTTTTATGTATAATCTTCAAATATTTCCTCGTGCAGCATCTCTGTCTCACACATCCCCATCATTAGGTTTACAGTTTGATGGGGAAAATGTGATTCCCATCACTGTCGCACATGTTTTTACAAAAAAAGTGTTGTAAAAAATAAAGACATTGGTCCTCATTACAAGGTTGGAGGTAGCCTTGCTGGTAAAACCGGCAAGGCTACCTCCAAATTTGCAAGAAAGTCCGGCACCCACGAAAGGGCAATTACCGGCGTATTCTGGCCCCACCGGACCCGGTAATAGCCCTTTTGCAGATGCCGGAGTCTGGTGATCCCCATTCCCATTTGAGCCCCATAGGGCTCAATGGGGATGCCTGTAGCACCGGCACGGTTCATTACCGTGCTGGTGCTACAGACAAGCTGTGCTTGCAGGTGCCTTTCATTCCGCCAGGTCAGACCTGGCAGAATGAAAGGCACCCTAAAGCACAACTCAGTTTTCTGGGGCTGGATACAATGGTATCGGTAAGCTTACCGGTACCGTTGTATCCGGACCGGCAAACTCGTAATAAGGCCCATTGTGCTCCAGACAGTAGCTTAGCATCTCGATGAGCATTTTAGAGTGTTCAATGTAGCTTGCTGAATTTGTGCTGAGGAAATATTTCACAGCCTGTATCCCAAATTTGTGTTGAATACTTGTATATAATGAGAACACATCTAGAGTGGTCAGTGGATACGAGTCCTCTCATGGGATGTCCACTATTTTCCGTAAAAAATCTGTTGTGTCCTGGATGTATGACAGGAGTGACTCTTCATATAGGGGAAGAGAAGATGAGCAAGAACAATTGATGTTTTTTTTCCACAAGGGATCCTATAGATGCCACAATAGGTCTGTATGGAAGTCTTCGCAATCTCTTATGCACTTTTGGAACAAAGTAGGTTCTCTGTGTGATGGGGTATTCAACTTTGAGGTATTCATTTTCTTCCTAGTCAAAGAGGTCCTTTTGATACCACTCCTCTAGTTTCAGATTGTATATTATTTTATATTGTCCAATAGGATTTCCTATCAGTGTGGTATACTGTGAGCTATTGTTCAATTGTTACCTTGCTTCCTTGATGTAGTCCTCTTGATTCGTGATGACTATATTGCCCCTTTGTGCGAGGGTTTTATAGCTATTGTTGGGTCATTCCATTGATCTTGGAGGGTCTGATGTTGCCACTGTTCCTTCTTTTGTTTTCTGGTGGTTTTATTTAATATAAGTTTGGCCAGTTTCTTTAAGTCCTCTGTGAATAGATCATTAAAAATGTCCAAATGTGCACTATTTCCTACCATTGGGTTGAAATGAGACTATGGCTTGTAGCCACTATTTTTATAGGCAACTATTTATCCCATAGGAATTGAGATCAGAAGCATCCCACATATCATCAATCCTGGATTGTGCTTCATCCTGGTCTGCCATCCAAATACTTGTAAATCTCTTAAGGCCGGTATGTCCTGAATTGATAATAGTGTAGATTTTTCAGTTCTTTCCTTAATTTTCTTGCCTTGGTCATGCTTGGCAAAATGCTTCATCAAACTTAGTTTACGGTGAAATCTATACAGGTCTATCTGAGTTTGTGCATAGTTCATATTGGCTTTTTTGCAGAAATGTAGTCCTTTTAATGGTAATTGCACTTTTGTTTTAGTTGGTGTCCTTTAGGATAGGTTGATAATTTGCATCATATTACCCGTTAATTCCTGTTGCCCTTCTTTTGTCCATAGAGAGTCTGACGCCCTTGTGGTGTTAGTTCTCGTGCCTGGTGTGGGCTGCCTCCTTCCTTATCAAATTTTCCTTGCTGTTTGTCCCGTTTGTCCATTGATCTGACTGGGTATCTGCCACGCAACATTGGTTTCAAGTCTTATAGGTGTATCAGTGTGACAGTTGAAGTGCCTGGTCTCCCTTTTCTCCCCCTTCTGTCGAACTCTCCTCACCTGAACCGCTGGAATCGCTGTCGGGGTCCTGCAGACGCCGTCGGAGTAGATAATCCTTCTCCTTTTTCCGATGAGCTTGCTTGTCACGGAGGGAGGCCACCGTGACCGCTGGAGAGAACAGCTGTCCTAGGACCTCCCTTCCGGAACCAAGCCGAAATAGGGGAAAAAACCCTGAATGGGGAAAACCCCTTGGACTCCTCTGGTCTGTAGCCCGGAAGACGTAGTTCCAGCCGAAAAGTAGACAGTAGACTGGATCCGTATGTGTAACTGAAGGTAACACAGCAGTGGAACAGAGGAATCCTGTCGTGGGAGCCGGAACTCCCACCAGCCAAGGCCTGCAAGGGGGGTCAGGACCGTAGGAGAGGAGAGAGATAAACAAAGGAGAAAAGCGCCAGGCAAGTAGCGGAGAGAGAAAAGAGAGAAAAGAAAAGAAAAGCGCAGGGAAAAGGGGCGGCGCCTATCCACGGGGATGGGGCCGCAAGAACAGAGAAAACAGAAACTGCCGAGGCACGGCGGCAGCAGAGAAAACTGGAGGGAAGGGAAGTAAGAAGAACACTCGCTGTAGGGCGCGAGTGGCTGGAGCCTGGACACAGCGAGGCAGGAGCGAAGAAACCCGGAAGAGCGAGAGCTTCCAAAGGAAAGTTGCAACGCAGGGACCGCTGGGCCGGGAGAGTAGATATACTCCCAGCGGCCCCGCGCTACAAGGAGGAAAAAGTAACGGACACAAAGGAGGGACTAGTACCTCCCGTACCTATGTCCCAAAGCCCAGCGCGGAAGAAACCGCCAGTCGGAACGCCTGCGGGTGACAGTATGCCCCCTTCCAGTCCGCACCACCCCAGGTTTCCCCGGATGCAGGCGGTGGAACCTGGCAAGCAAGCGAGGAGCATGCACCTGAGAATCAGGTTCCCAAGAGTCCTCCGACTCCGGGTAACCCTTCCAGGACAAAAGGTATTCCAACCTTCCTCGGTAGAACCTAGAGTCTCTAATGTTGGAGACCTCAAATTCTGCTTGATTGGGTGTCTGTGAGGGAATGTGTCTGAGCACTGGTCGGTGATGAGAATCGGAATAGAAAGGTTTTAAGAGAGACGAATGAAATACAGGGTGAATGCGATTTAGAGAAGGAGGCAGCCGAAGGCAGTAAGCCACAGGATTGATCCTGAGAAGAATGGAAAAGGGACCCAGAAAGCGAGGGGAGAGTTTAGAGGGCCTTGTCCATCTGGGTAAAAACCGAGTGGACAACCACACCTTGTCGCCTGGCTTCCAGTCTGGACATTCTTTGCGGTGTTTATCTGCTCCGATCTTCGATCGTCTCCTGCTGTTCTCTAGGCTCCGCAATGCCGTGGCATGGGCATCTTTGATCTGACCCAATACTTCTTCGGCCGCTGGGGAGTTGGTGAAATTTGGAACCTCAGGAAGAATGGACTTAGGGTGGACCCCATAAGTACAAAAGAATGGCGAGAGACCAATGGCAGTGTGCCTGGTATTGTTATACGAGAATTCTGCAGTAGGCAGTAGAGAAACCCAATTGTCTTGATGCTGAGTGAGGTAACATCTCAGATATAGTTCGAGAGTAGCGTTCAGACGTTCCGTCATCCCGTTGGATTGGGGATGGAATCCCGAAGAGAGTGCTCTCTCAATCCCCAATCGGGTACACAGGGCTGTCCAGAAGCTCGAGGTGTACTGACTACCCCGATCAGAGATGATCTTGTCAGGTAAACCGTGAAGATAGGAAATTTCTCGTGCAAACACCTCAGCCATCCTGGTGGCTGTAGGAACACCAGAAAGAGGAGAGAAGTGTGCCATCCTAGAGAACGCATCCACCGTGACCATGATGCAGGTACAGGATTCGGATACCGGTAGGTCTACAATGAAATCCGTAGAAACCACCCCCCAGGGGCGAGTAGGCATCTTGGGTGAGTAATCCCAACGGTTTCCCTGTAGAATATTTAGACCGAGCACAAGTAGGACAGGTCTTCACAAAGTTCAGGGTATCTCTTCTCACAGTGGGCCAGGAAAAATTCCTCGAGATGAGCTCCAGGGTGTTGATTCCCCCACGGTGACCTGCAAGGCGAGAAGTGTGACACCAATCCAGAATCTTCTTTCGCAGCATTCCTTCCGGAACATACAGTCGTTTCTTGAAGAATAGCCAGCCGTCCTTCTCCTGGTAATGAGAGTCGGAGTGTAGCGGTAATTGGGGAAGTTCCTGAACCACAGCGGCTTTAACCTCTTGTAGGAAAGAGCTAACGAGGGCCAATATCGGGTTGCAAGGAAACATAGGTTCAGCGGATAACAAAGCCCTTTCCTTGCTGGAGTCCTTGCGGGATAGGGCGTCTGCCAGACGGTTTAGTGACCCAGGAATGTAAGAAATCTGGTAATCATACTGCGAGAAAAGATAGGCCCAACATGCTTGCCTGGAATTAGAACACTCCATTTCCTGGAGGGCTTTCAGGTTCTTGTGGTCAGTCCTGATAAGGAAGGGATGTCGGGCCCCCATGAGCAGATGGCGCCATTCGTCGCAAGCCAATTTCATTGCCAACAGCTCCTTCTCTAGGACAGAATAATTCAATTGACTGGGTGAGAGTGTCTTAGATAAGTAAGCTACCGGATGTTCCACTCCACCGACAGCCTGAAGTAGTACCGCTCCGATGGCAATTGCAGAGGCATCGGTCTCCAGGATGAAGGGCTGAGTTTGGTCCGGGTGTCGGAGTATCGGAGCTGAGCAGAAGAGATGTTTGAGCAACTTGAAACTGTTCTCGGTATCGGTTGACCAGCGGAACGCCAAAGACTCTTTCTTCATTAGGCGAGTGATGGGGTACACCACTTCCGAGAAGTTGGGGATGAACCTTCGGTAATAGTTGGAGAGTCCCAGGAACCTCTGCACCTCCCGGACAGAAGTGGGGGCGGGCCATTCAAGAATGGCCTGCACCTTCCTTTGATCCATGTCTATTCCCTCTTCTGATAACTTGTAACCCAGATACTGCACAGAAGGTACCGCAAATTTGCACTTCTCGGCTTTAACCAATAGCTTGTTTTTCTGTAGACGTTCAAGAACTTGAGTGACATGAACGATGTGTTCCTGTAAGTTTGAGGAGTAGACCAAGATATCATCCAAATAGATGATGACAGAAGTGGAAAGCATGTCGGAAAACATTCTGTCCATAAATCTTTGGAACACTGCAGGAGCGTTAACCAGTCTAAATGGCATCACCTTATACACGTACAGGCCGAATGGAGTGCGGAATGCCGTCTTCCATTCGTCACCCTTGGAGATTCTGAGCAGATGGTATGCGTTTCTGAGGTCGAGTTTGGTAAAAATTCTGGCTCCTTGTACAGCCTCGATGATATCGGAGATCAATGGCATGGGATAGCGATCTCGGATAGTTACCTTATTTAGGCCTCTGTAGTCTATACAGGGTCTAAGTTCAGTGGAATCCCTTTTCCTGATGAAAAATAAGGGAGCCCCTGCAGGGGATTTCGAAGGCTGAATCAGCCCATTCGCCATATTCGTGTCCAAATAGTTACGTAACACAAGCTTCTCCGTAAGTGTTAGAGAGAACATTCTGCCGAAGGGAACTAGTGCATTGGGTTCCAGATCTATGGTACAGTCCTCGGGCCGGTGGGGTGGTAGTTTGGAGTGAAGGCTTTCTTGGAATACTTCGGAGTATTTCAAACAAAATCTGGGTAGTGCAAAAACCCCCACACAGTTGGAGGTGTGAGCCGTAATAGATTGAGGGGCCTTCTGACTCTTCGGTGGAAGACAGTGTTCGGTGCAGTATGTAGAACAGAAACTCAGCTGGTTATTAGTCCAATTGATTTGAGGATTGTGTCTGCGAAGCCATGTGATCCCCAAAATAATTGGAAAATGTGCAGCCCGAATGATGTCGAACCTTATCACTTCCGAGTGCTGAAAAACTGTTAAGGATAGCTCTTCAGTGGTATGGGTGATGAGTCCGGATGATAGTGGAGAGCCGTCAACTCCTTCTATCTTCTGACCTTCCTTCCGGGGTATCCTGCGTAGACCGACCTTATCGGCCCATAGGGTATCAACGAAGTTTCCTGCTGCTCCGCAGTCCAATAACGCGAGAGTCTCCACCTTCTCGCCTTCTATCATGATGATAGCTGAAACTACCATGAGTCTGGAATCTTCATTGGAGTTGGAAGAAGAAACAGTTAGAGAAACATAGGGACGAGTAGACAGAACTGGAAACCCCCGGACACTAGTCCCTATTGATGCCGAGGGTGCTCGTTTCCCTGCCTCTTGTTAGGCAGTTCTGTGCAGTCCTTTAGAAGGTGTTGATCCGACCCACAGTAAGCGCAAAGTCCTTTTTCTCTTCTTCGCCGTCTTTCGGCAGCAGTCAGAGGTGCTCTTGTGAAGCCAATCTGCATCGGTTCCTCTGAAGCGGCAGCAGGAGAACGACTGGGGGGAAGAGTATGTCCGAGAATCCGGGAAGAATCCTGAGCCTCGTTGTTTGCGTCTTTCCATCTTGCTTTCCTGTAGGCGATACTCGATATGTAGTGCCGCAGTTAGCAGGTCCGAGAAAGTAGGTGAGCGAGTAGATCTGGCTAACTCATCCTTAATCTCCTCTTTTAGACCCCTCCTGAAAATGGCATACTGTGCCGGTTCTGGCCAGCCTGCGCCAGAGGCTACTGTTTTGAAAGCAGAGATATACGACAGGACGTCCAAAGAACCTTGCTTTACATCCAACAACTCTTCAGAAGCAGTAAATGACAACTCTGGGCGTTCGAAAGTCTGTCTCAGAGAACTTTGGAACGCTGCGTAATCTTGGAGAATGGCATTGTTGCTTGTGACTAGGGGAGTGGCCCAGGTCAGAGCGTTGCCTGTCATGTTGAGATTAGGAAGCCGACCTTCGCTTGGTCTGTAGAGAAAGTGCGGGGTCGGAGAGTAAAGTAGACGGTACACGCCTCTAAGAATTCCTTCACCTTCTTGGGGGCACCATCAAATTTTCCCGAGGATAGTGTTGTAGGCGGTAATTCTGGAGGAGGAGGTTCCCGGGCGGATACCATTTGTCTAAGGAGGGCGTTCTCAGCTTTGACTCCCTGAAGTTCCTGAGACATAGCTTGAATTGCCTTCCAAAGTTCTTGCACTTGCCCTTCGGCTGACATGGTGTCTTTCTTTGGCGTTGCAAACTGTGACAGTTTAAGTGCCTGGTCTCCCTTTTCTCCCCCTTCTGTCGAACTCTCCTCACCTGAACCGCTGGAATCGCTGTCGGGGTCCTGCAGACGCCGTTGGAGTAGATACTCCTTCTCCTTTTTCCGATGAGCTTGCTTGTCACGGAGGGAGGCCACCGTGACCGCTGGAGAGAACAGCTGTCCGAGGACCTCCCTTCCGGAACCAAGCCGAAATAGGGGAAAAAACCCTGAATGGGGAAAAACCCTTGGACTCCTCTGGTCTGTAGCCCGGAAGACGTAGTTCCAGCCGAAAAGTAGACAGTAGACTGGATCCGTATGTGTAACTGAAGGTAACACAGCAGTGGAACAGAGGAATCCTGTCGTGGGAGCCGGAACTCCCACCAGCCAAGGCCTGCAAGGGGGGTCAGGACCGTAGGAGAGGAGAGAGATAAACAAAGGAGAAAAGCGCCAGGAAAGTAGCAGAGAGAGAAAAGAGAGAAAAGAAAAGAAAAGCGCAGGGAAAAGGGGCGGCGCCTATCCGCGGGGATGGGGCCGCAAGAACATAGAAAACAGAAACCGCCGAGGCACGGCGGCAGCAGAGAAAACTGGAGGGAAGGGAAGTAAGAAGAACACTCGCTGAAGGGCGCGAGTGGCTGGAGCCTGGACAGAGCGAGGCAGGAGCGAAGAAACCCGGAAGAGCTAGAGCTTCCAAAGGAAAGTTGCAACGCAGGGACCGCTGGGCCGGGAGAGTAGATATACTCCCAGCGGCCCCGCGCTACAAGGAGGAAAAAGTAACGGACACAAAGGAGGGACTAGTACCTCCCGTACCTATGTCCCAAAGCCCAGCGCGGAAGAAACCGCCAGTCGGAACGCCTGCGGGTGACAATCAGTTTTATTTCCTCTTAAAAATGTAGACAAACTGGTGTCTGTGCCTCGTCACGTATGAATGTTTCTATCGATGAACTGGATGTACGTTCAAAGTTTGGTTGTTGTTCTACGATTGGGGTTTTTCTTTTGATTACTCTGGCCTTGCAAGCCTGATCGTATTTTCTGGCGAAGGTGTCAAACCTGGCTACTTCATAGTCTTCTTGGTTGCTGAGAAATGTCTTTTGCTTCCGTTCTTTCATTTCTTTTTCATGTGTTTTTAAAATTTACCTCCATCTGAGGTTTATTGACACTGCTTCCTTGCCTTCTTCCCCAATGTTGATTTTTTCCCATTTTATTTTGGATCAGGTTCATAATTGTTTTCTGGTATTTTTTAGCATAACACAGTAGCATTTCCAGAAAATTATTAGTCGTGTCTGCCCATTCTGCCAGCATCTCCAGATATGGATTCTCATAAGATGGAATAGTAAGGACCCTTAGACCTCTGGGTATTCTTGTATCAATGTAATTCAATAATGAGGTGACCTCTCAACATTTACTTAATTCCTGTTTGTGCAATTTTTCAAAAGTAAATAGTTTCTACTTTTTCGTTTGATGTTGCTCCACTTGTGTAGTTGGATTTATTTGGTTTCTCTGTGTTATTTGTTCATTGAACAGGGCCGTTGCCTCTGCCATTCTCAAACCTTCCATGTCTGCTATTATTTAAGGTAATATTTGTTTAGTCAGTTTCTTTCTTAGTGATTTGCTGGGAAAGTCGACCGTTGAGAAGGCACCCTGGCCCTCACTATTCACCAGATTTATGAGTGTGTCCCATTAGCTTTATATATTGGTCACTTCTCTTCTTCGCTTTCTCTGGTATTTATTGAGGAAACATGGTCCGTAAAAAAAACGATGTTATAACAAAACCGTTGAAATTCACTGCAAAAACCTTAATTATGATGCAGTTAAATTGCACAGATTTAACACAACAAAACCCTTGAAATTCAGCGGCTGTGCGAAGTCATTACACGCTTAAATCAGTGTGTTGCCGTTTCAAAGGCCATGAGCACTTACATATTATAAGAGAAGTGATTCACAATGACATAGAAAATGGCATTATGGGGGACATGGCATTATGGGGAACATCAACGGGAGTGCTCCGAGTTAAGCTGGTATTCACTTCCCACATGCGCTGAATTTCAAGGGTTTTGTTGTGGTAAATCTGTGCAACTTACCTGCACCTTAAGTAAGGTTTCTTCAGTGAAACACTAAAAATATATACTCAGCAGCATGTATGGCATGGGGGGCCTAACAGTGGATCCAATGTGGAGCAGTGCTGTGGCACCCCCTGGAGGTGACATACGTAACGTAAGTGTGCTATACGTAAATGTTAGAAGCAAAATATATAATCATTACTTCAGAGCAATGTGGTACATATTTCCCTGTGTGTGGTCTATGAACACTGTAAGGAACTCATGGTGGCAACAGTAAAGACCGACACAAGGGATCACAGTTCAAGGGTATTTATTAAACTGTAAATGCAGGTTGGAAAAACGCCTAATCTAAACCTAAATCTAAGATGGGAGCAACCGTCGACCATCAAATGAAAATAAGGCAGTCCTCGTGGCGTTGTGTCAAAATAAAAAGGCCTATACTTAAAAAAAAACTATTGCCAATTCCTTACAACTAATTACTCAAAGAGTGTGAAATAAGGGTTCAAATAAAATAAAAAGTGTTTCACAAATAATAAGTCATAATGTGATTGCCAGGGGTCTCCCTTCCCTACGTTTTGAGCACGGGACTTCTGAGCACAGCACACACTTCATCTTTCCCAGCACGAGTCGACAGTTCCGTACCAGCTATCAGGATCTTCGAAGGTTAAGTCTTTCCAATAAAAGTATCCTGCCTTTGATGGCCTGATGCTTTCAACAAACACAAAGTTCTGTTCACATATACTGTGGGTGACCGCTTCACCCCTCTGAGCCCCCCTCTTTCGGATGCACACCCCTCTCCAGTCGTATAAAAAAAAAACTAAATAGTTGCTTTTCTCAATGAACTTTGGGTGATGAATTTTCACCTCTGGATCTCCCTCGGCCTGGCCCGGGCCCCAAGTTTCAAAAATCATAATGTCTTTTTAAACACTTCTTCAGGCTTTGGACCAGGTTATCGGCTTCCCTCTGCCGGGTTCACTCTCGCCAACTTTTACAGACAGTTCACATGGCTTTCTACACCTCCCACGACCGGGCTCGGACCCCAACTGACAAAGGGGACACTTCACTTCTCCTTGTCTTGTAATATTTCCTGTTTTCACGACTCTTGCTGTCTTTTCAAACAATGCAGCCTGAATTTCACTCGATTTGGTTCACTCCTGTCAACACACTGTTTATAGGGACTTCAGGCCTCGCCCCTTCCCGTTAGCATCCCTCTGCCGGGTTCATATGCGAGTTTCAACACACGTGACTCATCTCCCTTTCTTTCATAATCATTTCTCCGTCAAAGACTTTCTACGGCACAGAGGATTTTACATAACCCCTGTATGACCACTTTGACCACTCTTCGCCTCTTCCCAAGTCCTTTTGGTTACCGGAGTCTCTACCCTCGGGTAATTGCCCAGAGTCTCCTGCGTGAGCACCCACATGGTGCCAGACTGCTCTGTTGCCAGTTTTCCCCCCTTTCTATCAATACTTCTTTTAAAGTTCAAATCAGCCGTTTGCTACTTTTCGTTCAACACAGTTCGGTTTATTATCGACTCTCCCCTCGACTCACTGGCTGTGATGAACCGCTTGGCTTCCCTTCTGTTTGGAGTCAAAATTGGTACCTCCGAGACAAGCGTCTCTCCCCGTCTTGGTAATCAGCGGATGAGGGTCTCATGTACCGCAGACGCCTGCTGCAAAAAACGCTGGCTATTGTCTGCGGTCTTATGTTTGCATCTGCAGAGGTCTCACAGGTCTTGATCGGAAAGAGCAAGGTTGCTTCTCTCCTAGTCACCCTCTCATTATGGACCATCTTTCGCCTCCTCTTGAACTGCCGTGCTGAATTAGCTCTCACGTTGTGTGGGCTGCCTTGCTCGTCCTGTGCTCTCGTGCTCTACCTTTTATCCCTGTGGGGAAGGGAAAGGGGGGTCAGGAGTGTGTGATTCCGGTCAATTGCCTGACCCTTGTATTACGATATGTCAGGAAAACAGCACAGGTGTTAGTGCATTGTCTTTCATGTTGTGCGAAAGTGTTCATGTCGGGAAAGGGGGGGCAGTGTTTTGGAATATCCTACATCTCACCCGTCGGTGTCCCACTCCCCAAGGACCTCCCATCCAGGTGATCTTCCATCACTGATCCACCCCCAGGAACTGGATCCAAAAGCGATGGCTGTGTCCTGGCTAGCTTGATGACAGATCTCCGGGGACTAGACAGGGAGATAACTTCAGGATTCTCACAACACCCAGCAACTTTAATTCTGAGTCAAAAAAGCTTTTATTCAGGTTGATTTAAGATTTAATTTCCGCTATCTCAGCACTTATTTAAAGCCATCCTTCTTCAATATCTTAAAGCTTCCAAGATATGCCACATGAATGGTTCACCTTTTTCACAATATGATCGTATGATCGTATGATTTGGTTGAAGGAGACAAATAAATAAACAGTGGACTCCAAATATGTCATTGGCAGATCCTCGAATGCACCCGCCAACAGGAGTTGCCATAATAGATGATCTGAGCTTAGTTGAAAGTAGCTTATAGGTTGAACTAGTGCTACACCGGGCACAGTCGATTCCCTGATATCTGAGTACTTGAATGAACCACTTCAAGCATCTTCTATATGTGACTGATGCTTAAGATGGTCCTGCTGTTCGAAGCTGAAACTCAGTGGAGCGGTCCTCAAGTCAAGTAATCCTTAAAGATATATTAAGCAAGTAGGCCTGATAATATAACCTCTGAATCAATTATTCCTCTCCAAAATTGGTGGGCAAGTATATTGACCGAGGTTATCAAAGCAATTATCAGATAAGCTTAATTCCTGATTCTTGGTCCTGAATTATTTTTATCTCAGTAGTAAAAAAGAAGACACTTAAATGTTGTGCTGTTATAAGCTGATTGCCCTTCCTGATATATTGGGCAAGGTTTTATTGAGGTGGGTCAGCATTAGATTGTAGAATTGGGTCCATTGTAATATTGTTCCAAAAAATCTGGTGGGGTTTTGCCTGGGATGTTGACCGCTGAATCATTGTTGGTACTTGCAACTTTGATCAATAAATATAATCAGGCTAAAGTGGCTAACCATTATGTGGCTTTCTTAGGCCTTAGACAAGTCGTGTGGCTGCCGCTAGAGATTATTTTAAACTGCATGAACTAGAGCTGAATCTGGGAAAACCAAAAGTGATGGCCTTTAGCAGAAACAGCTTTAAATATTGATCTTCTTATAAAGCCTTAGTGAAAGGAGTGATCAGTATACATACTTAGATATTACCTTCTCCAGAAGTGGTCCCTGGGCAGTATATAAGCACAGGATGAAGAACTTGTTAAATTTTAGTATTGGAGGTTGTCGGGGGGGGGGAGTACTGGAATTTTGTTGTAGGTGTTAATGCGCGTTTTTGTATTAAAATGCCTAGAAGCCTCTAATGCCAAAATGATCAGTGTAACACTTTATGGAGGTTTATTCAGACGAAGGGCCTCTGGAAAGTATTCAAAATGGATTTCTAAGGTTAAGTATAAGTGTACCTAGATGCACCCCAATGTACGTGATTAGACTGCAGCTGGGAATGTCTTTTTTGAGTATATTGGCTGCGGCAGCACCTCTTAAATATCTATTTAACAAAACCGTTGTTGGATTTCCAAATCCAAAGGTAAGAAATGCTTTTATTGGTTTAATTAGAAATGTTACAGACAGCCAATCAGCCTGGTGGCCAGATGTTCCACCTATTGTGAACGGTGGGACCTATTAAAACCTGAATTGCTGTTAACAGACTAACATGAATGGGATTTGCAGAGGAAAATCAAGATATCTGTTTAAGTGGATTGGCGAGCAGGCGATTGGGCTGCAGAAAATTATTTAAGCTACATAGTAAGGTGAGATAAAGACCCTCTTGTATCAGAAAATGTATCTGAACAATATGCGCTCCCAACTCTCAGATGCTCAATAACCTGCATGCCTTGGAATGTGCACGAAACCTGTGACAAACTGTGGTTTTGGGATAGGCCTGCAAGGGATAAACGTATGTTATTTAATTCACCAAACTAAAGAGTGACCACCAGCAAAGGAAAACCATAAACACAACACATTAAGAAACTGGATCACCCAGAGATATAAAACCCCAAACACCATAGCATCAGAATAACCCGACATATCAACCCAGTGCACAGAAAAAGACCCAGAAGACCTTCGACTAACCCTACTAAAAACTCTCTAATACTCTGCATACCCCCTACCCTACACTTAACAAGACACATGCCTTTGTTACAAAAAACAAAAACACTGCAAACTACTAGCACCCTACCAACTTTCGGCAACTCCCAACATGCACATAAAACACACAGATACAACCACCCACCAAACACCACACAACGTCAATCACCTAACAACAAACCAGCACACACTGACTGGTTTTTCATAACTGAAGCCACCAACAGCATATAAAAGCTCTCTTCCACTTTACCCTCTCAATCCCACTAACCAACTTATCCCAACCAAACCCCCTTCCTTTTCAGATCCGCCCTGATATGATATGATAGGTTATTTATAATGCGCTTAATACCCAGAGTTTTCTAATCGTGGAACCGGGGATCAGACCTGTGTTGCCCCGTGTCGTCTTGCTTCCAAGATGAGCATGTTGCCCCTGAGCTATCCTCCTGAGTCTGGGCGTTTAGAGACCATGAAATAACATAAAATAGTGTAGAGGAGGTTCCCATCACCCTCTTTCTGGTTCCTGGCATTTCTAGGGCCAAGGAAGACACTCATAGGCAAAGCATGACACTCAGGCTGGTTTCAAAAAGTCAGCGGGTTTATTTCTTCCAGGCAGGCAAGACACAGGATACACGGGATAGATACATCATCAGAAACATCTCTGGGACTCTGCTCAAAGTTACACATTTTCCCTTTTTATATACACTCTTCTTTCTTACTTGTGATTCGCCAACCTTTCTGCCTTTCAAAGCTAGTCTAGACCGGTTCTACTCACTCATTCCCCCCACCATTGTCCCCTGCATGAACTCTTTATATAAAAACAACTGTCCACTGAGGTCATAATGAGTTAGCACAAAGCGACCATTTTGTTTGCTCAAGCCAAGTATCTATTTTAAACTGCCTGACCTTGTCACAAACCCCAAAATGGCGGATCACTTATGAAAAGCCTGACCAACCCAAATTTTGCCTAAACTTTGGGACCCACTCTGATTTGGATCTAGATTCTTTGATAATATATCATAACATTTACTACCTGACACATTCTCCACGGTTCATGACATTCTGATTCCATGAACTAAATCATCCCATAAAGCACTTTCCTGCGAGGCACTATCATTCTAATTTCTACACCATTTAGAGTCACTGATCACCCCAATAGTTTATCATCAGTTGGTTTGAGGTAGAGGGCGTCTACCTCCACCTCATTCAGTATGAGGGTGAGGGGAAACTCATCCCTTTACAATAGCATCGTGAAATTAGTGGGATAGATGATTTTCTTAACTCTATGCTGCCTGTGGTAAATTCGGTAACATTTTAATCAACCACAGTGACCCAGACCATGGACCTCATTGCGAGTTTGCCGGTAGGCCGCTGGTAGTACCGGTGGCCTAAGGCAACCTCGACTTACCGTTTCTGTCACCCGATAGTACGGGCGGCGCCAGTGGAATGGTAAAGTCCCATTCCTGTGGAATCCTATGGCACACCATGGAAATGGGAACACTGAAGTACCGGCACTGTTGTTAACGGTGCCAGTGCTTCAGTGATTTATCTGCCGGTAGGGGCCTGAACTATCGGCAGGTCAGGCCTGCCGGTAGCTGACAGCCCCTAATGGCAAACAGTGAACCAGACCAGAAAAGGTGTCACTAATGGTGTTACTGGCACCTTAATTCCGGACCGTCCCACTTGTAATGGTTCCATGTAATAAAGTCACCACAAAAATGGCTGTTCAAAAAATAAATTGCAGCAAAAAGGCTGTGGTGTGCCCCCTTAAATCTATGTAATGGATGCGGGGGACACCCCTCAAACCGCCGGACCCATTACACTGCACAAGGGGAGCGGGGAACACCCCCACAACCCCTGCTCCCCTTGTGTGGTATAATGGAAACACTTTTACCGGGTCACAATACAGCCTTTTTGCCATGATTTTTTGTAAAAACTGACATTTTCCGGCAACCATATTACTGGATATCCTTGTAATGAGGCACAGTTGGGAGTTTAGAAGCTGTAAGTGTGATACTCCTATGTCCCGTCCCCTTTCCTCCATACTTATGGGACATTCCTCCGTCCTGTGGGACGGGACCGGAGCACTTTGTAAAAGCATCCAAAATTTTGCAAACATTTTAGTCCTTCCTCTCTTTCTACGTGGGACCCGGCACGTGGCCGTAGCCCCGCCCATCTCAGCTCAGCCCCGCGCATCACCTATCAGTCCTTTTCTCCGCTTGTTCGGGACTGGACGCACTTGCATCCGCGGAAGATCTTCCCATTTTTTCCTCCTCTCTGGCTCTCGCTAGCAATCGTGTACTAGTCTGTCTATGTCGTTCAAACTAGACTTTCCAGATTGTTCATCGTGTCACCGACGTTTCGCAAGGGCGGATCCCCATCCTCTTTTTTTTAGCGTGTTTGGGTCTGGATCACCGTTGGGACTCCTGTTTTTATTGCAATTCCCTTTCGGTCCGGGCACTTCAACGTCGATTGGAGCGGTGGGAGGAGGTGTTTCGACGTACTCCTATTTCGCATTTTCAATCCTTTATCGATGAAAAGAAGAAATGCCTGGTAAGTTCTTTACTTTTCAAAGCACCCCGGCCGGGAGAGACCTTTCCGGGCTCTTGCCGGGCCGGGAGGATCGTCAACCGCTCTGTCACCGGGGATTGCCCCGAGGTGCCTTCTGGGCCTAATAATTGTACCAGAGTTTTCTCCGAGGGTCTCCGTAAGGGGCCTGTGGATACCAGAGTACGCTCTGAGGCCCCTCCTGTGGGGGCTGCTTGTAGACCCAGTTCTACTGAGTCGTGGGGTACCGGAGCTCGCTCTGAGGCCTCTTTATCAGCTTTCCTCTAAAGCACCGGTGTGCGTCCCGAGACCTTGGTTGGGCTTGGTGTTACCGAACAGATGTTCGAGGCCCACGCTAGTAAGGCTGTTACCGGACCTGGGTCCGAGGTCCCTCGTACAGAGGCTAAAGTAACCAACATTTCTGAGATGCCTGACAAGGCCTTATTGGTGAAAGTTGTCTCTCACCGTTCCCGCTCTTGTGGCGACGCCAGAACTGTTGAGGGGGCAAGGAGTGAAAGTTCCTCCTTTACCGGCAGTGCCAAGGTCCTTCCTGTGAAGGCTAGTTTGGCTATTGGTATGTCGCAGAAACATTCCAGGCCTCATAGTACCGGCTCGGCCGAGTTTCCTTATGTAAAGGCTAAAATTAAGACCCTTGACCCACAGAGGGGGACCTCTGCCTCACTTCCACGCGTGCTGCAGTTCGCCTCAGGTTATGGCAAAATGGCGGCCATTCCTGCAACGACCACGGCTGCCATTTTGGGTGCTTCTCCTACAACTAAGCCATTGGCCTCAAGTGTAGGAGTTGGTTCTGCGGGTGAACATAAAATTCCTTGTGTGCATCCGTTTCGGCCAGTTTACGACTGGAACGCTCGGATGCCCCTTCCGCACAGTGTCTCGTTGCCTGTGGGTTCGGCACCCTTGATTTTTGTGGACACTTCGGGGGATGGGCCTGTGTGGCAACCCTCCCCTCTGCGTCCTTGGAATTATCCTCCTCATGAGAGGCCTCCTCCGGAAGCTCCAAAACCATCTCCGGAGGATGCCTTTTTCGGCAAATTTCAGACGCTCATGCGTACCGACCCCATGAGAGAGTATTTCAAGGGTCTTTTTAGGGAGATATGCCCGCCTGCGCCTCTGTTTCCACCCGCTCCCCCGGCGGCTCTGCCGGTGCCGCCCTTGCCTACGGTGCCTCCCCCGACCCTTCCGTCCTTGCCTCCATTGTCTCCCATGGACAAGGCAGTGCCTGACACGATTCAGCAGGATCCTGACCTGTCGGATGATGCGCAGGGCAATCAGGACAGCGAAGACCAGCCCCGCTCTATTAGAGCTTTTCATGACCGGGTACTGGACATGATGTGCCTATTGGATGTTCCAGTGCCTGAGGCACCCGCTCCGCAGGAGGGTGTGCTTTCGGGGGCGGTCACCCTGTCTCCTCGAGCGTAACGGCCTGTTCTTGCAGAAGGACGTTTTGGCCGAGGTCCGCAGGGTCTGTGAAAAACCACACTCTGGACTTTTCATCAATAAGAAAATTGACGTGCGATACAGACTACATTCTTTGAAAGAGGTGGCTTTATCATCTTGTCTGCCCCCCTCCTCCACTGTGGTGGCTGTGGCCACTTTACAGTCTAGGCCTGCAGCATCCTCTTCTACGACGGCTACTCAGGTTCTGGGGAAGGAGGACAAGCTCCTCGACTCCCTTGGGAGGAAGATTTTCGCTAACTCGGCCTTGCAGCTCTGGCAGGCTAATGCAGAACTGGTGTTAGTGTGGCGAATATGAAAATGTGGAAAGGTCTGTCGGAGTTTGAGGAGTTCATTCCGGTCGAGAAGCTGGAAGACTTTAAGGCGGGTTTAACCGATGCCAGGGTCTTGGCCAATGATCTGCTTGAGGCCACGGCTCATCACGTCACCACTTCGGCTCAGGGCCTTATGCTGGGAGTTGATACCTCTCGACAGGCATGGTTACATGCCACCAAGTTCTCAAAGGAGGTGCAGGACAAGGTTTTGCAACTGCCGTTTGATGGTAAGGAGTTTTCCATTCCACAACGGATGTGGAGCTCACCAAAACGAAGGACAGCACCCAGACAGCTAAGTCCTTGTCCATCCTGGTTAAAACTCTGTTTAGAACCCAGAGACCGTTGTCGCAAAGCCGGCCTTCCTCTGGTTTCAGGGGTTTTCTAGACCGGAAATCCCACAGAGTGTCGCAAAGCCGGCCTTCCTCTGGTTTCAGGGGTTTTCTAGACCGGAAATCCCGCAGAGTGGACACCCCTTCGGGTAATTCCCACCGGAGCCAGCAACAGACTGGGTTTTTCTCCCGCTCCTCAGCCTCCTCCTCAGGTTCAGGTCATAACACCACTGTAAAGCCTGCCAAATGAGGGTTCTCCGTGCTCGCACGAGACCCCGGTGGGAGGACGCATTGTGTCTCATTGGGAGGCGTGGCAGGCTATCACCGAGGACAGGTGGGTCTTGTCAGTCGCTCGGGTGGGCTTCCGCTTACCCTTACCACCTACCCTGCCCTTCAACCCTCCTTTCCAGCAGTCAGGGTCGTCCTCCCTAAAAGCCGAGGTTCAGAAACTGCTGGACCTCAGAGCTGTGGAACCCGTTCCTCTTGGGGAACGAGGGGAGGGCTTCTACTCCCGGCTGTTTACGGTGCCCAAACCCAACCAGGCTGGCCTGTGCACTATCCTAGACCTTTCCCAGTTCAATCTTTTCCTACCTCAAGAGAAATTCAAGATGATCATGCCCAGCCAGATACGGTCCTCCTTGCAGATGGGCGATTGGCTCAGCGTGGTTGACCTTCAGTTTGCGTACATGCATATTCTGATCTGGAATCCACACAGGAGATATCTCAGTTTCTCTGTGGGAGAGGAGCACTTCCAGTTTCGAGTGCTTCCTTTTGGCCTCAGCTCGGCCCCACGTGTCTTCACGAAGATGATGTCGGTGATTGCGGCCTATCTTCGTCTGCAGGGTATCCATGTGTATCCGTATTTGGACAACTGGCTTTTACGCAGCCCTTGCCCTTTGAAAGCTGTCTGCAATCTTAGTCTCTCCTCCAGCTCCTGTTCCACCTCGGGCTGTCAGTGAACTGGCAGAAATCTTCCATGACGGTCTCCCAGGACTTGATTTTCCTGGGTTTTCGCTGGAACGATCGACTGCAGAGTGTACCTGACCGGGGACAGCATGGCGGATCTGTTGGCCACATGTCAGATGTTTGTGCAGTCGGAGAGCATGTCGGCCTGGTGGTTCCAGAGGCTTCTGGGCCTCATGGCCTCATGCATGTTGGCTCTTCCCCTTGCTCGTCTCAAGATGAGGGGGACTCAGATGGCTCTTCAGAGTTCTTGGCTGCAGGCAGTGGATCCGGACTCCAAATTGATAACGATTCCAGCTTCCATGAGAGCAGACCTGGAGTGGAGGTCGTCTCTCAGCAATCTGTCGGTGGGGGTGGGTTTTCAGGACCCAGCCCCTATTGTGACGGTCACGATGGACTCCTCCCTTCTAGGGTGGGGTGCGACGTTGGATCTTCTTCAGGTCTCGGATCTTTGGTCGCCTCAGGACAAGCTCCTCCACATAAATCATCTGGAGCTTCCTGCGATCTTCCTAGTGCTCAAGGCTTTCAGACCGATCATTGCCAACAAAGCGGTCCGTATCCGCACGGACAATGTGGTTTCGATGTATTACATCAACAAGCAAGGGGGCACCAAGTCTCCCCCTCTCGTGGACCTGTCCATCCAGATTTGGGAATGGGCAATTCATGCAGTACACATTCCGGGCTAGCTGAATGTCACGGCAGATGCCCTCAGTCGGCAGACGATGGTCAGCTATGAGTGGGAACTGAAGGCGGAGGTCCTCTCATGGATTCTCCTGCGCTGGGGCACTCCGGAAGTGGACCTCTTCGCTATGGCGGCAAACAAGAAGCTTCCTCTGTATGCCTCCAGAAACGGGCTGGGAGCCTCCTCTCTGGGGGATGCTCTCGAGATTCCATGGCAAAACATGAGGGCTTGTGCCTTCCCGCCTCTGCCTCTGGTTCATCGGACGATTTGCAAACTGAAGAACACAGTGAACTGTTCCCTTATGCTCATAGACCCGTGGTGGCCGGCCAGGTTTTGTTTCTCAGAACTTCAACACCTGTCGGTGTTTCCGCCGATCAGGTTACCGGTGACCCCCAATCTTTTCCACCAGGGGGAGCAACAGCTGTGGCACCCCTCCCCACAATCGCTCAGCATGGCGGCATGGTGCCTGAGTTCAGGTCTTTAGAACATCTTACCCTGTCTGCGGATAACATGCGTATTATTCAGGCAGCCAGAAAACCCTCGACTAGGTCCCAGTACAGAAGCAAATGGCTCAGGTTCTGTCATTTGTGTTTAAAGAAGCAGCTGGACTAAAGGGCGGCTACAATTGATACGGTACTGTTGTTTGTATCCCACCTAGCAGAGTAAGGAATTCACGTTCTGTCATGCAGAACTTATCTTTTGGCGGTTTCTGCCTACCTATCTATGGACCAATGCTCTTACTCTCTGTCTAATCCAGTGGTTAAGAGACATTTTGCAGGCTTGACGCGCCTTTATCCTCCGATTCGTAGTCCGCACCCGTCGTGGGATCTAAATGTGGTCCTGTCGGCGTTGTGCCATAAACCTCTCGGACCAATGGCCACGGCGGACCTCAAGCACCTGTCGTGGAAGGTGTCCTTTTTGGTTGCTGTTACTTCAGCAAGGTATGTGAGTGAGCTCCAGGCTTTGTCGGTGGAGCATCCCTTCTTGGTTTTTCACAAGGATAAGGTAGTCCTACGGACAACCCTGCTTTCCTGCCAAAGGTGGTCTCTGATTTCCATCTGAACCAGTCAATCTCCCTGCCGGTCTTTTTTCCGAATCCCGCTTCAGAGTCAGAAAGGTTTCTGCGTTGCCTGGATGTTAGAAGGGCTCTTAAGTTCTATCTGGACAGAACATCCGAATTTAGGAACTGTTCTCAACTGTTGGTGACTTTTGGTAATCCACAAGGTAAGCAGACCTCTAAGGCAACTATCTCCCAATGGATCGCTGCCTGCATCACAGAGTCTTACACCATTCAAGGATGAAGCCTCCTAAAAGTATTCATGCACACCTGCAGTTGCCTTTCAAAAATATGTCCCCTGGGAGACCATCGCAAAGGCGGCTACTTTGGCCTCCCCATCGGCTTTTTGTAAGCATTATTGTCTAGACCTGAGCTCTAGATCTAATCCTCAGTTTGGTCAGGCTGTGCTGGAGAACCTGTTTCAGTAAGGTTTTTTTTCCATCCACCCATAGTTCCTGTAAGGAGTGCTTGGGAATCTCCCAATAAGTATGGAGGAAAGGGGACGGAACGTAAGAGTATAACCAGGTTACTCACCGAAGTGACAACCTTACTCCTAGTCCATAGTCCCCTTTCCTCCATACGCCCGCCCTCCGTCCCCTCTAATAAGGTTCCTCTGTTATTGCTAAAGGTCTCTGACCTGGCGATAGAAAAGGACGGATGGGCGATGCGCGGGGCGGAGCCGAGATGGGCGGGGCTATGGCCGCAGGCTGGGCCCCACGTATAGAGGAAGGACTAACATTTTTGGATGCTTTTACAAAGTGCCCTGGTCCCGTCCCACAGGACGGAGGAATGTCCCATAAGTATGGAGGAAAGGGGACTATGGACTAGGCGTAAGGGGGTCACTATGGTGAGTAACCTGATTATTTTTTGTCTGCTACTTATGCATTGCTCAATTGTGATGTTGCTCACGTCATACAAAAGGCAATCTTAACAAAAGCCTATTGGTGATATTAGTTTCTTCTATGTTTTAAGGTGACATCTTATTTTTTTAAGCTGTTTATTTTACGTCCAGTGAATGTCCTGTGATAGTCCATGGTTTTGTTCTATGGCAAATATCTTTTATAATACTGTACTTTATTGTTTTTAATGGCAGTAGCCGAATAAATAAGTAGATCGGATCTAAACAACCATTATTTAATTAAACACAGCTCATAGTAAATCGCTTATAAAGAGTTGTAAAAGTGCTGGGATCATGTAGCTGAATGTAGAGGACATCCTACGCAATGGTGAATCCAGAGATAAATCTGCAGCACTGTGAAGTCGTTTGTCTTGAGTTGTTACCACCACCGTTAGATATGCATTTGGTTTGTTGAATTATTGTTATAACTTATATTTTCTTAATGGTTTCTTTGTTTAGCATTTTCAATGTAATATTGTGCAGATGTGTTCATGTATTTAAACATGTATTGTGTTTGTAAATATTCTTTCAGTTGTTGCTCATAAGGTGTCACATTGGTATTGATATTTCCTATGACACTTGAACTTTTTTTTTTTGCTGACTTATTTTTAAGCTTTTATTTTTGCACAATGTATGGTGTTGTTTTCCATAAAAAGAACTTTCCATTAATCTGTTTCCGTTTGTGAATGTTTTTTGCTCGGAGTTCTTCAAGATCAAATTCCCTATTGAGGCATGCTATTGCTACAGTGCTGTTCATTTATTTCTAACAGCCAATATAAAGAGGCCCTTTCACCTTTTGAACTTTTAAAATAATTACTGGGAAGATAGGACCCATGTTTTTACTGCATTCATGCCTACTGTGGCGAATCCCAGGGTATTGCCACTGCTTCCACAGGGGAAGCCCCTTCTCATGAAGCCAGGAATGTGAGGCCCTACCCGATAATTCCCCTGGGGCTGGTACTCAGCGGGTGGATCTGATGGGTGGGGGGTGGAAAGAGGTCCTCCATGGGACCAGTGATGATCACCTTGGGAGAACGCAGTATTGCCCTCCTTCATTTCACTCCCCTCCTTCCTTTCACCCCACTCAGTACCCTGTGGTCCCCAACACCTCCATCTATCTATGTAGAAGTGATGAAACCAAGTCACAGGAGAATACTGAGACGAAGAAGAGTGCTACTGAACTCTACAGTGATCATCAGTTCAGTACTGTGATGAGGAGGAAGGAGGGAGTAATGAGGAATACTAATAGAAACAAGAACATGCCGTCTAGTTGCTGAACACCACCTATTGGTTACCCAAAGTATAAGAAGGATTAGACCATTTGTCAAGCCTTCCGCCGAGGAAGCGAGAGCCAAGTTTGAATGCTGCAGATGGGGAGGCACAGGAAGAAGCTGAAGCCCAGGGTGACGGGGGAACGGAAACGCAGTCTCTAAAGGTGCTGCCAAGAACCGGCAGAGCGAAAGAAACCAAAGAACAGCCAAATGTACAGAAGACTTGGGACGCCTCCTGGAGAGAAGCCGTGCAGCCTGACTTGCTGGAACTGAAGCAGGGATGCAACAACAGCGGAAGCTGCGAGAGGGTAACCCGAAGGTCGCCCAGAGAGTCGGAGAAGCCTGAGCAGGACGCCACTCATCAGGAACCTAAAAGCAAGGTATGGGTGCTTCCAGGGCCCATGAGAGAGGCAGAGGACTGAACGAACGGAACCTAAAGAGGGTCGGGGACCCAAGCGACGAGGCTAATAATATATGGGTCAAGTCCGTAAGAGATATATAAGAACACACACATATGCCACATCAATAAACACTTGGCATGAGAGTAAACTAAGTGTCCCGGAAGGCCAGCATGAATGGGTCTGGGACCCAAGTAAACCACAGAGACTAATCCAAAATAAATGGGTCCGACACCCGAAAGAAGTAGAAGCACAAAGCCGATAAATAAAATCTGGAACAAATGTTATAAAGCATCCTATGTCGAACAGTACCCGGTAGGAGAATACACCAAGTCTGATCAGTTGGACATTGAGTGGAGAAGGGGTAGAGAACCCGCAAAAGCAACACACCAGGGTCTCGGACACATATAAAGTGTATTGTATGAAGAGACATTTGCTAAGTCCAATAGTGAAGTCTGGAAGGATAGTGCGCTGCAGTTTTGAGTTGGAGGAAGAAACTAGGGGAAGAAACTGCCCCCTCAATTGTACAGGGAAAATATGTTTTATGATGAAGGTGTACACTTTAGTCTAGCAGGCTAGTGAACCAGACTTAACACCACGTTTGGAGATTGAAGAGAATAACAAGGGGAAGAGACTCCCCCCCCCTTTTTGATACTTGGGGACTGTGTTTTCAGAGTCACTCATTGTGTTTTCACACTATGAACTGAACTTTAAAGGTCTGCATCCAGAACGAGAGAAGCCTCCTTCTGGATCAAGGAGACGCCCAGTTTTTCTTTCGTTTAGTGTAAGTAATGGAAATAGGTTTGGACACAGAACGGTGGACTTTATACCTTAGAAGACATCCTGCCAGAGTCCTTAGTATTTTTGTTGAGGTAGGGCAACCCCTCATAGAAATAGAGCAAGATAGGTTTTTCCTTTTTCTTTACGTTTAGAATAAACGTGTTTGCCAACATGCATGCCACCACTGTGTCGGACCGGTACTTCTGCACCCTTACACTACACACATAAAATGCAGTAAACAACTGCAAACGCAAAAATAATTTATTTTCTTAATGGCCTTTTTATATTTATTTGTGTTTATTTATAGTTTATTTGTACGGCACCTACGCTGAGCATAGTCACTTCATCGCACCATGAGTGTGGAGGCAAAGATGAAGAAAACTGACCTTCAAAGCCTTGCAACATTCCCATCAGGTCAGTGCTGGAGAGAGTGATAGGTTTAGAGGGAAACACAGAAACTTAACGCTGACAAGGCATGGTGCAGCAAGGCAGAGCCTACAACAAGTGCAATGACATGAACCAGCCACAGCCTGGTAGTTGTAAATAGTAACCGAAGTCAACAACTGTGATGATAATCTTCCCTCAATAATAAAAGGTAAAGGGAAGTACATGTACAGGGCCTACAGGGGTGTAGCAACAAGGCAGGTCCAGGGCCCTGGTGAGTGAATCACCACCAGAGTGTCCCCACAGACACATGTGATTACAGTCTGTACCAGGGCCAGAGGCAATAGGTGGGACTCCTACCTAAGGATACAAAATATCTTTGAAGATGAGTCTTAGGTTCATACGATGTGCTGCTGTGTTGATGCTCATACACATAAAACGGAGTGAAACACCTTCCACACATAACAAGAAAGCTGCAATATTTACAATGTAAAAGCACAGACCACTGTAATTTTCTGTTTTGAGAAGCTTCTGCCTCAATCATGTTAGAATGTAACTTGCACTTATACTGCACCCCTTACCACTTGAATGGTAATTTGGCACTGATCCTTGTCAATACAATAGGCCTCATTACAACTCTGGCGGTAGCTATGCCCTTATTAAGCCAGAGTTGCATTTTTTCCGGCACCCGCAAATGGCCAAGAACCGGGTTATGCCGAGCTTGGCGGACCCAGTAATTGCCTATTTACGGGTGCCGGTATCAAGGGTGTCCCAATCCCCATTCTGCCCCATAGGGCTGAATGGGGATGGGGACGTTGGATGCACCGGCACATTCACAGTTGTGCCGGTGCATCCGATGTGCTCTGCTCGCGGGTGCCATTACACCCGCCAGGAAAAACCTGGTGGGTGAAACGGCACCCGCAAGCAGAGCACGTAATAGAGCGGTCTGGGAACTACGGTACCGGCATGTTTACCGGTACCATAGTTCCCGCACCGCCATGGTTGTAATGATGCCCATTGTGTCCTGGGCTTTCATACCTTGCTATGTTAATACAAAAATATTCATGATTTGTACATTTTTCAAAATTCAGATGATAAAGTACACTTTCAAAGTATCTTTGTCCAAGTATACTGTGTTGTCAAATCCTGATTGATTTTGGAGACAAAGATGGCGATCGGAATAGCAAATCATCCACACATCAGGTACTCAGGCACATGGCCGTTGTTCTACTAAAGCAAAATAAAGGCGACAGCATGGATATCAATTGATGTCTGAAGTACGTTACGCCCGTATTTTCAATTGTGGTTAATAACTCTTCCCTTGTTTGTGGTCTTATTAATGGATGCAAGGTGATACATATTAATTTATGCGTTTTATCTGTGAAGGGTTGTAAATAGTTAAGTTATATGTATTTTCTTTGCGTTTTTTATTCTCCATCTACCACTTTTTGTACTCCTTTTTTCAATTCTGTTCTGAACCTTGTCCTTGCTCATTCCGTTCTGGTTCTCTGCCAGCCAAGTCAGGATTAATTAAAGGTACTGTCATTGTTCATGTGCTGGTGTCGTTTGTGGACACACAACAGCTGTTCTAGTATTCTTACTTGCATCTTTGTAGATATCACACACTAGTGCTGCCAGGTCTTGCAACAAGATGGACTGACCCGTTATTTTCTAGTGTGTTGTTCGATTTCAACCAGTTTGGAATACAGACCCACTTACTGGTATTTTTGCAATGGTTTGTCAATGGCTATGGCATGTTTCGGAAAGTGGTGTGGAAAGCTACTTGGTGCCCTGTTAGTGCAGAAAACCTCTCAGAAAATTGGGTTGGACATCCTTGAGCATGAGTACAATAATACATTGTCATTTCAACTTTTTTCTATAGCTAGCCGGTACCTTCTTTGTACCTACACACCATGACCAGAGCATATACCAAATTATTGGCACAGCTCCAGCGCAAGTACTGTATATCTTGATTCCTTCTGCTGTATCATTAGCCATCTCCTCTTACCATATCACTTATCACAAACGAACATGGAACCCCATGAACCCACCCAGGTGATTATCCAGCATGGTCGGACTGCAGGGGAGCGGGTGGCAGCGCAGGGATGAACTATAAATAAATCATGCTTCTGTATGTGGGAAATTGCTTTCTCCTAATGTGTAGTCAAAGAAGGTAGCGAGGCCTAATTAGTCACTTTAATAGACTTCCCTGCCCCACTCCAATAATGCCATTACTGTAGTCTAGAGCAGTTTTCAACTAGTGAATTTGTCAATTGGAGGGATGTAAATGTTTGCCCTGAACTAATCCAATCAGGTTTTGGCTAGTATGTCCCCTTAGAAAACCTTTAAAATAACAGAAATATTGGGTATCAATGTAGTATTCACAGTCCGTTCTGCAGGTCAACACATGAAACATTTCAGTAGATGCGAGGTCATCAAGACTACAAAGGAGCATTTTGTGGCGTGTGGATAGTTGCTCACCCCAAATGAAAAATGTACACCAGCATTTCTCCACTTTCAAGCAGGTTCTGCCCAAACAAAATAATGACGTCTGTCCCCCTTTAATCCTTTTTGTATCTTAAAAAAGTAATGAAGCTGGTCAGCATTGCTGCTATAAAGCACATTTTCATGTTGCTAGTGCCCAAAAAAGGCCTGGTTCAACAATATCTATGCCTGTGCTATCCAACTTTCATGCTACTGGTGTCCAAATCAAATCCTGTAGTTTGTCTCAATGTATACTTTCAGTGTCCCACACACCACACCTTCTCGTGTGAATGATAGCGTGATTGCTGTGAGAATGTGTGTGTGTTTTGGTCAGTTGAGCTGATTTTGGCGAGTGGGGAGTCGAGGGGGGAAGGAGGGTTGTACAACAAAGGCATTTTAAAAATGCCTTCGTTGCACACTCCCCCTACCCACCTGCCAAAATCAGCCCTCCGTCTGAGGTGCTGTGCAGCACAGGTGACAGGGATGGAATTTTTGTACTGGATATCTATCATAGATGTACAGTCAAAAATACCATGCGTTCCCCCTTGTCCCCCAGCGCCTTGCATACACACATAATCATGTTGATTGTGTTAGGCACTGTATCTTTTTACTGGACATCTATTATAGATGTCCTGTAAAAAATATCATGCCTGACCCCTGGGCCCCCCAGGTCCAATTGCAATCTGTTTGGCTTTGTACCCATTTTTTTAAGGTATGCTCTAAAATTCAACATTTTAACCCATCATTTTAAAAAAATTCACGGGGGAAACCCCCAGAAATCCCCTTGATTGGTTTGGGCTCCCTTGCGGCACTCGGTCGCATATCTGGTGGAAATATTTATGCCCCTCCACTTAAAAAATTCACCAGCCACCACTGGCCCTGGGACTGTGCTGGGAGCTGGATGGGGGAGCCCGGGGACTTTGGTGGAAGCAGGATGGGCGGGAGCCATGGGATAGTGGTGGGAGCAGGGTTTGAAGAGCCCAGAGACTGTGATGGGAGCAGGTGGGGGAACCCACATACTATACTGGGAGTAGGGTGCAGTGACAGCGCGCAATAGTTCATAGCCATTTGGATTTACTGTTCATTGGGCATTTTTGGGGGGGGGCACGGCCTGCCCACATTTAGCTCAGGGGGGGGCCAGCCTAAAAACTTTGGAGACCACTGCGTTAATCCATGGCAATATACATCTCCTCCTCCTCCTCCTCCTCCTCCTCCTGTGTGTCAGTATGGTCTTATTCCATGTCAATCCCCATGGTGATCTTCCTTGCCATGAATCGCCCATTGCATTCCTCCAGTGAATTATCCCTTATCCATGCCTGTTGCTTACCTTGTCCAGGTCTGCAGCATTGCTAAAGACGATTCTGGCTAGCAAAGCATAGATATATGTTTTCACATTTAAGGTATCCATTGATCTACAATAGCAGTTCAATAATCTTTTATTTCTGGCGCCTGTACCTGCAGCTTCAAATTAGTCTGTGCCTCTGTTACTAATGGCTGCCAACGATGTTCATAGAGTGAGTTATTGAGTGCGATGGCAGGTACAAGTCGGAAGTACTTAATGCAGATGCCACGGGCTGCAGCTGCCTTGCCGGTATGGTCTTGTTTCTTAATGGCACCCATTAACTGAACTTTTCCACTCCATAGTATTTATCACCAAGAGGCCTGGGAACAGCTTTCTCCTGCCACATCAGTCTTTTCTCCCAGCCTTGCTCACAGGATCAATACTTAAAGTAGTTGCTTTCGGAAAAGTCACTTCTTTTCAAGACCTCTAAGGAGCTCTTTCTGCCAAATGCTAAACTACCCGCCATTTCCCTTTTCGTGTGAGGAGTGAAGGCTGAATAGTTTTTTAGAACCTGTTTTGTTTAAGTCGGTGAAGGGGCAGTGGGCTAAAACTACTTCTAAATGGCAATTGACCGACATTACGGTATTCCAGTATCTCCGGACAAACCCACTTGCACTCGCCTGCATGTGACTGTATGATGGATAAAGCCAGACGTCACATCAACATATAGCACAGTCACAACTGTATCTGTATATTATTCACAGCACATGGCAGCTCGATTAATTTCGTTATATTATTGGACATTTGTAAGGCACCTATACATAAATGTTTCTAGGTGCCACAAGACAAAAAGGGTGTAGCGGTGAGGGGGTAGGGAACAGAGGAGAAAACTGCACAATAAGCGGTTCCACAATGCCGTGTGACATTGCAAACACAGTGATAATAAGTGCAGGGGGAGGGGGCATTCAGGGAAGGGATAGGGGACAGGAGAAGGGCAGCAAGGAGGGGTGGGCAAGTGCTGGGGGAAAAAGGGTAAGGGTCAACAAATATGAGCACGGGTGGTGAGGGAAGGGTGTCCGGGGGAAGTGCTGGTTACGGGGTGCTGGGGTATACTGTTCAAGTAGAGTGTGCCCCCTGTAAGACTCATAAGGGACCAGGCACCAATCACAGTTGCAGGGGGACACTAGCAAGGGAAGCTGAAGGAGGAGGAGAAAAGGAAAGTCCTGAGGAGTTTCCAGAACTTAAGGAGATGCGGCTCAAGTCTGAGAGGGGCAGGGAGGCAATTCCAGAGGGAGGCTCCTGCCGAAGAAAGAGATCTACCCCCGTGCTAGGTAAGATTTTCGTAGTAATGATAAGTCTTCCTGACCTGTGTCAACCCCAGAAATGAAAGCTTTACTGGTGGATTATTTTCCCTTATACCTCAGTGAGTGGGGACCTTTTTCCACACACAGAGTCTTTTACTCTTTATGGGTGTAATGTTTTAGACTCTCCATCGTGTCTTTTTTAATTCTATCCTCTTTGACAACTTTTGGCAGATAATGCATATTGTTGCTGGGTTGCCCTTTGGGCTCCCTTTTAACTTTCTCTGACTAACCTTGAGAGAACTGCAGTTCCCAAGAGTAGAAAGGATCTTTGGATCCCTTTTGCATTTTATTTGGTGAAACCAGCCCACCCCACCTTATGTGGAGTGCTGGGGAGATACAATGTATCCTCTTTCACACTAAAACTGTAACAATTCTGTTATAGAGACAAGCTTACCTTTAATGGTTGGTGGCAGTGATACCTTTTACTAATTTGGAACACCTTTACTGTGGGCTGTGTTCACAGCTGCAGTAAAGGCACCCAATGGTGCTCATTTTACCAAAATGGCCCCTGTCTTGGTTTTTCACAATTTTTGTGTTTTTTGTCCTTCCTTCTTCCTTCCCCGGACATCCAGGTGGGGAAATTAATTTGTGTTATTTTTATCTTCGGCGGGAGTCCCCTGGACTGGAGGCATGGGGTCCCTGTTCTTGAGGCCAACGCTAAGTCTTGCAGCCCTATTCTGGATTAGTTGAAGAGGTTGCCTGGAAGAAAGAGATAGCTATTGCAGTATTCCAGCCTAGAGAACCAGAGCTCTGGAGACATTGATTTTCTGGGGAAAGATGAGGAAAGGGAGAAGGCCTCTGATGAGGTGGAGCTGAAAGTTGGACTTCTTGTTAAGGTCCATGATGTGAGGAGATAAGGAGAGGGTGGAGTCGAAGATGACCCCAGGTTTTTTTGCATCACAAGAGGGTGAGGCAAGGGCAGCCAGAGAGAAAGAGGGAGGGAAACAGGGTGCCGGCGTCCCAATGGGAAGGATCTTGGTCTTACTGGCATTAAGGCAGAGATCATTAGCAGAGCACCATGCCTGAAAAGCAGTTGGGTATGAGAGAGGAAGAAGAGGAGGGAAGCTTAAAGGAGAGCTGTGTGTCATCAGCATAACACAGGAAGTGAGGAGAGAAGGTGGATATCAAGTGGGCCAGAGGTACAAGGTAGATATTGAAGAGCCACAGCAATAGGCTAAAGATTTGGGGGGCCCAATAGGTGGAGAGTGAGGTGGAGGAAAAGAAAGGGCCCAGTTGCACTTGGCAAGGTCGGTTAGAAAGGAAGGAGGTCAGTCAGAACAGTACCTGGTCCGTGATGCCTAGGGTATCACAGAGGCGATTTATGAGGATGGCATGATTGACCATGTTGAAGGCAGAGGAAAGATCGAGAAGGATCAGAACAGAGGGGGGAGTTGGAATCAAGATTTGAGAGCAGGTCTTCACAGGTGTTAAGGAGAGCAGTGTCCGTGCCACTGTGTGAGGAATTTGACCATCCTCACAGGGACAGTGCGCTCGCCTGGAATTTTTGATTTTTTATATATTTAAAAGAATGAATGATGGAAGATCAACCTCTGGAAAATATGTGGGGCCATTTCGTACATATTTTCTACGCTCACCGCACAGCAGAAAAATAGTCATGTACTCTAGGAGTAAGCAGCTTACAAGCGCAGCCCTCCCCTGTCATGTGTAGCTGACCCTGGCATCTGTTGGGTACATGGAAAGCCTCTGGCCGTGGGCAGCCTGATTAGCATTTCAAGGCCCCATGGATTTGCACCTCCATTGTTACACTTTGCTGGTGGCGGCGAATATTGATGAAAGTTAATTAGCAGGCCTCAGGAAGGCCTGGGTGCAGGAAGTGGCAATGGAAACCAAACACCAACACCCCTTTGTAATGCAATGTGCCAACTTGGCACTAACACCCCTCCTTGGTATGAAAGGGCAGTGAATGTCCTGCCTGGAGCCACTCCTTTCAGAGCAGGCAAGCTTGTGAATTGTAGGAGACGAAAGTTTGCCTGCAAACCCCTACTTCAAAGGAGGCCCATGTTGTGACCAAGCGCTGCATAGGGCTCACTTAATTAGGAAGACACTTCGATGTACAGCAGACAGGGAGATGGGTGGGACTTAGAAGTATATGTTGTCATCCTTCCCATGTCTGTTGCCAAGCGCTCTGATTCTGACCTGAAGCATCACTGAAGATTGTTGGTGGGACCCGGGATTGGTTCATTAAGGGGGGGCTTAGCCTGCACCAATCACTGGAGTCTGTTTGGCTTTAAAAGAGGGCTGAGCCTCAAGATCATCTGAAGATCGAAAGGAGTAAGAAGAAGGACTCATTTGTACCCAAGCTGAAGGTACAGTCTACCTTACATGTTCTGCCAGTGAAGGAAGGCCAGGAGTTCGAAGAGGGAAGCAAGCTCCCTCCCCTAAACATCTCCCAGGGCACAGAGGGAGATACCAGATTAAGAGGACCCACCAAGCAGCTCCAGAACCGCTGCCCAGTCAGCACACAGCGTGCCCTGCTAGGTTCTGACAGCAAGCTTCTGTCATCCACCGTCCTGTTTGGCGTTTGTATCCGCGTCGGAAGGGCGAGCGGAGGTTCCGCTACGTGATTTTGCCTCAGCGCACCCTACGGTCTAGTGGTTTTCCAACATGGCGCCGCTGGGAAGTATTTCTTTCCTTCTCTCCCACCGATCGCTGCGTTGCAACCCCCTTCACTGCGCTAGCTCACATCTTTGGGTCTATATGCTAGTTTTCCAGTCTCGACCGCTCCGGTCACTTCCTTGCTTCCTCGGTCTGCCTCCCTCGGACCACCTTTCCTTCTCTCTCCCTTTCTACCCCTATCTTGCCTCTCCTTCCCACTCCTTCCTTACCTCTCTGCTTGTTTTCTCCTGCGGTCCGCGGCCCCTCCGCTTCCGCCTTCTCTGCCTTACCTTCGGTTCTCTGTTGCTCCGCAGAAGTTTTTCCTGCTGGTTCTTTTTCCGGTGGCTCTCCCTCTCTCCGATTCCTTCTCCACATTGGATATCTGGCTTTGCCTGCTCCCATCAGCTACCTACCTCAAGGACGCCACTTCAGCTGCTTGCTCTGGACCATCTCAAACTGCTTCTCTCATCGGAGGGTTTTTTCTGGTATGAAAGGGCAGTGAATGTCCTGCCTGGAGCCACTCCTTTCAGAGCAGGCAAGCTTGTGAATTGTAGGAGACGAAAGTTTGCCTGCAAACCCCTACTTCAAAGGAGGCCCATGTTGTGACCAAGCGCTGCATAGGGCTCAGTTAATTAGGAAGACACTTCGATGTACAGCAGACAGGGAGATGGGTGGGACTTAGAAGTATATGTTGTCATCCTTCCCATGTCTGTTGCCAAGCGCTCTGATTCTGACCTGAAGCATCACTGAAGATTGTTGGTGGGACCCGGGATTGGTTCATTAAGGGGGGGCTTAGCCTGCACCAATCACTGGAGTCTGTTTGGCTTTAAAAGAGGGCTGAGCCTCAAGATCATCTGAAGATCGAAAGGAGTAAGAAGAAGGACTCATTTGTACCCAAGCTGAAGGTACAGTCTACCTTACATGTTCTGCCAGTGAAGGAAGGCCAGGAGTTTGAAGAGGGAAGCAAGCTCCCTCCCCTAAACATCTCCCAGGGCACAGAGGGAGATACCAGATTAAGAGGACCCACCAAGCAGCTCCAGAACCGCTGCCCAGTCAGCACACAGCGTGCCCTGCTAGGTTCTGACAGCAAGCTTCTGTCATCCACCGTCCTGTTTGGCGTTTGTATCCGCGTCGGAAGGGCGAGCGGAGGTTCCGCTACGTGATTTTGCCTCAGCGCACCCTACGGTCTAGTGGTTTTCCAACATGGCGCCGCTGGGAAGTATTTCTTTCCTTCTCTCCCACCGATCGCTGCGTTGCAACCCCCTTCACTGCGCTAGCTCACATCTTTGGGTCTATATGCTAGTTTTCCAGTCTCGACCGCTCCGGTCACTTCCTTGCTTCCTCGGTCTGCCTCCCTCGGACCACCTTTCCTTCTCTCTCCCTTTCTACCCCTATCTTGCCTCTCCTTCCCACTCCTTCCTTACCTCTCTGCTTGTTTTCTCCTGCGGTCCGCGGCCCCTCCGCTTCCGCCTTCTCTGCCTTACCTTCGGTTCTCTGTTGCTCCGCAGAAGTTTTTCCTGCTGGTTCTTTTTCCGGTGGCTCTCCCTCTCTCCGATTCCTTCTCCACATTGGATATCTGGCTTTGCCTGCTCCCATCAGCTACCTACCTCAAGGACGCCACTTCAGCTGCTTGCTCTGGACCATCTCAAACTGCTTCTCTCATCGGAGGGTTTTTTCTGGTATGAAAGGGCAGTGAATGTCCTGCCTGGAGCCACTCCTTTCAGAGCAGGCAAGCTTGTGAATTGTAGGAGACGAAAGTTTGCCTGCAAACCCCTACTTCAAAGGAGGCCCATGTTGTGACCAAGCGCTGCATAGGGCTCAGTTAATTAGGAAGACACTTCGATGTACAGCAGACAGGGAGATGGGTGGGACTTAGAAGTATATGTTGTCATCCTTCCCATGTCTGTTGCCAAGCGCTCTGATTCTGACCTGAAGCATCACTGAAGATTGTTGGTGGGACCCGGGATTGGTTCATTAAGGGGGGGCTTAGCCTGCACCAATCACTGGAGTCTGTTTGGCTTTAAAAGAGGGCTGAGCCTCAAGATCATCTGAAGATCGAAAGGAGTAAGAAGAAGGACTCATTTGTACCCAAGCTGAAGGTACAGTCTACCTTACATGTTCTGCCAGTGAAGGAAGGCCAGGAGTTTGAAGAGGGAAGCAAGCTCCCTCCCCTAAACATCTCCCAGGGCACAGAGGGAGATACCAGACTAAGAGGACCCACCAAGCAGCTCCAGAACCGCTGCCCAGTCAGCACACAGCGTGCCCTGCTAGGTTCTGACAGCAAGCTTCTGTCATCCACCGTCCTGTTTGGCGTTTGTATCCGCGTCGGAAGGGCGAGCGGAGGTTCCGCTACGTGATTTTGCCTCAGCGCACCCTACGGTCTAGTGGTTTTCCAACATGGCGCCGCTGGGAAGTATTTCTTTCCTTCTCTCCCACCGATCGCTGCGTTGCAACCCCCTTCACTGCGCTAGCTCACATCTTTGGGTCTATATGCTAGTTTTCCAGTCTCGACCGCTCCGGTCACTTCCTTGCTTCCTCGGTCTGCCTCCCTCGGACCACCTTTCCTTCTCTCTCCCTTTCTACCCCTATCTTGCCTCTCCTTCCCACTCCTTCCTTACCTCTCTGCTTGTTTTCTCCTGCGGTCCGCGGCCCCTCCGCTTCCGCCTTCTCTGCCTTACCTTTGGTTCTCTGTTGCTCCGGAGAAGTTTTTTCTGCTGGTTCTTTTTCCGGTGGCTCTCCCTCTCTCCGATTCCTTCTCCACATTGGATATCTGGCTTTGCCTGCTCCCATCAGCTACCTACCTCAAGGACGCCACTTCAGCTGCTTGCTCTGGACCATCTCAAACTGCTTCTCTCATCGGAGGGTTTTTTCTGCCTGAACAGGCTTTTTCCCTTCGCTACTGTCTGATCGCGGGAAGGAGGCCCCAGGTTTGCTACACTTTAGCACTCACTGTGGCTTCCTCTCGAGACAGATACGTTCTACACAAAAAGGAGAAGGACTATCTCTCTCACAGGCTACTGCAACCGGAGGACTTGGAATCAGGTGAGGAGAGTGGGGAGGAACGGGAGTTGGGTGGAAAACATCAGACAGGACAGCTTCCTAGGTGGGAAATGCCAGAGAGTCTCTGGACAAAGGACAAGGCGGTTGCCTGCTAACACCCTCCTAAGCTTTGGGCCGTCCGCCTTGAAAGGACACGAGCCCTGCAAAGAAGCTAGGAGGAGTGCCACTCAAGCATCGTCCATCTTTTTAAGGACAATTTTGAGATAGTCGAATCCTTGAACCGTATCTGGCTGCAACGCTGACTGTTGTCACGCCGCAGTCACCAGAGCCGTCCGAGACTCCTCGACCAGCATTCCAAATTCTCCAACCAGCACAGAGACAACGATTCTTGGCCCCGAGCCACTGCACCGGACAGCCTGCAGACGTCTGTCCAGCCTCGCTTGCTGAACTGCCTGCCACCTGGTACACGCAGCTGTCTCCCTCCACTAACCCTCTCTCACGGGCGCAAAGCACCCTGGAACCGCCTCAACACTGTCAAGAAATTCTTCAGCACCAGGTACATTGTGGTTCTGCCCCCCTGGTCCTTCTCCAAAGGTCCTTAGAGACAGTTACAACCCTTTTTCCCGTTGGTGTTGAAACCCAATAATCTTGAACTATAAGACTGATTACTTTACCAACTACCCTCCTGTCAGTATTCCAGAGTACATCCCTTTCCTTTGTGAAACTGTCTGTCCTCTGTGTTCCTTTACAGTCTGGGTTGTAATTGTAGTGTGCTAGAACTGTCTCTTGTAGTAATAATAAAGTAGATATGTTTATATAATCTTGACTGGACAGTTCCTTTTATCATTGGGTAATAATTGTATTTTCGCTGTGTTGCAACTAAACAACGATCCTCGACCTTGCGGAGATTAGCCTGCCGTTCCGTCCACGTTACCAAAATTGGACAAGGAGGTCTTATAATTTACTTGTATTCCAATCTGTTCGGATCAATTCTGGGATACTAGAGGTGTGTTGATTGATGGTTTAGAAACCGATATTCATCCCTGGACCACTGTTGCCCCGGAAGTTGATTTGTCACACTCTGGATGCTCTGACGCCAGACTGATGATCATGGAGACAACCAGCAAGCCTGGTGTGTAGGGTCAGCTGGGTAATTACAAACTTCTCCAAGAGTTTGGCCAGTAAAAGGGTGATGGAGATGGGGCGATAGTTAGCCGGGCAGGCGGGATCTTTTTTAAGAGAGGGTGCACAAGGTGAGTACTTGAGGGTTTGTGGGAAGGAGCCAGTGGCAAAGAAATGGTTAGGGAGGGGCTAGGGAGGAGATGTTGTCCTTAATAGTTCTGGAAGAGCAGGGGAGTACCTGTTTGGATGAGACTTTCACAGAGCGGACTACTTTAGAGACCTCATCCGGTGCAAGGGGGGAGTTGGAGGAGAGTATAGGGACCAAGAGGGGGCCCAATGGAGACAGGAGAGGTGGGGAGTGGGTAGAGGAGAGTGAGGACAGGATGTCCTGAGTTTTAGTGGAGAAGTGGGAGGACAATGCAGAGCAGAGGGCCTGGGATGGAAGAAGGGAGGAGGAGACTGCAGTAGGATTGGCAAGTTCCTTGCAGATTTTGAAAAGCTCTGCCATGCTGTTGGAGACCCCAGTGATACGGGCTGGGACATGAGCCCTCTTCTTAGATCGGATGGAGAGTCTGTATTGCCTTTGGAGCAGGCGACAGGCCAGTTTGTCAGTGGATGTGTTTGAGGCATACCACTTACACTCGGGCAGCTGTGCACTTGTGTTTCAGAGCGGCCAAGTCGGAGTCATACCACAAGTTGCACTTGTAGGCAGGCTTCATGCGGATCCCCTTTGCAGGGGCAAGGATGTCCAGAGTGTTGGGGATGGAGAGATGGATGTTAGCGAGATCTGAGCCATTATGAGAGTCAATAGAAGGGCTGGGAGGAGGAATGAAGTTGGCAGAAAATTCAGTGAATGACCCAGGCTGTTGAATGACGGAGAAGGAGACTGGCAGTGCAGGTAGTGGAATCGTCGGGAGATCTCGGTGGGAGGAGAGGAGAGAGTGGTCAGACCAGGAGAGAGGAGTAGTTAGGCAGTTAGAGAGAGGGATGTCTGCGGAGATTAGCGCATCCAAGGTGTGACCAGCAGAGTGGGTTGGGCCGGAGGGAAGAATTGTGAGGGAAATGAGTCACAGAGGTCGCGAAAAAGTACAGTGGCCATATCTGGAGAGTCAAGATGGATATTAAAGTCCCCAAGGAAGAGAAGTTTGGGAGAGGAGGTTAGAAGAGTGGGGGAGAGGTCAGCCCATTCAGAGAAGAAAATCCGGATAGGTCCACAGGGCCTATAGATAGTGGTGATAGTGAGGGAGTGGGTGGAGAGACATCCAGCGTACAGACGAATTCAAAGGAGGAGTAGGATTGAGTGGGAATGATAGTAGCAGGAACCAATTCTGGGAAAATCAGGGCCACATCACCCCCAGCCCAGGTGGGACTGGGATTGGAGACGTTCTTGTAGCCATCGGGGGGAAGAGTATCAAAAGCAGTGACAGAGCTGGCTTTGAACCATGTCTCAGTGAGAGCTAGGACGTCAAGGTCCTCAAGGAGGTGACAGATGTTGGAGTGTTTGACAGCAGAGCATGAGTTGAGAGTAGCTAAGTGAAGCTGATTTCCCCCTTGAAGTCTTCCGAGGGGGGCACAGGGGCGGGGTACCACCCTCGGAGGGGGCAGAGAGGCCAGGGGGATGGTGGCTGCAGGAATGGAAGGAGAAGGACGGAAGTTAACGAGAGACAGGAGACACCTATCAAGAAGGAGGAGATTGGCCTAGAGCCCTGGGCCATGATAGTTCCCTTCCGATAGACATTAATGATACACCTAAAGGATGAGAAGTGAGCCAAGAGCACTACCCATCTTTCGCCACCGTTAATGGGGGAAGAAGAGAAAGGGGAAAGGACAGAAACCATATGGGGAGTCCATAGGTCAGGAGAAGGAGTGACAAAGAGGATGTCAGTGATAGTCTGCCTAGAGGATGCATTGACATAGGTGTCGGCAATGGGCAGGCCTGGTTTGGAGACCCTTCTTAAACTGCTTCCTGTCAGATTTCGAAAGACGGGGATGATGGGTAATGGAGTAGCAGTTAGAGTAGATACAGGCAATGGACAGCACCATAGAGAGAGGGAGAGCGAGGGGGACAGAGGATGCCAAAGGGAGGGAGAGAGAGGGAGAGCTGCACAGTCCACAGAGAACTCACCATGTGGCCTAGCAGCCAAGCAGGCGCAGATGAAGCACATACTATACACAGGAATCACACAAGGGCAGCAGATGTTAGTACCCAGATATGAAATAAATTCAAGCGTACCTGAGAGATGCCAACATTAGCATAGGGTTACAGGTTTTTTTTTGTAAACACACCCGGATATGGTGTTCCACATGCAGGGACATTGCTGCAATTCAACACAGTCACAGTATAATTAAATGCTGTCAGATTTGAAATGTACACCACATGAGAAAGGACAGCATTTAAGCAGGATAGAATAAGGCCTGGTTACAACTTTGTGGTGGAGGCAGTACAATTTTAACTATCAAAATGGCAGCACAACCAGAAAGGGTGGTCTACAGCAGAAAGGTGCCAACAGTCAAACTACAGGTGGAGGCATGGCAATTGTCATAGCAGAAATTACAGTTGGTGCTCAGGGTAAAGCCCAGAGGTTATGTGAAAAGGTGGAGTGTAGAGAATGAATTAAATGTATAGAACAGGAGGGTATGAATTAGAGGAATACAATAAAAAAGGCATCACTAGAGCATGAAAAAAGAAATCCCGGGGGGCGCAGAGGATGGTGGACGTGTGAGCAAAGTGCTCTGTCCTCCTCAATGTGGCCTGCAGTCTGATCCATATCTCGGTGGGAATACCAGTACGATACACCGCCTGAAGCTCCCCCTGGCTTGATGCGGGGTCTGGTGGAGAAAGGCAAGAGTGGTCAATCTGCCCCCGAGGACAGGGGAACCACCAGAGCGGCGGCTCGGGTGAGGGGTGGCGTGCCCGGCCTCGCTCCCTCGTGGAGCTGCTGCGGCCATGCCCCATGGGGTCTCTCGCAGGGGCACTAGGGAGAATTGGCCACACTCCTCGGCCCGTGCCCAAGAGATGGAATCCGGAGGGCTGAAGTCCGATCTTCACCCAGCTCGTCTGGTGCATCTATGCCGCAGACCGGGCCAGTGGCAGGTCCCGAGGACATCGCAGTTGGCCCCCTGGACGAGGTGAACCACCGGGGCCTGGACACACACCCCGGAGGTGGCATAGGCTTGGTGACCACCTGGTAGCCCCTGCCCGACGAGGCCCCCGGCCACGTACGACCTCAATAAAATTGGAGTGCCATGGCTGCACCGACGTCGGGCGCTCCTGGGCCCGTGGAGCACTGGGTGGCTGGCCTCTCCTCGGTCAGGAGAGCGTTCTAACTTGGAGGAGTAACCGGGCCACAACAGGGGTACGCGCTGGCCCGGGCCGGAGACCAACAGGGGGCAGAGGGGTCCCTCGTTCACTCCAGCTGCCTGCCGGGGGTGGAGCGACCAACACTCCACCCGAAATGCCCCGGAATCGGAAGGACCCCACGCAATGAAACTCTGCTCCTAAACCAGAGGGGAAACCCCCAACCCCACAGTGAGGCCGGGACTCTTAGCGCCCCGGGTCCCGAATAGTTCATTGAAAAGACCAAGGAGAAGAGGGATGACAAGGGGAGTTGCCACCCCAAAGGCCGAGCTAGCCGGGCCTATGGTCACCAATGGAGGGCCCAGGCAAGCTCCCCCAGGAATCTTCAGAGTGCCACCAAGCACTGCACCTTAGGTGGCCCCACCAGGGCTTCATATTCTGCAGAGCATAGGGGCCAACGCAACATGGAGGGGATACCCCACCCAGAGCGGGCCAATATTGAGCCCAGGTCTTTGGAGACACCCCACAACACACCTGGCAATTCTGGCGCAGGGGCCCATAGCCCTCCCAGCCCACGGGGCCACCACTCAGGTGCTCCTGTCCTTACAACGTTTCAGGAGGACGCTACGAGATCCCAGAGGGCCACAACATGCAGACATCGCCACCATGTCGTTAGGAGACACCCCCATGACCGATTCCCTTACCAGGGATGACCTCAAGGATATCCTACAGGAAATTAACGTGATAAGGACGGATATACAGGCCTCTATCTGTGATCTGAGGGGGAGGGTGGATTCCCTGGAAGAAAAGATGGAGGGAATGGAGAACAACCACCTCCAGACAGACCTCCTGGACATGAAGTATGAGGCAAGGTTGACAGACTTGGAAATGAGAGAAGAGGACATGATATTAAAAATGGACGAGTTAGAAAATAGAGAACGCTGATATAACATCTGCATCCTTGGAGTCACGCAACAGAGAGGTGAAACAGCGGCCGAGGTTGGGAGGAAGGTCCAAGGGCTCATAAACTAATTGTTCGCCCTGGAGGGGGGCAAGGAAGTCCAGCTTGAGAGAGCTCACAGAGCCGGGGGCGGAGGCGGGGTGCCCCGCGATCCATAGTGGTGCGCTTCCTCCGCTACAGAGAAATAATGGAGGTGCTGGAAAAGGCGAGGAGACTGGAGAGCTTTGTTTATGAGGGTGACACGATCAAGATCTACCAGGATCTCTCGACCCTAACCCTCACCCGTCGAAGAGAATGTCGCCCCCTCAAGAGGTCGCTCATCGGACCGGACAAGAGATTAGGTACCAATGGTCTTATCTCTTTGCTCTTTCCTTCGAGAGAAATGGAGTTGACTACAGGGTGACGAGCGGGAAGGAAGCGATGCAAGTGCTTCAGGTCCTCGAGGGCGAAGGGACCACCCCGGACGAGACTATGAGCGAAGGCCCGCCCCTCCCCTATTCCACCAGAGCTCCAGAGGGCCCCTGGGCTGTGAAAAAGAAGATGAAGGGGAAGAGGAAATTCAAGAAACACAACACGCCGACTCAGGATGGTGAAATGGACTAGGTGTCACAGTGGGAGGCCAGGAGGTCTCACACGACCACGACCAGAAAAGTGCTGACCCCCGCCTGGGGATGGAAAAAGAGGTGCAGATATAGAGGAGGACGGTGAACACCTCTCCGAGACCCATGGTGTCCTGCTATTGGACAGGCATCTCAAATGGGAGGTAGGGAGGGTATTAACTTTGAATGGAAGGCTGGACGGACAAGAGACTGAGCCTAAAAGGCTGGGACAATCTGAAGCTGGTGCGGATTTGATTTATCCTGTGCTTCGTGATTGATACTTCTGAGAACGATGGCCGGGCCGAGCAGTTTAAAGTGGGGACTCTTAATGTAAAGGGTCATAACTCTCCCACGAAACGTACCCTGTTGAGCAGAGAAATGAAAAATGCAGGTCTAGATGCCATCTTCATTCAGGAGACCAGACTGGTGGCGGGGGAAGAGAGGCGTACCCCGGGCCCCCATGTGGACCAAACTTTCTGGGCCTCTGGCCCAACCAAAAAGGGGGGAGTTGGGATCGTGCTCTGACGGAAGCATAGACTCACATGGGTGTCGACTTGGGGAGGAGCAGATGGGAGGGCTCTATTGGTCTCAGGGAATCTGGTCAACACTAGAATCACCTTTGCAGTCTTATATTGCCCAATACGGGCCAAATGCAGTTTTTGAAGAAAACCATGAGAGAGATTTTGGGCAGGGTAGAAGGGTTCTTCATCCTGGGAGGAGACTTTAATTTATGGGCTGACTGGGAGATGGAGCACAGTGATGGGCTCAACACACCAACTAATAGAGGATGGAGGGGGAACTGAGATTTCCCCCGATTTCATGTGGACTCAGGGCCTGGTAGATATCCGGAAAGAAGATCACCCGGCAACCAGGGCTTATACCTTTTACTCCGCACCCCATTGAACTAATACAAGGATAGACTAATGTCTTTATGGGACACCATCAGGCCAGTAGGGCGAGCTCTACGGAGATCCGACCGGTTAGCTGGACTGATCACGATATGGTGTGGGTGGATATTACAATGTCCGGCCTAAAACTCAGGGAATCGCTCTGGCGCTGTAACGACCTTCTCTTAAGGGACCCTCTCTTTAGTGAAAAGATGATAGATAATATTAGAGAATACTTTGCTATCAATGACATGGGCGAGGTTGAGAAGAGGATGGTATGGGATGCGGCCAAAGCCACCTGGCGAAGTAGCCTAATGAGCGAAGGAGTAGCGAAAAAGAGAATCAGGTACCTTTTGGCCCAGAATTTACGAGCGGAGATACGCCAACTGGAGAGGATAGAAGGGAAGGTGCTGGAAGACAGGAGGAGAGACAAGGAGACTGCCCACAGTAAGAGACTCAAGCTTAAGGACTTGGAAATGGGAAAAGTAGTCTCTAGCCTCCAGTACTTGAGGCAACAATATGATGAAAAGGGGGATAAGGCTGACGCTATGTTAGTGGCTAAGCTTCGTGGACAGAGGGCAGAGAGATGGGTGGAGAAGGTTCAGGGGGAAGAGGGCAGGTTTGAGTCGGAACCAAAAGTGATCGCAAGGGAGTTCGCCAATTTTTATGCATCCCTCTACACCACAGAAAAAGAGCAGGACGGGGGCCATGGAGTGATACCTAGAGGGGATACCCCTGTCCAGGCTGGGGAGCAATGAGGCCCTTGAGTTGGACACCCCAATTACAGCTGAGGAGGTCCTGGTGGCAATATTGGGATTGAAGCCGGGGAAGGCCCCGGGGGGAGGATGGCTTTACTCTGGAATTTTATAAGGTCTTTGCAAGACAACTGACGGGATTATTGGTATGTTTATTCATGGATATAATGGCAACGGAGAGGGCTAAAGCCTTTATCACTGTAATTGCTAAAGAAGGGAAGGACCCCACTGAATGCCGGTCCTATAGACCCATTTCCCTTTTGAATGTAGACAATAAACTATTCACTAGTATTATCGCCACTAGGTTGGATGCCTGGATGCCGAAGCTCATTCATTCGGACCAGGTTGGCTTCATAAAAGGGAGGCAGGGGGCCGACACAATGCGGAAGACCCTGCACCTCATGCGGGAGTCGGCAAAGGGTGAGGGCAAACCAGTACTGGTGGCCATTGACGCCGAGAAGGCCTTCGATCGGGTGGCCTGGAACTTCCTGCATAGGGTTCTTGAGAAATTTGGAGTGGGGTTGGGACTCTGACAGGCTATTAAGGCCATCTATAAGGACCCCTCAGCCAGGGTCACGGTTAATGACGTCTTTCCCGTTCTTTTACACTCCAACAGGGGACGAGACAGGGTTGTCCCCTGTCCCTGCTCCTCTTCGCCTTGGCCATGGAGTTGCTGCCGGAAGACCTTCGGAGAGTCGTAGAGGTGAGAGGTATAGAGGTGGGAGACAGGACGTTTAATAATGGTCTCTACGCGGATGACGTACTGCGCCACCTACGTCACCCTGCCCGGTCTGTCCCCGCGGCCCTCCAGGTAATTAGAAGATTTGTTGCATTTTTGGGTTTTAAGGTGAATGTAGTCAAGTCAGTGATTTTTTCCTTCGCCCCCGACTCGGCAAGGGACCTGGAGGAATTGGAACCCTTTGGCCTCTGCATCCAAATGGAGGGGCTAAGGTATCTAGGAGTAAACATAGTATGCCCCGACAGAGCCATAGGACTAGCCAATTATCCTCCCTTGTTTGATAAGCTATTTTCAGAAATGGAGACCTGGGGCCAGGGCCAAATATCATGGATGGGTAGACTCAATGCAGTCAAGATGAAATTTCTCCCCAGAGTAGGAAAAGGGGGGGTGGGCCTTCCGGACCCGCAGGCATATTATAGGGCCTCACAGCCTCGGTCCCTCATCTTAGAGAAGATAAAGACAAGCAATGGGTATACTTTGAAAATGTCCATCTGCACCCTGTTACGGTTGGGGAGTGGCTCTGGGTCCCTTTCACCAAACTTCCGAAGCGTATTAGAGAACACCCCTACTTGAAGACTATGTGGGAGGCCCTGGGGGAAGGAGGTAGGACGGGTCAGATCATGACCTGGCCCTCACCAATGAGCCATATGTGGTCGCCACCAGTGAGAGACGCCATCCCTGAAGTAGGTCAATATCAAGCCTTGTTCGAGGCGGGGTTGGCTAAGGTGGGCCAACTGTTCCGCTGCAATGGGTTTATAGGCATTCAAGATCTAGAAGAAGCCCTCGGCATTGGCACCCTTTACCCGTTGCTTTATCTCCGACTCAATGGGGTTCTCACGACGGCTAAGCTAAAACCATTGATTCAAAGAGACCTCACCCCAGTAGAAAAAGCCTTAGACACTCACACTGATAACAAGGGTCTCATCTTGGCACTCTACCAGGCATTGTTGGTAGCAAGAGAGGAGACAACGAGAAGCCACAAATCGAAATGGTACAGGGATCTGGGCCTAGACTTGGGTGATGGACTCTGGGCTCGGATATGTGGGAGGGCCTTCAAGACTTCAATAGCCTGCCAAGACAAAATGCATGCCATAAAACTTTTATACAGATGGCAGTACAATCCAGTCTTGCTTGCAAGGATGTTCCCGGCAGTTGACCCTCACTGCTGGCATGAGTGTGGGGAGAGAGACAATTATTGGCATATGTGGTGGTCATGTTGTAAAGTACAAGTCTATTGGATGGAGGTCTTGGGGTGGATAGGAGACACAGGGTGGGGATCATATAGTTTGGATCCGATCCTAGTGCTCTTTGGTTTGGAGAGAAGTGAGGATCATTGGACGAAACTCCCTTCCCTGGCACACTTTCTATTACTAGCAGCAAGAGCCCGCCAGGCCAGGCACTGGAAGCGATTGCGCTCCCGTCACTGCGGGAATGAGTGGGAACAGCCAAAGAAATATATTTGTTTGTTTGTTTGTTTGTAATAAAAACAAACAAACAAACAAACTGCGGGAATGAGTGGGAACAGCCAAAGAAATATATTTGATGGAAAAAATTACTGCAGCCATCAGGGACAGCACCCTGCCCGGGGAGACGGAGTGGTCCCAGTTTTTTTAGGTCTCCCAGTTTGATAGTCTGGGCTCGGAATAGTTCCTCGGACCCGGCCCCATCAGAGTTTATCATGACTCTGCGGTCATATGCGGAGCACACTGGAAATAACTGTGAGTGCCATGCCCAGCTATTGCCCCACGAAATTAATCCATTGGCATATTTCCCCGGTCCGTCCTTCCCAGGATCATTCCACTGGAGGGGGGAGGGGTGGGGTTGGGTTGGTGTGATGGCAGGGATTATTGATGATTTCAAAGTTATGGGCTCTTTTGTCCCATATTGTTGGGCTCTGGCCCCCTGTTTTTTTTTCAATGAAATGCCAATAAAACCCGATTTAAAAAAAAAAAGAAATGCCTAGAAATGAAATTCCTCAAGGACAGTGACAATGGCATCGCTAGAGCATGAAGTGAAAGAAAAAAAAACTAGATTTAAAATTCGTCAAACACAGTGAAAAGGGCTTCACTAGAGCATGAGTTGGGAACAAAAAATGCAAGGACTTAGGTTTCAAACGAAATGAAAATACAGCAGTATTTGAAATAGGACAGGACGCTCATGAGCAAAGCAGTCTGAAGCTCCCGGGAGAGCAGAAATGTGCAGCAGGGGTTTGCGCGCAACGTTGACGGCGCTTAGCTAGGAGTCCGCTTGAAAGGAGTCGGGCTGGAGGTCGGGCTCAAAGAGATGGAGGGGTGGAGGTTTACCTTGTGGGAAGGTGCCGGTAAACCGAGTGATAGAGGCATGGTGAGAGGATTGGAAGCAGTTGCGGTAAACAGAGGGTCCGAGAATGTAACGAGAGGAAAGACACGGCGGCGGGGGGCAGCGCTTACTGTGAGATTCAGGCGTTTGTGTGCCAATAGGTCCAGGTGTAGACAGGGGCCTTGTCTGGGTTCCTCTCACACCTACCCTCCCCCATCTTCCCTGATTCAGCAAGCAGCAGAAAGATTGATATGCAAGATGGGCACACACACACATGTAGAACAGTCACTTCTGTATCTATAATAGGGCTATCAACCACTGTGGGAGGGGTCACAGGCGGTCACATTCAACCCTCTTCTTAGTGGATGTTAGTAACTGACTGCCAGGTGCAGTTTGGCCATGCAATCTGTCTATCTTCAAGTCCCTGCGGCAGCTGTCCATTACATGTGCCTGCAGAAGGAGAGATGGGGATGCTGCTGAGGGACCTATGATGGATTTTAAAGCAACATAGGGCTCCTGGCAAGACGTTTAAAAAAAATAATAATAATAAAGCAGCTGCCATCGGTCGGTTCAGCGTTCTATTAATGTTCTTGCAATATGGGCCTCGACTGCTGTTTAGGCCAAGACCTATTGAAAGGAGAACTATAGCAGCAGACCGAATCTTCAGGGTTGACTTTATTGTGTTGTATCTTCAAAAAGGAGACTGAAAGGTTACTTGGTGGCCTTCCATGGACAGTGGTCTGCAACTGTTTTCTCTCCTACAACTCCCATCAGCCATAGCCAGCCTAGTCAATGGTGAGAGATCATTAGCCACATTCCATAACATCTGGAGGGCAACAGGTTGAAGACCTCTATATCTAAATTATGATTGCCCACAAGGAAGGCAATAAGGGCATCTCCTAATACCCTTTAACGGCAAGAAGGGTGGTTGCCTTTTTAATCTGGAGTCTGAAAACCAACTTGTAGTACTTAAGAGGCATTCCTTGAAGGCTGCATCTGAACGTATTACATTTCACCGGCTCGCTCGGATTCACAGAGAGTGCATGGAGATATCATCAAACCAGTCACAGCAATGGAAAGGCTTTGGCCCCTGCAGGTTGACCACTCAAGCTGGAAAAGTATAAAAGGGACATATGGGCGTGTGGAGGGCTCTCACACAACAAGGACAAAGGACACCTCCAGAACCTAGAAAGATCAGGCAGAGGGCCAGCTCCTTACCCAATCTTAGAGCCTGGCAGTGGTATGAAGCTTAACGAAAGCTTGTATTGCAGGCCTCTGTATATGCCTACCCTAATACTTGTGTGGCACTTCCAAGCGATAGAAAGCTGTATCAGTTGTACCCAGTGCTTTAAGTGGATGAGAAATCGAGGTGGGGGGGCAACGAGAGGATGAGACCTACATTATGGGTGTAGCCTGACGTGTCCCCAGCATAGGACAATAAAAAAGAAAAGTTGTTGGGTTGCTTTTTTTTATATTGTCTTGCGCTGGGGGTTCACCCGAGCCCTGTCGGTGACAAGCTAGTGTTGAATTGCACTGTGTGGTTTTCATTGGTACTCAATTCATTTTGTTTCATTCAATGGACAAGCAGTCACTTGTATTAAACCATTGGAATCCAGTGCCTAAGCAATAGCACCGGGTTGTCATCAGCAGGGCCAAGGTTTGAATTCTGAATCTCCAGCACTGACAATAACAATAATTGCTTTTTTAATCATCCCGTGTTGGGGATCCCCACCCAAGCCCTGCCACTGACAAACCACTGCTGCAGCACACTGTGCTGTTTCATAGATGCACAATTTCTTTCGTTTTATAGAATGGACTGCTTGCATAATACCCGTTATGGGCTTCATGTGTCAACCAGTCTATGAATGAAACAAACTAAATCCACCATCTAGGTAATAACACATTGCAACGTGACACTGGCCAGTCACCGGCAGTGCACACGTTCGCATCCTGTACACGGAAAGTAAAATAAGTGGTTATCACTGCTGCCTGGGGTAATATGTGTCCCGGCAGAGAGCCTGGCTTCATCAAGTTTTTGGGAGACTGTCAGGACGCCCTTGTCGTCCCACTTGACTAACTCTATCAGGACCACTGTGCAGGTACACAGTAGAGAGCAACTCTGGGAAGTGTAGAGGTTTCCGTGAGAGCAATGGCACAGAGGCACTGTGTGGGGACAAATACATTGGAACTCCTGACAAGACCCTTGTCAATGAGACCCTTGTTAATGAGACTCTGGCAGGGGGGAGTGTTTTTATGAGAAACGTAAGGCTTTTGTGCTGTGGTCCACTCATAATAAACGTTTGGCACCATTGATTCTTACGGACGTCAAATACAAATAAAGTACTTATTTTCAACCATTGCTGATAACTGGCCGACCTCTTTCAAAACAACTGCCACCCACACACAGATTCCGTTCAGAAGGAAATAAATAGGACAAAAATTCGATGTGAAAATTCTGGCTAATGAATAACACCATCCCAACTACTATAATAGCTTATCGTGTGGGATGGATGGCTGCTAGACACGTTACGTGTTAAATATTATTACACCCTCGATACATTTTAGGGAGTTGAACACGATCGTTGAATGTCTGATAGATGTACTATTGGTTAACTAGATTGTAATAATATTTTTTCTTTCTTACAAGAGCACAAGTGCTTCAGAGCATCCACAAGTTAATTATACAGTCACTTAGATTACAACAACTAAAAAAAGCAATTGAACAATTCAATACTTTCACCTAAAGAACAGTTCAACTAAACATCTGTCCACAGTCCATACAGTAGTAAATTGGATCAAAAACCGACATCCACAAACAAGCCTTGCATTGGATCTTAAGTTGGCATTTGAGAGCAGGTGTGAGGAACTCCTTCAGGTCGGGGAAAAGAGGAACCCTGGGTTTAGGGAAAGATCATCAGCTATGTGATGTCTTTCTTGGAGGTGCAACATTTTACTGGGCCTCCTCACATCCTGAACCTTTATATTTGGTGAACCTCTATATGAGGTGTCGCAGGGCCCTATCTGGGATCAAGTAGGACAAGTAGGACAACAAGACTCCATATTAAAGTTTTCTATTTTTATTTGGGTATTTGTCACAAAATGTGCAACTCAAAAGAAAAGTTTGGTTATCCTGAAAAAAGGTCTGGTTGGTTCTTCTTTTCCCTTTAGAGACCCTCTGGTTGTCCAAAGTCTCTTTCTGGAATGCCGTTGCCTAAGCTTTCCCGGAATCTGTAACAAGTGTCCCACTCTAGCTTGCTCACTGCTTTGTGGCGTGGTGGGATTTAGGAAACCCTAAAACCTTCTTCTCATTCCAGACTAGTTGGAGACTTTCTCTGGTCCCGTATCCTAAAACTCACACTGGTATACATTCTTGTGAGCAGTCAAGCTGGGAGGGATATCTATAGAGGAGTCCCTTGGTTCTGTCTTGACTTCCTCTTAACTTCTCTTTTCCCACCTCTCTGATCTCACAGTCCCTGGCGTGTTTCTCCTCCCACCATCTGATCCTGCCTAGGTCTGGCTGGCTGTCTTTTGCCTCCTGATATTTTTTATTAATCTTTCTAGCTCTCAAGGGGGGCGTGGCTACGAGAGCCATGTAGGAGGACGCGTTCCAGCGGAGCTCCCGAGATCCTGAACAGATCCGGGCAAATCAGTGCAGTACGACTGCTTATTGAATACCGACGATATGCATGCCAGCGTGTGAAGGTGCTACCGAAGTACTGTGAACCTTTGGAGGTCATAGCAGCTACGACGGCTAAGATCGGAGAAGAAAAGTCGAGAGACGCTGAGAACAAAGGGCGACTCAAAATGGCCGACATAGGCCCGAGACGGGATTGAAAAGAGTTGCGGGAAGACCTAACCAGGTCAGCGTGCAGTGCGCCCACTCATCATTCGGTAGACCTGCACATCCTCAGAACCATGTCCAGTAAGGCAGTGCGACCTAAGGCGAAACAGCCCACGCTGGACGACTTCACCAAAACGTCCCCGGGCCCGGACGCCACCAAGAATAAGGATGCGCCGGCCGTGGGTAGCGCGACGACTTCGAGCTCTAACCAAGAAATCCTGGCAGCGATTGCGGACCTGAGAGCGGCCTGGGAGTCGAAATTAGAACTGGCTGTCTCTGAATTAAAAACGGCATTGGACCTCAAAGTTGGGGAGGTCCAGGAGGACATCAATCTACTGAGACAAGACGTTAGGGTTCTGGCGGAGCGCACAGAGTCCCTGGAAAAAGAAGTTGGCCCGAATACGGCGGACTGTGCCACCCACAAGGCAAAACTGCACGCCCTAATCCAAAGGGTGGGCAACTTGGAAAGTAGAGTGGAGGAGGCGGAAGGACAGGCCCGTCGCAACAATATCCGCATTGTGGGCCTACCGGAGGGGACGGAGGGCCGTGACCCTACTGACTTTGTTGAGACCATGTTGCTGCAAGAGATATCCGGAGGGGCCTTATCCCAAGGCTTCGCAGTGGAGAGAGCACATAGAGCCCTAACGAGGAGGCCGCCTCCCGGAAACCCGCCCAGACCCATCATTGCCAAAATTCTCAACTTTCGTGATCGGGAAAGAATATTAGAACATTTTCGAAAAGGAGGCACGATCAAGAGAGGAGCAGCAAACATCACGGCGTATCCGGATTACACCCTAGCTGTGCAGCGGAGCCGCATGAACTTTGGGACTGTGAAACGGAGGCTGAGGGAGGCAGGTTACAAATATATGTTGCTTTACCCTGCAAAACTGAAGGTCATACAGGCGCATAAAACTTTATTTTTCGAGACCCCAGAGGACGCCATGGAGTGGCTCCACGCACAGGGGTGCCCTCAAGAATCGGCGGACCGGCCCCAGAAGGACTCGGAGGAGCTGCGGAAGATGTAAAATGGCGTCGCAAGATGGCGTGACTCATGGACCCTGAGACTTGATTATAGTCGGTTCGGAACCTTTGGTATGGAAGGTCAGTTGGTTGTACTGTTTGTCACAAACATTGAGATTATCATTGAACGGGAGCCCCATGGAGCGATACTCTCTCCCCACAATAGTTTAGGTTAGGTGGCCATTAGGGCGACCTCACCCTACTGGGCTCCGTGCACGGACCGGTGTTTGCGGAACCAGATGTGGGGGTGCCTGAGCTCTTTTGTTGAAGCTGGGCAACAGTTGGGGTGTGTGGTGTTGGGGGGAGGGTGGGAGAGGGAGGGGAAAGGGAGTTGGAGTTTGGTTGTGTGTGTGGTTAGTTTGGGAATGAGCTTATTCGCGGAGTGGCTGCAGTGGGACGCCTTCTGTGTCATGAGAACCGCTGGAGGTTCCCGTAAGTGGGGTGGGAAGACACATAGCTGCCATGGGTGACCTCAAGATTGCCACCTGGAACGTCCGAGGCCTCAATAATTACCTGAAAAGAAATAAAGTCATGTTGTATCTTAAACAACAGAAGATCGACATTGCCCTACTACAAGAAACGCACCTGGCCCAACATAAACTAGACCTTGTAAAGAAAAAATGGGGTGGTACAGTGGTGGGCTCCGGGTACTCGGCCTATGCCAGAGGTGTGCTGATCTGGGTGGCCCCGCACGTCCCACTCAGAATTGTACGAGAGGAGGTAGACACGGAGGGTAGTTTGGTAATACTGAGGGTACTGATTGAGAACAGAGGACCGAGTATTATTAATACATATGCCCCCAATCAGAATACTGCTATATACTTCAGGACTCTATGTACACACCTGGGCCCGTGCGCAGGGGAACCGATCATCTGGGGGGGGGACTTTAACTGTGTTCTTGACCCCAAGATAGATAGGTCCGACAGTAAAGTAGACAGGCCCACCCCAGCGGCCAGGGCTCTACGGGTACTATTAGACGACTATGGACTAGAAGATGTCTGGAGATTGAAACACCCCACGGCCTTGCAGTACTCTCATTATTCGGCCCCTCAACAGTTGCACACGAGACTAGATTACTTCTTTGCTACGCCAGAAGTGGCGATAACAACTACACAGGTTGAATACAGAGCGAGGGTCCTGCCGGACCATTCGCCCTTGGTGATGGCCTGGCAATATGGCCGCCCCAGAGGGCGGATTCCAACATGGCGCCTTCGGGCGGAGGCGCTCAGAGACCCGGTCTTTAGAGAAGATATTAGAGAGACGATTACAAGGTATTTTGAGGAGAACACGGGCAGTGTGGATTCGGCTGGTACACTTTGGGAGGCCTTCAAGGTGGTAGTGAGGGGCGACGCTATTTCTAAATCAAAGGGCCTTCAGGGGGGGGGGTTTAGCTGAGCTGGAGAAAGTGGAGAAAGAATTGGAGCGTGAATGTACCAGAGGGGGAGGGGACACAGACCTAGTACTCGAATTACAACAACGATGCTCAGAGCTTTGGGAGCGGCTTTGTGACCTCAATTACAGGAAATACGTGGAGAGGCAACATGCAGGAGGTGACAAAACTGGTCGCCTACTGGCATGGCTTTATAAGAGGGAAACCCCCAGGGCCCCGGTCATGATGATAGAAAGGGAAGACGGAGAGGAGGCTTACACTCAGGAAGAGGTTAACGCTGCTTTCTTAGATTATTATAAAGCGCTGTATGAGGACAAAGGGGAAGACAATCTGGATAAAATCAGGGACACACTGGAAGATATAGAACTGCCCAGGATTAGTGCAGAGGAAAGGGAGGAGTTAGATGGCCCCATTACGCTAGATGAACTGGAAGAGGTGGTGAAACGGCTGCCTACTTGCAAGACCCCGGGCACTGATGGACTCCCGAGTGAGTTCTACAAAACGTATAGCGCAGAGATACTCCCCCCTATGCTGGAGATGTATAACGAATCATTCGAGGGAGGCCGATTGCCAGACACGCTCAGAGAAGCGCTGATCGTACCACTACCCAAGCCTAACAAGCCGAGACAACACTGTGGATCGTACAGACCGCTGTCGATGTTGAACCAAGACAGTAAGATCCTGACAGCGGTCTTGGCGGACAGGCTGCGCAAGGTCATCGGCAGACTGATACACTCGGATCAGACAGGTTATGTCCCTGGCAGGAATATAACTCATAATCACAGGCGGCTCCACCGAGTGATAGAAGAAGGGAACAGAAGAGATGAGGAAATGGCAGTGATCTCCCTAGACGCAGTTAAGGCGTTTGATTCGGTGAGGTGGCCATGGCTGTTTGCGGTCCTGAGGGAATATGGGTTTGGGCCAGGCTATATCAGATGGGCGAGACTACTGTATAGCCAGCCAACGGCTAGGGTGCGTACGGGATCAGTGATATCCGATAAGTGGCACCTAAGTAGGGGTACTAGGCAGGGATGTCCTTGGTCCCCGATGTTATACATATTGGCCTTGGAACCCTTAGCGGTATATCTTAGACAGCAATATGACCTGGTGGGCATCGAGGTGGGAGGAAAGAGCCATTTGATATCCTTATATGCCGATGACTTGCTGCTGTACCTAAAGTATCCGGAAGAGAACCTCCAGTATGTTTTGGAGGTCATGCAGAAGTATGCCGAATTGTCCGGCATAGCGGTTAATCCCGGCAAGTCGAGCATGTTCCCCCTAGGGTACTATTCGAGGGTCCCCACGGAACGCTTACCGGTATTGCCCGTGCCTTGGGCAGCCGAGTCCTTCCGATACCTCGGAATAGACATATATCACACTGTGGGAAACGAACATCTGCATAACACCGAGGTTGCTGTGGATAAAATCCGTGCGTCTATGCGATTTTGGGAAAAGCTGCCGCTAGCGATGATAGGGCGAGGGGCGTTGCTTAAAATGGTAGTCTTGCCTAGACTGCTGCATTTCTTCAACAACATACCATACTTAATAGCTAGGAAGTTCTTTACCAAACTCGACAGTATGTGCAGGGACTTCCTATGGCACGGCACTCGCAACCGAGTGGCGCTGTGGAAGCTACAAAACTTCTACGATAAAGGAGGGATTAAATTACCACATTTTGAGGCCTATTATGTAGCGAGCCAATTGCAATATGTTACACAGTGGCTCTCTGATGAGGAATCTCCCGAGTCCAGGTTGGTTGGAACAGATTGCACCCCGTTTTATTTGAAGGAGATCATCTGGGTCCCTAGACAAGACTTAAATCTTCGCCCTGGTATGCTGTTACTTGGGTCGAAAATGTGGCGTAGAGCATGCCGGCTACTGGAAAGCCCGGATCCGTGTTCGCCGCAGGTGCCACTGGTTGCCTTGACTGCGGGGGATGGTCAACTTAGAAAAACGATCAGAATGTACTGGGAACCGGTTGGGTTGGCCACGTTAGGAGATATATGGCAAGATGGGGCCATCAAGGATTTTGCAGACCTAGAAGAAGAAGCTGGGTTACATGGGGGCCAATACGTTACATACCTCAGGTTGGTACGGATTATCCGAAAATCTTGGCCTGAGACGGTGTTAGCGGAGGATCCGGACGCCCTGATTGATACAATATATGACATATCAGAGGGCGGACACGAGATCTCCAGATTGTACGAGGTGGTGATGTCCCGAGTGGGAAAGGACTTGACAGACTTGAGACTAGAATGGGAAATGGAGGTGGGAGTTCAGATGACTGATGGGATGTGGGAACGGGCTCTGGGATATCATAAAAAAGTGTCCAGAAATGCTAGATTACAGCAAATCCAACTATATATCACACACAGAGTGTATATGACCCCCAAGAGAATAGCTAAGTTTGTGAACTCGGGCAGGCAGGCATGCCCGAAATGTAACGAGGAGGACGCGGACATGACGCATATGTTCTGGTCCTGCCCAGTAATCGAAGTCTTCTGGAGAGAAGTGTCACAGAAGTTGGCTGACAAAGGGGTCCCGATAAGCATTGACACGACCTGGGCTTGCCTTCCAGGGGGGTTCCCCAGACCGAAGAACACCAGACATCTGGGGAAACTGAGAGACCTAGCGTATATACTCGCTAAGAGGAGGATAGCTATGAACTGGAAGCAATGCTACAAACCTAGGATAGAGATGTGGTGGAGGGATCTCCAAAAATGGGCGGAAGCCGAAACCATGGTCTGGCAAGAGGCATGCAGTAAATGCGGGGAGGAGGATGTGGGCAACCTAGTAGCCTGGAGGTCATTAGTCACTGGTCTGTTTGGGGTACGAGGAGAACCTACTGCCTCGGAGGAGGAAGTCACCCGGCCACACCAGGTCGATACGGAACTACCCTGTGGATGAGCTCTTGGGGGGGAGAGGGGGAGTGTAGTGTTGTGTTTTGTTAAGTGTTTATTGTTTTATTGTATATAATGTCACAAGTTTGTTTATACTGTTTTCACTTAAAACAAAATAAAAATATATTTAAAAAAAAAAAATCTTTCTAGCTCTCAAGGCATTACGAAATGGTCTAGGTTGGTATTTCTGCCCTCTGTTACCACCTCTAACACTTCAACTCCTCTGGGCTTTGTCTCTGAATAGCTACCCTTGAAGTCACATTTCCCACCTCCTCTGTACTACCTTCACTACTGTCTTCGCTTCCACCTCCTCCTCGTGGTTTACTTTCATCCGCCTCCTTCGTACCACATTCTCTCCCGGATGCGACCACCTCCTTATCATCTCAGTCTTTGGCTGTTGATACCTCCTTCAAATGGATTGTGTCCTCCCGCTTATTCTTCATTTGTAGATATCTTCTCTTGCAGCGTCAGCTGCTTCACAGTTTTTCGGCAATGGGCCCTGTGCTTCGATTTAGTCGACTCGATGTCCCTTGAGGCCCTTCGTCTCAAGGTCAACGTCATTGCAGGTACATGCAGCGCCCGTTAGCTTCAGTTCCGTGTTTCTGCCATAGCTTAAGCTTCAAAGATTACGGCACGTTTTCGGTTTCCACAAGAAACTGCGACATTCGATTAAAATGGTCTCTTCATCTACTTCATCAACCCCGAAGACTGGGTTTAAGAAGTGCGATGATTGCGGCTCCAATATGTCTCTAACAGACCTGGACAGGATCTGTCTGTGGTGTCTGGGCGTCGAGCACAGACGGTGGACTGCGCGGTCATGCCTGTCAAGGACAGGTAAAGCGCTGAAGGAGCGCAAGTGAAAATTGGCAGCGGGTAGGGCCCCTATGAATTCCCCTTCGGTGACACCATCAAAAAGGTGCTTGTCGGAGGAATCGAGAGGTGATTCTACGGGGAGGAAAAGGTCTCAAAACATTCTTGTTCCCGAAGCGGTTCACACGACTCCTCATCTTCATCCAGAAAGATGAAGAAAAGGCGCCGCAGATCCCCTTCCTCACCCTTTGAACCCTGGCCAGAATGTAAAATTGCCTGCCCAGGTAAGTCGGACACTCTTGCTGAATGGGAGGTATTTAGGCAGGAGATACTGAAAATCTTCGAGAAGACGACCTTGGCACCCTCAAAGGAGAAAACGGAAAGCCATGTTCCTGTCGTGCCGTCAGAAGCCGACAATGAAAAATCCAAGGCCAAATCCAGCCTGCCCACGGGCCTTGGCGAGATATCTTCAGCCCTTTGAGATCCTTCGAGGTCTCAACTCGATGAGTCCTTTGAGGAAACCATTGATGCCGATAGCGTCGAAGTCTGTGACTTTGAAAGTATCAAAGCCATCGTTGCCGACAACGTCCAAACCTTCCATTCCGTCGAAGGAGTTAGAAAAAACGTTTAGAAAACACTCCCTAAAAAGGATTAAGTCCTTATCTTCTATATATGAGGAACATGAGCCATCCACTCAGGATACCCCGCTCTTTGGACTCGAGTTTGGAACACCTAATGTTCCTGAGGCCTTCATTTTGGAGGAATCCAGAATGAAGGATCTTTTTGAAAACCTACGTTCAGCAAATGGCATAGATATATAGCCAGAGCTGGAGTTTGGTAAGCCAGACCCGGCAGAGCTTGCAGATGCTTCCTATAGACAGCTAATGTCTAGGGTAATTCAGTTTTTTGGGACGTGGCAGACCAGACCCTCTGTTTGAACAAGATGATCTAACCGACATCTTGAAAAAAGAACCACAAAAGGACCCTGAATTGCCTTTTCCCATTGCATTGCAAAAGAGGGTCTTTTGACACAGTCGACAGAGAGATCATGTGATCGAAGTTAAGGGCCTGGGACTGTCCAAAAGATATCAGCGAAGCCCTGAGGGCCTTATACTCTGGTACATCCGTGTCTGTCAGACTTGACAATTTGGGAAATTTATCAGAGCCCTTTCCGACGGTGAAGGGTTTAAAGCAAGGTTGTACCCTGGCCCCGGTGGTGTTGTTTATTCTGTTTATTTCCGACATAGAGAATGCATTTACCAACACCAGATTCTTTGCACCTCGATTGGCAGGAGATCTTTTGAGTCGCCGACGATCTGATGTTATTTGATCAGACCCAGATCGGCCTCCACCGGCAACTGAATGCATTGGAACGCTTTGTGCAATCTAATGGGTTGAAAGGGAAGGGAAAGAAGTTCATGGAGGTCACTCCCTGACCTATTTGGGAATGTGCTTAAGTGATAGCACAAATGATGCACATAGAGAAAGCATACTCCGCAGCAAGGCGAGGAACCTGGCCCACATGCGAGAATGATACTGTGAAACATTGTAAATTCTCCTTGCTACCAGTTATAGACTTCTACTACTGCATGAAGGTCATGCCAATACTGACCTATGGAGCAGAGGCTTCCTTTGCTTTATCTTTTGAAGTGTGGCCTGAACTGGAAGGCATATTTTGGAGATGTGTATTATCCTTGCCAAATTGCATGCCTATCCAGGCTATTATAATGGAGTTAAGGCTTACTTCATTGTATGCCCTTACGGTCTGTAAGTCATTGTCCTTCTATCGCAAGTGCATTATCCCTAGCAATGCAGGTGTGTTTGCCGTACTGAAGAAATCATTGACTGAGAACTCAGAGCTGTCTCTTGTGGAGTGGAGGAAGACTTGCAGGTTAAGTCTGGTGAGCCTAAATCTAATGGAGGAGGACCTAGTAGCAAATCCACTCTTAGTGAAGCGCAGACTGTATGACGGCGATGGGATAGACATGCTGGAAGCTAGAAATAAGTGCAAGATCTATGGTAAGAGTCTTGCAGAATCCAGGGCCCATGGAAAGGTCCCGAATTATGTGTCAACATTTCCAAGTAGCTACCTGAGTGGGCAGTTTATGTGCTTTCGTTTTAACCTATTTCCAACGAAGGAAGTGATGGAAGTAAGGAAGAACTCTAACAGTCGGGAGTTTTCCTGGTGATTATGCCACGATGATATGGAGTCACTATATCATTTAGTCTTATTATGGCCAGTTTTAACAGTTACCAGAACACGGCTGATGGGCACATTTTGCAGTGAAGTGAGGACTGTGTGTGTGGAAGACTGGTGGGTTTTACTGACCCATGGGAACAGAATTTCCTTAACTCTTGCTTGGTTATCATTTTTGAAAGAAATATTTGTGATAATTGAAGAAAGTACCAAAGTCAGAGGTACCACTTAGTGAACTTGTGTTCGAATGTTATTAAGTCGGGCCCAGTATGATGAACGAAAGTGTCAGAATATGGCCAGCTTAACTGGTTAAGGTTCTTGTGCTATTTTATAGTTTCCCTGTGTTGTTTTATTATATTTTTCAATTTGTGATAATGGATGTGTATGTTGATTTGTCTGTTTCTTTCTCTTTTTCATGGCTGGAAGGTTTAATTTTGTAAACCATATGCTAAATAAATAAATAAATAGAAAAAAATAAAGAAAAGAGAGGCCACTTCCTGAACACCGTGAGAGATGGAAAGGAGGCAATGCGTGAGTCTCTCCAAGTTTGAACTCTGCAGACAGCATCAGCTGACCCATGGTGGGGAGCATAGTGATATGCAGATTTGCGTGGTTGAGGAAGTTGGGATTTGCATCAGACGTACAGTCCAGACTGCTCAACCTGCCCTTTGACAGCACTCAGCTGTTTGGCAGCAAGGCTGACGAGAGCCTGGAGAAGCTGCAACCTCGAAGTCGACAGCCAAATCGCTTGGCGCTGCCATCAAACAGCCACAACCGTCAAACCCCAGTGAACCAGCCTGGAGGGGTAGGACCTTTTGTTGCCACTCCTCTTTTGGTAGAGTGAGAGGACCGGCCCGTTAAAGGGGCCAAAGGAAATGTCCTTGTGGTGGAAGGGGAAGAGGTACCAAGTCAGCCCAAGCAATAGTTGCTTTACCTTCAGCCGCTGCGTCAGCCTCCACAAAACGTCTCTTAGGCCTTAACCCACAAAACCCTGGTGGGAGGCAGGCTCTCTCAGTATCTGCAAGAATGGCAGGGCTTTACTTCAGATGCTAGAACTTTGGAAACAGTAGCCCTGGGTTACTGCCTCCCCTTTTTAAGAAGGCCTCTGGATCATCCGCCAGGGAGCCACTCGTTCAAAGTTCCAGATCCATTCCTCTTGCAGGAAATCTTGAGCCTGCTAGAGAAAGATGCTATAGAACCAGTACCTGTGACTTAGAGGAACATAGGGTGGTACTCTACCTATTCCTAATCCCCAAGAATGACAGAGTATTGAGACCCATCTTGGTCTTGAGATGCTTGAACAAATATTTCAGGAAGGTCTGCCTTTCTCAGATCCTTCAGGCCCTCCAAGTTTAGGATTGGATGGTGTCATTGGACCTTCAGGATGCTTACTTTCATGTGCCTATCCATCACAAGCACAGAAAGTACCTGAGGTTCACTGTTGACAGTTCTCATGATCAGTTTCGAGTTCTGCCATTGGGGCTGACCTCACCCAAGGGTTTTCACCAAGTTGATGGCGGTGGTAGCAGCAAGTCTCAGTATAGAGGGGATTCACATATACCCTATCTGTGCGATTGGCTGATCAGGGCACACACTCCCAAACATTTCCTGGAACATCTCAGCATCACCTGCCACTCTCTCCACACACACTGTGCTTCTCCCTGAATTTCAGTAAGTCCCACATAATACCATCTCAAAGTCTCCGGTTCATCGGAGCAGTCCTGGATGCGTCCTTGTGAAAAGACTCACCACCCTAGGTGAGGGCTCAATACATTCTGCAGATGGTCTCCAAGTTCCAGAGTTCCCAGCGTCTTCCGGCCTTTGTCTTTGTGAGGTTCTTCTACCTCATGGCATCCTGCATTTTCCTGGTGCCATAGGCTCGCCCGAGATAGAGATCCCTCCAAAGGGCTCTCAGAACACAGTGGTCTCAGTTCTCGGGCAAGATGTCAGATCTGCTTCAGGTTCCGAGCAGGGTCGTGCAGGATCTCCTGTGATGTGCCTACAAGGACAGCATTCTGAAGGGAGAACCTTTTTGGCAGCCATGGCCGGAGATACCAGTAGTTACAGACGCTTCACTCACCGGTTGGGGGGCCCACGCCAATGAGCTGATGGTGAGCGGTTGTTGGTCTCCATCGGAGTCCAAACTACACATCAACCTTTTGGAGCGGATGGCAATCAGACTAGCCCTGAAGGCCTTTCTGCCCTCTGTATGGGGAAATAATGTCCTGATAATTATGTACCACACAGTGGTCATATATTGCCTCAACAAGTGAGGAGGTGTAGGGTTACTACCCCTGTGTAGAGAGGCAATTCAGCTCCGGTTCTGGGCAATTCAAGAATTAATCTCTCTGTCCGCAGGTCACCTGGCCGTAGAAGAGAATATGGCGGCGGATGCTCTGAGCAGGCAGAGCACAGTTTCCCACAAGTGGGAGCTAGCTCAAGAAGTCCTTCAGGAGATATTCATCCTTTGGGGAACCCCTCAAGTAGATCTGTTCGCGACCAGTGCCAACCAGAAGTGCGAAATGTTCTGCTCAAGGAGATTTCCTCCAAGAGGAGCTCTATGGGACATGTTCATAGTGGACAGGGAGTTTCCACTACTGTACGCGTTTCTTCAAGTCCCTGCCATTCCTCAAGCCACCAGGAGGTTGAGAATGTTTGGGAAATCCATGATCCTAATTGTTCCTGGCTGGGCTAGGTGGACATGGTACCCGGACCTTCTGGACATGTCCATCTGCCCTCCAATGCATCTTGCACAAAGTGAGGACCATCTCTCGCGAGAGGAGGTTTGGGCTCTCCATCCAGAGGTCAAGACATTTAACCTTCACGCATGTTTCTGAGAAGTTGAAATATAAGGATTGGGACCTCCCGGAAGACGTAAGGGAGATTTTGCTTTCGGCCAGAAGGCAACAATGAAATCCTTGTATTGCTGCCGTTGGAACAAATTCTGCAGCTTGTGCAGGGAAAACAATGTCGACCATTTTCAGTGTGATACACCTATGGTGTTGTCTTTTTTGTTGCATCTGGCAAATCTGGGGCTCTATAATGGAACCATCAAAGAGAACTTGGCGGCGCTTTCGATTTAAGAAGTGCACATCGGTAGAAACCTCATATTTAAAAATGCCACTGATCATTCTGTTTCTAAAAGGGCTCACAAATGTGTTGCCTCCAGTCCCATTTCTGGTCCCAGTTTTGGACTGGAATCTAGTACTGAAATGTCTTATATGTGCTCCCTTTGAGCCCCTTCACTGAGACTGTTGACTTTTAAGACCATCTTATTAGTTGCTTTTACATCAGCCCGCAGGATGAGCGAGTTACAAGCCTTATCAAGTAAACCACATTTATTACTTTTTATAGGGACTAAGAGTTAAACCCACCTTTCTTCAAAAAATAGTATCAGACTTTCACATTTCCAAAATAATTGTCCTGCCAACATTGTATCCACCTCCACACCCTGGTAAAGAGGAAGAAAAGCTACTTAGGCTAGATCCTAAAAGGGCGCTTAGCTTTTATATATCACGGATGGCTGAAATAAGGCAATATTATCAGCTTTTTGTAGAGTACACCGGACACAAATTGGGTCTGGTGGTAACTAAGCAAACATTATCCAGATGGATAATATTAGGCATCTCTGAATGCTACAGGCTTGCAGGAAAGAATCCCTCAGAAGGCCTGAGGGCTCACTCCACATGGAGCATGGCTACGTCTTCTACCTTGGAAAGAGGGGTGGCGATTAATGACATTTGTGCTGCAGCCACCTACTGCCTGGACTCTGCTTCAGGCCAGGAAGGAGGATTTGGAAAGGCGGTTTTGCATTCTATCAATGACAAGACCTAGGAAATACATTTTTGATGGGGCATTCTTACTCCATCCTCCAAACCTTACACTGCTTTGGGAGTCTTTCTAATTCATTAATCTTTTTTTAATAACACGCTTAATGCTGGAGACCAGTCTCTAAGTGTGGGACAAGATTCAAACCTGTGCTGCTCTGCGTTGTCTTGCTTCCAAGACAAACGCATTTCCCCTGAGCTATCCTCTTGGCCCGGATGAGGAAAAGTGGGAGAACACAATCCATTCAAAAAACAAGTTACTTACGCCTGGTAACATTCTTTTAACAGGGTAGTCCTCCCACGTATTTCTCTTCGCCCCTTCCTAGCATACCCTGCAGTAGAATTTCTGTGGATTACACCATGCGCTCCTCCATCGTCTGATACTGTCTTGGACACGCTATCACTGGTAATCCTGTGGGAAGGCAGCAAAAAAACTGAACTGAAGTTAACGAACACTGCGCATGCTATTTGTACCTGCGATGACGTCGACCTCGAGACGGAGGACCTCGAGGGACATTGAGTCGACCGCATTGACGTACAGCGCCCTCTGCCAAAAAAAAGAATCCTGAAGAAGCTGACGCTGGAAGGGAAGATATCTAAAGATGATGAGTACTTGGGAGGAACATCCAGTCGAAAGAACATTACCATGAGTAATGTCAGGTGTCTTGACCCACGTTTGAACTAATATGCTACAACATTTGATGCTGTGGGCTTAGAAAATCCAAGATGGCTGAAAAGCCAACATTTGCGCCAGAATCCAGGAAAGCCGCGCAGTTTTTGCGCACACCAAAATGGTCGCCTAACCTGCCACCCACCAGTGCGAGCGTGATGGGCAGAAGCGCCATGAGTGAAACGGCGTGCCAAAGGAAAAAGAGCAGCGCCTATTAGCTCAAAAAGCGCTTTGAAATCACATTTGTTTCTCTGAAATGCAAGCTCAAAATGCCTATTTCAAAAATTGCAAGATATTAAAAAATCTTACTGAACACCAGCAGACTTCTGGTAGAATGAAGTCTTGTGTGCATACCAAATCTGGAAAGATGAAGAGCCTAAAATAATGTTCATAACAAAACTGGCTGAGCTGTGGATGCCAGCAACTTAAGTGAAATTGTACTTAAAGCCATTAAAATTGAAATGTTTAAAATAAATGAGTGATTTACTTTGGAGTGTCACATAGGTTGCAACTGTTTAAATGTCATAGTTTTTAACTTAGAATCAGCGTTCTAGCTGCCTGTGTCAAAATTGTAAGTTTGATTTGAATGAAGAAGCACTGGAACAAAAGTGACATTTGGCTGAAGACTGGCTTAAAGAGATTGAATTCTGCCCAGCAACTACCCCCGACAGGAGTTGAAACTTGCCCAGCAACTGCATTCACAGGCCTGGCTGCCTTCTGCTGTTCCCACCAAAAGGAGATCACACCTCCTTGATTGAATTAAGGGAGGGGTACCTGGGGCTGCAGGAAAACAGAACAATGAACTTTCCTTGGCTCAGGCAAATGCTAAATCAGGGGTCATAAATGGCTTCCTCTTGGAAGGAAATGGGAGGGGCACTGCGTCTGGGAGACACCTGAGCTGGAGGCGGGGACAGACAGAAATTCCCCCATGTGCTTTGGAACCTAAACCACACCCATCTGGGCCAGAGCATAATTTTAAAAAGATGGATAATTCATAGTACGGAAGTGTCAAAATTATGTAAATAATATCATTATTCCTGTGATTTTTCTGTGCACATTTTAAGTGGTGTTTGAACTCTGTGGTATGTTCTGGGGAGTAGTAGCGGAAAATAGGGTGTTACTCCAAGTGTCTGTATGTTAAAAATCTGACACTTCATCATCTGATGCCCATATTCCTTGAGCACATTTGTGTAAATTCTGAAAAAGATTAGAGGTTGTGTTCTGGATGAAAAGGGCAGAATTCTGTCAGAAGTGGACACAACATCTTACAAAGACAGGGATCGGATGGTTTTGTGCTACAGAAAATATGTTAACTGGACATATTAACATGGGGTCTTTCCTTTCTGACATCTTTTTCTCTACCAGTGGTGTCCCCCAGGGTTCTAACCTCTCCCCCTGGCTCTTCAAGCAGTATCTGGCACTTCTCGCCCACCGCATCGCCGCTCTCTGCCCCTACTTTCAGTGCTATGTGGATGATACCCAGCTCGTTTTCAGGCTACCCTCGGCCTCCTCTTCTCCTTCCCTCATATCTGACTGTCTTTCTGCTATCCAGGACTGGTGTGCCGCCAATGACCTCTGCCTTAATGACAGTAAGACTGAGATTCTACTCATCGGCACACCCACTCCCTCCTTCCCTGCAGCTCTCTGGCCGGCCTCTCTTGGCCATCTTCCTGCTCCTACCTGCAAGGCAAAAAACCTCAGGGTCATCTTCGACTCCACACTCTCCTTCTCTCCTCACATGTCTGAAGTCTCGAAGAAGTCACACTACCAGCTACACCTCCTCAGAGGTATCCTTCCGTTCCTCTCCTTCCCCCAGAAGCTCACTGTCTCTAGAGCCCTGGTTCTCTCGAAGCTGGACTACTGTAACAGCCTCTATCTAAATCTGCCTGCCTCTACTCTCTGCCCTTTGCAACTCATCCAGAACAGGACTGCGAGACTTGTCCTTGGCCTCAAGCCCAGGAACCGTAACTCTCCAGGACTGAAATCACTACACTGGCTCCCAGTGACTGCGAGGATCAAGTTCAAAACCCTCTACACTGTCCACAAGGCCTTCTGGGGCCTTGGGCCAAAATACCTTCAACTCTCTCTTCCTAAATATCTTCCTTCTCGAGCTCTTGCTCATCCGCCTCCAACTCCCTCAGGGTCAGCCGCTTCTCCAAACAATGAGTTGGTGGCAGATCTCTCTCCGCTGCAGGGGCCTCCCTCTGGAACAGCCTTCCTGCCTCCCTGAAACTTTAGGAGAACCATCTCTGGTTCCGGAAGCACCTCAAAACCTTCCTCTTTGCCTCCACTTTCTCTCCCCCTCTCCCCTGCTAAAGTTACTGAAACGGCACGGAATCTGCAACTGGGCCACTCGCTGTTCTCGGTCCTTGGCCCAGCCACTCTCCCCTGCACTGCCTCCCTGGCACCCACTGCACTACGGGACTGTGTCTGTATCCCACAGCCCCCCCTTCCCAGCACTTATCTGCACTTACTCGCACTGCCACTAGTTGGCCCTTGTTATTTCCTGTATGCTATTGACCCTATAATGCACTTTCCCCTCTCCCTTTCCCCCTTGCACTTCTCCCTTTCCCCTCTACCCTTGCACTTGCGCGATCTGAATGACACCTGGCCTATAGAAGGATCGTTGTCTGTCTCCCTTTGCTTCCCCCCCTTGCCTCGTCGCACGTTGAAACACTTGTATAGGCGCGTTACAAATGCCATATCATATCATACCATATCATATAATATTAGAAAAAATGTAGATAGATAAATACACATTTGGATCAAAAATAGATTTGTGTGCAAAGTGACAAGGGGAGTGTTCTTTCTGTATGCCATAAAAATGACACCGGATGACTCACAACTCTGTTATCCAGTGAGCGCACAGAAAATCCGCTAACCTATCAGGATCTTCAGAGGGTTGGGCATAGAAAGTCAGCCTTCCCACCCACTTTCAAAAGACATAAAAAGGACCACTGAAACCCAGGTAGGGTGATTCACTTCTCACTTCAAACTGATTTCTTGCGAAGCGCTTTGCCGGGAGACTCCAGACTTCAAATCCAGACAGATCCAGAGACCAGAACTTAGAATTCAGACTCCAGAACTTGAAGCAGAGGGGCCAATCCACAAGCTGAATCCTTTTCAGCAGGCCTCAAAATCTTTTGCAAACTCTTCAACAGCCGGGCTGTGCTGTTTTATTCTGGCTAGAACCCTGTGCCAGAACCCAGAACGCAGTGCTGTATCCAGAGAGACCCAGACCAGACCGCTGTGCAGTGCCAAGAACTTTTGCCAGAACCAGAGACCAGACCGCTGTGCAGTGCCGATAGCAGACCCAGACCAGATCGCTGTGAGCAGAACCAGTACCAGAGACCGTCCGTGGCGAGTGAAGCCCAAACCTGACCAGACCTTGATGGCCTATTTCAAATTTATAGTGTGAGTACTCAGCCAGAACTGTGCAAAACCAATCTCTTAGTCTAAAATAATCTAATTCAAACCATTTCCACCTATTTAGAACTGCATCATAGAAATAGTGTGTTCATTCTGTGATTTCAAACCTGTGAAAGTGTCATTTGCCATTCTGAATCATTATCTTTTGAACCGCGTGTGCTAGGAACAAGATTTAACTTTCATTTTAAAGCTAGGATCCTCAGCTTTCCAACAAGCCCGACTTCTTTTCCTTATAGTTTTTCTGTAATCGCGATCGACGCACTCGGAAAAAGTGCCGCGAATTGCAATTTGAATCAAATTTCTCCACCTGTCAAAATCGCTGTCTTTTGCTTGCAACTGCTGAAATCCGTTTCAACCTGATAATCCCTCATGAATCACTGATAGTGTTGACCTGAACCAATCTTAAGTAGCTATCACCTACCCTGAATCTGCTATAGGGAATTAAAATCATTTTTAGTACATTTTCACTTCTTTGCAAAACACATTTAAAGTATTTTTGCCTGTGTTTTAAAATCATCCCTGTTGCTCTAAGCTTGCTAGGGGGGAACTGAATTGGTATTGCTTTCGATTGTATTCCTGAAAATGGTGTGCTCTCCTTCCATCTCCTTATATTGCAAAGGGGGGGGAGTGAATTGTCAAAAGAAAAAGTGATCATATTATCTCTTGTGGAAACATCACAGTTTATTTCTGTGCTACATTCTTTTCCATCATTGCATTTCCTTGAAACCATAAAAGCATTCTCAGCTACGTTATCCTCACTATACCAACTCCTAAGTAATTAAAAAGTGTGCTAGTGAAATATTATCCATTGTTGATCACTGTCATATTCATAAGTGTGCTATCGAATATTAAAGGCATGGTCTAGTAAAATTTTTTATTGTCCCTACGGGTCGGCCATGTTTTTTTAAGCCTAAGTGGCTCGATTTTAGAAAACTTTCCTATGGACCTTACCCGAGTTTTCGTCCATTAAACGCACACGAAAACAAGCACCAGGGAGCCGCCATTTTCTGATAATCCTATCTTTTCCTCGATCGCCCTGGCTGACCTGCTTTTGCGGCACTAAATCAATTCCCCCGACCCTGTCATCAGCAGACTCGTACCACCGATTTCCCAACGCCAAAGCACGTCTCGTGTCAACATTCGCTGCGCTTCAGCTAATGACGTGTCGCCATGGAAATGGCAGGACGCATCTTTCCTCAATAAGTATAAACAGACCGTTTCACAACAAACAGCAGCAGATTTTCGATTCCATTCCTCTCTCTGTGTTACTTTGAGTATTCTGTGACTCGTTTCAGTGCTCTGGTCAGCTACCTTCGCCGCTTGTAGCCCGTGTGAACAGATACCAGTACCACCGCTATAAATTATTTTAGTTTGTTTAACACACAATGGCTACAATAATGCCCTACATGTACGAGCCCAAGTATACTGAGGAGGAACTACTGGAAAGGGAAGCACGCGAAAACGATGGGGATTCGGACGGCAGTTGGCAGGACGAATCAACAGATGAAGAGCCTGGGCCTAGTCGAATGGACGGCGTCTCCACCTGGTGCACATCCAATCGGTGCGAGCTAATGCCGACCGAGGAGGAGAACTGCTGCTGCCGAGAAAACTCGGGATGCCTGGCCTACATTTCGGAAGGCGAGCCACGACCGCAATGCATCACCGAGCTGCCAGACTTCAGGGCAGCCTGCCTCACAAGGGCCGTGTTGAGAATAATGATGGTGCTTATGCACGAACTTCGCGCAACTGTTCGTCCCCGTAATCCGAGTAACGAGTAAGTATACTCTGCTTGTCATGCCACTCCTATTTCATGTTCTTCTATTATATCCAAAATTACATCTACATATCATTGTAACACATGTAAGTCGTTCATTAGTGTGCATTGTCTAGATAGCATTTGTCCGTGCAGAATGCCATTAGTTACAAGAATTGTCATTGACAACAAACGTTTATTAAACTTATCTTGGTCATTTAAAAACAGTTTGTTTCATTCCTTTTCACAGGTGGTACAGGCTGGTGGCCTATCGTTCCTTTACATGGTGGCTCCACGGGAGGCTTGGGCACCGCGTTCGAAGAGTGATACCCGCCTGTGCCATTCGTGCCATTAGAGAAACGTTCCCGAGTGACAGCGGTCAGTACAGGGGATTTTCTCTCGCTGTGCTGCAACCTGAACTGTACAATGTTTAAAGTCTTGTATTTTTGTGTCATCAAAATAAGATAAAAAATAAAACACCACATATATTTTAACAACGGTTGTTTCGATTTTTTAAATGAATCAAGTGTGTCTCCATTCAAGGATGGACGTCAGACATCTGTGCTCCGAATGGAAGAAGGTCTGGTCGCTGTGAAGCAGGGTGGTAACTATCTATCTAAGCTAACATAACATATTCTCGATAATGCATGCACTAAATAACACTTGTTCAAAGTCTTTCAGTGGGTTATGTCTCTATAAAAGTCACACAAATGTCTATACTAACAATTACCATTGGATTATACAGGTCTTGGGTCTTGACCACTATAATACACCGGTTGAAGTGTGGGTCTGTGCTCACAAGAATCTCCGGTATGTGGCATTTGTTATTGATAAGCAACAATATACTATCATTGATTTAAAGACTATATACTATGTATTGATATAAAGGCGGTTCGCGCAGGTGGATGCGCGCTGGCATGGGGGGCTGTCAGGGGCGCGAAAGGCCAAGGTGCCAAACTGCATGTACACTTCAAAAGGTGTCCCACGCCAAGGGGCCATCGGTCACATGGCCTCCTCAGACCCCGTGTCTCCAGCCAGGCCTCCCTTTGAAGCAGTCCGCCCCCCTGCAATCCACATAAGTGTGTCTCCATTTAGCAGTCTTCCTGTGCCTTATCTGCACGCCCCAGGCCCATCCATCCCACCCCCCTCTATCAAAGGCGGTTCGCACCCGGGGATGAGCGCTGGCATGGGGGGCTGTAACGGGCGCAAACGGCCAAGGTGCCAAACTGCATGTACACTTCAAAAGGTGTCCCACGCCAAGGGGCCATCGGTCACATGGCCTCCTCAGACCCCGTGTCCCCAGCCAGGCCTCCCCTTGAAGCAGGCCGCCCCCTTGCAATCCACATAAGTGTATCTCCATTCAGCAGTCTTCCTGTGCCTTATCTGCACGCCCCAGGCCCATCCATCCCAACCCCCTCTATCAAAGGCGGTTCGCACCCGGGGATGAGCGCTGGCATGGGGGGCGGTGATGGGCGCAAACGGCCAGGGTGCCAAACTGCATGTACACTTCAAAAGGTGTCCCACGCCAAGGGGCCATCAGTCACATGGCCTCCTCAGACCCTGTGTCTCCAGCCAGGCCTCCCCTTGAAGCAGGCCGCCCCCCTGCAATCCACATAAGTGTGTCTCCATTCAGCAGTCTTCCTGTGCCTTATCTGCACGCCCCAGGCCCATCTATCCCACCCCCCTCTATCAAAGGCGGTTCGCACCCGGGGATGAGCGCTGGCATGGGGGCTGTGACGGGCGCAAAAGGCCAAGGTGTCAAACTGCATGTACACTTCAAAAGGTGTCCCACGCCAAGGGGCCATCAGTCACATGGCCTCCTCAGACCCTGTGTCTCCAGCCAGGCCTCCCCTTGAAGCAGGCCGCCCCCCTGCAATCCACATAAGTGTGTCTCCATTCAGCAGTCTTCCTGTGCCTTATTTGCACGCCCCAGGCCCATCCATCCCACCCCCCTCTATCAAAGGCTGTTCGCGCCGGTGGATGCGTGCTGGCAGGGGGGCTGTCAGGGGCGCGAAAGGCCAAGGTGCCAAACTACATTTACACTTCAAAAGGTATCCCACGCCAAGGGGCCATCGGTCACATGGCCTCCTCAGACCCCGTGTCTCCAGCCAGGCCTCCCCTTGAAGCAGGCCGCCCCTCTAAAACCACGACATACATACGTCATTCATTCACAAACACACCCCTGTTTCTAATACTTTATAAACCACTTGATATGTCTCATGAGAACATCTTTGTGCTTTGCAAGTCAACTCCTGAACGTGTTACCTGGCAACCACTGAGATCTACGCTAATCTGCTCGTCGTCGTGCTATCCGTGAACTTCTGTGACCGCTTAGAGCAAACCCATCAGTGTGCTACCTGTGGCCACCCACCTATTCTCCTGCAACATACTGCTCTGCTTGCTGAATCCAACTGTTTGCTGGTCAAGGTAAGGCCATGTATCCTAGTCATATTTCGCAGATTTTTAAATTTCTATCTGTTTGCGAGTAGAGTACACAATAGTGCTATGTTCATTGGTCTCATTGCTATTGACTTGAGTTTCTATTGCTATGCTATCAATAGATCTATTTATTTTCATCTGTGTCTATTGTCATCGAATTACATCCTTCGGCGGTCCAGTCTATAATGTAAGCATGTTTCCTTCTCGTGCAAGACAGAACATCCAAGGGACGAGTCACATGTTCAGAATTTAGACACATCATTTATACATTTCTGCAACTTATGCAAATACTAAGCCGCACATAATGAACTGGTATAGTTCCTGCGACCAAAACAAACCTTGCATTGATCATTGTATTATTCATTTACTTTTGTATCAAATCTTTATTCTTGAAGATTGTATAATAATGTTGATATTTACTTTTCAGATTTATCAACAATGCCTGCCTGTTCGATTACCGGTTGCCCTTCGAAGACCCATGCGAAATCTGAAGGCACTACAATGCATGTATTCCCGAAATCTGTTGATCGAATAAGAGAATGGGTCAGACATTGCGGATATCCACTGGATGAGCTGGAAAGTAGAGTCCAACAAGTCTTACAGGACAAGAGGGGTGATCGATACCGCATCTGCAGCTGGCACTTTTCCTTGGACATGTACACAACATCTTGGGTAACAAAGAAGAATAAACGGCGAACGATACGGAAATTGCTCGAAAACGCTATTCCCACTCTATTCGTCCACATTCCGCCACCGGTGAGTCAAGTGTCCGGATTTAGCTTTAGGCCTTGCGGTAGTGTGTAGGTATCCAAACAGATTAATTGATATTGTAGGTGTTCTATCCCTTGTAATAATTTCGATATTGATATGAGTGTATAGTTTTTTGAATAATGACATTTACCAATATATTCTTTTTCGATTTCATAATCCACAAACGCAATGTATATATATTTTTAATATTGGCATTTCATTATCAATCATTAATTTACCTTTACAACTTCTTGACTATCCCTTGAATCTGAAGCAAGAACATTCTACATCCTTGACGTGGTCGTAGTTATCAACCACTTCTAGCACGTATCAGGTAATCTTACTAGGCTAATCCACTACAGACTTGTTTTATGCATGTCAAGTAATATTTTTATTTTATCGTGTAATCTTTTTACCGAATGTTTGGTTAGTGCTTTCCAATTGATATATACCTTAGTTATCGTCCACTGGTGTTTGTTTTCAGTTATAATTAGTATTATCCATACAAATGCAAGTACTGTCTTTCAGAGAGATGCTGAAGTGTCCGCCACATCTACAACATTTCTAGATGTTCTTCAACAGCAGGAGGTATGGATACTGACAGCTCCATCGAGCGTCATCATCAGAGCTGGAATTCTTGTTGTTTGATTGTTCTACACAATGTTTCATTCGTGGTTAGCCGCTGATATGTACCTGTGCTGTCGACCCCAGGTGTGTGTTATGTTTTCACTATTGTAATCCTCACTAATGCAAGTACTATGTTTCAGGCAGTTGATGGAGCGTCAACCCCTGCACTTGATGCAGAGCCTGACATTCAAGTAAATCCAGGGGAAGTGGAAGCGGGACCATGCATATACGAATCGGCGCAACAGCTTTCGGAAGTGCGCACTATATTTGCAACATCCATAGATATTCTTCAGCAGCACGAGGTATGGATAATGACAGCTCCATCATGCGTGATCATATAACGTGATTCCATTTGCTATACTTTCTTCACTATTAACGCAAGTGCTGTGTTTCAGGGAGACGACGAAGCTTCCACTACAATCACAACATCCAATTTAGGTGATGCAGATGTAAATAAATCGGAGGAATAAGTCGATGAAATGTGATCATATTTAGATTTTCCTTGATTCTTTCGTACAATGCATCATTTGCGGTTATCTCTTTATATGTACCTGTGCGTTCGACCCCAAGTGTGTGTTATGTTTCCAATATTGAAAACCATACTAATCCAAGTACTGTGTTTCAGGGAGACGACGGAGCTTCCACCACAATCACAACATCTCATTTAGATGATGCAGATGTAAAGGAATCGTTGAAATAAGTCGATGAAATGTGATCATATTTGGATTTTCCTTGATTCTTTTGGACAATGCATCATTTGTGGTTATCTCTTTATATGTACCTGTGCCGTCGACCCCAAGTGTGTGTTGTGTTTCCAATATTGAAAAACATACTAATGCAAGTACTGTGTTTCAGGGAGATGCGGATGCCTCCTCTCCAATACAACCATTCATGGCAGTCCATGCAGAGCCAAAGGTATGGATACTGACAGTTCCATCGAAATAGATCATCACTGGTCGAATACTTGTCGTTTGATTGTTGCACACAATGTTTAAATCGTGTTTGGCTATTGAGATGTACCTGTGTGTTCGTCCTCACGTGTATTTTATGCTAACAATATTTTGATACATAGTAATGAAAGTACTATGTTTCAGGGAGACGATGGAGCCTCATTCCGTGCTCTCTATGCGGATACAGAAAATATAGTCTTTGCAGCGCAAGAGGAAGGGAGGACATGCAGAAACGAATCGGAGCTACAGAGTGCAGATGTTGAAGGTCGAGTCAAAAAAGTTGCAAAGAAAAAAAAAAAGGTTAGTTACAAACAGTTCATAACTTTAAAAAAATGTTTGTGCTGGGGACTATTTTATGTTTTTTTCCAGTCAATTCTACTACACTCAATCTTGTGTTTAAACTGAACATCCCTTTTCCAATCTCTCCTCCAGTTACCCGTGGGTGTCAGAACTATACACACACAGACAGTGAAGCGAATGAGAGATGTGGCTTGCCAGACCGTGTACACTATGGAGGAACTATTAATTGAGGCGAGGCGTGTTCAGGCTCGAGATGCTCATGTCCAATGGCCAGAACATGAATTAACTGTGTTTGGAGACTACAGCAAAGTTGCATTGGACCATAGCTACAGCACCACCACAAGAAGATGTTATTGAATGTATTGAAGATAGCTCTGAAGTAGTTGCAGATCAATTTACACAATCTACATCCGCCAAAAATTTGCCTCCAAAAAGCCTGTCGACATTGTTGTGTTCTCCCATCAATGTTGAAGTAATAGATGTCGAAATGACAGAGAATGAACCAGCCGCAGCATCCATAGACGCATCAGAACTTGATATCAGCGATATTACTTTCCAATGTGTTGAAATCTCCACAACGTCACAGGCCGAAACAACGTTGACGCAGGATGACAGTCTTATGAAAGAGAGCAAATACATTGTATTCGACAGTTGTTTGATGGAAATTATAAGTATGCTGAAATGTGTGCATTCCATTAGAGGGAAAGTATGTGGGAAGCCATTGATTAATGTGACTCGTCAAATAAAAGGCAGTAACGTCAAAATAAATGCTGCCTGTAGATTAAATCATATGTTCCCATGGTCTGCACAACCGATGCTGGGGAAACTGCCAGCAGGCAATCTACTGTGTGCAGCTGCATCACTTTTTAGTGGCTCCAGTTTTAGAAAGTTAGAGGCTTTCTTTCAGTTTGTGGGACTCCATTTCATTTCTAAAGCGCTGTACTACATATACCAACGTGATTATCTGTTTCCGGCCATTAGCGATGCTAGGAAAATTGAACAATTGTCTCTAGCAAGTACATTCAAAGGCAAACGATTCAGGCTAGCCGGCGATGGGCAGTGCGACAGCCCTGGATTTTCTGCCAAGTACTGCACCTACCACTTTCAGGACATGGATAGTAAGAAAATTGTGAGTTCGGTGGTCGTGCTGGTAACACAATGTACATCGTCAGTGGCCATGGAGAAACTAGGATTTATAAAATCAGTGGAATATCTACAATCCAGGGGAATGCACATCGACCTCATAGCCACGGATAGACACGTTTCAATTGCCAAGACAATGAGAGAGCAGTTCCCACATATTAAACATCAATTTGACGTATGGCATCTTGCTAAATCAATCAATAAGAAAATCTCAGCTGCAGGGAAAAAAAAGGTTTTGAAAGTATTTTGCAGTGGTCACATTCTATCACCAACCATCTTTGGTGGAGCTCAAAAACTTGTGAGGGGTCAGTGGAAATACTTCTTGAAAAATGGCAGTCACTGATACACCACTGTACCAACGTTCACCGCTGGACAGCAAATGAACATTTCCACCAATGTGAACATGGCCCTTTGTCCCCAGAGGAGGCACGGAAGAAGAAGTGGTTGATTCCATCTTCACCGACACACAGAGCCATTGAGAAGATTGTTTTCGACAAAACTCTATCAAGAGATTTGAGAGGACTGACAGAATTCTGTCACACAGGAGATTTGGAGGGGTTCCACAATATGTGCCTAAAGTACAGGCCAAAGCGCTTGCATTTTAGCTTTCGGGGCATGAAACATCGCACTCTACTAGCGGTCTTGGCCCATAACAGCAATGTCGGACGTGAACAATCTAGGACTAGGGGTAAAGTAAGGATGCCTCGCTACACTAAGGTGTTTTCAAAACGAAGTAAGCAATGGGTGATCAAACCAGTCTATGATGAAATGCAGTTCGACTTTGTGAAAGGCCTTATTGTTGCTGTGTTAGAGAAGCACAGATATGGAATTTTGGACGTTTCTGTGCAGAGCAGTGATCCATTGCCACCGAACATTGCGACTGTGCCATGCCCATCCGAAGCACAGCTGATTGTGAAGTACAAATCCCGGTTTAAATAATTGCAATGCGATTGTCTTTTTGTAAATAAATGTTATTGTACAGTGTACCTGTAAACCTAACCCCTACCTTCACCATCATAGGTGGCGAACAAGCTGGGTGTCATCTTTGAATTCTCTCTATTCACCTCACATATGTGTATGCATATATTTTTCTCATTTCTCATCTCATGTAAATGTAAATGCTGCGCACTGTTAACGGAGGGGAGGCTTGCGTATTGCAAATAATAAAACAAACAAACAAACAATAAATCTCACTTTTAACTCAAATCTTGTGGTACTTTATACTTTCCCTGACCTTCCGCAAAAAATTAAATGTCTCAATTTGGGCTGCAAAGCTCGCAGACAACGGGGACAAAATTGGGGCACTTAGAATGCGCCAGCCAAGAGGGCCGTGGCATTTGGGAGAGAAGCCAGTTCGCATTTGCACATTGAGGCGCACTACATAGACGAATTCTAAACTTCAAGTTCTCACAGATGCCTATACTACGTGATGTTGCAAATAAAGAATGCGAAGGACAGCGCCCAGATGAGGCCCACAAGTCGCACTGGAAGTATAAGGGTCTATTGTTTTTTGACCTTGAGACAGGGACCATGCTGAAAGAACTACATTTGAAGGGAGTGTGCAATAACGTAAGAGACGATAAGGCAGATAATTCAGAAACTAGACCGAGTTTCATTTTAGTCCAGTATACGAAAAATTGTTGTCAAGTGCACGGTCCGTTTTACAGACTGCATTACGAAGAGACACAATGGAAATTTCAAATATAATGTAAGTAAATCTTTACACGCTTTTATACCGGAATGAAGATTTAATGAATGGATGCATGAATAAATGAATGAATGAAGAGCTAGGAAAAGCAAGTAAAACGTGTTCGTAGTGGGCACATGGGCATGCAGGTCCACTGGTCTCACCGATCTCGGTCCTTGGCCCAGCTACTTTTCCCTGCACTGCCTACCTGCACTACGTGACTGTCTCTGTATCCTTCAGCCCCTTCTCCCGTCATTTACCTTGCACTTGCCACCAGCTGGCCCTATTATTTAATTTGTATTCAACTAACCATGTACAGCCCTTCCCCATGCGCGATCAGAAAGACACCTGGCCTAGTAGGATCGTTGTCTGTCTGCCCTTGTTCCCCACCTGCCTCGTCACGCCTAGAAACACTTGAGTATAGGCGCGTTACAAATGCCATATCATATATCATATCATTCCTCACGCATGTAGACTAACTGTCGTTTATCATTGTGTGTTGGCCTCGATTTATCTTGTTACTTTTCGCATTGATTTTAGAGACGAACATACTCCATTGAACTATCCTTTCAAGCAAATAGTTTCTGATCGGCCATAATAAATAAAATGAGTAATATTAATGAAGTTCGGCTAGCGAGACTAATTATAATTTTTTTGTTTTCATAACAGGTATTTGATCCCATTCTGCCACTGCCATCTGTTTGAGACACCGGCGGATGGATTCTTCAGCAGACACCTGCAGCTTCGTGTCAACAACTGGAGCACGATCACCATATTAAGGGACGATCGCCAAGGGCCCACATGCCCATACGCTGTACTAGTGGCTAGAAGCAACATATCAACCTTTAGGCTGGACTAGTGCCTAGTTGATGGAACAGCCTTGCGGTTCACCGTGCTTCCAAAGTGATTCTTTTTACGAAAATGAACACCCTGTGTACCACAAAGGAACAGCGTGTGACTCAAGATGAAACGGAACAGTTATTGCGGATACAGATAAAAGAAAATAAATGGCTTTCGGAGTTCATATGGCAATTGCTGAATATTCTCTAAACATTTAATGTCAAATAAATGTACTTTACCAAATGTACTGTGTTGCTGTTTCATTTTAAAGTACAGTTTCATATTCCGAATTGTGGCGCGCTGTGTTGTGAGTTGATCTGTGTTGGTTTCTGGGTTCTGTGTGGAGTCGCGCAGAAGACGACTGGGCGCGTTTGCCTACGCAGCACAGTAACGTCACGGAGAGAGGCGGGGAATATGAATGTTTTGATAATGTCAGGCTCAGGGGCGGGCGAATTGATTTAGTGCCGCAAAAGCAGGTCAGCCAGGGCGATGGCGGAAAAGATAGGATTATCAGAAAATGGCGGCTCCCTGGTGCTTGTTTTCGCGTGCGTTTAATGGACGAAAACTCGGGTAAGGTCCATAGGAAAGTTTTCTAAAATCGAGCCACTTAGGCTTAAAAAAACATGGCCGACCTGTAGGGATAATAAAAAGTTTTACTACACCATGCCTTTAATTTATTTATAAAAGTGTGATATATATCTTATTTCATTTTTCAAATAAATCTTTTAATTTGCAAAACAAACCTACTTCTTGGCTCAGTGAGGTCAGGGGGATTCAAAGAGAGGGGCGTTATACAAGGGTTTATCATCCAGATCTATGAACTTGTCATAAAAATATATAATTAAGGGCTTCCCTTGGGCATCCCAGACTCGGCATTGACTTAGTTGGAGTGCTGAATTGAGGCCACTTAACAGTAAGTAACTTGTTCCTCTCTTTTGGTCTCACATCACCTTCTACACCCTGGTCCCTACCATCTCCTCTTAGCTTCCACAACCTGATGCTTTACCACTGTTCCTTCAAGCGTTCTCCTTCAGAGGTTACCAACTTCTATCTTTTAATGCTCACCACCTCCCGCAGTACTATCTGTTTTGTTACAATCTCCCTCACCTTCTTGTCTTACACCACCCCTTTCCGTCCTCTCTCACTCTCTGATGTCACCACTTCCTTCTTGACACTCTAACCTCTCACCACCCTTTTCTGCTCTCCACTGCGGAGAACTGTCCAAATATCCTTAGTTTCTCTAGACTTCTCCAAATTCGAGCAGCCTGCTCCTAGAACCCACATTCATGCGTGGGACTTTTAGTGATGGCCTGCACTCATGGCTTGTAATTTTGTGAGGCTTGTGATATGCTGACCTTACTGAGTGCATCAGAAGCTTTCTTGGGTGCAAGCTTCTGGCCCGAGTCTATTACTGGCCTGTCGACCATCTCGGTTTTGAATGTACATCATTTTACCCTCCCGGTCCTTTGCTGTTCGATGTTACCAGCATGCGACCTAGAGGCTGGGTAAATGTTCACAGCACCTTTTTTTTAGCATCCAGGGAAATAGATGCAATGTATGCCCAGTGTGGTAATCTTGCAATGGGGAACAATGCTTGTGAAACTGCCTCCTGTGCTGAACTCTGAGTTTGGGAAGTCGTGAACTACTTACCCACAATGTTACCATACAACGGCAAGGTTCAGAGTGGGCCATGTGAAGCTTATGAAATGATTCCTTTGATGTAGTCGCTGCTGCTTTAGTATAAAAATACTTGCTACAATCGTGGAGTTGCGAGAAGCCTTTACCCTTAATTGAAAGCTTTTTTTTTCTCTGTGTTTGGGTTTTGGGTCTGCGCAATCAGAGCTACTGGCTATCTCAGTTGGGAAGGGGTGCACTAGCATTTCTATGCAGGGACACACAAGGGAATTGGTTATATCTTTTAGGCTTTTCTGCGCTTCAGCATCTATGGGGCAGGGGGATATCTAGACCCTCAAGACCTGGCCTGTAATGTGCACTGTGAATGTTCCTTATCTTCTAATGGAGACCAGGGCTGGGTGGCCAGGGTATTCTTCTAATGCTGCCCCTGGGCACAGAGCCACTGGACTGGTTGTCCTCTTCACCCTGATTCACAATCTTGACAGTCCCCAGAACCAGGCATGGGACATATCACCCCCCCTTCCGACTGACGCCCCACTCTTAGAACTTTTATGGAACAGTGGACCTTTAAGGTGGTCTGCTCATTTTCATATAGGAGATTCCAGTCGAACTCCATCACCATAGGTGATTCCTCCAACCAACAAATTCCCTTTGGTAGCCCAATAGACTCCTACACCTGGGCCATTCCGAACCAGCAATCAAATTGGGTTAAGTCAGTACCCAAGATGACTGCTTCGGCCAACCCAGGTGCCACCAACATTTCTGCCTCACACTGTTCCTTCCCTAATTTGAATTGTGAGCAGTCTTTGGCTCATGTCACAATCTCCATAGATACTGGTAATTGTCACTAGACACCTGGGATTAACTTGCTCAGCAAGCACTTAAGTCTCACTTAAAGGCTTCTTGTTCCTCGAGACTGACGTGAGCATATACATTTGCACTGTTCTTCCTTGGGCAGCGATTTTGGTTTCTTTGGCCATCTCTGGATTTTGATATTCTGTTCTGCCCTATGTACAAGGCTTTAAGAATATATTACTTGAAACTAGAGACAAATCTACGTTGTCGCACCAAAGCGTATCTGCATTTTAAGCAAACAGTGAATGTGGCTTTAAACTTTACTGTGATCACTTATATTTATAAAGCCTGGTGCTTTGAAAGAACGTGATGTAAAGATTTATCTCCAAGCATGATTAAGACGATTAAAATGAATGTGTAGAGGTTTCTTTTTTCAGTTATTTGTGTTTTTCTAACAGTATTAAGATATATATATATATATATATATATATATATATATATATATATATAGGTATAGATGACACTTTCTTAACAAATTTGTACTGTATAAGCACAGCACTTTAAATTGCCCTATCGAACAGTATTAGTTCTTTATTAAATGAAGTGTTATGTTAGTATTATGTATCTCACAACTTTTCTACATTACAACGTATTTGATGATGTTTTGTGGCAGTATCATGCCTATCATTATTTAATTTGTTCATGGATTGTAATTGTTTATTTGTACAGCGCTTATACACAAGTGAAGTGATTAAAAGCACTTCAAGGTGGGAAGGGAGCAAGGGAATACAGTAGTCATTCTTAGGCCTTGCGGTTTCCGAATGATCTAACAAAAAGTAACTTGCTACTAGGCCTAACAGCATTTCTCCTAGTACAAGTGCATGAATTTATAGATTTTATACTTTGGAATTTGAAAGTCTTTTATAAAATCTCTTAACCAGTTTTTAATCCTTGATGATTTTTAAATTAACTGTTATGAAGTGTAATTCATTTGAACTCGAATTGTATTGAGGTGCTGATAAATCACAAACAAAACAGGTGAATGATCATAGCAAAGAAGTGATGGGAATGTCATCTTTTTTAATCAATACAACAAATGTAATTTTAAAATAGATGTATTGCCGGCAGTTTTTATCATCTCTATTTTTTAAACGTAATTGTATTTGATGATGTTTTTGCTTGTTTGGCAAATTGCCGAAATAAAGTTCACATTGATTGATATTCCAGTTCCTGCAACAAGTTGTCATCTGCGTCATCTGGGGCACTGTAGCTCACGTCCTTTGGTTCTGGTGCTTGTAGAGTGGGACAGGCAGGAGCCATATGTCCCAGTTGATCGTATGCATAACATCAGACGATTGACCGCTCTATTGTAGTTAATGCCCATCTCCTCATATCTCCTTCTTCTCTGGACTACACTCAATGAAGCTGGCTTCAGTGTGTCACTGCTGTTTCTGAGTTTTCGTGGAATACTCCGCAAGGCCACATTCCTAGACCAACCGTCCAATGGAGGTCACACTCCACAAAGAAACCAAATGTCTTTTCTCTGTTATCGGACCTGGTTTCTAGGATGGTTGGCCTTGCCTGCTGGGTTTCCAATGCATCCACTGATGCTGTTTTCTGTTAGGGGGGCCAGCTCCAGGGTTGGTTTGTACAGCTGCCTCACTGGTCACTGAAGTGACCTGGTCAGGGAGGCCAAGGACTGTTCTTAGTCCAGCGCTTTCGGAATTGTTTTCTTTCCCATTCTAGCGTGTCAGAAGAAGGAGTCTGACACACTGAGGACATGTTACCTTTCTTTAATGAAAATAAAACACAAAGGCCTACCTTTCCCTATTACTAAAGGGATCGTCCTGCCTATCTAAATTAACGAAAGGTGCTCACCTGTCGCCAGGAACACATTACGCAGTGCCAAACCTAATTCTACCTGACCCTACCACTAATATGAATAAATCAAAATAGAGCAAGAGAGCGTCTCCCTTCATCTCTTTTCTTGCCTTCTTCCCAGTGGTTTTCTCTTCAAGGGTCGTAGGTACGGTACAAATAAATAATATAAATATAAATAAATACAAACAAATAAATAAGGCTGTGTCTTATTTCCTGGGGCTATTGATGCTCAAATGTCTCTGTTTAGGATATAGAAGTCTAATAAAAGTTTAGATTATCTTTTCTGAGAATCTCTTGACGTTTCCTTCATGAGCTCATGTAGCGTGGGCTGTGCATTCTCTTTAATGCCAGCTTCACGACAATTTTCTTTGAAATAGTGTCTCACCCTCAGATCTTTACTAGTATGTCTCTTATATTCTTGAGGATTTTGTATGACCTGATCCAAATTATGAGTCCCCCTCGCCTGGGTTCTTGGTATTGGATTTTCTCTTTTATGATTCACTTCTCTTGACTGTTTGATTTCACAGTACTTGTTACACTTATTTGCAGTCGGCTCTCTCCTCTCTTCAAGCCTCAGTACCTGGGGGCTTCCCCTTTGTATATCATAAAAGAAGGATAAGATGGTAGACTTTCTCTACTTGATCCCCTCTCTCTCCCCCATCTATTAGAAACCTCTGATAGATTTTCCAGGCACTAGAAATCTTGACAACATAGACTGCGTGCAAACTTCCAAATTTCAAAAAACATTCTTATTTTATTCAAAATATTTAAATTAAAACGTAAAACACTACCCTCACCTAACACAGTGTAAATGCTAACACTAAAACCTACAAAATCTAAAAAGCTAGGCCTCAAATTAAACACATTCCCAAGACACAAACGAAATCGCATATCACAATACACAGAAAACCTAAATGTGTCAATAAAAAACATATAATCCCAACATGTTTCTGTTCTTCAATGCCCCTTTCGGGCGAACATTCTTCAGGGGAAACTTTAAAACATCCACTATTCTCCTCAACACCGTGTTGAATGGGTAGTCTCAGGCAAACAGCCTTAGCATGGTGAACCTTCAAAGCACGTCTGTAAATGACGGATATGCACATTTTTCTTCATTGAAAAACCAAAACACTTCAAAGGGCATCACAATCAGCCGAGATATCGTCACACCTCCACAAAGGTGAAGAAACAAAATAACGCAGAGCCAATCTCAAACTTCAATAGGCATACTCCTCGCTGATGACTCACTGAGGTTCGTTTGTCATAACAAGGGAGTTCCTCCCTGTGCCCCACGTCGTGGGTTTCTTCACCTTTGTGGAGGTGTGTCGATATCTCTGCGGATTATGACGCCCTTTGAAGTGTTTTGGTTTTTCAATGAAGAAAAATTAGCATATCGGTCATTTACAGACGTGCTTTGAAGGTTCACCATGCTAAGGCTGTTTGCCTGAGACTACGCTGAGTTTGAACCTCAGCGAGTCATCAGCGAGGAGTATGCCTATTGAAGTTTGAGATTGGCTCTGTGTTATTTTGTACTAATCTGTTGATTGGATCTGGTTGTCATAACAAGGGAGTTCCTCCCTGTGCCCCACGTCGCGGGTTTCTTCACCTTTGTGGAGGTGTGATGATATCTCGGTCTGGGTTTTCCTTCCCCACGTTTTGAACATGGGATAGGTAGCGTTTTGTACATGGGATAGGTAGAACCTCTGAGCACAGCACACTTCTCGAGCTTTCCCAGCACGAGATGACAGTTCCGTTCTTAGCTTATCAGGAGCCTTGATGGCCAAGTCTCTTTTACCTAAAAGTATCTTGCCTTCGATAGTCAGAAAATAACAAACCAAAAAGGTCATTTTATACAATATTTGGGTGATAGCTCACCCCTGGATCCCCCTCTTCTCAGCCCCCCTCCGCCGGGTTCACTATGCCTATTGATTAGAGTGCTTATGGTTCAACCCTGGGTCCCCCTCTTCTGGTTGCTGACCCTTTTTTTCTAGTGATTTTGGGTGATAGTTTTCACTCCCTAGATCTCCCTCTTCCAGACTAGGATCCCAAAAAATTCTTCGAAGGGATTGTGTCCTCCGACGTATTCCTCATCTTAGATATATATCCTTCCAGCTCTGCTGGCCTCGGAAAATTTTTTCTCCAGAGGGCGCTGCGCGTCGACGTCCCTCGAGTCGATGTCCTTCAACAGCTGCCGTATCGACGCTCGACGTCATCCTGCCTATAAAGGCCGCGCGCAGCGTCCGTTGCTCAGTTCCGTTTTTCCGCGCTACTCGGTGCCTCGGAATACCGTTGCTCAGTTCTTAGTCAGATAATCCTATTTACCTCGAGTTATTCGATCCGTACTCGATGGCTTCCTCGTCGGAACCGACAACTCCTCGATCCGGCTTCAAAAAATGTCGAGATTGTGGGAAAAAGATGTCGTTGACCGATCCTCACAGAAATTGTCTGTGGTGCTTGGGAGCCGAACACCATTGTTCGGAGTGCGAGGACTGTATGTCCATGACAGCTAAGGCCCTGAAGGAGCTTAGGGGGAAGCTGGAGAAAGGTAAGACTTTTAAAGCTTCTTCTTCGTCGACGAAGTCGAGACATTCGTCTCCTCGTCACCATTCGCGCTCCAGGTCTCGGAGTGGGTCTCATCACTCCTCGAGATCGAAGCACTCGAAGAGGAGACGTCGAAGATCCCCTTCTCCGTCTTCCTCTTCCTCTGTTTCGCCAAAAAGAATCCCTTGCCCCACGAAACATAGTTCCCGGGCTGAATGGGAGGAATTCAGAAAAAATATGATGAGCGTCTTCGAGAAAGCGGCCTCGACCCCCTCGAAGACTGCCGAGAGCGATGCTCTGGTCGAAAGACCCGAAGGTCAAAAACGCCGCGAGTCGCAGTACCCGGCGAAAGAAACCTCTCGAGCGCGTCTCGAACCCTCGAGTAGGACTATGACCTCCAATCCTTCCTCGAAGGTTCCGTCGACGCCGTCGACGAAGGTTCCGTCAACGTCGAGGTCGACGTCTTCGACGCCGTTGTCGAAAGGACCTTCGACACACGGGTCTGTCGACTCAACGCCGGCCTCGACACCGGCGTCGACGGCGGGAAAAGTCACGGTGACCACACATCCAGTGACGATCCCCAGGCCCTCGACGTCGATGGCGTCGATATTGTCGAGTAGAATTCCAATTCTGTCGAGGTCCTCGAGGCCTCCACCTCTGTTTTCGACGCCACGCTCGAAGCCTTCGACGTCGGCATCGACGACATCGACGTTTTCGAGGCCAATAATGACAAGTTCGGCACCCTCTGCCTTGGAAATGGGATTTACTCCCTTTATGAGTTCAGAACAATTGAGAACTATATCCTCAATTTTAGAAGAGGGTGATTTGTCTGAACAAGACACATTTGAGTTACAGGGACCTGTAACCCCAGTTAGAGAGGAATTTTCCTCTGAAGAGCGCAGATTAAAGGATCTTCATGATTCTTTACATCAGGCAAGTGGGTTAGACACTTCCCCTGAGGTGGATTTTGCTAAGCCAGACCCGGGGGAGCATGCTGAAACCCCCTACAGAGCCTTAATGGCCAGGATTACAGCGTTCATGGGGTGGTCTACACCTTCACAATCTTTCCAGCAAGATGACCTCACGGATATTCTTGACAAAGGCCCACAAGAGGATCCAGTGGTACCCTTTCATAAAGCTCTTCAGAGAAAGATCATGACAAACTGGGAAACCCCAGATGTAATACCAGCAGTAAATAAAAAACTGTCTGCAAAGTACAGGGTATCTTCCACAGACCCAGAGTTCTTGTCTAAACATCCATCCCCAGAAAGTCTGGTGGTACAAGCAGCATCCTCTACCGATGTCAAGACGGCTTATCCTACAGTCCCACAGGACAGGGACGATAAAAAATATGATGCTATGGCAAAGAAAGTCTTTTCAGCATGTAGCATGGCGTTAAAGTCTGTTAATGCTACTTGCACCCTTGCTAGGTTCAGCCATACACTTTGGGAGTGTGCTTCTACAGCGGCTGACTGCATCCCGGAGGGAGAAGAAAGGGATGCGTTCCTGAATATTATACAGGACGGTAAAGACGCTATGTGCGAATCGCCATCAGACGGGCATTGATTCGGCTGACAGTATCAGCAGAGCAATGGCGGTAAGTACATCAACCAGGAGGTTCGCTTGGTTGAGAAAGTCGGGTTTTGCCCCAGATGTGCAAGCCAGGCTCTTGAACATGCCATTTGATGGCTCTTCTTTGTTCGGGAAAAAGGCAGATGACAGTTTAGAGAAACTGCAAACTTCAAAAGCAGCAGCAAAATCCCTAGGAGCTGCAATCCGTCAGACTCCTTTTCGTCCCACAGGAACCTCTGCGAGGGGCAAGTCCTTTCGCTTCTACCCCGCATTCGGAAGAGGTAGAGGACGACCGGCTCAAAGGGGTCAAAGAAGAACTACCCGAGGTGGACGGGGTAGATATTCTAAAGCCGCAGCAACAGCAGGTGCCTCTTTACCATCGGCATCTGCATCAGCCGCCCCAAAACCACTCTGAGGACTCCCCTCACAGGACACCTGTAGGAGGCAGGTTGACTCAACATCTGACGGTATGGCAGGCTATCACGTCAGATGCTTGGGCATTGGAAACAGTCGCCCAAGGTTACTGCCTGCCTTTCCTACGTATACCTCAGAGTCATCCACCGGGGATCAGCTCTCAGAAAGCTCCAGATCCGCTCCTCTTGCAGGAAATTTTGGACCTGCTAGAGAAAGGTGCCATAGAACCGGCACCTGTAGCGGAGAGGAACAAGGGCTGGTACTCTCCTTACTTTCTCATTCCGAAGAAAGACGGAGGACTGAGACCCATCTTGGAATTGCGAGAATTGAACAAATTCCTCAGGAAAGACAAATTCAAGATGGTCACTTTTTCTCAGATCCTCCAGGCCCTTCAGTTTCAGGACTGGTTGGTATCTCTGGACCTTCAGGACGCTTATTTCCATGTGCCTATCCATCTCAAACACAGGAAATACCTGAGGTTCGCAATTGGCAACTCTCACTATCAATTTCGAGTACTGCCATTTGGGCTGACCTCCGCCCGAGGGTCTTCACCAAGTTAATGTCGGTAGTGGCTGCAAGTCTAAGGAGGGAAGGGATTCACGTCTACCCCTACCTGGACGATTGGCTGATCAGGGCTGTTTCCCTGGAGCAAGCTCAGATTCAGCTAAATCACGTGTGCTACTCCCTTCACAAACTGGGCTTCTCCCTCAATTTAAAGAAGTCTCAAATGATACCATCGCGGAGACTCCAGTTCATAGGAGCGATCCTGGATACTTCCCTGGGAAAAGCCTCGCCACCAGAGGTGAGGGCTCAAGATATTCTACAGATGGTTACCAAGTTCCAACATGCCCAACGTCTCCCAGCCTTCGACTTTTTGAGGTTGCTAGGCCTCATGGCATCCTGCATTTTCCTTGTGCCAGAGGCTCGCCTGAGAATGAGATCCCTCCAGTGGGCACTGAGGACTCAGTGGTCACAATTCTCAGGGAGAATGACAGATCTTCTTCAGGTTCCCGGCAGGGTGGCTCGAGACCTTCAGTGGTGGGCCTGTCAGGAGAACATTCTGAAAGGAGAACAGTTTTGGCAACCCTGGCCGGAGATAACAGTAGTCACGGATGCCTCACTCACGGGGTGGGGAGCCCACGCCAACGACTTGACCATCAGCGGTCGTTGGTCTCCATCGGAGTCCAGACTACACATCAACCTGTTAGAGCTGAGAGCCATCAGACTTGCGTTGAAGGCTTTCCTGCCAGCTGTACAAGGGAAGAACGTCCTGATAATGACGGACAACACGGTGGCCATGCATTACCTCAACAAAAGAGGAGGCGTAGGATCACTACCCCTGTGCAGAGAGGCGATGCAGCTCTGGTTTTGGGCAATCCAAGAAGGAATCTCTCTATCGGCAGTTCACCTAGCCGGAGAGAAGAACTTGACAGCGGACGCTCTGAGCAGGCAGAACACAGTCTCCCACGAGTGGGAGCTAGCTCAGGAAGTCCTTCAAGAGATCTTCGCCCTTTGGGGAACCCCTCAGGTAGATCTATTCACCACCAGCCTAAACAGGGAATGCGACCTGTTCTGCTCAAGGGAATTTCCTCAGAGAGGAGCTCTGGGAGACGCGTTCATAGTGGACTGGGAGTTTCCGCTACTGTACGCGTTCCCACCGGTCCCTGTCATTCCTCAAATGATCAGGAGGTTGAGAAGATTCCGGCGAACCATGATCCTAATTGCGCCGGATTGGGCCAGGAAAACGTGGTACCCGGACCTTCTAGACTTGTCCATCTGCCCTCCAATTCGACTTCCTCTCAGAGAGAACCTACTCTCACAGAAGGGAGGTCAGGTTCTCCATCCAGACATCAAAACCCTCAACCTTCACGCTTGGCTTCTGAATGGCTGAGGTACAAGGATTGGGACCTCCCTGATGATGTTATGGAGGTGTTGCTTTCGGCAAGGAGGCCAGCAACAAAGTCTTTACACCGCTGCCGTTGGAACAGATTTTGCAGCTGGTGTAGAGAACAGAATATCGACCCATTTTCATGTGGTACACCAATGGTTTTGTCCTTCCTACTATATTTGGCAAATTCAGGCCTTCAAGTTGGCACCATTAAGGGCTATCTCGCAGCGCTATCTATCTTTAAGCGTACTGCGGAGGAACCATCCTATTTCAAATTACCCTTGGTAATACAGTTTCTAAAGGGGTTAACCAATGTTTATCCCCCAAGACTATTCCAAGTTCCCCTATGGGATTTAAACTTAGTACTAACTTTCCTGATGGGTACACCTTTCGAACCTCTCCATTCTTGCTCGTTAAGATTCCTTACCCTTAAGACTGTTTTATTAATAGCACTTACATCTGCTAGAAGGGTGAGCGAATTACAAGCTCTTTCTTGTAAACCCCCTCATACAATCTTTCACAAAGACAAAGTTGTCCTGCAAGTGAAGCCTAATTTCCTCCCAAAGGTAGTTTCTGAGTTCCATATCTCTCAGAAGATTACCCTACCATCTTTCTATCCTCCCCCTCACCCGGGGAAAGAGGAAGAGAGGTTACACAGACTAGACCCTAGGAGGGTTTTAAGCTTTTACATTAGTAGACTAGCCAGGATAAGACAGGCAGACCAGCTGTTTGTAGGTTACGCAGGTCACAAGCTGGGGTTACCAATAACTAAGCAGACCATTTCCAGATGGATCATTCTAGCCATTCTGGAATGTTATAAACTGGCAGGGAAAGAGCCCCCTCAAAACCTTAGGGCTCATTCGACCAGAGGTATTGCAGCTTCATCGGCCCTCAAAAGAGGCGTGCCGATTAAAGACATATGTGCGGCCGCTACATGGTCGTCTGTCCATACCTTTCCACGTTTTTACAATCTGGATTCCTCCTCTAGTCAAGAGACTAGGTTTGGAAGGGCTGTACTGCATTCTATTCATCAATAGAAGACAGCGTGAAGTCAGTACTCCCTCCTCCGAATATAGAATACTGCTATGGGAGCCTATCTAAGATGAGGAATACGTCGGAGGACACAATCCCTTCGAAGAACAAGTTACTTCTTACCTTGTAACGTTCTTTCGACGGGATGTTCCTCCGACGTATTCCTCATCGACCCTCCCATCCATCCCCGCAGTTCTACTTCCCTTGTTGTTGCAGCTTACGCTCCTTCAGGGTGATTAGGCTAGTCCAGACAGTAATACTGTGGGCTACAAAACGGAACTGAGCAACGGACGCTGCGCGCAGCCTTTATAGGCAGGATGACGTCGAGCGTCGATACGGCGGCTGTCGAAGGACATCGACTCGAGGGACGTCGACGCGCAGCGCCCTCTGGAGAAAACATTTTCCGAGGCCAGCAGAGCTGGAAGGATATATATCTAAGATGAGGAATACGTCGGAGGAACATCCCGTCGAAAGAACGTTACAAGGTAAGAAGTAACTTGTTCTTCTCTATATAAGGACCTACAGTGGTTGCTTCTCCTTGATCCAAGGGCCTGATAGGTTTTCAAAAGAACACCAAACAAAAGTTCCTTTTCGGATTGCGCTTGAGGTGATGGTTCCACCGCTGGGTCCCCCTTTTCTGGGCGCAGACCCCTCTCGAATATCTAAACAGTTCCTTTCTCAATGAGCTTTGGGTGGTGTCTTTCCACCCCTCGGTCTCCTTTGGTCGGGCTCGGACCCAAATGCAATGCTTCTTGCTTTCACAAATCTTCACCAACAATTCCTCATGCGCCTTTTAGACGTCGCCCCTTTCCTTTAGCACCCCTCGGCCGGGTTCACTCTTGCTAATCTCCACGAAATACAGTTCATATGCTATTTTTCAATATGCGGGATTCACTTCCCTTAGCTTTCACTACAGTTCTTAGGTCAAAGGTTTTCGACTGTATGGGGATTTTGCTTGACCTCTTGTTTGACCACTTTGAGCTATCTTGGCAGCTCTCGTATGGCCTTAAGGTATCTGTACTTTTACTCAACAGGGGATTGACCACAGTCTCTCGAGTCAGCACCCACGTGGTGACGGTTCTCTCTACAGCTGGTTTTCCCTTTTACAATTCACAGTTCTTTAAACTTTCTTCAAATGGCCACTTTGCGACTTTCATTCAACACAGTTCAGTTCTTATCGGCTTTACCTTCGACTTACCGGCTCTGATGAACCGCTTGTCTTTCCTTGTATCTAGAGTCAAGGCCGGTACCACGGTAGCAAGCGTTTTCCTTGCTCCTACTTATCAGCGTAGGAACACTGGTGTACCATCGGCATCTACTGCTACACACTTGAGCTATTGTCCTCGATCTTACGATTCCTTCTGCAGAGGTTTCGAGGTTCTTTGTTGAAAAGGGCAAGGTCGTGTCTCTCCTTGCTAGCCTGCCTTTCTTCTCCTCTTCAACTTCCGGGCCTGGATAGCTGTCTCGTTGTGCGTTCTGCCTTGCTCCTACTATGCTCTTTTGCTACATCTTTTTTCCCTGTGGGGAAAGGAAAGGGCCATCAGGTGTATGTGATTTTGGTCAATTGCCTGACTTTGCATGACCCTGGTATTGGGACATGTCAGGTGAACTGCTCTTTGGTGTTGTACGAAAGTGTTGTTGTAAGGAAAGGGGTGGGGGGGCAGTGTTTTTGAATGTCATACGGAAGAGGATGGGAAAAGGCGTGCAAAGAAGGGGTATACCGCGTCTCACCCATTGGTGTCCCACTTCCACTCCCTGAGTACCCACCATCCAGATGATCCTCCCTCACTGCTCCACCCCCAAGAACTGGATCCAATAGCAATGGCCGTGTCCTGGCCACCTGGATGACAGTTCCTTGGGATTTAGCCAGGGAGACACCTTCAGGTTTCTCACACTCCCCTCTGGGGAGAAGGAATGATGCAATTGATTTGTCACACCGTCCACTTGTCTACTAGATACTTTATTTAATACGGCATGTGTCTAGCACTCTTGTGGGCCTTTAAATGGAGACCACTTAGGTTTTGTCGTGACTTTCTGAGTCACGGCCCATCCTTTCTAGGATACCATTTTTTAGGGTGTCCTAATCCATTCACCCATCAGTGTTGATCACTTGATATGCCGCCTGCATCTATCCTGTAACTAGCAGAGCAATATAATGGGAGCAGCTAATCTTTTTCCGTCACTCTACCATTCTTTCAAAATACTAAAAGAGCATCTCCAGATCCTTCCCTTTTGCGTGCTTCTATAAGGGGAACACTGATGGGACTGGCATTGTGCTCTCTAAATGGCTTAGAAGGCCAGTTGCCCTGTTACCAGTTTATAAAAAAAAGATGGGTCTGAAAATAAATGTCAAGATGGTTCTCCTTAAATGGAATCAAGTCCCTTTCCCGTTGTAGACAATTTGCGTGTCCATGACTTCTTTATGTGATGTGGGTGCCTAGGTTGTCCCAGTCTCTGAAGCAAGTGCCCCATTCCGTAGAGTTCATAGGTGTTTTCTCACTCCTTCCTGGCATTGTGGACTTTAGGATGGCATAAACCCTTCTTCTCAATCTAAACTAGATGTGTGCTTTCCAGGTTGCTGAACCCCATGGCTCGGGTGTATCTCACCATGATATTGCACTTCCGCCTCTTCTATACCAACTTCCCTTCCACCTTCTTATCATGGATTTGTATTATCCACTTCCCTCCTTACCGCACTCACTCCCTGATGTTACCACTTCTTTTGTGGGTTAATACCTCCTTCTCCTTGGGTCTCAACAAATCTCCTGTGCCCTGTTTCCTACCATTTCCTGTGGACTTCCATTTCCATGTTGTGATGTTATCTCCTGTAGTCCTGCCCAGAAATCGGTGGGAGATTTAGGGAGAAGATGGAGCCAGTCCTAACCTTGAAGACAAGGGCAGTGAGGAGGGCATCAACTATTTCCCCTTCCCCATGTGCCATTGTCTTATCTATGCAGTACACCTTTTCATGATATGATATGATATAATATGATAGTTTATTTATATAGCGCCTATACACAATGTGTTTCAAAGCGCTTCAAGGCAAGGGAGGGAACGAGGGAAAATACAATGACATTCTTACAGGCCATGAACAGTAAGGATGTGAAATTAACTATCGTACTCGGCCTGATGACATTTCAGATAGAGCTAAAACATAGATAAGGAAGGGAGGGGGAGAGTGGGAAGGAAATGGAAACAGACAGACGACTACCGTACCATACATGCCAACATTCTGTGACCAAAAATCTGTAGGAATCTTAAAGTTTCAAAAATAGTCAGGCGAGGAGGTAATGATAGGAATAGGTCGCGTCAGCAGCCCATTGTCATTGAATGAGCCCGCCACCGCGGGTGCATTCAATGACAATGAGGCGCCTGCCACGCCTTCTGCCATCAGGCCAGCTCGGGGGAGCCCTTGAAAGACTCGCCAGAGTTGACGTGTTGGGGGGCTAATGGCGCCTTTTGTGAAAGGCACTCGCGGCGGAGGGGCGCCCTTAGCCCACCGCCGTGGGCGCCTTTTACATCAAAGGCCTGCATGCTGCGCCAGCTCGGGGAAGTCCTTCAAAGACTCCCCCGAGCTTGCGTGGTGGGGGGATAATGGCGCCTTTGGCCAAAGGCACCCGCGGTGGAGGGGCGCTTTTAGCCTACCGCCGTGGGTGCCTTTGACATTAAAAGCCTGGCGCTTTTAGCCCACCGCCGTGGGTGCCTTTGACATTAACAGCCTGCATGCCACGCCTTCTCCCGCTACGCCAGCTCGGAGAAGTCCTTGAAAGACTCCCCCGAGTTGGCGTGGTGGGGGGCTAATGGCGGCTTTTGCCAAAGGCACCCGCGGCGGAGGGGCGCTTTTAGCCCACCACCGTGGGTGCCTTTGACATTAACAGCCTGGCGCTTTTAGCCCACCGCCGTGGGTGCCTTTGACATTAACAGCCTGCATGCCACGCCTTCTCCCGCTACGCCAGCTCGGGGAAGTCCTTGAAAGACTCCCCCGAGCTGGCGTGGTGGGGGGCTAATGGCGCCTTTTGCCAAAGGCACCCGCGGCGGAGGAGTGCTTTAGCCCACCGCCGCGCGTGCCTTTTTCATTAAAAGCCGGCATACCGTGCCTTCTCCCGGTATGCCAGCTCGGGGGAGCCCTTGAAAGACTCCCCCGAGCTGGCGTGGGAAAAAAAAAATGTAAAAAAAAACAATTTTTTTTTTTTAACCAACAAAATCGGTATTTGGTGTAAAAAAATCAGTAGGCGGTAGGACTGCTTAAAAAGCGGTATCCTACCGCCTAAATCGGTAGGGTTGGCAACTATGCCGTACTAGGCCTGACGACATTTCTGGTAGAGCCGGAGAAAAACAAAAGGTGAGGGAGAGGGTGCAGAAAGGGAGGGGAGGAACAAAACAAGCGACTATCATACTAGGCCTGATGACATTTCAGATAGTGCTGGAGGGGGCGTGGGTAGGAAGAAAACAGTAATGGGAGGGTGGAGGAAACAGACGAGGTTGCTATCATATTAGGTCCTGGGACAATTCTGATAGAGTAAGTGCATAGAAGAAAATAAGGGGAGGAGATAGGAAAGGGAGAATGGAAAGGAGGAGAGAACAGAGAGTAAGCAGTCAAAAAGGGTGAAGAAGCAAGAGTGTAGAGTGAATACAATTGCAGAGGTCAGTAGTAACACATAATGTTGCAAGCCAGGATACAAGATGAAGATGGGAACAGCATGATTCAGGGCCACCATGAGTACAAGATGCAAAGGAAGTCCAGTGTGAGAGTTGAGAAAGAGTGAAGCGCTGTGAATGAATGAAGTCCATAAAAGTCAAATCCAGCATTGGCCACAAGACGGTGATGGTGAAACCAGAAGTATCAGGACAGACTCCTGCAGAAGTAGGCTGGAGGAGGTTGAGGGAGAGCAGGGTAGAAGAAACAAGCAAAACAGGCAACACCTGTGTGCGAGAAGTGGGGGGACACAAGTGAACATCACAGGGGGACCAGAGGGTGTGGGTATGGCTTGTGGGGATAGAAGGGGTGATACATGTTGGTGCATGCTTACCTTATGTCTGAGCAGGGGGTCGGGCCCTGGGTCCTCCTGGTCCGAATAGGTCCAAACAGGAATTGCCCTTTTCTTCGTCTGCCCTTCGCTTCGGACGCCCGGGCCAGAGACGCCCTTGATCTAAGATTTAAGAGCAGGAAGGAAGAGGCAGGGCTAAGAAGGTGGGTGGTGGTTAGGCCAGGTGACCTAGATCCATTTGCACCTGCTCCCCATCTGCAAAGGAAAAGAGGCTGGAGGGCTCCTTAAGTAGGGAAACAGAGCGGCAAGCAGGAAGGCGCCAAGAGGGCCATGCCTCTTCCTCAAGGTTCTTGCCAGTCTTTTTCTCTCTATCGTAGAGCCGACCAGCAGGAGAGGAGCCAGAGCTGCAACATGTAAGTGACAACAAATTTATATTGACCGCAACAGATCATGGTAGGCCAGGACCTGATATTTCAGAGAAAACTCTCCTCGATCCAATTCCGGCGGCATTACATCACCTGAGCCAGAAAGCGGTGAAAAGAAAGTGAAAGAGCAGAGGAAGCTGCAAAAATGCTATTTTTCACAGACAGCAGTGCACTCTAGCCAGCAATGCATACCATAGACCGTCTGGGACTAAACGGCAGGGTCTTAACCCCAAGCGGAACTTTACTTACCATTGGGGTGCACAGTCATCAGCCCCATAACACAAGAGAGGACATGAGACTTCCCGGGTGACCATTTATTCATCATGGCAAGCCTGTGCAAAGAAAGTGGAAGGGGCTTAGCCACTATTTGTGCCTGTTATTTTACATTCACACCCAGGATGGGAAAGACCAAGCCAGGTGGGCCAAGAAAAGTCATCCAGTTCAGCAGAGGGAGGATTTATGCTGGAGGCAGGAAGCAGGAGTTGTGGGTTATTCGGGTGAGGTCAGCAGTGGAGATGGGGGATAACCAAGAGACCATCAGGAGGAAGGAAGGAGAGGCAGAATGCAGAAGAGTTTATTAGAGACGGTGAGGTATTGGCATAGTTGGTGCAAGAGAACTCCAATGTGAGTGTGCTTGTTTGTGTAGCGAGAGAGGTTAGGAAAGTTCGGGTAAGGAGTGTTTGTTAAGCGTATGGTTACAGAGTGAAAGGAGGGTGTTTGAGTATGGGTAGTGATTGGAGATCAGAGTATTGGGTGGAGGGAGGAGTACTGGTTTGAAGGGTGAGAGGTGTAGTTGGAGGTGGGAGTACTAGTGTGAAGTAGGGAGTAATAGTAGTAGTACAGAGGTGGGAAGAGTAGTAGTGCAGAGGTGGGAGGAGTAGTGGTGCAGAGGTGACAGGAGTAGATGTGTGGATGTGGGAGGAGTAGTGCAGGGGTGGGAGTAGTAGTGCAGAGACTGGAGTAGTGATAGTGTGGTGGTGGGACTAGTCATAGTAGTGCATAGGTGGGAATAGTTGTAGTGTGGCAGTGGGAGATGTCATGAAGAGGTGGGAGTAGCAGTGTGGAGGACAGGAATAGAAGTGCAGAGGAGGGAGTACGAGTGGGAGGAACAGAACCAAAAGGAGAAAGGTGAGTGGGCATGGCTGACCTAGACTAATTCCAACAGAGAAAGTGCAGGCACGCTTAACCTTGCATCAGACCACTAACCTTTTGCTAGAGTAGGGTCATTTAGAAAGTCCCTGAGGGAGTCTAGACAGCCAGCTTTTAGATAATCATCTGCAGTCCAAGTTAGATTGAGACAATAGTGGTCAACATTGTATACAACTAATCAGGGTTAGGGACAATTGGGTTAGGGAGGAGGGTTGATGGAGAGGGATGGCCCTAGGCCCCACAATCTTTAAAAATAAACTGTCTTGGAAGAATTTTATGTGGCATCTTTGACATGTGGTGCCAGAAGTGGGATTATCGGCCCTGATATGGAAGTCACCCATTGCCTGGAAAATATGGGAACACAAGGACAGAAGACAGACATCGAAGGTAACACCAACCAAGAGTTACCACCAAAGATCTGAACCACGGGGCTGGTGTTCCACACCTTGAATGGTCAGGCATATATACCTCTGCGAAGATATCCATGGGAGAACACTTATAAGGTGTGCATTGAATATGCATACTGGATCCCTACAAATGAGAGTGATGGTAGAAACAGATCTCGGAGTAGACCTACCCTGGGATTTCATTGGGTACATTCTCCCAAAAATGCCGCCTGTGCAAAAAATTGCAGCAAAAATGTTGAGGTTTGACCCGGTAAAGGTGTACCCCATTATACCATTTAAGGGGAGCGGGGGTTGCAGGGGCTGTCCCCTGCTTCCCTTGAATGGTATAATGGGTCCGGGGTTTGCAGGGATGTCCCCTGCATCCTTTACATGGATTGCGGTGGCAAAACCACAGCCTTTTTGCCGCAATATTTTGCGTCCACAGCCATTTTTGCCGTGGTTTTAACACATAGAACCATAAAGAGTACCACCTGCAACACCAGATGCCTAATAATTTCAAATGTCCCTGAAGACTGCTACCAGGAAGTACATTTTCTAGATTCCAGAAGTAGGTGGACTATTTATACTAACTGAAGTGAGCCCCAAAAGTAGCATCGATACACCAGAGGGTGAATCGGGCAACCCGTTGTTATGCTAGTGGCCACCGGGGGCACATTTCCTATCATTCCCCCAGAAGACCTTGGGGTCCATCACTACAACATGACCTGGAATCAGAATAATCTATAATTATTGGAGTCCTTCATCCCGGTCCAGGCTTCCCTGTTGGAATGAAATCAACAGAGTGGATTAAAAACTGGAACTCCTGGTTGATCTGCTCCCTGAAGAAGAGGAGGGGCAAAAACGGTGCCTGGGATGTATGTAATGATATAATATGGCATTTATAATGCACCTATACACAAGTGTTTCAAGGCGCGACAATGCAAAGGAGGGGGGAACAGAGGGAAGACAAAGACCACGATCTTACTGGGCCAGGTGACATTGAGATCGTGCAAGTGCAGGGGAGGAGGGAAAGGGAAAGTGTGGGGGAAAGGCGCAGGGGGCAGTGCAATACATAGGATCAACAGTAAAGAATAAATAAAATAAATAAAACAATTGGTAAAAGTGTGGCCAGCTTGTGGCAAGTGCAGGGGTAAGTGCAGACATCAAGTGTCGAGCTGGTGTGGACTGTAGGGATAAAGAAACAGCCCCAGGTGCAGGGGGTTGGCCGGAAGGCAGTGCAGGTGTGCAGCTGTCGGAGGAGGGGACCTGGGCCCGAGATTAGAGAGAAGCCAGGAGACCAGTGCAGTTTCAGTCAGGCGTTCAGCAGGGGAGAAGAGGAGAGAAAGCAGAAGCAAAGAGGAAAGTCTTGAGGTGCTTCCAAAACTGGAGATGGTTTTCCTCAAGTTTCAGGGAAGCTGTTCCAAAGGGAGGCCCCAGCCGAAGAAAGAGGTCTACCACCAATTTGTTGCTTGGAGAAGCGACTGACCCTGAGGGAGTTAGAGGCGGATGAGCAATGAGCTTGAGACGGAATATATTTAGGAAGAGAGAGTTGGAGGTATTGAGGTCCCAGGCCCCAGAAGACCTTGTGAACAATGCAGAGGGTTTTGATCTTAATCCTCACAGCCACTGGGAGCCAGTGCAGAGATTTCAGTCCTGGAGAGATACCATCCCTGGGCTTGAGGCCAAGGACAAGTCTCACTGTCCTGTTCTGGATGAGTTGCAGAGGGGGCAGAGTAGAAGCAGGCAGATTTAGAAAGAGGCTGTTGCATTAGTCCAGCCTAGAGAGAACCAGAGCTCTGGAGACAGTGAGTTTCTGGGGGAATGAGAGGAAAGGAAGAATACCTCTGAGGAGGTGCAGCTGGTAGTGTGACTTCTTCGAGACGTCAGAGATATGAGGAGAGATGGAGAGAGTGGAGTTGAAGATGACCCCAAGGCTAGCCTCACAGTTGGGAGAAGGAAGAGGGCCAAGAGAGGCCGACCAGAGAGCGACAGGAAAGGAGGAGGCATGTTTGACGATGAGGAGAATCTCAGTCTTATTTGCATTAAGGCAGAGATCGTTGGCAGCACACCACTCTTGGATAGCAGACTGCCAGCCAGAGATGAGAGAAGAAGAAGAGGTAGCGGAAGGGAGCCCGAAAATGAGAAGAGTGTCGTCCACATAGCACTGAAAGTTGGGGCAGAGAGTGGTAATGCAGTGGGCAAGAAGTGCCAGCTATTGGTTGAACAGCCAGGAAGAGAGTTAGACTCCTGGGGAACATCACATGTAGAGATAGAGGAGAGGAAGGACCCAAGTTGGATCTGGGAGGGTCGATCGGAGAGGAAAGAGGTCAGCCAAGCCAGGGCCTGATCAGTGATACGCAGGTTATCACAGAGATGGTTGAGCAGGATGGTGTGGTTGACCATGTCGAAGGCAGAAGAGAGATCAAGTAAAATGAGCACACAGGGTATTGAAGTCAAGTTTGGAGAGCAGGTCTTCACAGATGTTCAGGAAAGCAGTTTCCGTGCTTCTGGCAGCTCTGAAGCTAGACTGATGGTCATGGAGACTGCCAAACAATTCACTGTGAAGATTAAGCTGGGAGCTGGCCAGCATTTCCAGGAGTTTGCCCAGGAAAGGAGTGATGGAGATTGGGCGGTAGTTAGCAGGGCAGGAGGGGTTCGGCTGAGGGTTTTTTAAGAGGGTGCACAAGGGAGTGCCTCGGGGGGAAGGGAAGACTCCAGTGGCGAAGGAGTGGTTGCAGACATCAGCCAAAGCAGGAGCCAGGGTGTCGATGTGGTCCTTGATGGTTTTAGAGGAAAAGGGGAGAACCAGTTTTGACAAGACTGTCTTGGATCAGACTTGTTTAGAAACCTTGTCTGGGGAGAACAGGGCAAAGGCAGAGAATTAGGGAGGAGAAATGGCCACAGAAGGGCCAGAGGAAGAGAGGGAGTAGAGGGAGGAGAGGAAGAGAGAGAGGACAGGATGTCCTGAGTTTTAGAGATGAAATGAGAAGCCAGGGCCATGCAGAGGATCTAGGAGGGGACAGGAGAGGTAGAGACTGCAGCAGGATTGGCCCGCTCCTTGCAAATTTTAAAGAGTTGAGCCGAGTTGTTGGATGCCGCAGAGATGTGGACTTGGATGAGGGATATCTTCTTAGTGCGGACAGAGACCCGGTATTGCCTTTGAAGCGGCGGCAGGCCAGTTTGTTAGAGGATGTACAGGAAGCATGCCATTTCCTCTCAGCCACCCTATACATGGGTGACGAGGTCTTAGTCGTACCAGGAGTTGCACTAAGCTTTGGGCTTCAAAGGGAGAATAGAGAGTGAGAGAGAGTTGCAGAGGTCACAAAAGTGTCTAGAGGAAGCACAGAGTAAGGTAACAGGCTCTTTTGTGGGTGGGCCAGAAGCACAGCCCTTTCCCCTTCCATTTCCTTACCAGATAACGTGATAAAGTACCTTCCTAGAATACTTTGTCATTTGGGAAAAGTGCTTTGAGAAAGTGTTTCGAGTGCATTACATTTTGGATTCCCTTGTTTATTCAGAATAACTTGTAACTGCCTTGTTTGTTTAAGAGTTTCTTATACATAATTAGCGCAACAAGCAAGCACTCGTATCTTGTTTATTCTGTAACTTTGCAGCATTTCTTTTTTGGAACTACTGTTCCCAGGTGCCCTTGCCGCCTACATCTAGATACGTCAGGCGCTTTCAGCGCCGGCGCTTTCAGGGGCAAGCCGGTCTACGCCGGTCCCGCCGGCCTCTACATCAACCCCAAGACACACGGTGTCCTTTAGTAAGGTAACAGGCTCTTTTGTGGGTGGGCCAGAAGCACAGCCCTTTCCCCTTCCATTTCCTTACCAGATAACGTGATAAAGTACGTTCCTAGAATACTTTGTCATTTGGGAAAAGTGCTTTGAGAAAGTGTTTCGAGTGCATTACATTTTGGATTCCCTTGTTTATTCAGAATAACTTGTAACTGCCTTGTTTGTTTAAGAGTTTCTCATACATAATTAGCGCAACGAGCAAGCACTCGTATCTTGTTTATTCTGTAACTTTGCAGCATTTCTTTTTTGGAACTACTGTTCCCAGGTGCCCTTGCCGCCTACATCTAGATACGTCAGGCGCTTTCAGCGCCGGCGCTTGCAGGGGCAAGCCGGTCTACGCCGGTCCCGCCGGCCTCTACATCAACCCCAAGACACACGGTGTCCTTTAGTAAGGTAACAGGCTCTTTTGTGGGTGGGCCAGAAGCACAGCCCTTTCCCCTTCCATTTCCTTACCAGATAACGTGATAAAGTACGTTCCTAGAATACTTTGTCATTTGGGAAAAGTGCTTTGAGAACGTGTTTCGAGTGCATTACATTTTGGATTCCCTTGTTTATTCAGAATAACTTGTAACTGCCTTGTTTGTTTAAGAGTTTCTCATACATAATTAGCGCAACGAGCAAGCACTCGTATCTTGTTTATTCTGTAACTTTGCAGCATTTCTTTTTTGGAACTACTGTTCCCAGGTGCCCTTGCCGCCTACATCTAGATACGTCAGGCGCTTTCAGCGCCGGCGCTTTCAGGGGCAAGCCGGTCTACGCCGGTCCCGCCGGCCTCTACATCAACCCCAAGACACACGGTGTCCTTTAGTAAGGTAACAGGCTCTTTTGTGGGTGGGCCAGAAGCACAGCCCTTTCCCCTTCCATTTCCTTACCAGATAACGTGATAAAGTACGTTCCTAGAATACTTTGTCATTTGGGAAAAGTGCTTTGAGAAAGTGTTTCGAGTGCATTACATTTTGGATTCCCTTGTTTATTCAGAATAACTTGTAACTGCCTTGTTTGTTTAAGAGTTTCTCATACATAATTAGCGCAACGAGCAAGCACTCGTATCTTGTTTATTCTGTAACTTTGCAGCATTTCTTTTTTGGAACTACTGTTCCCAGGTGCCCTTGCCGCCTACATCTAGATACGTCAGGCGCTTTCAGCGCCGGCGCTTGCAGGGGCAAGCCGGTCTACGCCGGTCCCGCCGGCCTCTACATCAACCCCAAGACACACGGTGTCCTTTAGTAAGGTAACAGGCTCTTTTGTGGGTGGGCCAGAAGCACAGCCCTTTCCCCTTCCATTTCCTTACCAGATAACGTGATAAAGTACGTTCCTAGAATACTTTGTCATTTGGGAAAAGTGCTTTGAGAACGTGTTTCGAGTGCATTACATTTTGGATTCCCTTGTTTATTCAGAATAACTTGTAACTGCCTTGTTTGTTTAAGAGTTTCTCATACATAATTAGCGCAACGAGCAAGCACTCGTATCTTGTTTATTCTGTAACTTTGCAGCATTTCTTTTTTGGAACTACTGTTCCCAGGTGCCCTTGCCGCCTACATCTAGATACGTCAGGCGCTTTCAGCGCCGGCGCTTTCAGGGGCAAGCCGGTCTACGCCGGTCCCGCCGGCCTCTACATCAACCCCAAGACACACGGTGTCCTTTAGTAAGGTAACAGGCTCTTTTGTGGGTGGGCCAGAAGCACAGCCCTTTCCCCTTCCATTTCCTTACCAGATAACGTGATAAAGTACGTTCCTAGAATACTTTGTCATTTGGGAAAAGTGCTTTGAGAAAGTGTTTCGAGTGCATTACATTTTGGATTCCCTTGTTTATTCAGAATAACTTGTAACTGCCTTGTTTGTTTAAGAGTTTCTCATACATAATTAGCGCAACGAGCAAGCACTCGTATCTTGTTTATTCTGTAACTTTGCAGCATTTCTTTTTTGGAACTACTGTTCCCAGGTGCCCTTGCCGCCTACATCTAGATACGTCAGGCGCTTTCAGCGCCGGCGCTTTCAGGGGCAAGCCGGTCTACGCCGGTCCAGGGCGTCCAGGGCGAAAACCGCTGCTCATTTCTGCACCAAACGTAAGTTTCATCCTCACAGGCAACCATGGGAATGCTCCCTTTTGACAAGCTTACAGCAGACCTCAGTAAACTTGCGCGAATTAACTTGGTCAAAAAAGCAGTGGACTCTGTCCTTGACCGCAACAGTCAGGACACTAGAGAACAACTTGCCATTAAAAGTCCCGCAAAAAAGGAAAAATTGTCCACTCACCCCCCAACAAAGCTCGTCCTAAAAATGTGCCTACTAAACACACGCTCTCTTAACAAACATGCACAATGTATTCATGACAGGATTGTCAGCGAACAAATAGACATTTTCTGCATTACTGAAACCTGGCTTAAGGACCCCATAGGCCCCACCTGCGACATCGCAGTACCAGAAGGCTATTCCATCTTCTACTCCAACAGAGAAGAAGGGCTGGGGGGGGGGTTGCAGTTATTGCCAGAGACCATATTCACATGTTCCCAAAAAGCATAGCTTGCACAGGCTGTGAAATACTACACCTTAAACACACCCCCACGGCCAACAGTTGCTTAAACTTGATAGTACTCTACAGGCCTCCCACGTCCATGCCTGACTTTAATGACGAAATAACTCACCAACTTAACTTACTTAAAGGACCAAATACAGCTACCCTAGTATTGGGAGACTTCAATCGCTGGTACGGTGATCCCAAAGACAAAGAAGCTAGAAATTTACAAAAATCCCTAAACAACATTGACTTTGAGATCAACAACCAAGAGCCCACAATGAATAACGGTCACCTTCTTGATTGGGTCATCTCCAACAATCTAGAAACACGAGAGTTTAAGACGGAAGCATGCATATGGTCTGACCACCACAGCATATCCTTTCACATCAGTCTTCCCCTCTTTAAACCTAAAACCCCCAACAACCCCATTCTCTCGACCTATCGAAACTACAAAAACATCGACAGGAACCATCTCATACACTGCTTAGCCGAGGTAGAAAAAAAGCAAGCTGAGAATGACACCTGTGAAACCATGCTACTAAATTTACTTAGTCACTTCAATAAACTCATAGACCAAGTAGCTCCCCTCCAAACCAAGTCAACCAGATCTATCCAAAAGAACCAACAATGGTTCTCCAAAGAACTAGCAGAACAAAAAAGAGATAAACGAAACAGAGAAAACGCATGGCTAAAAGATCCCTCGTCAGCCAATAAAGCCCTTTGGAAAGAAAGTGAAACAAAATACAAACACATGATAATCACGGCCAAAAAGAATTTCTATAATGAACAGATCTCTACAGCAGCCAACTCCACCAGCAAATTGTTTAAAATTCTCAAATCTATAGAAAAACCAAAAGCTATTACCCCTCCTTTTCTACCATCCCAAGAAGAATGCGACTCTACTCAGACCGCCTTCTTCAATAAAATCGCTAAAGCCAGGGATTCAATCATTAACTCACTATCCAACAAACAAATGACAGAGACCCTGCCAGTCGAGATGTCAACACCAGGTACTGAAACCTTTAAATTCACAGAGATCAACAGTAGCGACATGATCAAGGTACTGACAACAATGAAACCTACGACTTGTGCAGAGAACATCATCCCACCCAAAATAATACTGGATAACATTGACATATTCGCCCCCACCTTGACAAAAATCATAAATGCCTCTTTTAGAGACCAGAAAGTGCCCGATGTCATCAAAAAGGTGACAGTAACCCCCCTGGTAAAAAAGCCCAACCTGGACCAAAGAGACCCAAACAACCTTAGACCCATAACGAATTGCAATTTCATTCTCAAAATCATGGACAAAATTGCCACCATGCAACTCCAGACATACGTTGAGGAGTCAAATGCCCTTCACCCACAACAATCTGGTTTTCGACCCGCCCACAGCACCGAAACTGCCATGCTAGATCTCCAGACCAAAATGCTCGGCATTATAGACAAGGGTAAGACAGGCCTTCTTATTCTACTCGACCTCAGTGCCGCTTTTGACCTTCTGGACCACAACCTACTCCAGGTTGCTCTGAAAAAGTCCACCAATTGTTCTGATGAAGCCACAAGCTGGATAATGTCATTCTTAAAAAATAGAATATCCAGGGTGCACTGGGGGGACAAGTTCTCATTGGAAAAAAGAAATCCTATGTGGAGTCCCCCAAGGGGCAAGCATGTCACCACTGCTGTTTAACATCTTCCTGAGGTACCTATGCCTAGTTCTTGACCATATCAACACCTATTTCACCAACTACGCTGATGATACGCAGCTGGTATTTGAGCTAAGTGGCGATTATCAAAAGGACAGTGAGCATCTCAACATGATCTATAGCTACGTAGAGCAATGGATGGACTCCAATTGGATGTGCCTCAATGGGAAAAAACGGAGCTCATGATCTTTGGCTCATCACACGCCCGAGCTAAGCTACCCACATCCTACGCATCCTTTCAGATCAAAGACACACCCATTCCAGTATTAGGCAAAGTCAAAACTCTCGGTATGCTGCTTGAAGCATCTCTAGGGGCAGAGACCCAAGCACAATACGTTAAGAAAAACTGTGCCTACCACCTCCGCCTAATAAAAGCTATCAGACCCTTCATATCAGAAGACAATTGCGCGACCATAGCTAGAGCTACCATCTTATCACGACTCGACTATGGCAATGCCCTACTCCTGGGTGCCTCCAAACGGTGCATACAAAGCTACCAGGTTGTACAGAACAACGCAGTAAGAACCGTCAAACTTAAATCTAGGACAGAGCATATCAGCGACTCCAGAAGGGAGCTACACTGGCTCAAAATCGAAGATAGGGTGCACTTTAAGACCCTAACCATTGTTCATAAGTGCATTCACGGAAAGGCACCAACATACCTAACAACGAGGATCAGTTCATACGTCCCAAACAGAACATTGAGATCATCCCTACTCGGCAAAATTGCTATAGCCCCACAGAAACTTAAAAGCGGCCTAGGCAGAGCCTTTCCGACCCTTGCAGCCAACCTGTGGAACAATCTCCCAGACCACCTAAGAATAGAGCCTAACTACACCCGTTTCCGCAAATCTCTAAAAACCCACATCTTCAAATAAACTCTACATGTTCAAACCCCAGCCGGAATAATCTCTGTATTTCCCTCCTGTCTCAGATGTACGTCTTACTGTTTGTCTGTCTATCGTGTTCCTATCTCTGCGCCCCGAGGCTCGCGAGCTACCGGCGCACTACAATTATTAAATAAATAAATAAAAAAAATAAATCCAAGTGGATGTTAAAGTCACCAAGAAGTAGGAGTTGAGTGGCTGAGGCCAGGAGGGAAGAGGCGAGTTTCACCCACTCAGAGAGGAAGGAGGAGAACTGACTAGGTGGCCGATAGATGGTAGCCACAGTAAGGGAATGTCTAGGAGAGAGAGAGCGCCTGCAGACAAGGCATTTGAAGGAGGAGTAGGCCTGTGTAGGAATGACAGAGGCAGGAATCCACTCAGGGAAGACCAGGGTTACACCATCTCCGGAACGATTGAACCTGGGCGCAGAGAGGATCTTGTAGCTGTCAGGGAGGAGAGTGTCAAAGCTTTTGACAGAGTTGGCCACGAACCATGTCTCAGTGAGACCGAAGACATCGAGGTCAAGTTCTTCAAAAAGGCGGCAGATTTCAGAGGAGTGTTTCACAGCTGAGCGAGAGTTTAGAGTGGCAATATGGAGAAGGTTGCTGTCCTTGAAAGACTTCCGGGAAGTGGTATAAATGAGAGATATGCCCTGCAGTGGTGTAGAAGAAGCCCGAGGGTGGGCAGAAGAGGAAGGAGGAGATGGCAAGGTAGCCAAGGAGGAGACAGAAGGGGGAAGCAAGGAAGCCATGGAGGAAAGAGAGGGGACAGCAGGAGAAGAAAGAAAATTAATGAGGCGCTGGAAGCGTCTATCAAAGAGGAGAAGGTTGGCCTGAGGGCCTTGGACCAAGACGGTACCATTCAGGTAAACATTAATGATGACCTTAGAGGAGTGGAAGGAGGCCAGAAGGCCCTCCCACTGTGTGCTACCATTAATGGGGGAAGAAGAGAACGGAGAAGGCACAGAGACCATATGGAGAGTCCATAGGTCTGGCGAGGGAACGACAAAGAGAATGTCAGTGAGGTTTTGCCTGGAGGAAGCACTGGTATAGGTGTCAGCGATAGGGAGGCCTGGGTTGGAGACAAGGATGTCCTTTTTAAACTTCTTCCTACCAGATTTAGTAAGGAGAGCAGGATAGTCGATAGAGAAGCAGTTATAAAAGATAGGAGAGACAGAGAGCACCATGAGTAGGTTGGGATACGAGAGAAGAGGAAGGGGGTGCGAGAGAGGGGTGGGGGTCGAGAGAACACTAGGGAAGGACACCGGGAGGTGCACAAGCAGAAGAGACAAAGAGAGACGAGACAGTACTAGACAATTGAACAAGAAGCAAGGAGCTCAGACAATAGTAGAACATATTGCTAGATGAATGCTTTGCTAAGAAGGCAAAACCAAAGAACAGCACTACTTTCACAATGTAGTTTAAACACCGGAGACAGTGCACCTAAGTATGAGAGTCCTGTACAGTGGGAAAAAGGCCTAGGTTTCGCAATGCAATTTAAATACTTTCACAATATAATTTAAATACTTCCACAATGCAATTTAAATACGGGAGACAACACCCCTAAGTCTGAGAGTCCTTTATAGTGGGAAAAGGCCAAGGTTTACAATGCAATTTTAATACTTTCACAATGCAATTTAAATACTCAGAGACAACACACCTAAGTCTGAGAGTCCTGTATAGTGGGAAAAAAGGTCTAGGAATCACAATGCAGTTTAAATACTTTCACAAATGTCACAGCGCTATTCCTTGCTGTATGGGAGAAGCCTATAGTAAGTCCCATCTAGCCGTCCAAATCTGAGGTCTCCTGCAAGGGCCATCTTGGAAAAAGGGAGCAAAAGAATAGCCATTTAAGTGATTCTGATCAGAACAAGAAGTATACTCGGCAATGGAGGTCCCATTTTTCGAATAGTGCTACCAAGGGACCTAAAGATCACAAAACCCTTCCAATGGGTGGGGGATAAGTCATAAAGCAGACAGGACGGGGAGGAGAACTTTGGAGAAAGAGTGGAGTTGTGTGACAAGGCCACACTCTGCCACCCTTTCTCCTAAGATCTCATCAGATTTATCCCGCTACCCATTGGTATGCTCCACACAATCCTGAAGCCATTTATATATTGTTAACAGGGTGTGTTGATTGTATTGTCTGAGAATGTCTCTCTTAGCCAGCAAGAACCCAAAATGTAAAAACTTGTTTTGGGTTTTAGACATACTACCATAGAATCCCAGTAGTCACCGTATCTGGGACCGGAGGAGCTTCTAGTTGTACTTGCCAGCAGTTGTCTAGCTAAAGGCGCAATCAAATCATATGGAAATAGTTAGACCATGGCTGTTTGCCCCCAGCACAGCAACATTCTCTTTCTGTGTTAAAATGATTCATTTATAGTTGCCTGGGCATATAGCAAAATCTTTGTAGGAACTTATAATGTATAAACCTGAATTTAGCATTTAATGATACCTCTTTCTGCCACAATTGATCATCAGTTCAGCAACTTCGATTATGTGACCATAATTCCTGGGCTTCGGGTGGCTCTGTCTTGTTACAATTTTGAGCCAAATTGTAGAAGAATGACACAAAGTGATCAGTTCTTCATAGAAGGGCTCACCTCAGGCTGCAAGAGAACAAGGGCGATTTTGCAAGAAAAGCCGCTCTGATTGTCACATACTGTAGAAAAGCGATCGCTTCTACCAACAAGCAATTCTGTGTTTCATGAATATGAGATAAGAACCACTGGGGAACATATTACCGAGTACCTTAAAGCCCACCATTTCCCAGTTGGTTCTAATGATGTATCTAATGCGGGTTTAACAATTGGGATAGACCGGATCAGGGAGTTTTGGTGGAAATTATCAGTAATTCCCAGTCTTCTGTGGCACACCAGAAGAAAGGATCAGACTAAAAGGAAAACACCTAGCTATCCCTACTCAAGGCATAAATTCGTTTTCAAAAAATGATTAGCAGAGTTTGCTAATTATATTTTTCTTGATTAGCAAACAAACACATTTGATTAGCAATTTTGTACTAATGTATTTAATGCCACCAGAAGATACTTGTACCCAAGATATAAAATGAGCAACAATACAACAGTTTTGTATAATGCTGAAGTAAGACATTAGTGAGATAAGTCGGCCTTGCAAATTCTTTCTTCAAATGGTGCCTGTCACTGCAAACCCACTTTAGGTTGGCACACTGCTGCCACCCAGAGCCCAGCCATGCACAGTGAAACTTGTATTTGATATTTACTGCAAAGTAAAGTTTAAATAAAAGTTTCCAATATGCCCTGCAAATGGTACTGGGCCGTCTTAAAATCTACTCGACTATGCGAGTGGGCAAAACTACTTTGCGAGCCCTGGATGACTGTCTGTAAAAAGGATGACTGCATGAATGGACACAAAAGAATATTTATGATATAAAGGCTCTTAAAACAGTTTGGCCAGTTCCCTCTAATGCAGGTGCAAATATATAATGCAATCACAATCATAGAGCAAAGTGAGCTCTGGAGGCCAACTACAGTGTACAGTTTTGCAGTAGGTCTGTAGATGTACAGACTGGATGAAATTATTGATTGCTACTTTAAGTAAATATCAAGTTAGCTTTGTGTATTCATTATGAAAGACTAAGCTGAGTGGATGGCATAGCAGGCAGAGAACTGGGCAAACTAGACAGAATATTGTAGTTTGCGGCCATCTCACTTTCAGGGTAGCGGGTATAAACTAACATGGTAAGATAGAATGTCAAGGAGTATGGGATTAGCTCATGGGTCGAGCACCAGTTGCAAGCTGTATGTAACCAGCAGGCCACAAGACTAGGTTTGCCATCAAAGCATTTGGCCACGTGGTCATGTACATTTTCAAAGGTGTCCACTCGTCAATATGCTGCATCTTATCTTCCCCAACAAAATGAAATCTAGTTGACACTGAGATTTAGATACATTTCACTGTAAAACATGGAGACAATGCAGTGTTTTACAGGAGCAATACAGTAAATATGCATTATGTAACCTATTACATTTTTAGAAAAGGAATTGAAAGCCTTTTCAAAAAAAATATTATTAACATATAATGGTCTTTGGCAGACAGGATACAGTTAGCTTAATAACAGTATTATCCCGATTATTTCTCGTTTGCAATTATTGGAAAATGTAAAATAAAATGCGTGTAGCACTCCCACACAGGCACTTTAGCACATGAGTGAAGAGGATGATTACTGCTGCACTCTATCTCTATTAGCCCCTTTGAACTTGCAGTGAAGAAAGAAAAGAGGGTGGAGAGAGCTCTGAAGGCAAGAGAGGAATGCAGAGTGAGCTGTGCTTTCATTGAACAGGGTAATTTAAATGGCTAACTTTGCTACACAAGTGCAAATTTAATTAGCAAACCTACAGAATTGCATAGCAAATTGCTCTGCGACACTGCTTATTTTATGCCTTGCTACTGCTATGAGGGGAGTTCCCTGCCCAACCAAACTAAAATAAGGGTACTCATCAAAGGCTCAAAAGAAAATATTCTGTGGTGTAAAATCCTACAATGTAACTAGCCCCGCCACTTAGAAGAAAGCAACAGAAAGAAGGAGACTGGAGCCCTAGTCTCTCTCTTGGACTTCTGCCTGGCACAATCACTTGTATCTCTTTTCATCACTTATAAAAACGTTGGCAATATTCAATAGCACAATTCACAACCTTTCTGCAAGTTCAGTTTACCATGTCTTTCATACGGTTTCCTCTTCCTCAGGAAAATGTAGGGTTTGTTTTTCACACAGTTTCCTCAAATTCAACGAGGGCTTGAAACCCTCCAGATTCAGTTCTCTTTATTAAACTTTGTGATTCTCGGACTATCCAAAGTCCTTTGCCTTCTGACAGCCTTACTTTCTCTTGGTTTTGGTGGGGCTTCAGCCCGTTCAGGTTTTCTCTGTTCCCACAACCCTGATGACTATCGCAGCCTGGAAAGTCTTTCAGTTTCTTAGGGCTTCCCGAAACTTATGGCCCTCCTTTAGTGTTGCTATATTTCTGTTTGGGTTTATCAGATTCCCGTAACCTTGGCAGCTTCTCCAGCCTTGATTATTACTGTTTGTACCTTTTAATAGCTTGATCTCGCCTGGAGCGTTCGCTTCCCTTCCACTGCTTGTCTCAGCAGCAAATGTAGCTCTTGCACGGAACTCAGTGATCAGGCTCTTCCCTGCAATCTGGTGTTGGCGTTGAGTACCAGGTTCCAGGTCCTGTGAAGGAGGCACTGTCCTCTATGCTTAGGAGTTTCTCTGAATCAAAATTCCTCATGGTTCTATGTATGTCATTACAAACAAAAGGGGTGGGTCCTACTTCTTTGACTGTGGTGTTCAGGCGAGATCCAGTATTACCTGAAGCCAGAGATGAAAGACTTGTCACTGTTTGGTGGCTTCAAAACAGAAGTAACAACAGTCTTTCCAATTCCTATATCGGCAGATAAGGTCTTCTTGCCAGAGAGTTCCTTTCAGGAATGGGAGTCCTTGTCCCCGAGAGGAGAGTCACTACCAGTGAGGTCCCACTTGCCCAGACTCCTCGGCAGGGTCTTGCTGAGCAGGCTCACCTCTCTAGTTTCAAAGGTGGTGGCTCCCCTCTGCAGAGAAGGGACAAATTGTCCAGATTTGTTACACTTCCCAGTATTTTCTGTGCATTGATAATGATGTTTAAACGGTCAAATTGGAATGGCTCTTCATATCCTTGTTCAACACTGCAACTCGATGATAATTGCTCCCACCGCTAATTTTCTATTAGAACATGTGTGGGCAGGGTGCCTCCATATAGCAGTGCATTGCTAAGCTAACTTGCGCCATTAGGTAGTATAACTCAAAATCTGGGATTGGCGAGCACCTCATAGAGTATGGTTTAGTCATATTCCCTTCGCACTGTGCCTGAGTACCAGAAATATTGCATTACAGCTTTTCTTAGATTATCAAAGAAGGAACAACCCAGGCTTATCAGTACATTATGCCAAGATGGACATTTATCCGCTTCTGTGCCTTGAGCAGAGACATTTCTGAATTGGTGCATCAAATTTTCCTCCCCAGAGAAAAAAGTTGTGTCCAACAAAACCCACCTGAGTAATTGTGATCTTCAGTCTCCTTCGTCATTCTGACTCGGTCGGTCCATGATGGGAAAAAAGCAACCTGACGTGGGAGTTTAGGTTGCAGCTATCGGACGTTGGTGTGGTTGTCTTTTCACGCATTGCTGCAGCAGTGGAGGGTGTGAAGAATCCTGCGGATCCCTCACTGAAACCCTGCCTAAAGTCTCTTCCCAGCTGGCTAGTGGAAGGCGGATGCTTCTTGGTTCCAACCCTGGTGGTGGTGTACTGCGAGAGGATCACTTGGGTGGAGACAAGGGCCCGGGTAGTGGGGAGATTCCTTGGGATGAGACACAGTATTTTTCCTCTAACAGGGAGATTCTTAGCACTGTACCAGAAGACGTTCTGATTTACTGTCATTTTAACGTCTCAAAACCTCCTATGGAATCTAAAGTGGTAAACCCTAAAGTTGTAACACCCAAATATATCATACCAAAAGAAAGAAACCTTTTGGTTCCTAAAATCAAACCCTCCTCCATACCAAAGGTACACTACAAGGAATGGCGGAAAAGTTGTCTTCGCTAAATAACTTTCCTCTAGTGAAGATAAAACATACAGCCCCTCAGTTACAATTAACCAGGGAATTAAATCTACCTTTAAAGATACTCAAAAAGTAGAGAAACCTAACATTGATAAAGTATACTACATGTCCCAGAATCCCATAGGGATAGAGACGAAGAAGAGGGTTAAAGAAGCATGTAGATATTGTAGTCAGTAAATTAGGCCTAACAGCCTTTGCAAGTGTCAGGCAATTGAAAGCTCCTCCTGGTCCGAACAGGTCCAAACAGGAATTGCCCTTTTCTTCGTCTGCCTTTCGTTTCGGACGCCCGGGCCAGAGACGCCCTTGATCTAAGATTTAAGAGCAGGAAGGAAGAGGCAGGGCTAAGAAGGTGGGTGGTGGTTAGGCCAGGTGACCTAGATCCATTTGCACCTGCTCCCCATCTGCAAAGGAAAAGAGGCTGGAGGGCTCCTTAAGTAGGGAAACAGAGCGGCAAGCAGGAAGGCGCCAGGAGGGCCATGCCTCTTCCTCAAGGTTCTTGCCAGTTTTTTTCTCTATCGTAGAGCCGACCAGCAGGAGAGGAGCCAGAGCTGCAACATGTAAGTGACAACAAATGTATATTGACCGCAACAGATCATGGTAGGCCAGGACCTGATATTTCAGAGAAAACTCTCCTCGATCCAATTCCGGCGGCATTACATCACCTGAGCCAGAAAGCGGTGAAAAGAAAGTGAAAGAGCAGAGGAAGCTGCAAAAATGCTATTTTTCACAATCAGCAGTGCACTCTAACCAGCAATGCATACCATAGACCGTCTGGGACTAAACGGCAGGTTCTTAACCCCAGCGGAACTTTACTTACCATTGGGGTGCACAGTCATCAGCCCCATAACACAAGAGAGGACATGAGACTTCCCGGGTGACCATTTATTCATCATGGCAAGCCTGTGCAAAGAAAGTGGAAGGGGCTTAGCCCCTATTTGTGCCTGTTATTTTACATTCACACCCAGGATGGGAAAGACCAAGCCAGGTGGGCCAAGAAAAGTCATCCAGTTCAGCAGAGGGAGGATTTAAGCTGAAGGCAGGAAGCAGGAGTTGTGGGTTTTTCGGGTGAGGTCAGCAGTGGAGATGGGGGATAACCAAGAGACCATCAGGAGGAAGGAAGGAGAGGCAGAATGCAGAAGAGTTTATTAGAGACGGTGAGGTATTGGCATAGTTGGTGCAAGAGAACTCCAATGTGAGTGTGCTTGTTTGTGTAGCGAGAGAGGTTAGGAAAGTTTGGTTAAGGAGTGTTTGTTAAGCGTATGGTTACAGAGTGAAAGGAGGGTGTTTGAGTATGGGTAGTGATTGGAGATCAGAGTATTGGGTGGAGGGAGGAGTACTGGTTTGAAGGGTGAGAGGTGTAGTTGGAGGTGGGAGTACTAGTGTGAAGTAGGGAGTAATAGTAGTAGTACAGAGGTGGGAAGAGTAGTAGTGCAGAGGTGGGAGGAGTAGTGGTGCAGAGGTGACAGGAGTAGATGTGTGGATGTGGGAGGAGTAGTGCAGGGGTGGGAGTAGTAGTGCAGAGACTGGAGTAGTGATAGTGTGGTGGTGGGACTAGTCATAGTAGTGCATAGGTGGGAATGGTTGTAGTGTGGCAGTGGGAGATGTCATGAAGAGGTGGGAGTAGCAGTGTGGAGGACGGGAATAGAAGTGCAGAGGAGGGAGTACGAGTGGGAGGAACAGAACCAAAAGGAGAAAGGTGAGTGGGCATGGCTGACCTAGACTAATTCCAACAGAGAAAGTGCAGGCACGCTTAACCTTGCATCAGACCACTAACCTTTTGCTAGAGTAGGGTCATTTAGAAAGTCCCTGAGGGAGTCTAGACAGCCAGCTTTTAGATAATCATCTGCAGTCCAAGTTAGATTGAGACAATAGTGGTCAACATTGTATACAACTAATCAGGGTTAGGGACAATTGGGTTAGGGAGGAGGGTTGATGGAGAGGGATGGCCCTAGGCCCCACAATCTTTAAAAATAAACTGTCTTGGAAGAATTTTATGTGCCATCTTTGACATGTGGTGCCAGAAGTGGGATTATCGGCCCTGATATAGAAGTCACCCATTGCCTAGAAAATTTGGGAACACAAGGACAGAAGACAGACATCGAAGGTAACACCAACCAAGAGTTACCACCAAAGATCTGAACCACGGGGCTGGTGTTCCACACCTTGAATGGTCAGGCATATATACCTCTGCGAAGATATCCATGGGAGAACACTTATAAGGTGTGCATTGAATATGCACACTGGATCCCTACAAATGAGAGTGATGGTAGAAACAGATCTCGGAGTAGACCTACCCTAGGATTTCATTGGGTACATTCTCCCAAAAATGCCGCCTGTGCAAAAAATTGCAGCAAAAATGTTGAGGTTTGACCCGGTAAAGGTGTACCCCATTATACCATTTAAGGGGAGCGGGGGTTGCAGGGGTTGTCCCCTGCTTCCCTTGAATGGTATAATGGGTCCGGGGTTTGCAGGGATGTCCCCTGCATCCTTTACATGGATTGCGGTGGCAAAACCACAGCCTTTTTGCCGCAATATTTTGCGTCCACAGCCATTTTTGCCGTGGTTTTAACACATGGAACCATAAAGAGTACCACCTGCAACACCAGATGCCTAATCATTTCAAATGTCCCTGAAGACTGCTACCAGGAAGTACATTTTCTAGATTCCAGAAGTAGGTGGACTATTTATACTAACTGAAGTGAGCCCCAAAAGTAGCATTCATACACCAGAGGGTGAATCGGGCAACCTGTTGTTATGATAGTGGCCACCGGGGGCACATTTCCTATCATTCCCCCAGAAGACCTTGGGGTCCATCACTACAACATGACCTGGAATCAGAATAATCTATAATTATTGGAGTCCTTCATCCCGGTCCAGGCTTCCCTGTTGGGATGAAATCAACAGAGTGGATTAAAAACTGGAACTCCTGGTTGATCTGCTCCCTGAAGAAGAGGAGGGGCAAAAACGGTGCCTGGGATTATGTAATGATATAATATGGCATTTATAATGCACCTATACACAAGTGTTTCAAGGCGCGACAATGCAAAGGAGGGGGGGAACAGAGGGAAGACAAAGACCACGATCTTACTGGGCCAGGTGACATTGAGATTGTGCAAGTGCAGGGGAGGAGGGAAAGGGAAAGTGTGGGGGAAAGGCGTAGGGGGCAGTGCAATACATAGGATCAACAGTAAAGAATAAATAAAATAAATAAAACAATTGGTAAAAGTGTGGCCAGCTTGTGGCAAGTGCAGGGGTAAGTGCAGACATCAAGTGTCGAGCTGGTGTGGACTGTAGGGATAAAGAAACAGCCCCAGGTGCAGGGGGTTGCCAGAAGGCAGTGCAGGTGTGCAGCTGTCGGAGGAGGGGACCTGGGCCCGAGATTAGAGAGCAGCCAGGAGACCAGTGCAGTTTCAGTCAGGCGTTCAGCAGGGGAGAAGAGGAGAGAGAGCAGAAGCAAAGAGGAAAGTCTTGAGGTGCTTCCAAAACTGGAGATGGTTTTCCTCAAGTTTCGGGGAAGCTGTTCCAAAGGGAGGCCTCAGCCGAAGAAAGAGGTCTACCACCAATTTGTTGCTTGGAGAAGCGACTGACCCTGAGGGAGTTGGAGGCGGATGAGCAATGAGCTTGAGACGGAATATATTTAGGAAGAGAGAGTTGGAGGTATTGAGGTCCCAGGCCCCAGAAGACCTTGTGAACAATGCAGAGGGTTTTGATCTTAATCCTCACAGCCACTGGGAGCCAGTGCAGAGATTTCAGTCCTGGAGAGATACCATCCCTGGGCTTGAGGCCAAGGACAAGTCTCACTGTCCTGTTCTGGATGAGTTGCAGAGGGGGCAGAGTAGAAGCAGGCAGATTTAGAAAGAGGCTGTTGCATTAGTCCAGCCTAGAGAGAACCAGAGCTCTGGAGACAGTGAGTTTCTGGGGGAATGAGAGGAAAGGAAGAATACCTCTGAGGAGGTGCAGCTGGTAGTGTGACTTCTTCGAGACGTCAGAGATATGAGGAGAGATGGAGAGAGTGGAGTTGAAGATGACCCCAAGGCTAATAGCCTCACAGTTGGGAGAAGGAAGAGGGCCAAGAGAGGCCGACCAGAGGGCGACAGGAAAGGAGGAGGCATGTTTGACGATGAGGAGAATCTCAGTCTTATTGGAATTAAGGCAGAGATCGTTGGCAGCACACCATTCCTGGATACCAGACTGCCAGCCAGAGATGAGAGAAGAAGAAGAGGTAGCGGAAGGGAGCCTGAAAATGAGAAGAGTGTCGTCCACATAGCACTGAAAGTTGGGGCAGAGAGTGGTAATGCAGTGGGCAAGAAGTGCCAGCTATTGGTTGAACAGCCAGGAAGAGAGTTAGACTCCTGGGGAACACCACATGTAGAGATAGAGGAGAGGAAGGACCCAAGTTGGATCTGGGAGGGTCGATCGGAGAGGAAAGAGGTCAGCCAAGCCAGGGCCTGATCAGTGATACGCAGGTTATCACAGAGACGGTTGAGCAGGATGGTGTGGTTGACCATGTCGAAGGCAGAAGAGAGATCAAGTAAGATGAGCACACAGGGTATTGAAGTCAAGTTTGGAGAGCAGGTCTTCACAGATGTTCAGGAAAGCAGTTTCCGTGCTTCTGGCAGCTCTGAAGCTAGACTGATGGTCATGGAGACTGCCAAACAATTCACTGTGAAGATTAAGCTGGGAGCTGGCCAGCATTTCCAGGAGTTTGCCCAGGAAAGGAGTGATGGAGATTGGGCGGTAGTTAGCAGGGCAGGAGGGGTTCGGCTGAGGGTTTTTTAAGAGGGTGCACAAGGGAGTGCCTCGGGGGGGAAGGGAAGACTCCAGTGGCGAAGGAGTGGTTGCAGACATCAGCCAAAGCAGGAGCCAGGGTGTCGATGTGGTCCTTGATGGTTTTAGAGGAACAGGGGAGAACCAGTTTTGACAAGACTGTCTTGGATCAGACTTGTTTAGAAACCTTGTCTGGGGAGAACAGGGCAAAGGCAGAGAATTAGGGAGGAGAAATGGCCACAGAAGGGCCAGAGGAAGAGAGGGAGTAGAGGGAGGAGAGGAAGAGAGAGAGGACAGGATGTCCTGAGTTTTAGAGATGAAATGAGAAGCCAGGGCCATGCAGAGGATCTGGGAGGGGACAGGAGAGGTAGAGACTGCAGCAGGATTGGCCCGCTCCTTGCAAATTTTAAAGAGTTGAGCCGAGTTGTTGGATGCCCCAGAGATGTGGACTTGGATGAGGGATATCTTCTTAGTGCGGACAGAGACCCGGTATTGCCTTTGAAGCGGCGGCAGGCCAGTTTGTTAGAGGATGTACAGGAAGCATGCCATTTCCTCTCAGCCACCCTATACATGGGTGACGAGGTCTTAGTCGTACCAGGAGTTGCACTAAGCTTTGGGCTTCAAAGGGAGAATAGAGAGTGAGAGAGAGTTGCAGAGGTCACAAAAGTGTCTAGAGGAAGCACAGGAAGCATCCAAGTGGATGTTAAAGTCACCAAGAAGTAGGAGTTGAGTGGCTGAGGCCAGGAGGGAAGAGGCGAGTTTCACCCACTCAGAGAGGAAGGAGGAGAACTGACTAGGTGGCCGATAGATGGTAGCCACAGTAAGGGAATGTCTAGGGGAGAGAGAGCGCCTGCAGACAAGGCATTTGAAGGAGGAGTAGGCCTGTGTAGGAATGACAGAGGCAGGAATCCACTCAGGGAAGACCAGGGTTACACCATCTCCGGAACGATTGAACCTGGGCGCAGAGAGGATCTTGTAGCTGTCAGGGAGGAGAGTGTCAAAGCTTTTGACAGAGTTGGCCACGAACCATGTCTCAGTGAGACTGAAGACATCGAGGTCAAGTTCTTCAAAAAGGCGGCAGATTTCAGAGGAGTGTTTCACAGCTGAGCGAGAGTTTAGAGTGGCAATATGGAGAAGGTTGCTGTCCTTGAAAGACTTCCGGGAAGGGGTATAAATGAGAGATATGCCCTGCAGTGGTGTAGAAGAAGCCCGAGGGTGGGCAGAAGAGGAAGGAGGAGATGGCAAGGTAGCCAAGGAGGAGACAGAAGGGGGAAGCAAGGAAGCCATGGAGGAAAGAGAGGGGACAGCAGGAGAAGAAAGAAAATTAATGAGGCGCTGGAAGCGTCTATCAAAGAGGAGAAGGTTGGCCTGAGGGCCTTGGACCAAGACGGTATCATTCAGGTAAACATTAATGATGACCTTAGAGGAGTGGAAGGAGGCCAGAAGGCCCTCCCACTGTGTGCTACCATTAATGGGGGAAGAAGAGAACGGAGAAGGCACAGAGACCATATGGAGAGTCCATAGGTCTGGCGAGGGAACGACAAAGAGGATGTCAGTGAGGTTTTGCCTGGAGGAAGCACTGGTATAGGTGTCAGCGATAGGGAGGCCTGGGTTGGAGACAAGGATGTCCTTTTTAAACTTCTTCCTACCAGATTTAGTAAGGAGAGCAGGATAGTCGATAGAGAAGCAGTTAGAAAAGGTAGGAGAGACAGAGAGCACCATGAGTAGGTTGGGATACGAGAGAAGAGGAAGGGGGTGCGAGAGAGGGGAGGGGGTCGAGAGAACACTAGGGAAGGACACGGGAGGTGCACAAGCAGAAGAGACAAAGAGAGACGAGACAGTACTAGACAATTGAACAAGAAGCAAGGAGGTCAGACAATAGTAGAACATATTGCTAGATGAATGCTTTGCTAAGAAGGCAAAACCAAAGAACAGCACTACTTTCGCAATGTAGTTTAAATACCGGAGAGAGTGCACCTAAGTATGAGAGTCCTGTACAGTGGGAAAAAGGCCTAGGTTTCGCAATGCAATTTAAATACTTTCACAATATAATTTAAATACTTCCACAATGCAATTTAAATACGGGAGACAACACACCTAAGTCTGAGAGTCCTTTATAGTGGGAAAAGGCCAAGGTTTACAATGCAATTTAAATACTTTCACAATGCAATTTAAATACTCAGAGACAACACACCTAAGTCTGAGAGTCCTGTATAGTGGGAAAAAAGGTCTAGGAATCACAATGCAGTTTAAATACTTTCACAAATGTCACAGCGCTATTCCTTGCTGTATGGGAGAAGCCTATAGCAAGTCCCATCTAGCCGTCCAAATCTGAGGTCTCCTGCAAGGGCCATCTTGGAAAAAGGGAGCAAAAGAATAGCCATTTAAGTGATTCTGATCAGAACAAGAAGTATACTCGGCAATGGAGGTCCCATTTTTCGAATAGTGCTACCAAGGGATCTAAAGATCACAAAACCCTTCCAATGGGTGGGGGATAAGTCATAAAGCAGACAGGACGGGGAGGAGAACTTTGGAGAAAGGGTGGAGTTGTGTGACAAGGCCACACTTTGCCACCCTTTCTCCTAAGATCTCATCAGATTTATCCCGCTACCCATTGGTATGCTCCACACAATCCTGAAGCCATTTATATATTGTTAACAGGGTGTGTTGATTGTATTTTCTGAGAATGTCTCTCTTAGCCAGCAAGAACCCAAAATGTAAAAACTTGTTTTGGGTTTTAGACATACTACCATAGAATCCCAGTAGTCACCGTATCTGGGACCGGAGGAGCTTCTAGTTGTACTTGCCAGCAGTTGTCTAGCTAAAGGCGCAATCAAATCATATGGAAATAGTTAGACCATGGCTGTTTGCCCCCAGCACAGCAACATTCTCTTTCTGTGTTAAAATGATTCATTTATAGTTGCCTGGGCATATAGCAAAATCTTTGTAGGAACTTATAATGTATAAACCTGAATTTAGCATTTAATGATACCTCTTTCTGCCACAATTGATCATCAGTTCAGCAACTTCGATTATGTGACCATAATTCCTGGGCTTCGGGTGGCTCTGTCTTGTTACAATTTTGAGCCAAATTGTAGAAGAATGACACAAAGTGATCAGTTCTTCATAGAAGGGCTCACCTCAGGCTGCAAGAGAACAAGGGCGATTTTGCAAGAAAAGCCGCTCTGATTGTCACATACTGTAGAAAAGCGATCGCTTCTACCAACAAGCAATTCTGTGTTTCATGAATATGAGATAAGAACCACTGGGGAACATATTACCGAGTACCTTAAAGCCCACCATTTCCCAGTTGGTTCTAATGATGTATCTAATGCGGGTTTAACAATTGGGATAGCCCGGATCAGGGAGTTTTGGTGGAAATTATCAGTAATTCCCAGTCTTCTGTGGCACACCAGAAGAAAGGATCAGACTAAAAGGAAAACACCTAGTTATCCCTACTCAAGGCATAAATTCGTTTTCAAAAAATGATTAGCAGAGTTTGCTAATTATATTTTTCTTGATTAGCAAACAAACACATTTGATTAGCAATTTTGTACTAATGTATTTAATGCCACCAGAAGATACTTGTACCCAAGATATAAAATGAGCAACAATACAACAGTTTTGTATAATGCTGAAGTAAGACATTAGTGAGATAAGTCGGCCTTGCAAATTCTTTCTTCAAATGGTGCCTGTCACTGCAAACCCACTTTAGTTTGGCACACTGCTGCCACCCAGAGCCCAGCCATGCACAGTGAAACTTGTATTTGATATTTACTGCAAAGTAAAGTTTAAATAAAAGTTTCCAATATGCCCTGCAAATGGTATTGGGCCGTCTTAAAATCTACTCGACTATGCAAGTGGGCAAAACTACTTTGCGAGCCCTGGGTGAGTGTCTGTAAAAAGGATGACTGCATGAATGGACACAAAAGAATATTTATGATATAAAGGCTCTTAAAACAGTTTGGCCAGTTCTCTCTAATGCAGGTGCAAATATATAATGCAATCACAATCATAGAGCAAAGTGAGCTCTGGAGGCCAACTACAGTGTACAGTTTTGCAGTAGGTCTGTAGATGTACAGACTGGATGAAATTATTGATTGCTACTTTAAGTAAATATCAAGTTAGCTTTGTGTATTCATTATGAAAGACTAAGCTGAGTGGATGGCATAGCAGGCAGAGAACTGGGCAAACTAGACAGAATATTGTAGTTTGCGGCCATCTCACTTTCAGGGTAGCGGGTATAAACTAACATGGTAAGATAGAATGTCAAGGAGTATGGGATTAGCTCATGGGTCGAGCACCAGTTGCAAGCTGTATGTAACCATCAGGCTACAAGACTAGGTTTGCCATCAAAGCATTTGGCCACGTGGTCATGCACATTTTCAAAGGTGTCCACTCGTCAATATGCTGCATCTTATCTTCCCCAACAAAATGAAATCTAGTTGACACTGAGATTTAGATACATTTCACTGTAAAACATGGAGACAATGCAGTGTTTTACAGGAGCAATACAGTATATATGCGTTATGTAAAGTATTACATTTTTAGAAAAGGAATTGAAAGCCTTTTCAAAAAAATATTATTAACATATAATGGTCTTTGGCAGACAGGATACAGTTAGCTTAATAACAGTATTATCCCGATTATTTCTCGTTTGCAATTATTGGAAAATTTAAAATAAAATGCGTGTAGCACTCCCACACAGGCACTTTAGCACATGAGTGAAGAGGATGATTACTGCTGCACTCTCTCTCTATTAGCCCTTTTGAACTTGCAGTGAAGAAAGAAAAGAGGGTGGAGAGAGCTCTGAAGGCAAGAGAGGAATGCAGAGTGAGCTGTGCTTTGATTGAACAGGGTAATTTAAATGGCTAACTTTGCTACACAAGTGCCAATTTAATTAGCAAACCTACAGAATTGCATAGCAAATTGCTCTGCGACACTGCTTATTTTATGCCTTGCTACTGCTATGAGGGGAGTTCCCTGCCCAACCAAACTAAAATAAGGGTACTCATCAAAGGCTCAAAAGAAAATATTCTGTGATCTAAAATCCTACAATGTAACTAGCCCCGCCACTTAGAAGAAAGCAACAGAAAGAAGGAGACTGGAGCCCTAGTCTCTCTCTTGGACTTCTGCCTGGCACAATCACTTGTATCTCTTTTCATCACTTATAAAAACGATGGCAATATTCAATAGCACAGTTCACAACCTTTCTGCAAGTTCAGTTTACCATGTCTTTCATACGGTCTCCTCTTCCTCAGGAAAATGTAGGGTTTGTTTTTCACACAGTTTCCCCAAATTCAACGAGGGCTTGAAACCCTCCAGATTCAGTTCTCTTTATTAAACTTTGTGATTCTCGGACTATCCAAAGTCCTTTTCCTTCTGACAGCCTTACTTTCTCTTGGTTTTCGTGGGGCTTCAGCCCGTTCAGGTTTTCTCTGTTCCCACAACCCTGATGACTATCGCAGCTTGGAAAGTCTTTCAGTTTCTTAGGGCTTCCCGAAACCTATGGCCCTCATTTAGTGTTGCTATATTTCTGTTCGGGTTTATCAGACTCCCGTAACCTTGGCAGCTTCTCCAGCCTTGATTATTACTGTTTGTACCTTTTAATAGCTTGGTCTCGCCTGGAGCGTTCGCTTCCCATCCACTGCTTGTCTCAGCAGCAAATGTAGCTCTTGCACGGAACTCAGTGATCAGGCTCTTCCCTGCAATCTGGTGTTGGCGTTGAGTACCAGGTTCCAGGTCCTGTGAAGGAGGCACTGTCCTCTATGCTTAGGAGTTTCTCTGAATCAAAATTCCTCATGGTTCTATGTATGTCATTACAAACAAAAGGGGTGGGTCCTACTTCTTTGACTGTGGTGTTCAGGCGAGATCCAGTATTACCTGAAGCGATAGATGAAAGACTTGTCACTGTTTGGTGGCTTCAAAACAGAAGTAACAACAGTCTTTCCAATTCCTATATCGGCAGATAAGGTCTTCTTGACAGAGAGTTCCTTTCAGGAATGGGAGTCCTTGTTCCCGAGAGGAGAGTCACTACCAGTGAGGTCCCACTTGCCCAGACTCCTCGGCAGGGTCTTGCTGAGCAGGCTCACCTCTCTAGTTTCAAAGGTGGTGGCTCCCCTCTGCAGAGAAAGGACAAATTGTCCAGATTTGTTACACTTCCCAGTATTTTCTGTGCATTGATAATGATGTTTAAACGGTCAAATTGGAATGGCTCTTCATATCCTTGTTCAACACTGCAACTCGATGATAATTGCTCCCACCGCTAATTTTCTATTAGAACATGTGTGGGCAGGGTGCCTCCATATAGCAGTGCATTGCTAAGCTAACTTGCGCCATTAGGTAGTATAACTCAAAATCTGGGATTGGCAAGCACCTCATAGAGTATGGTTTAGTCATATTCCCTTCGCACTGTGCCTGAGTACCAGAAATATTGCATTACAGCTTTTCTTAGATTATCAAAGAAGGAACAACCCAGGCTTATCAGTACATTATGCCAAGATGGCCAGTTATCCGCTTCTGTGCCTTGAGCAGAGACATTTCTGAATTGGTGCATCAAATTTTCCTCCCCAGAGAAAAAAGTTGTGTCCAACAAAACCCACCTGAGTAATTGTGATCTTCAGTCTCCTTCGTCATTCTGATTCGGTCGGTCCATGATGGGAAAAAAGCAACCTGACGTGGGTGCTGAGGTCGCAGCTATCGGACGTTGGTGTGGTTGTCTTTTCACGCATTGCTGCAGCAGTGGAGGGTGTGAAGAATCCTGCGGATCCCTCACTGAAACCCTGCCTAAAGTCTCTTCCCAGCTGGCTAGTGGAAGGCGGATGCTTCTTGGTTCGAACCCTGGTGGTGGTGTACTGCGAGAGGATCACTTGGGTGGAGACAAGGGCCCGGGTAGTGGGGAGATTCCTTGGGATGAGACACAGTATTTTTCCTCTAACAGGGAGATTCTTAGCACTGTACCAGAAGACGTTCTGGCTTACTGTCATTTTAACGTCTCAAAACCTCCTATGGAATCTACGGTGGTAAACACTAAAGTTGTAACACCCAAATATATCATACCAAAAGAAAGAAACCTTTTGGTTCCTAAAATCAAACCCTCCTCCATACCAAAGGTACACTACAAGGAATGGCGGAAAAGTTGTCTTTGCTAAATAACTTTCCTCTAGTGAAGATAAAACATACAGCCCCTCTGTTACAATTAACCAGGGAATTAAATCTACCTTTAAAGATACTCAAAAAGTAGAGAAACCTAACTTTGATAAAGTATACTACATGTCCCAGAATCCCATAGGGATAGAGACGAAGAAGAGGGTTAAAGAAGCATGTAGATATAGTAGTCAGTAAATTAGGCCTAACAGCCTTTGCAAGGGTCAGGCAATTGAAAGCAATGGCTCACACCTGAAGCCAATTGCCAAACCTTTGAAGCATAAAAGGCTGCATCAGGAGAAGGGAAATTAAGGAGCTAGAACAGGAGTTGGGAGGCTTTCAGCGGAAGCAGTAGTACAAGAGCACGAGGTTGGCAATTCACAAGGAAGTGTAATCACAGAAAGGGCGCAGAGCATGGAAACAGCAGATTTACCCTGCAAGCTCTGAGACGGTCCTGTGGTCTCAAACCCTGCATTGCTGTGGCTGCACTGAGAAGACATGCTGAGAATGGAGCTTTTCCTAGGTGCGCCAAGGAGCTGTGATTGCAGAGCTGTGAGTGTGCTGAAGCCAGAGACCCATAGCAGAAGGCAAGCCGAGGGACTGAGGAATAAAGAAGACTCCCAATTAGCGTGGCCCGACACCAGACACCCGTGCTTCAGAAGGGTGTGGGTCCCAAGAGTGCTTGAAGTAGTAGTAGCATTGGAAGAAGTTGGGAAAGTGAAGCAGCCCGCAACCGCAGTGTTCCTGAAGCCGGTGAGTGAAGCTCGGCATTCAGGTTCACTTAGCAAGTCTTGCCGGTAACTGTTACCAGCTCAGAAATAACTTGCATGGGTTCAAAAGCGAGTAAAAACTGTTTGTCGTTGTGAAAGTGCCTTTTTTATGATGGAAATCTAACACAGGCACTTTTAGTGAGAGCAATAGTGTTTGCGTAAGAAGAAAAGCCTATTATTTCCATTGTCGAGCAAATGACTGTTGCCAGAGTGGTCGTGTGTCTCTCATTTAAAAGGGAATGCCTGTTACAAACCATTCCGAAAACCTCTTGTTTACTTCCACAAGTGATACAAGCAAATGCAGCATCAATGGAAGCTTGCATATGGCTGATTGTGATTCCTTAAAGGAGTCTGAAGCTGTCTCTTTGATATTGAATAGAAATACAATCACTGGTTTCTCTTTAAGGTTAATATCTATCATAAAGAGTGGTTTAGTGTACCTAAATCTGTTTAGCCTTTGAAGTCTAAAATTTGAAGTATCTGAAACATGTATTCTTTAAGTGCAGACGTTGTACTAACTAGAAGAACAAGCATTACCCAAGCCAGGAGGTTAACCCTTTCCATATTGAAACCATTCCTATTAAGAACTATACACCTGATCTGTGAGGTTGTTAAAGGTCTAGTGTCCTCTGCTACAAAGGTGACATTGTTAACTGAAGCTGGAAGAGTGGTAATACAGCTACAGGGTAGTTACTGGAACGAAGAAGGTGTACTAAAGGTGCTAATTCAGCACCTGACAGAGGGGCGCACCTACCAACTTCGAGAGTAAAGAAGGGGGGGCAGTGGGGACAACTGCAGGGGAACTAACACAGGTACTCTAAACCACATACACCCCATGAAACAAAAGGAGCCTAGCTGGGAACAGCAAGGGTAGTGGCCCATTGGCTGTACCGCAGCCCAAGGGACCACAGTATGATTGGCCTAAGAAGGTGAACCACAAAAATAGCATCATCATTAGCATACGCAGTGGGAAATCCCTCAGGGTGGGCTGGACCTGTGAAACCTCAACAGCGTTGCTTCATGCTCGGCGTGTGCACCACATTTTGAGTGCATATTTTTTATGATGTAAGTTGTGGACCACTGTCAACATTTTTGGAGGTCCCAGCGAGATATCTCAGTCCTCCCAGACAGCTAAGGGTATCGAGGCCGCCCTCCCCAGGGGTGCGGGTGCGGCAAATGCAGACCTGATTACCACGCATCACCGAGGAGGCCCTGCAGACGCCGAGTTTGCAAAGGCCTGTCTGGTACTGAGCGCCTGTCCCATGCTCAGTTGAAGGGGTGAGTCTGTGCTGGAGACTCAGTGCTGAGGGGACTCGAGTGTATCCAGGACGTGAGTATAACCGTGCAAGAAGATGCTGCATAGTGGTGCATGCCCACTATTAGTACGGACTGAATTTTTACAGTGTATAGGGCATATCCTCGGAAAAGGGAGGACAATCGGCCATAGTAGTGTAGGTATTAGTGCGCACCACCCGATAGGGAGTAGGCATAGGTGAGGGCATGCTTGCAGTAGAGCTGGAGAGCTGTGTAGTGTATGACAAACTCTGTTTGACAGGAGTTGCGCGCACTGCAGGTGATTGTATAGTTGCGTCATTGGGGAATATGAGTTGTGTCGATGTATTATTTTGTGTTGTGAGGGACGCACATATGGTAGTTAATGTCATCTAGTGGTGAGGGCTCACAGTGGACGAGTCAGCACCAGGAGCTAACTCATGTACAATAGCGGGCCTTGGCATTCTTAACAGCAGGAGTGTGCCGGTGGGGCATGGATAGAGACTGAGCACATTGCACTACAATGGAGAACCGTGAGCCCGTGCAGAGGGCTGTCAAATACTAACATCGAGTGAGTGCTTGGGCCTGTGGAGAGGGCCAGTGCGACGAGTAGAGTGTTCGGTTGGGCCCGTGGAGAGGGCCAATGAGACGAGTGGGGTGTTTGTTGGGGCCTGTGGAGAGGACTAGAGTGAACGTAAGAGGTGTGATTGGAAATAAAAAGGGGAGGAGTTGGCAGAACAGGAAGAGGGGGTGGGGGACAGGGCGTAGTGGGATAAAATGATGGGAAATAATGGCTTAATTGGAAAGCACCATAGACTGCGTGTGCCGTAAACAGCCCCAGTATTGCGTAAAGTATTAAAATACAATTTTCAGTGGCCACATGAGACTGCAGGTCAGTGCTTCCATGAGTGGCCAGCAAGATAATAGAGAACGCGTTCTCACACCTATTGACAAAATATAAAGGCTCTAAGCTAAATAGCAGACAAAACATATTGGGCCTTAATTATATGAGGAAACAAAAGGGGAGAAATTAAAGAAAGAACAGGTGAGATAAGTTAGATGGGGAGGAAGGAGGAGCCGAAAAAAGATGACTAGGTGGGTGAGGATGATGCAGCCTCAGACAAAGGGTTATTGGGAGAGGAATGGAGTGATGGAACAGTGACAAATGGACACCCGACAAATTAAGGAAAAGGGGAAGAAAGGAGCGAAAATGACAGGACAGTGACAGTTGTGAAAGGGACTAGTCCACCTCCTTACATAGTAGGATAGGGAATGTAAAAATGGGGCTAACACAAGCAACCAGAGAGAGGGATAGGACCTAAGACACAGGTAATGCCATTACTGCAGAAGGGAAACGGGGGAGGACATTATGTTCCTTGGCAAACAATGGACTGGGACAACCAAATATGTAGCTTGCCCTCCCTCATAGCTGGGGCCAGTAAATTGATACAGACACGTGAGAAAAAGACAGTGACGCTGGCCATAGAGGATATGAAAAGCTTATTTGCTGCAATCATAGGAGAACAGGCAAACTAAATATGGAACCAGCCTGGCTATAAAGGGATGAAATTAAGCACCAATGCTCACAACAGAGGTTTGTTTAATAATTGTCAGGCACATGTATGGGAGGTTCTAAGAAGTATGTATACAGACAGCTATGACCTGGGGACACTAATGGCTCATAAAATGATAGGTGATGATGAGCCGGCAGAATATATAAAGCGAGTTAATGATTTATGAACCCAAGAGACACGAAGGTCCTGGGACGAGTGCATACCTTTGTTCTATCACATACTAGTAAAAGGACTGCCAACAGAGGTACAGTCTTCCTTGGGCAAGATAGTGGGCATGGAAGCTAAGGGCTGGCCAGAGATACAGGCAATAATAGTACATTATTGTAAGAGAAAGAAGGAAAGCGAGAGACATGCAGCAGAGAATGCCACAGGAAAGCCAGAGACAGGCAGCAGAGAATGCTGCAAAGGCTGAAAACAAATTGTTCCAAAAGAAACAGGCCAAATAAACCATGGAAAAAGCACTGCTAGTGCCAGATGCCGCCACAGTGGCATCAGCACCACAAGGAGGGTTTCCTGTAGGACAAACATCACAGCATGGAGGGTACTTGGAGCCACAGTATATACCACATTGGGGAACACCACCACAGGGGAATTATATGAATGGAGGATATTTTACAATGGGAAGAGTGTTCTCACAACGAGGAAGAGGGGGCTATAGAAGAACAATTTCTTCAGACAATGCTACATATCCCAGAACATGGGACAGTTGACATGCACTTGTCCATTCGTGCAAAAGGCTCAGGCACAGGTGATCCATATGGCACAACAACAGGGGCTTAGAGCAGTGCAGCCCCAGTGGCAGCAGATGCAGTCACTCCCAGGGCAGACACAATCAATGCTGATGGCCACATAACAGGTAGGGGTGCAGAGACAAGGGAGGATAGCCGACAGCAGGATTACAGTCCCAGCGATGGTTGTGCCACTCACAGTAGCATGCATAACCACTGTAGTGCTAGGACTAAACGTGGTGTCCTATTACGCAGGGGTAAGCATTGTAGGAGGAAATCTTTGCCCTTCCTGCCAAGTAAGACACAGCAATCACAGCAATAGGGGGCCCACAGAAAGTCTGAGCATGTCCAGTCCTAGCAGTAACTGACGACCCCGAAGAGGAACCTGAGGTAGCAGTGAAAATAGGACAAAGAGAGGTCTTGTTTCTGGTAGATACAGGAGCAACCAAATCCTGAAACAGGGAGGGGGGATTGCCACTATCTAACAAGATGCGGTGCTCATGGTTCCAGTATCAAATGAAGTACCATTGACCCTTAGAACACAACACCTCGTAGCTCCCTTACTATACTCCAAAGATACACCCATCAATATCTTGAGGCGAGATCTGCTCAGCAAATTGAATACAACCATTTCATTCACAGATAAAGGGATGGTGTGCTCCACGCCAGACATCTACTATGCCTGTGTAGCAGCTCTTCTCTTGGCAGCAAAGCATGTTCCTGTACGGGGTCGATATTCTGCTAGGATGGGTTGCAGGAATACAAGGGAAGGTGTTCCGACTGGCTTCGGACTTCCTCTTCAGACCACAGTGCCAGAAGGATAACTTAAAGGGAAAACAGTGGTGTTACAGCTGGAGGAAGTCGTAATACGCAAAGACATGGTGATTTTATGTGGAACAGACGACAACAACATGGAGTGGTGAACAGTGCTGTGCATTGATCCCACTGTGACGATTACAGGGGTGTTGGATGAGCAGTTGTTCACAAATGATTTGGAGGAGGGAGAGATGGTATTCCAGATACAGATGCCTTGCCTTGTTCAGATACTGGAAAAAATGTGACCCATCCTGACACAGCCAGTGAAGGGGGAAAACGGAAACATAGAGGAAGATCTCAAAAGGGTACCTGAGGAGATGTGAACTGTAAGGAATGCATGGTATCAAAGCAAGACAGACACAAGTGATCACAGTTCAAGGGTTTTTTTATTAAACTGTAAAATGAGTTAGATAAACACCTAATCTAAAGCTAGGGAGCAAGCTACGACCATCAAATAATAATAATACAGTCCTGGTAGAGTCTAGTCAAATATAAATGTCCTATACTAAAAAGATACTATTGCCAATCCTTACTGCTATGTTGCAATATAGTGTGGGGGTAATGTTTCACAAGAAAAGAAAGAAGTGTTCACCAAATGATAAGTCAGGATGTTAGGGCCGGGGTCTCCCTCCCCCACGTTTTAAGCATGGGACAAGGTGGAACTCTTAAGCACAGCACACTCCTGGGCATCTCTGGCACAAGTTTACAGTTCCTTTTCTCTATATCGGGATCTTCTGTGCCGAAGTCTCTTCTCATTCAAAGTCTTTTGCTTCAGATATACAAGAAAACAACAAAACAAAAGTTCCTTCTGTAAATCCTCACATCAGGAGATTACTCTTCACCCTAGGATCCCCCTCAGCTGGGCTCCGTCCTTCTTTCAGCGTCAGCCTCCCAAAGCACTTGCCAATTTAAACAGAGACTTCTGAAGGGTGATCTCGTCTTTCTGGGTCCCTCTGTTAGCCTATGGCAAGTGTGGGCTTCACCACCGTACGTACAGCGTTCCCCTCAGCCAGGTGCAAACGCCAGTTTCACAATTCTGTTATCGTCAAAACTTTTACAATGTGTCAAAGACTTTCGATTGTACAAGGGGTTTTGCTTGACCCGTGTATGACCACCTTGACACCTCATGTCAGCCTTCCCTAAGGCCTCTTGGGATTTGTAGTTTCTTTACCCTTTTTTGTTCAATACAGTCTCTCTTCGTTCAGGAAAGGGGTACCAGTCAGAGACCTCCAAACTAGCGCCCACGTGGCACCGGATCACTCTACCTCTCGTACCAAGTTAATTCACAAAAGACCTCTGTCTCTTAATTTTCTTAATGTTTCTTAAAACTGCAACCTTGAGTCTAACACAGTCCGGCCCACTATCAGGTTCGTCCGACTCACCGGCTGTGTTGACCTTGTTGGTGTTTCTTTTGCCGCTGTAGTCAAGGATGGTACCACGATGGTTTCCGGGTCTCCCCGCCCTGGCTATCAGTGCGGGAGGGTGCCGTGTACCGCTAACATCCGTCACATCACTTGCCACCTGCAATTCCCAGTCTTATGTGTCTTTTATCGGAGGCTTTGCGGGTCTGGGTTGAAAAGGACAAGGGTAATTCCCTCCTTGACATCCTATCAGGTCGCACCACCTTTTTTCTCCGTTTTAACTGCCGTCCTGGAATAACTGCTTCCTTGTGTGTTTGGCCTTGCTCAAAGTGTGCTCTTTTGCTCCGCCTTTTATCCCAGTGGGGAAGGGAAAGGCCAGTCAGGTGTGTGTAGTTGTCAGCAATTGTCTGACTCTGCCTGACACTTGTGTTCGGACGTGTCAGGTAAACAGTTCTGGTATTAGTCTGTTGTCGCTCACAGTGTGAGAAAGTGTTCGTGTTGAAAACGGGGGGGTTCTAAGTATCTTACTGGGCAGGATGGGGGAAAGGTGTCATAAGGAGGGGATACCGCATCTCACCCTTCGGTGTCCCACTTCCACTCCCTGAAGACCCCCCTCCAGGTGATCCTCCCGCACTAGTCCACCCCCAAGAACCGGATCAAATGGCGACGACCGTGTCCTGGCCAACTGGGGGACATATCCCGGGGAATAGCGAGTGAGACACCTTCAGGTTTCCCACAGGACCAATGGGCCCCACGATGTAGGGGTACTGAAAGGTAATGGGGCAGTGAAAAAAAAAACTGAAGCATGGGCCACTGCTGTCCTGGGCAAACCAATACCTATTGACCAGAGAAGCAGATGCAGGAATATATTCCATGCATGCATTATGGCAGCAAGCCATAATTCAGACATCATCCTTGTGTAATACAGCGATCAAGCCCATAAAGAAATCAAAGGGTGGTTCTTGGTGTTTTATCCAGGATTTATGCCCCCTAAATGAAGTGGTGGAAGCAGAATTTCCTGTAGTTCCAAAACCCACCACTATACTGTACAACATCCCGGTGAAGGCAAAATATTTCACGGTAATCTACTTAAAGAATACCTTCTTTTCCACACCCTTATACCCAGACTCAAGATATTTAATGGCCTTTACATATCGCAGAACCAGATTTGAGCACACACGTTTGCCCCACGGGTACTGCAAATTACCCAGCATTTTCAATAGCATAATACAGATTTATGCAATGTGCTAACATAAAGCACTGTGATCCAGTACGTTGACAATCTGCTGATATGCAGTCGCACAGAAGAAACATTTAGAGCATACTCAGTACATGTTTTGTCACTACTGGTAGAGAAAGGGTATAAGGTAGACAAGACAAAATTACAGTATTGTCTAAAAGAGGTTGTGTACCTAGGGCAAATAATATCCATTGAAGGGCTTACAATAACTCCCGAAAGGACACAAGACATTTACTCCACCACTCTCCTACGAACAGTAAAAGAGATGCACAGGTTTCTAGGTCTATGCAATTACTGCAGCGCATGGGTGTTTGATTATGCCACATTTACTAAACCCCTACTGCAGAGCCTAAAGGAAGCGCAAAATGATAGGGACATAAAATGAACGTCCGAGATGAATGAGGGTTTCACAGAACTAAAAGATGCACTGGCACATGCACCAGTATTAGCTACCCAAAATTACAGTGAAAAAATCTATTTCTTCTTGCATTCAGATGACTCAGTGATGACGGCTATCCTCACACAAAAGAAGCCGCAAGGACTGAAGCCATTAGCTAATTACAGCGGAAGCCTAGATCCAGTAATGCAAGGTCATTTCCCCTGCAAACAAGCACTCACGGCTGAGGCATTAGCTATTGAGAAGGCATCAACTATTACCATGGGGTGCCCCGTAGTATTATATGTAGAACACTCATTAATCGCCATTCCCAAGAAATCAAAAAGTACACCAACACCCAAAAAGCTTTGGGGTATGAGGTCATATGAGCAAATCTAGCCATAGAGGTGTTAAGGTGCCAAAGTATAAACCCAACAATCTAGCTAGCAGAACCAATACAGGAAGGGAATTACATACACGATACTCCTACGTCCCGTCCCCTTTCCTCCATACTTGTGGGACATTCTATGCTTTGGGACGGGACCGGAGCACTTTAAAAAAAAAACATAAAAAATGTAATTGGTGCATTTCTTTTATTTTTAGGCGGGTCCACTGCACATGGCCATAGCCACACCCTCCTGAGCTACGCCACGCACATCGCTCATCGGTAATATTTTTCTTTTGTTCTCTTGTCCTTCATTCCTGCTACAGTAATGCGGCCGTCTTGTCCACCGTCTATGTCGGAGCATCTGGGATTCGTGTCCTGTTCATCATGCGAACACTGTTTCGCCAGGGCGGATCCCCACTCTCTTTGCCTGGAGTGCTTAGGCCCAGAACACCGTTAGGATTTCTCTCTCTCCGTCCGAGCACTCCAGCGTCGGCTTGTCAGGTGGGAGGAAGTGTTTCAATGCGTTCCTCCACAACATTTACAGCAGTTAATTGAAGAGAAAAGGAAACGGCCGGTAAGTTCATTCTTTTTCAGGGCACCCTAGCTGGGGGACTCATTTCCAGGGTCTTCTGGGTCCGGAGGGGCACAAGTGGTCCTGTTACCAGGGATATCCCTGATGTGTCCCGAAAGGGATCTAATAAAACGCAACAGTGCTTCCTCTGAGGTTCCCTGCAAAGGGGCTGCTACAACCGTATAATCGTCAAAGGTTCCCTCTTAGTTGGCCCAGTCCTTCTGGGGCTCTTGTCACCGGGGTCAGCCCGAGGTCTCCACCTCTGGAGCTACGTGCACTGAGTCTCAGCTCGAGGTCCCTTTCGAGTTGACTAAAGGTACCGAGGTTACTCCTGAGGTTCCCCTCCTTGGGCTATTTCTATCACCGGCAGGATTGAGGGGCCCCCTTTGGGGGGGGCTTTGGTTTTAGGGAGCGACTCCAGGCCTTCTCGCACTCAGACCTGTGGTAGAACCAATCCTGCTGAGGGGGCAAAGCAGCTGGTCAAACACCATAAGTCTTCGAGTACCGGCTCAGCCGAGGTTCCCTTATTTCGGGCTAATCTGTCAGCAGTCCCTAAGGTGTCCCTAGAATACTCTAGATCTGCCACCACCGGCTCTACCGAGGTTCCTTGTCACAAGGCAAAAATGGATCATAAGACCCCTAACTCCCCTGAGGTGACCATGGCCTAACTTACACCTGTGCCGCAGTTTGCCTCAGGCATTGACAAATTGGAGGGTCAACCCCTGTGGTCCATGGCAGCCATTTTGACTACCCCTCTTACACCAACGTTCCCCACTCCTGCTGCTGAGGGACCTGTTTTTGGGGGTAGAGCAGCCTTTTCCACATTTTGTGGGCAATAAGAATCTGTTCCGCTGTTCAACAATGGACTGGCGTGCTCGGACTCCAGTGCTGCATACAGTCTTGCTCCCTCCTGCAGCCGCGCCTTTGATCTACGTAGATCCAGTTGGTGGGGGTCTATCCTGGCAACCATCCTCTTTGTGATCCTGGGGGTATGCTCCTTCCGAGCGGCCTCTGCCCACTCCAGCACCTAAACTTTTGTCTGAGGATGCCTTTTTTTCCAAGTTCAGAAGCTTCTGAATTCTGATCCCATGTAGGCGTACTTTAAGGATTGTTTAAGGAAATGTATCCTAAGCCGTCTGAACCTGCCCCTGCTCCAGCACTCCCTATGTAAGTCCCAGTAGTGCCACCTCCACCACCCCTTCTGGTGGGACCTCCTACCCCACTTCCTCCTCCCCTCCACTTTCCCCTGTGGAAAAGACTCTGGTTGCCCTGCCAGCCACACTCTCTGGGCCTGAGGCACCATATGAGGTGGATCAAACTTCTGCTCCCGCCTCACTGGATGAGGACCAGGCATACCAGGACGGCGATGACGCGCCCCGCTCTATCAGATCATTTCATGACCGGGCGCTGTACATGATGGCACTGCTAGACATCCGAATACCCGAGGCCCCTGCTCCACAAGATGGGGTGCTTTCAGGAGGCTTTACTCTGTCGACACAGGAGCGTACTGGCCTGTTCCTTGAAAAGGACATCTGGGCCAAGACATGTAAGGTCTGTGAAAAACTTCATTCGGGGCAGCACCTGAACAAGACAATTGACGCTCGCTATAAGCTTCATGCGTCAGAGGACATATCCTTGTCGGCATGTCACTCCCCTCTGCGACGGTGGTGGCAGCTGCCACACTCCAATCGAAACCGGCTATACTTACTCCTCTGCCGCGTCTCAGATCCTTTCCAAAGAGGACGTGCTTCTTGAAGCCGTTGGGAAAAAGGGTTTTGCCAATTTGGCTCTTCAGCTTTGTCAGGCTAATGCTGAGCTCATCCTGACGGCTGCCAATCTCAAACTGTGGAGAGACCTGGCCGATTTTCAGGATTGTATTCCTCTGATAGGCTTGAAGACTTCAAGGGCGGTTTATTTGACGCCAAGGGTCTGGCGCAGGATCTACTTGAGGCTGCGGCCCATAACGTAGACACTTCCGCTCGAGGCCTGATGGTCGGAGTTGATATCGCTCGCCAAGCGTGGCTGCATGCTACTAAGTTTTCGAAGGAGGTTCAAGACAAGGTGCTTGAGCTCCCCTTTGACGGCAAGGAACTGTTCCACTCTACCACCGATGAGGAACTCACAAAGACTAAGGCTACCACTCAAACTGCTAACTCTCTATTGGCTCCAGCAAAGGCCCTTTACACTGGGGTCTCAAACAAGGTCCTTCTCTGGGTTTAGAGTATTTCAGGACTGTCGTGCACACCGAACAGATGCTCCAGCTGGTGGCCCCTACTGTGAAAAACAAAAGCAAGATGACCAGTTTTTCTCTCGGCCAGCAGCCTCCTCTGCTGCAATGGGTGGTCTCTCCACTGAAAAAACATCTAAATGATATTTTCAATCAGTCGCACAAGACTCTGGTGGTAGGACGAATTTCATCTCATCTGGAGGAGTGGCAGACAATCACAGATGACCGATGGGTTTTTTCAGTCACTCGAGAGGGCTTCTGCTTGCCCCTAACCCACCCTTTCACCCTCCTCTCCAGCAGATTGCCCTCCCTCAGAGCCGAGGTACAGAAACTTCTAGGCCTCAGAGCAGTGGAACCTGTTTGCTTGCGGGTGTAAGGGGAGGGCTATTACTCCCATCTGGTTACAGTGCTGAAACCCAACCAGGCTGGCCAGCACACAATCCTCAACCTATGCCAGTTCAATCTATTTCTCCCCCAAGAGAAATTCAAGATGATTACACCCTGCCAGATAACGTCCTCTCTTCGGAAAGCGATTGACTCAGTGTGGTGGACCTTTAGAATGCGTATATGCACATTCAGATCTGGAGCCTGCATCAAAAATATCTGCAGTTCTCTTTGGGAACGGAACACTTTCAGTATCGTGTTCTTCCGTTTGGTCTCAGCTCAGCACTGCTCGTCTTTACGAAGATGATGTTGGTCATTGCAGAATTCCCCAGACTGCAGGGGGGTTTATGTTTACCCATACTTGGACGATTAGCTACTACGCAGTCCTTGCCCACAGGCCACTACGGCCAACCTTTAGTCACTCCTTCTGCTCCTGTTCCATCTTGAGCTGTAGCTGAACTGGTGGAAATTATGGATGATGGTTCTCAGAACCCGTTCTTTCTGGGTTTCCGTTGGGATACCGTCGGTACCAGAGTGTTTCTAATGGAAGACAGGATTGTGGACCTTTCAACCACGTGCCAGCCCTTCCTGCAGTGCTCTAACATGCCAGCTTGGTGGTTCCAGAGACTCCTGGGCCTCATGGCCTCTTGCGTGTTATCTCTACCTCTTGCACACCTGAAAATGAGGCAAACTTAACTTGCTCTTTGGAGCTGCTGGACCCAGGCTACGGATCCAGATTCCAAGATGATTCCTGTCCCATCTGGCATGACAACGGATCTTCAGTTGTGGTCATCTGCCAGCAACCTTTCAGTGGGGACCCCCTTCCAGGAGCTCTGCCCACAAGCAACGGTTATGACAGACACCTCCATTCTGGGGTGGGGAACGACACTGCGTCACCTCGAGCTGTACGATTTGTGGACGCCTCAGGAAAAGCGGTTCCAGATCAATTACCTGGAGCTCCTGGCAGAGTTTCTGGTGCTCAAGTATTTTCAATCCTCTATCACCAACTGTTCAAATTCGCACAGACAATTCTGTTGCGATGTTCTATATCAACAAACAGGGGGGCACCAAGTCCCCTCTTCTGGTGCAGTTTGCAATTATAATCAAGCAAAAAGGAGAGATGGAGGGATATATATCACAAGTATACCCTCGAACTAAGGGGATTGACCCTTAACACTTTGAAACACAAAGCTTGTGATTGTAGTTGCTACCTTCTATAGGTAAGTCCTATTCCAATACCATATTAACTTATGGTGATGCGGAAAACCATTACTTGGACACAAATTTATAAAAAAATACACATTTTATTTTTCAAATACATACAAATGTTAAGAGCACCATCCGTTGTATTATTAAAGTGCCTAATCAGTCTCCTACAGTAAAAATCAAGAAGACACGTTCACTGCGGTATATGCATGAGCTCTTCCCCCTTCAACCGGTAAGTAGGTTAGTTCAATTGCTTGTCCGTTAAAGTGTATTGTGCTGTGCTGATTTTCACACTGGGCCATACCTCATTAAACACATCTCACTCAACCTCATTCCATTCACTCTATTCTTCATTCATTTTCATAATCTCATTCCACAACCACAAATTGTGCCCGACATGTTTCTTTCCGATTTTAGTGTCTTGTATCGAATAGTCAGAAATTCTTCAGGGGCTTGTGTAAGGGATTAGTAAGGCATGCATCACATATCAGTAAACGTAAAAACCTAAAACCAGAGGTTTTCTACTAAAAGCATTTCCTTTACAAAATTCTTGTCGGAGTTGCAGTTGTGTTTTCACTCCATGGGTTTGTAGTACCCTTTCAGTCAGTCTACCCAGAAGAGAATCTCCACCTAAGACGTAGCAGTAAACAAAGAATAGGGGTATCAGTAACCTACTCATGCTGCTCAGCTCTTAAGACAACTGTTGGTCAGTAACAGAAATCTTGGCTCAAGGTGTATTGAAAATCTTTTTACCTTAAAAAAATACATCTGTGCATCTAGAACAGGCCTTACAATATCAGTTCTTAAGTCTTATTATCCGTTCCCAGAGCTATTACGGTGTCTCACACAAAGGGGCAGCCTATGCTCTCATCACTCCCGGCCGGTGATATAAACATGCTGGTATATTACACTCACCATTCTTTATGTTGTGTGTCAATTGCCTCGTATCTTTAGGATCTTGGTGCTCTATGTGGATACTCGGAGAGAGAAGTAGTCGTCTCATATCTGTCGGGAGTGAAATCTCTGTTTGCTGAAAGGGGAAAGGAGGGCCCATTAGGTACCTATTCGCAAGATCTCATGTGACTTTAGTTCATCTGGCCTATTATGGGCTTACCCAATTAGGCGAGTCCCAGTGCCGAAGTCGACGAAATGATGTAGAATTTCAATTTCTTTTCTCCTACGTTCCCGTGTTTCTCTTGTCAAAAAAGGGGTTAGACCCGTGTGTCACTAGATAGGGAAGTCCAAACACCCAGTTATTATTCACTTTTTGCCTATGTTTAAGTACATTATTTAATAATAAGGCTAGTAAATCTTGCTCTATCAGCCTTGCCTCCATACGTTTTGCATCCTGTTTCCTTTCCTTCCCAGCGCAAACGATTGATTTCATGACTTTGTGGATCGAGTCGTGTCAGTTATTTGGTAGCTTGACCAAATTCCAGTCTGTGCCCCTGGAACCTTTCCTGCTAATCCCGACCATTTAACAGGAGTGCTCTCTCTAAGGGGAAAAAACATATAGTTCATCGTGCATCCGCTATCTTACACAATGTGATTGCACGTCGCGACCTCATACAGCATTTACGAACAATATATTCTATTCTTTGGCGCTGGTACCTCAGTGATGATGGTACTCGCGTTCCTCATCGGAGCCGGCAAAGCCACGTAACATTACCTAAAAAGACTCCGCCTCCTCACGGACACTTATCACTAGCTTCGTTGTTGCCCGTGTTTTCTCTTACCGCTAGTATTCTGTTTTGGTTCCGCGTTCTTCCGTGCTCTGTCTGTCTGCGTTCTCTCGAGCGCGAATCACTTCCGGTGTAGCTTCAGTTGGATCCAAGCATAACCGGGGATTTATATGTTTGCGTTCCAAATTAGCGCCTGCGCAGTGTTGATTCGTCGAGAACCATCATTCAGTGGATTTTTCCTTTATACAGATCAATTACGTTACCATATCTGGCGTTCTACATATAGTCAGTCATCGAACAAGATGTGGCTCTAGGTGAGTCTATACGGCTGTGAATCACACGCAATTATTGTATCTACACTGGCTATAGAGGTTAAAAGGATGATCATGAACAACAGCGAATCCGAACCCATAATCTTCACACAGTTGGCATACTCGAATGTTTACGATTTTCTCGTTAAGTCCTGTAGTCATACTGTTAGTGAGAAAAATCAACTGTTGTTCTTTTTTCAGGAGTATCCTTTTGTTCTTTTTGCTGTCCATACCTGGCCTTTGTTTATATAGAATGGTCCAGCTTAGGTCATCCACAGTGTGGTTATGTTCGATCCAGTGATCTACTAGGGGAGCATTATGAGTCTTGTTTCTGATGTAGCTCTTATGTTCGCCAATTTGAATTTTTTATTTTCCTATCTGTTTTGCCCACGTAGATTTTTTTACACGGACACCACACTACGTAAATGACCATATTTGAATTGCAGTTTGTGAAGCTTTTTTGTTGCCAGAGGGTTGGTAAGCCAATGTCTACTGCTTTGCTTCTAAAGGTAAATGGACAGCATGTACATTTCCCACACTGGGCATGACCCATCAATTCTTGGAACCCCCATTGCTGTGTTAATGTCTTTTGTTTAATCGGTTTCCTGCTTACGTCATTTCTTGTTAGGGGTTCTTTCACGTTGCGGCTTCTCTTGAATGCGATGATAGGTCTCGCAATTGGTTGATCACTTTTCTCCAGGATATGCCAGTTTTTCCCAATGATTTTCTTGATTCTATTGGAGAGGTGACTGTATGTGTTCACGAACACTATTTGTTTGGATATGTCTTTCTGTGTTCGCTGTTCCCTGTATTCCAGAAGTGCCTCTCTATTGTTGTTATTCGCCCGTTTCCATGTGTTCTGGGTAATTTTCTTGGGATAACCTCTGCCTTCGAGTTTGTCTTTCATTTTAACCGCTTCCACCTGATAATCTCTTTTGTTGGTACTGTTTCTTTTTAACCTCAAGAACTGACCCAGTGGTAAGTTTTTGCCTACGTGGCGTGCATGAAAGCTGGAGTAGTGTAATAGAGAGTTTCTATCTGCTGGTTTATTGAATGGTTTGACGTACAGTTTCTTAGTCTTGGGATCAGCAGAGATGGTAATATCTAAGAAATCAAGAGATTTTACACTATGTTGGTGCGTGAAGTTAAAAATCTGTTCTGTAAGTCTATCCAGTTAAAAAACTGTTCCAGTTCTTGTTCATTGCCTGTCCAGATGATAAAAATATCATCTATATATCGACGCCATTTTCTAATATGGCTAATGAACGGGTTGGTGACATTCATGATTATATTTGTCTTGAATCCTTACATATAAAGATTGGCTACGCTCGGGACCAGGGTGGCGCCCATAGCCGTTCCTTGTACCTGTTCGAAGAATTCCCCATTTAAGTGAAAGTAACTCTCCACTAAAGCCATTTCCGCGCACCACCACTTGCTATTCAAATTTGGAATTGGGATATCCAGTACAATGTCTGGCTTCATGCAGTCCACGTTCCGGGTCACACCAATGTGGCTGCAGACTTCCTCAGCCGTTTGTCTGCGGCGAGTTATGAATGGGAGAGGAACAACAAAGTTCTCAACAAGATTTTCCAGCAATGGGGCACTCCAGAAGGCGACCCCTTTGCGACATCGTCGAACAAGAAACGTTCTCTTTACGCGTCCAGAGACGGGCTCTGAGTGTCTTCCTTGGGGACACCCGTGAAATCCTGTGGGACAACATGAAAGCGTATGCCTTCCCTCCTTTACCGCTGATTCATCAGTCATAGCTCCTTGGTGGCCAGCGAGGTTCTGGTTTTCGGAACTGCAGCACCTGTCCTCTCCGATCAGGTTGCCACAGAATTCTGACCTTCTTCACCAGAACAATCACCAGTTGTGGCACCCCTCCCCACAATCGTTCAGCTTGGCAGCCTGTTGCCAGAGTTCCGATCATTAGCGCATTTCAACCTCAGATCCATTTTAACACTCAGAATTTTACAGATGTCAACCTTTGGACACAATGTATTTCCTTGTCCGTGACCTCAAGCTCTGGGATCGTAACTCTCCAGCTCTGAAATCTCTCTATTGGCTCCCAGTGGATGCAAGGATTACATTCAAAACCCTCTGCATTGTCCACAAGGCTTTCTGGGGCCTGGGTCCAAAATACCTACAGCTATACCTCTGCAAATACCTCCCCTCTCGACCTCTTCGCTCCTCTACCTCTAACTCCCTCAGGTTCAGTCGTTTTTCAAAGAAACGGGCTGGGGGTAGATCTCTGTCTTCGGCTGGGGCCTCCCTCCGGACAGCCTCCCTGTCACTCTAAAACTTGAGGAGAACCATCTACCGTTCTGGAAGCACCTCAAGACCTTCCTCTTTTCTTCTGCCTTCGCTCCCCCTCGCCCCTGCTGATCTGTTCTCTCTTGGCACCGTGTGCCTGGCCACTTTCTGTCCTCCGGGCCCAGGTACCTGCTCACCCTGCCACCTTCCCGCACTACCTCCGGGCCACCCCGTGGACTGGGATCTGTATCTGTACCCATAGAGCCCCCCTTTTTCTTCCTGCACTTATCAGACCTACCCTGTCTGCTGCCTTAAACCAAGCACTTGCAAATTGCTGGCTGCACTACCACTGTTTGTTGCCTTTATTATTTAATTTATTGTTATTTATCGGTTTCTCCTCTGCCTTGCACTTTCCACTTCTCCTCCCTTCCATCCACTTTCCCCTCCCCCTCTCCCATGCACTTGCACGTTCTCAAAGTCACTGGGTCTAGTAAGATCGCTTTTGTTCTCCCCTGTTCCCCTCCCTTGCCTTGTCGCGCTCTGAAACACTTGTGTATGTGCGCGATAGAAATAAAATATCAATTCAATTGTGACATTTTTTAAAACATATTCTGTAACAGTCATTTGATGACTTAAAATGTGTTTAATCTTCAATGTTAACAATATGGCTAGTAACAAAAAAAACTGCAATTAACTCTTCCCTACTAATGGAAGTGATAAATATAAATTTCCAGTTGACAAGTACCAATGGCTAAACTAGCCTGAGTCCCAGAAAATGCACTCCCAGCTTCAACAAAGCATAAGCACAGTTTAGCCAACCTTTTCTCAGTGCTATCATTGGTGGATCAACACGTCATGAATATTAAGGCGAAGAGTAAGGAAATGTGTAGAGATTTCAAATCTCTGTTGGGAAAAGTGATGTACGCGGAAAAATGTGTATCAAGACTGGAGTACGGTGTGGGAGATCTGGAGCACATTCACATTTGCTTAAGAGTTAGAATTTGCATGCACACTTGAGGATGGGAGCAGGAGTGATAATATGTGATTCCTTATTGTGCCCGGAAAAATGGAAGCAATGGCAGTATTAAATTCATAGAATTAGAGATTCCGAAACTCCTTAAAATCCAATTTGATTCTAGAGATTCGATGTGTGCACAGTATTCAGCCAAGAGATGACTCTCACCGAACCATTCATTATCTATTTGTTACCGTACGAACATCCTTGCTTAATAGTACAGATGGCAGAGTAGAGGTTTCTGTTCACTTATCAAGGACATAGGGGTTTTGTCTGCAAAAACCATGCTGATATAATATGTGGAACAGCTACCGCTAAAGGTGACCCTGTTCCTATACATTCATATTGCTGAAAAGCAATAGCAGCACTTAATACTGACCTAAGACATGGGACCATACCCGCTGCAACCAACTCTTGGGCTGTACTGTAATAGGCAATTGGCCTGTCATTGTCTCCATGTTTTTGTCGGAGGGTGGCTAAATAGAATCCATTTTTTCCTGACAATACAGTTTGCATTTATTTGTATTATCTAGCTTTCCTAATTCTGGTGCATATTGCAGCACCTGTTGAATCCAATCAAATGCCTTTTCTATATCTTCTGTCTACTGTAAGGGCTCTGGGTATTCAGTTTAGTCAACTTGTAGTGGCCTAACACGTTCAGCATAATATAATATTGACTGCTTGTCTGCAGTGCCACGACATCATCCAAAAATGCCCTCATCTTTGTTATTGTGAGGGATGTAGGCACCTTTTAAAATGGCATCTGTGCATGCCCTGCTATGATTCAGTTGTCTGCTCTGATGTTGTGTCTTAAGTTATGAACTCTTTCCCTAAACAGTTGTAACTACTGTTTGGAAACCTTATGTCCCTTGAAAAGTAATGCAGTTAAGAGTATTTATTACATGCATCATATGAATGGGACACTAACAAAAGGTTGTGATATACTGTACTAAAACACGACAACAGAACGTCCAGGAAACCTAACATCATCTTGGTCATTTGCAATTGTTGAGGGAAATGTGCAGCATATTCTGTGTACCCCTGTGGAAGGCATGTCCACATGCAGTAAATATTTTGATACGAAAAGGCTAATAAATATCTACTCTCCGGATGTATGGAAATGGAACAGAAAGCATTGATGGCCTTAGGGTATTGGGCAAATATATAAGTATCTCTTGCTGGTTTCTTCACAGGTAATATCAGGGGTATCAAAGTTATTGGTTGGAATAATTATTCCTTCTTTCAGGAGTGTCTGTGCAACTGGGACTATAAACTCCATCTATGTGCAGTTGGTACTGGAGAATTCTGGGGAATCATTTAGACTGGCCTACTTTAGTTCATAGAGATTCTACATCACAAATCCAGCCCACCTCATTGTCATGCATTGACCAAAGTGAACTTGGGGCTGTGGCCAATGTTCTGTTAAACTATGGGGATAAATGTGTATCTATGGATTCAGATTAGTGAATGGTGTGTCTTACAACAAGGCCAATACCACGTCAGTATTCTTGTCAACAATATCTAGAAGTACTCCATCCAGAGTATAATAAATAGTGCAATTTAATTTTCATAAGAACTCTCTTCCAAATACATTTAGAGCAGATGATGAACTCAATAAGAAGGCTTTTTCTAGTAATGGGTCCTACAGTGACGGTAACCGGTTCAGTAACTGGGGGTGGCACTGGTGTATTAGATATGCCAACTAAATTGCTGGTCCTAAAGGATAAATGGATATCTGGGGAACAGTCAGAACAGATGAATGGCCTACTAGCCCCCATGTCTACTATATAGGAGATGGTTTGTCCTCCCACATCAAAATGCACATACTGCCCATCTTGATCTACTGGAATCAGGGTTAATTGGTACTAGCTCATGTGATTTGATCGTATGGGCATTTGGAATAAGAAACTAGTCTTTATCTGGGGGCAGAAAATTCCAGTGGGGTCAATCGGGCATTTGTTCTTCCACTTAACTCCCCTGTTTGAAGGCAGTGCATGCTATATGTGAGGCAGACATTGTATCACAAGAAGGTCGAGGACACAAATCACCAGTTTTATTTACTTCAAAAGGGGGTTGGAAGAACTCCTGTCTTGCCCGAACACTAAAGATGGGAGCACACTCTACCATCTAAATAAAAAGAAAACAGTCCTAGTCCGCCAGCGTCCAGCCCCTTACCTTCACAGGTATGTGCAGGCCCTGCCGATCCTCCTTGGATGCTCGTGGCACTTCGTTGGGCTGCTCATCCATTTCTCTGCTGCCTGGCTCTCGTCCCACGCTTCTCGTTCCTGATACTGGATTCTCGCTCCCAGTATTGCTCTTTATCCGGTCCACGCCACCGTGAAGGAATCCTGCTGTCTGCCTTCCACTTCTGACGTCCGACCCACCTTTTCTTCCTGACAGCGTTCTTCATTGTTCCTTCAGTTCTCCCATGTTGGACCACTTCCCGTTCTCCTCTTTTGGGCTGGTTTACCTCCTAGACTGCGTTTATCCTTATTAAGTAATTGGTCTGTTTTTATATCATCTTCCTGTCCATGCTGTGATGGTCTGGGAGTAAGAGACGGACACAAAGGTGGCATATTGACTGATAAAAACGTGTATTCAAGACAAAATAAAGGGGGTTTGAGAAAGCCCTAACTAGCCCTAACTCTATGAGGGGTTTCTCTGTCGCAACAAAACTAACTAAGGATACTGTCTGTGTCAGGATGTCCAAATTATAGCCCACCGTCCTGTGTCCAAAACCTATCCTATCCCTCACATGCTAAACTTAGGAAAAGGTGCAAGGGTAAAATCTTTTTTAACTGTCGACCTGCAGCCCGAGCTTATGTTCAACACAAAAGTTCCAAATGCAAGTTCAATAACGGTACCAAAAAGATAAATAGTGGTTCAACAAGGCTTAACTCCCCTTTCTCCACATCCTTTCTTGTACTCGACCAACGAGATTCTTTGTTATCAGACCTGCTTTCCAGGGTTGTGGCAAGGTAAAACAGTCTGGTACCTTCTCCCAAGCTGTAGTGCACTTATGCTTCACGTGTTCGGTCACAGACCCTATTCACCATGGTCATAGGTCAAAAGACCTTTTTCTTTTTTCCACATGGAAAAAGGACCGATTTAGAAAGACCACTCAGTGTCCGCATGGAGCAGTTTTGTAAATCAGACTGTCATTTTTGCGCACAGGGGCTGAGAGGGTGAGTGTGTGTGTATTAGTATGTGGGGGAGAATGCATGTTTAGATGTGGGATTTGGGGGTTGGTGGGGATAGGGGGCTTAACGGTGGGTTAACCCCTGATTAATGAGAGAATGAGCGGGAGAGGGTGGGGAAGGAGGGGAGTTCTGTCATAATACCGCATTTTAAAGCCTGCAGAAAAACGGCAAAAAATATCTGTCTATTTTGTGTTCGGGCTTTAAAATGTGAGATTATAACAGAACCATTCACCATACCAGGGCATTTACCCACAGCCTTGGTTCACTCTCCTGTTTTTTTAACCTCCTGTAGTATCGTTAGGGGGGCCACTTCCCCAATGTGGGTGCTCAATCTCAATCTCTTTCACGTATTTACTGTCAGTGTTTCTTTGCTCCGGTCTCTATCTGCTGCACAGCCTGTTTTACTCCCCTGCCAGGATCTGTGTTTGTCACTGGTTTCTATAGGGATCTTGCTCCCCCTTGTCATAAGTTGGGGGATTGCCTTTTCTCCAAGGGTCTGAGATCCCCTTCACTTGATTGATTTCAATGTTATCTCTACTCACTCTGTCTTCACTCCATAGCCCTGGTTCACTCCCCTAGCAAGGTCTATGAATGTTCTTCAAATTTGCCAAGTTGTAACTTTCCCCTATTGCTTTGTGGGGTATGGTTGTTTGCACCGGGTCCCAGGCCCTCTCTTCTGGGACCCTATGTCCTGTTAAGTATTCCTTTCTCCCTTGGGCTGCATTCCCTCTGCTCTTTGGGTCTTCCCAACCTTCCGACTGGCCACCTGTGTACCTGTCGGGCATTGGCCTCGCCGCTCCTGTAGTTTGCGTGTCCCCCAGGCACCAGGACAGCTTGTCTGGCTCTGACAAGCCTTCTGCGACCTTTCGTGTGCCGTTGCAGCAAGTTGCCTCTGGGTCAGCTCCTCTGGAGCCGCCCCAGTTACCAGCATGCAAGTCTCGTACTCCCTGCTCAGTCTTTTGCGTTGTCGGTCTCCAGCAGGTCTACCTCTCCTCTGTGCTCTGTTGGCTGCTTCCTTTGTGCTGCAAAGTACATGTCAATACCAAGCTGGGATCCAAGACGCTATCCTTGCCTTCCCGCTGGATCTTTTAATGACAGGCAGCCAATTAAATCAAGGCAAGGACCTGAGCGTATGCTGTTGTTCCTGCGAGTAATCTTCATTGCTCACCTCCTCTTCCTTGGCACAGTACTGTCATTAGCTGCTAGGTGGATGTCCTTTTCTTCGGTGGATTTTACTGGAGCAGCATGACAATAGCACATTGTGGTACTGGATGAAGGGTACTGAGAAGTTTTTTGGATAAAGGTGGGAGAGTTAAGGGGATACTGCTTTCTTCCTCTGGTGTTACTGTCCTCAATGGGGTCCTCCCTCCCCATGAGATCCTCCCACTGAGCACCACCCGGATGGGGACTATCGGGTAGGGGCCTCACATCCCTGGCCTCATGGGAAGGGGCTCCCGCTACGGGAGAAGTGACGACATCTATAGATAATAATTTGCCATCACCACTAGCTCATAGGGAGGTTTAGTCTACCACCCAAAACAGACCCATTTTGAGATAGATGCTACTGGAGTTTGGGTTGCAGTCCTGTAACAAAGGCATTAGCAACCTCCTCCTCTGAAGTGTCTGTAGGCATAAGGATACCTAAATGTTGTGTAAACACTGTCTTAAGGCTGTCCAAATAGACAACTGGTGAGTCCCCATTGTTCTGGTCCGTCTTCTTGATGTACACCTTGGTGACAGCTGTTAATCGCCTATTCCTTGATTGGCCTAGTTCTGTACTGATCCTGGGTTTCCACTGTCCTAGCTAGATAATCTCTGCCTGATGTCTGCTGACAAAATGACCCTCGTGAGCTGATTAATTTCAGCGCAAGAGGCAATGTAAAACTGGATTATAGCCTTCAACTGCTCAGGGAACAATTAGGACTTCTCGTTGACATTTAGAAAGTCTTTGATCAGAGTTCTAAACTCTACTAGGGACCATGTAACATGCATGGTAATTGAGTCCTCTTCTCCGTTGACTAAAGGCCTCTGTAGTTGTCTCAGTGGGGCTTTGATGATGGGTGAGGCTAACCTATAAATGGTAACACTCATGAGGGACACTGCACTTACACAATGGACACAATTTGTAAAACCTTTATTGAAAATGTTGGGATTGGAGAAACTCCTATTCTGTCCTGTAACTGAGTATTCTCGACTATCAAACGATAAATGAAACCGTCCTCGTGGAGCCTGTCAAATCGAAATGGCCTATGCTAATAAAAAACGAATGCCTGCCCTATCTCTTGTACAAAAAGTGTAAAAGGAGAAAATAAATGCAAAAGGAAAAGTCAGTGTTCAAATGATAATGTGGCTTAACCAGCTCTCCTCCCCACGTTGGGCCTCACAGGGTAAGGTGATCCTTGTAGACAGGATGACACACTCTGGCTCGGCTTCCAGCACAGTACACAGTTCTTAACGGTGGATCGAGGCCCACTTGACCTTCCACGTTTAAAGTTCCTTTCTTTGGGCCCCATTACGAGTTTGGAGGTATTTCAGAGGTAGATCCTCTGAAATACCACCAAACGTATTACCACCACTTGGTCCTGTGGATTTACCATAGGATTACAGGTGGTGGTAGGTGGTGTAAATCCCCATCTTCTGGAGTCCATAGGACTCCAATGGGGATTTTTGGCGGAATTACCACCGATGGAATTACAAGTGGTAATTCTGCTGATTTTGTGGCATTGAGTGGAAGATATACTTCCAGGATTTTGTTGTAGGTAAATCCTCCACTCAATACCAAAACTCATATATGGGCCTCATTACACGTTTCAAGGCATTTCAGAGGAAAATCTGCTGAAATACCACCAAACGGATTTACCGTTACCGCCACTTGGTTAGGCGGAATTTCCGCCTCATTACAAGTGGTGCTAGTGGTTTAAGTCCCCATTTATGTTTGGTCCATTGGACCCAATGGGGCTTTTTTTTCGCGGCATTACCGCCGTCAATTCTGCTGATTTTGTGGCTTCCAGTGGCAAGTTTTACCTCCAGGGTTTTGCTGGAGGTAAATCTTCCACTCAAAGCCAAAACTCATAATTTGGCATAGTGCTAAAATTGGAGGTAACTCTGTTACCTCCAGTTTTACCACTTACCCCCATATTCGTAATGAGGCCCTTTCACTTCCAAAATAATGTTTCAACCGAAACGTTCACAAAGGTCCCCCTGTGCCGGGCTCAGACCTTTTAAAATACATTTCGCTCCCTTCCCCAAGCTTAATACACTTTGGGTCTCCCTCAATCGGGTTCGGACCACTTTCGGATATAGAAGTCTTTCGAATGTGCGTGGATTTTGTTACAGACCACTGCAGGACTACTTTGACTCACGTTCACTATTTACTTTCACTCTTGCTGTTTGTTCGCCATTTAGCTTCGAACAATGCACCTTTAACAGATACTTTTGAATGGGCTTCTTCATTTCACCGGACCACTCCATTACTTAGTATCTCTGATCTTTTCAGCTGTATTTTACTTTAAAGTTCATTCACGGGTATTGCTTTCTTTGCGTCTCATCCACACACGTGCAGCCTACACCTGTGATATGATATTGCTACTTAATTCACTTTGACACACACCAGTCTCTCAGGTCGCTTGCCAACACACCAGCAGTGTGCTCTTCTTGTTTTGCGGTTTTCCGATTTTTAAGTCAAGGTTAGTACCACAGAGTTGGCCTCACCTCCCCAACTCTGCCGTTCACCCGTGAGGGTCGCTGGCATCCTTGCAACCCAATGCAATATTTACTTATGGGATCTGGCCTTATCCACATGTCTTTCGTGGTCTGCCAGAGGCAACAACCTCCAGTAGGGAAGCCTTGGGTCTTTCGGCCTGCTTCTCTTGTCCCTAACTCTGTCGCTTTGCTCCAGTAGGCGTCTGCACCCCAGAGGTTCTGCTCGTTCTTGTGTTCCGCCTTGCTTAGAGTGTGTCTTTAGGTGTTGCCTTTTATTTGTGTGAGGAGATTGATATTGATACTTTATTTCTATCGCGCTCATACACAAGTGTTTCAGAAGGGCAAGGGAGGGGCACAATGGAGAACAAAACAGCGATCTTACTAGGCCCAGTGACATTGAGAACGCAAAAGTGCATAGGAGAGGGAAAGGGGAAAGTGCATGGGACTGGGAGAAGTGGAAAGTCCACAGTATATACCACATTGGGGAACACCACCTCAGGGGAATTATATGAATGGAGGATATTTTCCAATGGGAAGAGTGTTCTCACAACGAGGAAGAGGGGGGTATAGAAGAACAATTTCTTCAGACAATGCTACATATCCCAGAACATGGGACAGTTGACATGCACTTGTTCATTCGTGCAACATGCTCAGGCACAGGTGGTCCATATGGCACAACAACAGGGGCTTAGAGCAGTGCAGCCCCAGTGGCAGCAGATGCAGTCACTCCCAGGGAAGACACAATCAATGCTGATGGCCACAAAACAGGGAGGGGTGCAGAGACAAGGGAGGATAGCCGACAGCAGGATTACAGTCCCAGCGATGGTTGTGCCACTCACAGTAGCATGCATAACCACTGTAGTGCTAGGACAAAACGTGGTGTCCTATTACGCAGGGGTAAGCATTGTAGGAGGAAATCTTTGCCCTTCCTGCCAAGTAAGACACAGCAATCACAGCAATAGGGGGCCCACAGAAAGTCTGAGCATGTCCAGTCCTAGCAGTAACTGACATCCCTGAAGAGGAACCTGAGGTAGCAGTGAAAATAGGACAAAGAGAGGTCTTGTTTCTGGTAGATACAGGAGCAACCAAATCCTGCATCAGGGAGGGGGGATTGCCACTATCTAACAAGATGCGGTGCTCATGGTTCCAGTATCAAATGAAGTACCATTGACCCTTAGAACACAACACCTCGTAGCTCCCTTACTATACTCCAAAGATACACCCATCAATATCTTGAGGCGAGATCTGCTCAGCAAATTGAATACAACCGTTTCATTCACAGATAAAGGGATGGTGTGCTCCACACCAGACATCTACTATGCCGGTGTAGCAGCTCTTCTCTTGGCAGTAAAGCATGTACCTATACGGGGTCGATATTCTGCTAGGATGGTTTTCAGGAATACAAGCGAAGGTGTTCCGACTGGCTTCGGACTTCCTCTTCAGACCACAGTGCCAGAAGGATAACTTAAAGGGGAAAACAGTGGTGTTACAGCTGGAGGAAGTAGTAATAAGCAAAGACATGGTGATTTTATGTGGAACAGACGACAACAACATGGAGTGGTGAACAGTGATGTGCATTGATCCCACTGTGACGATTACAGGGGTGTTGGATGAACAGTTGTTCACAAAGGATTTGGAGGAGGGAGAGATGGCATTCCAGATACAGATGCCTTGCCTTGTTCAGATACTGGAAAAAATTTGATCCATCCTGACACAGCTAGTGAAGGGGGAAAATGGAAACATAGAGGAAGATCTCAAAAGGGTACCTGAGGAGTTGTGAACTGTAAGGAAGGCATGGTATCAAAGCAAGACAGACACAAGTGATCACAGTTCAAGGGTTTTTTATTAAACTGTAAAATGAGTTAGATAAACACCTAATCTAAACCTAAACCTAAGATGGGAGCAAGCTACGACCATCAAATAATAATAATACAGTCCTGGTAGAGTCTAGTCAAATATAAAGGTCCTATACTAAAAAGAAAAGAGACTATTGCCAATCTTTACTGCTATGTTGCAATATAGTGTGGGGGTAATGTTTCACAAGAAAAGAAAGAAGTGTTCACCAAATGATAAGTCAGGATGTTAGGGCCGGGGTCTCCCTCCCCCATGTTTTTAGCATGGGACAAGGTGGGACTCTTAAGCACAGCACACTCCTGGGCAACTCTGGCACAAGTTTACAGTTCCTTTTCTCTATATCGGGATCTTCTGTGCCGAAGTCTCTTCTCATTCAAAGTCTCTTGCTTCAGAGGGCCTGATATAAAAAAAAAACAACAAAACAAAAGTTCCTTCTGTAAATCCTCACATCAGGAGATTACTCTTCACCCTAGGATCCCCCTCAGCTGGGCTCCGTCCTTCTTTCAGCATCAGCCTCCCAAAGCACTTGCCAATTTAAACAGAGACTTCTGAAGGGTGATCTCGTCTTTCTGGGTCCCTCTGTTAGCCTATGGCAAGTGCGGGCTTCACCACCGTTCGTACGGCGTTCCCCTCAGCCAGGTGCAAACGCCAGTTTCATAATTCTGTTATCGTCAAAACTTTTACAATGTGTCAAGGACTTTCGATTGTACAAGGGGTTTTGCTTGACCCGTGTATGACCACCTTGACACCTCATGTCAGCCTTCCCTAAGGCCTCTTGGGATTTGTAATTTCTTTACCCTTTTTTGTTCAATACAGTCTCTCTTCATTCAGGAGAGGGGTACCAGTCAGAGACCTCCAAACTAGCGCCCACGTGGCACCGGATCACTCTACCTCTGGTACCAAGTTAATTCATAAAAGACCTCTGTCTCTTAGTTTTCTTAATGTTTCTTAAAACTGCAACCTTGAGTCTAACACAGTCCGGCCCACTATCAGGTTCGTCCGACTCACTGGCTGTGCTGACCTTGTTTGTGTTTCTTTTGCCGCTGTAGTCAAGGATGGTACTACGATGGTTACCGGGTCTCCCAGCCCTGGCTATCAGTGCGGGAGGGTGCCGTGTCCCGCTAACATCCGTCACACCACTCGCCAGCTGCAATTCCCAGTCTTATGTGTCTTTTATCAGAGGCTTTGCGGGTCTGGGTTGAAAAGGACAAGGGCAATTCCCTCCTTGACATCCTATCAGGTCGCACCACCTTTTTTCTCCGTTTTAACTGCCGTCCTGGAATAACTGCTTCCTTGTGTCTTTGGCCTTGCTCAAAGTGTGCTCTTTTGCTCCGCCTTTTATCCCAGTGGGGAAGGCAAAGGCCAGTCAGGTGTAGTTGTCAGCAATTGTCTTACTCTGCCTGACACTTGTGTTCGGACATGTCAGGTAAACAGCTCTGGTATTAGTCCGTTGTTGCTCACAGTGTGAGAAAGTGTTCGTGTTGAAAAGGGGGGGGTTCTAAGTATCTTACTGGGCAGGATGGGGGAAAGGTGTCATAAGGAGGGGATACCGCATCTCACCCTTCGGTGTCCCACTTCTACTCCCTGAAGACCCCCCTCCAGGTGATCCTCCCGCACTAGTCCATCCCCAAGAACTGAATCCAATAGCGACGACCGTGTCCTGGCCAACTGGGTGACAGATCCCGGGGACTAGCGAGTGAGACACCTTCAGGTTTCCCACAGGACCAATGGGCCCGACGATGTAGGGGTACTGAAAGGTAATGGGGCAGTGAAAATAAAACTGAAGCAAAACCCACTGCTGTCCTGGGCAAAACAATACCTATTGACCAGAGAAGCAGATGCAGGAATATATTCCATGCATGCATTATGGCAGCAAGCCATAATTCAGACATCATTCTTGTGTAATACAGCGATCTAGCCCATAAAGAAATCAAAGGGTGGTTCTTGGTGTTTTATCCAGGATTTACGCCCCCTAAATGAAGTGGTGGAAGCAGAATTTCCTGTAGTTCCAAAACCCACCACTATACTGTACAACATCCCGGTGAAGGCAAAATATTTCACGGTAATCTACTTAAAGAATACCTTCTTTTCCACACCCTTATACCCAGACTCAAGATATTTAATGGCCTTTACATATCGCAGAACCAGATTTGAGCACACACGTTTGCCCCACGGGTACTGCAAATTACCCAGCATTTTCAATAGCATAATACAGATTTATGCAATGTGCTAACATAAAGCACTGTGATCCAGTACGTTGACAATCTGCTGATATGCAGTCGAACAGAAGAAACGCTTAGAGCATACTCAGTACATGTTTTGTCACTACTGGTAGAGAAAGGGTATAAGGTAGACAAGACAAAATTACAGTATTGTCTAAAAGAGGTTGTGTACCTAGGGCAAATAATATCCATTGAAGGGCTTACAATAACTCCGGAAAGGACACAAGACATTTACTCCACCACTCTCCTACGAACAGTAAAAGAGATGCACAGGTTTCTAGGTCTATGCAATTACTGCAGCGCATGGGTGTTTGATTATGCCACATTTACTAAACCCCTACTGCAGAGCCTAAAGGAAGCGCAAAATGATAGGGACATAAAATGAACGTCCGAGATGAATGAGGGTTTCACAGAACTAAAAGATGCACTGGCACATGCACCAGTATTAGCTACCCAAAATTACAGTGAAAAAATCTATTTCTTCTTGCATTCAGATGACTCAGATGACTCAGTGATGACGGCTATCCTCACACAAAAGAAGCCGCAAGGACTGAAGCCATTAGCTAATAACAGCGGAAGCCTAGACCCAGTAATGCAAGGTCATTTCCCCTGCAAACAAGCACTCACGGCTGCAGCATTAGCTATTGAGAAGGCATCAACTATTACCATGGGGTGCCCCGTAGTATTATATGTAGAACACTCATTAATCGCCATTCCCAAGAAATCAAAAAGTACACCAACACCCAAAGAGCTTTGGGGTATGAGGTCATATTAGCAAATCTAGCCATAGAGGTGGTAAGGTGCCAAAGTTTAAACCCAACAATCTACCTTGCAGAACCAATACAGGAAGGGGATTACATACATCAGAGGTCGCCAAACAGTCAATCGCGGGCGACTAGTAGCTCGCCTGAGCCTTTTCAGTCACCCGCGCTGAAGATACTGAAAAATAAACATTTCTCCTCAGTTAAATTATTTAATGGTGCTTTTTGCACCCATGTTCAGGATCCGAACCCTAGTCAGTCCAATTGCAGGCAGAGAGCTTGGGTACTGTGCCACTTGGAACTGCTTGTAAATCCACTGACAAATGTCAGTATCACGTTATGCTTCTGCAGGCCGCCGTCTATGTCGGAGCGTCTGGGATTTGTGTCCTGTTCATCATGCGAACGCTGTTTCGCCAGGGCGGATCCCCACTCTCTTTGCCTGGAGTGCTTAGGCCAAGAACACTGTTGGGATTTCTCTTTCTCCGTCCGAGCACTCCAGCGTCGGCTTGTCAGGTGGGAGGAAGTGTTTCAATGCGTTCCTCCACAACATTTACAGCAGTTAATTGAAGAGAAAAGGAAACAGCCCGTAAGTTCATTCTTTTTCAGGGGCCCCTAGCCGTGGGACTCATTTCCAGGGTCTTCTGGGTCCGGAGGAGCACAAGTGGTCCTGTTACCAGGGATATCCCTGATATGTCCCGAAAGGGATCTAAAAAATGCACCAGTGCTTCCTCTGAGGTTCCCTGCAAAGGGGCTGCTACAACCGTATAATCGTCAAAGGTTCCCTCTTAGTGGGCCCAGTCCTTCTGGGGCTCTTGTCACCGGGGTCAGCCCGAGGTCTCCACATCTGGAGCTAAGTGCACTGAGTCTCAGCTCGAGGTCCCTTTCGAGTTGACTAAAGGTACCGAGGTTACTCCTGAGGTTCCCCTCCTTGGGCTATTTCTATCACCGGCGGGATTGAGGGGCCCCCTTTGGGGGGGGGCTTTGGTTTTAGGGAGCGATTCCAGGCCTTCTCGCACTCAGACCTGTGGTAGAACCAATCCTGCTGAGGGGGCAAAGAAGCTGGTCAAACACCATAAGTCTTCCAGTACCGGCTCAGCCGAGGTTCCCTTATTTCGGGCTAATCTGTCAGCAGTCCCTAAGGTGTCCCTAGAATACTCTAGATCTGCCACCACCGGCTCCACCGAGGTTCCTTGTCACAAGGCTAAAATGGATCATAAGACCCCTAACTCCCCTGAGGTGACCATGGCCTAATTTACACCTATGACGCAGTTCGCCTCAGGCATTGACAAATTGGCGGGTCAACCCCTGTGGTCCATGGCAGCCATTTTGACTACCCCTCTTACACCAAAGTTCCCCACGCCTGCTGCTGAGGGACCTGTTTTTGGGGTAGAGCAGTCTTTTCCACATTTTGTGGACAATAAGAATCTGTTCCGCATTTCAACAATGGACTGGCGTGCTCGGACTCCAGTGCTGCATACAGTCTTGCTCCCTCCTGCAGCCGTGCCTTTGATCTATGTAGATCCAGTTGGTGGGGGTCTATCCTAGCAACCATCCTCTTTGGGATCCTGGGGGTATGCTCCTTCCGAGCGGCCTCTGCCCACTGCAGCACCTTAACTTTTGTCTGAGGATGCCTTTTTTGCCAAGTTCCAGAAGCTTCTGAATTCTGATCCCATGAAGGCGTACTTTAAGGATTGGTTTAAGGAAATGTATCCTAAGCCGTCTGAACCTGCCCCTGCTCCGGCACTCCCTATGTAAGTCCCAGTAGTGCCACCTCCACCACCCCTTCTGGTGGGACCTCCTACCCCACTTCCTCCTCCCCTCCACTTTCCCCTGTGGAAAAGACTCTGGTTGCCCTGCTAGCCACACCCTCTGGGCCTGAGGCACCATATGAGGTGGATCAAACTTCTGCTCCCGCCTCACTGGATGAGGAGCAGGCATACCAGGACAACGATGGCGCACCCCGCTCTATCAGATCATTTCATGACCGGGCGCTGTACATGATGGCACTGCTAGACATCCGAATACCCAAGGCCCCTGCTCCACAAGATGGGGTGCTTTCAGGAGGCTTTACTCTGTCGACACAGGAGCGTACCGGCCTGTTCCTTGAAAAGGACGTCTGGGCCAAGACATGTAAGGTCTGTGAAAAACTTCATTCGGGGCAGCACCTGAACAAGACAATTGACGCTCGCTATAAGCTTCATGCGTCAGAGGACATATCCTTGTCGGCATGTCACTCCCCTCTGCTACGGTGGTGGCAGCTGCCACGCTCCAATCGAAACCGGCTATACTTACTCCTCTGCCGCGTCTCAGATCCTTTCCAAAGAGGACATGCTTCTTGATGCCGTTGGGAAAAAAGGTTTTGCCAATTTGGCTCTTCAGCTTTGTCAGGCTAATGCTGAGCTCATCCTGGCGGCTGCCAATCTCAAACTGTGGAGAGACCTAGCCGATTTTCAGGATTGTATTCCTCTGATAGGCGTGAAGACTTCAAGGTCGGTTTATCTGACGCCAAGGGTCTGGCGCAGGATCTACTTGAGGCTGCGTCCCATAACGAAGATACTTCCGCTCGAGGCCTGATGGTCGGAGTTGATATTGCTCGCCAAGCGTGGCTGCATGCTACTAAGTTTTCGAAGGAGGTTCAAGACAAGGTGCTTGAGCTCCCCTTTGACGGCAAGGAACTGTTCCACTCTACCACCGATGAGGAACTCACAAAGACTAAGGCTACCACTCAAACTGCTAACTCTCTATTGGCCTTGTGAAAACTCCAGCAAAGGCCCTTTAGACTGGGGTCTCAACAAGGTCCTTCTCTGGGTTTAGAGGATTTCAGGACTGTCGTGCACGCCGAACAGATGATCCAGCTGGTGGCCCCACTGTGAAAAACAACAGCAAGGTGACCAGTTTTTCTCTCGGCCAGCAGCCTCCTCTGCTGCAATGGGTGGTCTCTCCACTGATAAAACATCTAAATGATATTTTCAATCAGTCGCTAGACTCTGGTGGGAGGACGAATTTCGTCTCATCTGGAGGCGTGGCAGACCATCACAGATGACCAATGGGTTTTGTCAGTCACTCGGGAGGGCTTCTGCTTGCCCCTACCCCACCCTTTCACCCTCCTCTCCAGTAGATTGCCTCGCCCTCCCTCACAGCCGAGGTACAGAAACTTCTAGGCCTCAGAGCAGTGGAACCTGTTTGCTTGCGGGAGCAAGGGGAGGGCTATTACGCCCATCTGGTTACAGTGCTGAAACCCAACCAGGCTGGCCAGCACACTATCCTCAACCTATCCCAGTTCAATCTATTTCTCCCCCAAGAGAAATTCAAGATGATTACACCCTGCCAGATAAGGTCCTCTCTTCGGAAGGCGATTGACTCAGTGTGGTGGACCTTTAGGATGCGTATATGCACATTCAGATCTGGAGCCTGCATCAAAAATATCTGCAGTTCTCTTTGGGAACGGAACACTTTCAGTATCATGTTCTTCCGTTTGGTCTCAGCTCAGCACTGCTCGTCTTTACGAAGATGATGTTGGTCATTGCAGAATTCCCCAGACTGCAGGGGGGTTTATGTTTACCCATACTTGGACGATTAGCTACTGCGCAGTCCTTGCCCACAGGCCACTACGGCCAACGTTTAGTCACTCCTTCTGCTCCTGTTCCATCTTGAGCTGTAGCTGAACTGGTGGAAATTATGGATGATGGTCTCTCAGAACCCGTTCTTTCTGGGTTTCCGTTGGGATACCGTCAGTACCAGAGTGCTTCTAATGGAAGACAGGATTGTGGACCTTTCAACCACGTGCCAGCCCTTCCTGCAGTCCTCTAACATGCCAGCTTGGCGGTTCCAGAGACTCCTGGGCCTCATGGCCTCTTGCGTGTTATCTCTACCTCTTGCACACCTGAAAATGGGGTGAACTCAGCTTGCTCTTTGGAGCTGCTGGACCCAGGCTACGGATCCGGATTCCAAGATGATTCCTGTCCCATCTGGCATGACCACGGATCTTCAGTTGTGGTCATCTGCCAACAACCTTTCAGTGGGGACCCGCTTCCAGGAGCTCTGCCCACAAGCAACGGTTATGACAGACACCTCCATTCTGGGGTGGGGAACGACACTGCGTCACCTCGAGCTGTACAATTTGTGGACGCCTCAGGAAAGGCGGTTCCAGATCAATTACCTGGAGCTCCTGGCAGAGTTTCTGGCGCTCAAGTCTTTTCAACCCTCTATCACCAACTGTTCAAATTCGCACAGACAATTCTGTTGCGATGTTCTATATCAACAAACAGGGGGGCCCCTCTTCTGGTGCAGCTTGCAATTATAATCAAACAAAAAGCAGAGATGGAGGGATATATATCACAAGCATACCCTCAAACTAAGGGGATTGACCCTTAACACTTTGAAACACAAAGCTTGTGATTGTAGTTGCTACCTTCTCTAGGTGAGTCCTATTCCAATACCATATTAACTTATGGTGATGCGGAAAACCATTACTTGGACACAAATTTATAAAAAAATACACATATTTTATTTTTCAAATACATACAAATGTTAAGAGCACCATCCGTTGTATTATTAAAGTGCCTAATCAGTCTCCTACAGTAAAAATCAAGAAGACACGTTCACTGCGGTATATACATGAGCTCTTCCTCCTTCAACCGGTAAGTAGGTTAGTTCAATTGCTTGTCCGTTAAAGTGTATTGTGCTGTGCTGATTTTCACACTGGGCCATACCTCATTAAACACATCTCACTCAATCTCATTCCATTCACTCTATTCTTCATTCATTTTCATAATCTCATTCCACAACCACAAATTGTGCCCGACATGTTTCTTTCCGATTTTAGTGTCTTGTATCGAATAGTCAGAAATTCTTCAGGAGCTTGTGTAAGGGGTTAGTAAGGCATGCATCACATATCAGTAAACATAAAAACCTAAAACCACAGGTTTTCTACTAAAAGCATTTCCTTTACAAAATTCTTGTCGGAGTTGCAGTTGTGTTTTCACTCCATGGGTTTGTAGTACCCTTTCAGTCAGTCTACCCGGAAGAGAATCTCCACCTAACACGCAGCAGTAAACAAAGAATAGGGGTATCAGTAACCTACTCATGCTGCTCAGCTCATAAGACAACTGTTGGTCAGTAACAGAAATCTTGGCTCAAGGTGTATTGAAAATCTTTTGACCGTAAAAAAATACATCTGTGCATTTAGAACAGGCCTTACAATATCAGTTCCAAAGTCTTATTATCCGTTCCCAGATCTATTACGGTGTCTCACAGAAAGGGGCAGCCTATGCTCTCATCACTCCCGGCCGGTGATATAAACATGCTGGTATATTACACTCACCATTCTTTATGTTGTGTGTCAATTGCCTCGTATCTTTAGGATCTTGGTGCTCTATGTGGATACTCGGAGAGAGAAGTAGTTGTCTCATATCTGTCGGGAGTGAAATCTCTGTTTGCTGAAAGGGGAAAGGAGGACCCATTAGGTACCTATTCGCAAGATCTCATGTGACTTTAGTTCATCTGGCCTATTATGGGCTTACCCAATTAGGCGAGTCCCAGTGCTGAAGTCGACAAAATGACGTAGAATTTCAATTTCTTTTCTCCTACATTCCCGTGTTTCTCTTGTCAAAAACGGGGTTAGACCCATGCATCACTAGATAGGGAAGTCCAAACACCCAGTTATTATTCACTTTTTGCCTATGTTGCCCATTATTTAATAATAAGGCTAGTAAATCTTGCTCTATCAGCCTTGCCTCCATACGTTTTGCATCCTGTTTCCTTTCCTTCCCAGCGCGAACGATTGATTTCATGACTGTGTGGATCGAGTCGTGTCAGTTATTTGGGAGCTTGACCAAATTCCAGTCTGTACCCCTGGAACCTTTCCTGCTAATCCCGACCATTTAACAGGAGTGCTCTCTCTAAGGGGAAAAAAGATATAGTTCATCGTGCATCCGCTATCTTACACAATGTGATTGCACGTCGCAACCTCATACAGCATTTACGAACAATATATTCTATTCTTTGGCGCTGGTACCTCAGTGATGAGGGTACTCGCGTTCCTCATCGGAGCCGGCAAAGCCACGTAACATTACCTAAAAAGACTCCGCCTCCTCCCGGACACTTATCACTAGCTTCGTTGTTGCCCGTGTTTTCTCTTACCGCTAGTATTCTGTTTTGGTTCCGCGTTCTTCCGTGCTCTGTCTGTCTGCGTTCTCTCCAGCGCGAATCACTTCCGGGGTAGCTTCAGTTGGATCCAAGCATAACCAGGGATTTATATGTTTGCGTTCCAAATTAGCGCCTGAGCAGTGTTGATTCATCGAGAACCATCATTCAGTGGATTTTTCCTTTATACAGATCAATTACGTTACCATATCTGGCGTTCTACATATAGTCAGTCGTCGAACAAGATGTGGCTCTAGGTGAGTGTATAGGGCTGTGAATCACATGCAATTATTGTATCTACACTGGCTATAGAGGTTAAAAGGATGATCATGAACAACAGCGAATCTGAACCCATAATCTTCACACAGTTGGCATACTCGAATGTTTACGATTTTCTTGTTAAGTCCTGTAGTCATACTGTTAGTGAGAAAAATCAACTGTTGTTCTTTTTTCAGGAGTATCCTTTTATTCTTGTTGCTGTCCATACCTGGCCTTTGTTTATATAGAATGGTCCAGCTTAGGTCATCCACAGTGTGGTTATGTTCGATCCAGTGATCTACTAGGGGAGCATTATGAGTCTTGTTTCTGATGCAGCTCTTATGTTCGCCAATTCGAATTTTTTATTTTCCTATCTGTTTTGCCCACATAGATTTTTTTACACGGGCACCACACTACGTAAATGACCATATTTGAATTGCAGTTTGTGAAGCTTTTTTGTTGCCAGAGGGTAGGTAAGCCAATGTCTACTGCTTTGCATCTAAAGGTAAATGGACAGCATGTACATTTCCCACACTGGGCATGACCCATCAATTCTCGGAACCCCCATTGCTGTGTTAATGTCTTTTGTTTAATCGGTTTCCTGCTTATGTCATTTCTTGTTAGGGGTTCTTTCACGTTGCGGCTTCTCTTGAATGCGATGATAGGTCTCGCAATTGGTTGATCACTTTTCTCCAGGATATGCCAGTTTTTCCCAATGATTTTCTTGATTCTATTGGAGAGGTGACTGTATGTGTTCACGAACACTATTTGTTTGGATATGTCTTTCTGTGATCGCTGTGCCCTGTATTCCAGAAGTGCCTCTCTATTGTTGTTATTCGCCCGTTTCCATGTGTTCTGGTTAATTTTCTTGGGATAACCTCTGCCTTCGAGTTTGTCTTTCATTTTAACCGCTTCCACCTGATAATCTCTTTTGTTGGTACTGTTTCTTTTTAACCTCAAGAACTGACCCAGTGGTAAGTTTTCACCTACGTGGCGTGGATGAAAGCTGGAGTAGTGTAATAGAGAGTTTCTATCGGTTGGTTTATTGAATGGTTTGACGTACAGTTTCTTAGTCTTGGGATCAGCAGAGATGGTAATATCTAAGAAATCAAGAGATTTTACACTATGTTGGTGCGTGAAGTGTAAAAATCTGTTCTGTAAGTCTATCCAGTTAAAAAACTGTTCCAGTTCTTGTTCATTGCCCGTCCAGATGATAAAAATATCATCTATATATCGACGCCATTTTCTAATATGGCTAATGAATGGGTTGGTGACATTCATGATTATATTTGTCTCTTGCATCCTTACATATGAAGATTGGTTACACTCGGGGCCAGGGTGGCGCCCATAGCCGTTCCTTGTACCTGTTTGAAGAATTCCCCATTTAAGTGAAAGTACTCTCCACTAAAGCCATTTCCGCGCACCACCACTTGCTATTCAAATTTGGAATTGGGATATCCAGCACAATGACTGGCTTCATGCAGTCCACGTTCCGGGTCACACCAATGTGGCTGCAGACTCCCTCAGCCGTTTGTCTGCGGCGAGTTATGAATGGGAGAGGAACAACAATGTTCTCAACAAGATTTTCCAGCAATGGGGCACTCCAGAAGTCGACCCCTTTGCGACATCGTCGAACAAGAAACGTCCTCTTTACGCGTGCAGAGACGGGCTCTGAGTGTCTTCCTTGGGGACACCCTGGAGATCCTGTGGGACAACATGAAAGCGTATGCCTTCCCTCCTTTACCGCTGATTCATCAGTTATAGCTCCTTGGTGGCCAGCGAGGTTCTGGTTTTCGGAACTGCAGCAAATGTCCTCTCCGATCAGGTTGCCACAGATTCCTGACCTTCTTCACCAGAACAATCACCAGTTGTGGCACCGCTCCCCACAATCGTTCAGCTTGGCGGCCTGGTGCCAGAGTTCCGATCATTAGCGCAGTTCAACCTCAGATCCATTTTAACACTCAGAATTTAACAGATGTCAACCTTTGGACACGATGTATTTCCTTGTCCTTGACCTCAAGCTCTGGGATCGTATCTCTCCAGCCCTGAAATCTCTCTATTGGCTCCCAGTGGATGCAAGGATTAAATTCAAAACCCTCTGCATCGTCCACAAGGCTTTCTGGGGCCTGGGTCCAAAATACCTACAGCTATCCCTCTGCAAATACCTCCCCTCTCGTCCTCTACGCTCCTCTACCTCTAACTCCCTAAGGTTCAGTCGTTTTTCAAAGAAACGGGCTGGGGGTAGATCTCAGCTTCGGCTGGGGCCTCCCTCTGGACAGCCTCCCTGCCACTCTAAAACTTGAGGAGAACCATCTACCGTTCTGGCAGCACCTCAAGACCTTCCTCTTTTCTTCTGCCTTCGCTCTCCCTCGCCCCTGCTGATCTGTTCTCTCTTGGCACCGTGTGCCTGGCCACCTTTTGTCCTCCGGGCCCAGGTACCTGCTCACCCTGCCACCTTCCCGCACTACCTCCGGGCCACCCCTTGGACTGGGGTCTGTATCTGTACCCATAGAGCCCCCCTTTTTCTTCCTGCACTTATCAGACCTACCCTGTCTGCTGCCTTAAACCAAGCACTTGCAAATTGCTGGCTGCACTACCACTGTTTGTTGCCTTTATTATTTATTTCATTGTTATTTATCTGTTTCTCCTCGGCCTCGCACTTTCCACTTCTCCGCACTTTCCCCTCCCCCTCTCCCATGCACTTGCACGTTCTCAATGTCACTGGGCCCAGTAAGATCGCTGTTTTCTTCTGCTTGTTCCCCTCCCTTGCCTTGTTGCGCTCTGAAACATTTGTGTATGAGCGCGATAGAAATAAAATATCAATTCAATTGTGACATTTTTTAAAAACATATTCTGTAACAGTAATTTGGTGACTTAAAATGTGTTTAATCTTCAATGTTAACAATATGGCTAGTAACAAAAAAAAACTACAATTAACTCTTCCCTACTAATGGAAGTGATAAATAAATTTCCAGTGGACAAGTACCAATGGCTAAACTAGCCTGAGTCCCAGAAAATGCACTCCCAGCTTCAACAAAGCATAAGCACAGTTTAGCCAACCTTTTCTCAGTGCTATCATTGGTGGATCAACACGTCCTGAATATTAAGGCGAAGAGTAAGGAAATGTGTAGAGATTTCAAATCTCTGTTGGGAAAAGTGATATACACGGAAAAATGTGTATCAAGACTGGAGTACCGTGTGGGAGATCTGGAGCATAGTCACATTTGTTTAAGAGTTAGACCTTGCATGCAAACTTGAGGATGGGAGCATGAGTGATAATATGTGATTCCTTATTGTGCCCGGAAAAATGGAAGATATGGCAGTATTAAATTCATAGAATTAGAGATTCCGAAACTCTTTAAAATCCAATTTGATTCTAGAGATTCAATGTGTGCACAGTATTCAGCCAAGAGATGACTCTCATCGAACCAGTCATTATCTATTTGTTACCTTACCAACATCCTTGCTTAATAGTTCAGATGGCAGAGTAGATGTTTCTGTTCACTTATCAAGGACATAGGGTTTTTGTCTGCAAAAACCATGCTGATGTAGCATGTGGAACAGCTACCGCTAAAGGTGACCCTGTTCCTATATATTCATATTGCTGAAAAGCAATTGCAGCACTTAATACTGACCTAAGACATGGGACCATACCCGCTGCAACCAACTCTTGGGCTGTACTGTACTAGGCAATTGGCCTGTCATTGTCTCCATGTTTTTGTCGTAGGGTGCCTAAATAGAATCCATTTGTTCCTGACAATACAGTTTGCATTTATTTGTATTATCTAGCTTTCCTAATTCTGGTGCATATTGCAGCACCTGTTGAATCCAATAAAATGCCTTTTCTATATCTTCTGTCTACTGTATAATATAATATCGACTGCTTGTCTGCAGTGCCACGACATCATCCAAAATGCCCTCATCTTTGTTATTGTGAGGGATGTAGGCACCTTTTAAAATGGCATCTGTGCATGCCCTGCTATGATTCAGTTGTCTGCTATGATATTGTGTCTTAAGTTATGAACTCTTTCTCTAAACAGTTGTAACTACTGTTTGGAAACCTTGTGTCCCTTGAAAAGTAAAGCAGTTAAGAGTATTTATTACATGCATCATGTGAATGGGACACTAACGAAAGGTTGTGAAAACACGACAACAGACGTCCAGGAAACCTAACATCATCTTGGTCATTTGCAATTGTTGAGGGAAATGTGCAGCATATTCTGTGTACCCCTGTGGAAGGCATGTCCACATGCACTAAATATTTTGATACGAAAAGGCTAATAAATATCTACTCTCCGCATGCATGGAAATGGAACAGAAAGCAGACCAGACCAACAACTGTAAGTGTATCGCTGTCGGGGGAATACAGTAGAGTGTGTGACTGGACTGGGGTCTACCGGAAAGGATGGGAGTAAAAACAGCATTGATGGCCTTAGGGTATTGGGCAAATATATAAGTATCTCTTGCTGGTTTCTTCACAGGTAATATCAGGGGTATCAAAGTTATTGGTTGGAATAATTATTCCTTCTTTCAGGAGTGTCTGTGCAACTGGGACTATAAACTCCATCTATGTGCAGTTGGTACTGGAGAATTCTGGGGAATCATTTAGACTGGCCTACTTTAGTTCATAGAGATTCTACATCACAAATCCAGCCCACCTCATTGTCATGGATTGACAAAAGTGAACTTGGGGCTGTGGCCAATGTTCTGTTAAACTATGGGGATAAATGTGTATCTATGGATTCAGATAAGTGAGTGGTGTGTCTTACAACAAGGCCAATACCACGTCAGTATTCTTGTCAACAATATCTAGAAGTACTCCATCCAGAGTATAATACATAGTGCAATTTAAATTACATAAGAACTCTCTTCCAAATACGTTTAGAGCAGATGATGAACTCAATAAGAAAGCTTTTTCTAGTAATGGGTCCTACAGTGGCGGTAACCGGTTCAGTAACTGGGGGTGGCACTGGTGTATTAGATATGCCAACTACATTGCTGGTCCTAAAGGATAAATGGATATCTGGGGAACAGTCAGAACAGGTGAATGGCCTACTAGCCCCCATGTCTACTATATAGGAGATGGTTTGTCCTCCCACATCAAAATGCACATACTGCCTATCTTGATCTACTGGAATCAGGGTTAATTGGTGCTAGCTCATCTGATTTTATCGTATGGGCATTTGGAATAAGGAACTAGTCTTTATCTGGGGGCAGAAAATTCCAGTGGGGTCAATCGGGCATTTGTTCTTCCACTTAACTCCCCTGTTTGAAGTCAGTGCATGCTGTATGTGAGGCAGACATTGTATCACAAGAAGGTCGAGGACACAAATCACCAGTTTTATTTACTTCAAAAGGGGGTTGGAAGAACTCCTGTCTTGCCCTAACACTAAAGATGGGAGCACACTCTACCATCTAAATAAAAAGAAAACAGTCCTAGTCCACCAGCGTCCAGCCCCTTACCTTCACGAGTATGTGCAGGCCCTGCCGATCCTCCTTGGATGCTCGTGGCACTTCATTGGGCTGCTCATCCATTTCTCTGCTGCCGGCTCTCGTCCCACACTTCTCGTTCCTGATACTGGATTCTCGCTCCCAGTATTGCTCTGTATCTGCTCCATGCCACCGTGAAGGAATCCTGCTGTCTGCCCTCCACTTCTGACGTCCGACCCACCTTTTCTTCCTGAGAGCGTTCTTCATTGTTCCTTCAGTTCTCCCATGTTGGACCACTTCCCGTTCTCCTCTCTTGGGCTGGTTTACTTCCTAGACTGCGTTTATCCTTATTAAGTCATTGGTCTGTTTTTATATCATCTTCCTATCCATGCTGTGATGGTCTGGGAGTAAGAGACGGACACAAAGGTGGCATATTGACTGATAAAAATTTGTATTCAAGACAAAATAAAAGGGGTTTGAGAAAGCCCTAACTAGCCCTAACTCTATGAGGGGTTTCTCTGTCTCAACAAAACTAACTAAGAATACTGTCCATGTCAGGATGTCCAAATTATAGCCCACCGTCCTGTGTCCAAAACCTATCCTATCCCTCACATGCTAAACTTAGGAAAAGGTGCAAGGGTAAAATCTTTTTTAACTGTCGACCTGCAGCCCGAGCTTATGTTCAACACAATAGTTCCAAAGGAAAGTTCAATAACGGTACCAAAAAGATAAATAGTGGTTCAACAAGGCTTAACTCCCCTTTCTCCACATCCTTTCTTGTAGTCGACCAACGGGATTCTTTGTTATCAGACCTGCTTTCCAGGGTCTGGCTCCTTCTCCCAAGCTGTAGTGCACTTATGCTTCACGTGTTCGGTCACAGACCCTATTCACCATGGTCCTAGGTCAAAAGACCTTTTTCTTTTTTCCAAATGGAAAAAGGACCGATTTAGAAAGACCACTCAGTGTCCGCATGGAGAAGGTTTGTAAATCAGACTGTCATTTTTGCGCACAGGGGCTGAGAGGGTGTGTGTGTGTGTGTGTATTAGTATGTGGGGGGAGAATTCATGTTTAGATGTGGGATTTGGGGGTTGGTGGGGATAGGGGGCTTAACGGTGGGTTAACCCCTGATTAATGAGAGAATGAGCGGGAGAGGGTGGGGAAGGAGGGGAGTTCTGTCGTAATACCGCATTTTAAAGCCTCCAGAAAAACGGCAAAAAATATCTGTCTATTTTGTGTTCGGGCTTTAAAATGTGAGATTATAACAGAACCATTCACCATACCAGGGCATTTACCCACAGCCTTGGTTCACTCTCCTGTTTTTTTATCCACCTGCAATATCGTTTGGGGGGCCACTTCCCCAATCTGGGTTCTCAATCTCAATCTCTTTCACGTATTTACTGTCAGTGTTTCTTTGCTCCGGTCTCTATCTGCTGCACAGCCTGTTTTACTCCCCTGCCAGGATCTGTGTTTGTCACTGGTTTCTATAGGGATCATGCTCCCCCTTGTCATAAATTGAGGGATTGCCTTTTCTCCAAGGGTCTGAGACCCCCTTCACTTGATTGATTTCAATGTTATCTCTACTCACTCTGTCTTCACTCCATAGCCCTGGTTCACTCCCCTACCAAGGTCTATGAATGTTCTTCAAATTTGCCAAGTTGTAACTTTCCCCTATTGCTATGTGGGGTATGGTTGTTTGCACCGGGTCCCAGGCCCTCTCTTCTGGGACCCTATGTCCTGTTAAGTATTCCTTTCTTCCCTTGGGCTGCATTCCCTCTGCTCTTTGGGTCTTCCCAACCTTCCGACTGGCCACCTGTGTACCTGTCTGGCATTGGCCTCGCCACTCCGGTAGTTTGCGTGTCCCCCAGGCACCAGGACAGCTTGTCTGGCTCTGACAAGCCTTCTGCGGCCTTTCGTGTGCCGTTGCAGCAAGTTGCCTCTGGGTCAGCTCCTCTGGAGCCGCCCCAGTAACCAGCAGGCAAGTCTCGTACTCCCTGCTCAGTCTTTTGCGCTGTCGGTCTCCCGCAGGTCTACCTCTCCTCTGTGCTCTGTTGGCTGCTTCCTTTGTGCTGCAAAGTACATGTCAATACCAAGCTGGGATCCAAGACGCCATCCTTGCCTTCCCGCTGGATCTTTTAATGACAGGCAGCCAATTAAATCAAGGCAAGGACCTGAGCGTATGCCGTTGTTCCTGCGAGTAATTTTCATTGCTCACCTCCTCTTCCTTGGCACAGTACTGCCATTAGCTGCTAGGTGGATGTCCTTTTCTTCAGTGGATTTTACTGGAGCAGCATGACAATAGCACATTGTGGTACTGGATGAAGGGTACTGAGAAGTGGTTTGGATAAAGGTGGGAGAGTTAAGGGGATACTGCTTTCTTCCTCTGGTGTTACTGTCCTCAATGGGGTCCTCCCTCCCCATGAGATCCTCCCACTGAGCACCACCCGGAGGGGGACTATCGGGTAGGGGCCTCACATCCCTGGCCTCATGGGAAGGGCTCCCGCTACGGGAGAAGTGACGACATCTATAGATAATAATTTGCCATCACCACTAGCTCATAGGGAGGTTTAGTCTACCACCCAAAACAGACCCATTTTGAGATAGATGCTACTGGAGTTTGGGTTGCAATCCTGTAACAAAGGCATTAGCAACCTCCTCCTCTGAAGTGTCTGTAGGCATAAGGATACCTAAATGTTGTGTAAACACTGTCTTAAGGCTGTCCAAAAAGACAACTGGTGAGTCCCCATTGTTCTGGTCCGTCTTCTTGAGGTACACCTTGGTGACAGCTGTTAATCGCCTATTCCTTGATTGGCCTAGTTCTGTACTGATCCTGGGTTTTCACTGTTCTAGCTAGATAATCTCTGTCTGATGTCTGCTGACAAAATGACCCTCGTGAGCTGATTAATTCCAGCGCAAGAGGCAATGTAAAACTGGATTATAGCCTTCAACTGCTCGGGGAACAATTAGGACTTCTCGTTGACGTTTAGAAAGTCTTTGATCAGAGTTCTAAACTCTACTAGGGACCATGTAACATTCATGGTAATTGAGTCCTCTTCTCCGTTGACTAAAGGCCTCTGTAGTTGTCTCTGTGGGGCTTTGATGATGGGTGAGGCTAACCTATTAATGGTAACATTGGTGAGGGACACTGCAATTACACAATGGACACAATTTGTAAAACCTTTATTGAAAATGTTGGGATTGGAGAAACTCCTATTCTGTCCTATAACTGAGTAGTCTCGACTATCAAATGATAAATGAAACCGTCCTCGTGGAGCCTGTCAAATCGAAATGGCCTATGCTAATAAAAAACTAATGCCTGCCCTATCTCTTGTACAAAAAGTGTAAAAGGAGAAAATAAATGCAAAAGGAAAAGTCAGTGTTCAAATGATAATGTGGCTTAACCAGCTCTCCTCCCCACGTTGGGCCTCACGGGGTAAGGTGATCCTTGTAGACAGGATGACACACTCTGGCTCGGCTTCCAGCACAGTGCACAGTTCTTAACGGTGGATCGAGGCCCACCTGGCTTCCACGTTTAAAGTTCCTTTCTTTGGGCCCCATTACGAGTTTGGAGGTATTTCAGAGGTAGATCCTCTGAAATACCACCAAACGTATCTACAGTTAGCACCACTTGGTCCTGTGGATTTACCACAGGTTTACAGGTGGTGGTAGGTGGTGTAAATCCCTATCTTCTGGAGTCCATAGGACTCCAATGGGGATTTTTGGCGGAATTACCACCGGTGGAATTACAAGTGGTAATTCTGCTGATTTTGTGGCATTGAGTGGGAAGATATACTTCCAGGATTTTGTTGTAGGTAAATCCTCCACTCAATACCAAAACTCATATATGGGCCTCATTACACGTTTCAAGGCATTTCAGAGGAAAATCTGCTGAAATACCACCACATGGATTTACCGTTACCGCCACTTGGTTAGGCGGAATTTCCCCCTCATTACAAGTGGTGGTAGTGGTGTAAGTCCCCATTTATGTTTGGTCCATTGGACCCAATGGGGCTTTTTTTTCGCGGCATTACCGCCGTCAATTCTGCTGATTTTGTGGCTTCCAGTGGCAAGTTTTACCTCCAGGGTTTTGCTGGAGGTAAATCTTCCACTCAAAGCCAAAACTCATAATTTGGCATAGTGGTAAAATTGGAGGTAACTCTGTTACCTCCAGTTTTACCACTTACCCCTATATTCGTAATGAGACCCTTTCACTTCCAAAATAATGTTTCAACCGAAACGTTCACAAAGGTCCCCCTCTGCCGGGCTCAGACCTTTCACAATACAGTTCGCTCCCTTCCCCAAGCTTAATACACTTTGGGTCTCCCTCAATCGGGTTCGGACCACTTTCGGATGTAGAAGTCTTTCGAATGTGCGTGGATTTTGTTACAGACCACTGCAGGACCACTTTGACTCACGTTCACTACTTACTTTCACTCTTGCTGTTTGTTCGCCCTTTAGCTTCGAACAATGTACCTTTAACAGATACTTTTGAATGGGCTTCTTCATTTCACCGGACCACTCCATTACTTAGTATCTCTGTTCTTGCAGCTGTAGTTTACTTTAAAGTTCATTCACGGGTCTAGTTTCTTTGCGTCTCATCCACACACGTGCAGCCTACACCTGTGATATGATATTGCTACTTAATTCACTTTGACACACACCAGTCTCTCAGGTCGCTTGCCAACACACCAGCAGTGTGCTCTTCTTGTTTTGCGGTTTTCCCATTTTCAAGTCAAGGTTAGTACCACAGAGTTGGCCTCACCTCCCCAACTCTGCCGTTCACCCGTGAGGGTCGCTGGCATCCTTGCAACCCAATGCAATATTTACTTACGGGATCTGGCCTTATCCACATGTCTTTCGTGCTCTGCCGGAGGCAACAACCTCCAGTAGGGAAGCCTTGGGTCTTTCGGCCTGCTTCTCTTGTCCCTAAATCCGTCGCTTTGCTCCAGTAGGTGTCTGCACCCCAGAGGTTCTGCTCGTTCTCGTGTTCCGCCTTGCTTAGAGTCTGTCTTTAGGTGGTGCCTTTTATTCGTGTGAGGAGATTGATATTGATATTGATATTTTATGTCTATCGCGCTCGTACACAAGTGTTTCAGAGTGCGACGAGGGGCAAGGGAGGGGCACAATGGAGAACAAAACAGCGATCTTACTAGGCCCAGTGACATTGAGAACGCGCAAGTGCATAGGAGAGGGAAAGGGGAAAGTGCATGGGACTGGGAGAAGTGGAAAGTGCTAAGCAAAAAAAATCGTAAATAAATAATAAAAAGCAACAAACAGTGGTAGTGCAACCAGAAAGTGGCAAGTGCTAGGTTTAAGGCAACAGACAGGGTGTGTCTGATAAGTGCAGTACAAAGAATGGGGGGACTGTAGAGTTACCGATACACACCCTAGTGCAAGGGATTGCAAAGAGGCAGTGCTGGTGGGTGTCAGAGTGAGCAGATAACTGGGCCCGAAAGTCAGAGGGTAACCAGGTGCACAATCCCGAGACAGAGCAGATCAGCAGGAGAGAGGTGGAGCGAAGGTAGAAGCAAAGAAGAAGGTCTTGAGGTGCTTCCGGAACTGGAGGTGGTTCTCCTCAAGTTTCAGAGTGGCAGGGAGGCTGTCCCAGAGGGAGGTCCCGGCCGAGGACAGAGATCTACCCCCAGCTTGTTTCTTTGAAAAACGACTGACCCTGAGGGAGTTAGAGGCGGAGGAGCGAAGAGCTTGGGAGGGAAGGTATATATCGAGTGACAGCTGAAGGTATTTGGGACCCAGGCCTCAAAAAGCCTTGTGTACAATGAAAAGGGTCTTGAATTTAATCCTTGCAGCCACTGGGAGTCAGTGGAGAGATTTCAGGGCTGAGGAGATACAATCCCAGGGCTTGAGTCCTCGGACAAGTCTTGCACTCCTGTTCTGGATGAGTTGCAGAGGGCGGAGAGCAGATGTAGGTAGATTAAGAAAGAGGCTGTTGCAGTAATCCAACCTAGAGAGAACCAGAGTTAACTGGTATCAGGTGTCTGCACTTAGAGTAAAGTGCCTGACTTTGCCTGACCCGATTAACGGGACATATCTAGTATGATTTGAGAGAGTTAGTCTGGTTACTCTTAGTCACCCTCTTCCTCGGCCCAGTGTTTTGTGCAAAAAGAGGGGGGGAGTTGTGACTTCGGTAAATCCTAAAAAATAGGATGGTGTAGATGAACAAAAGAGGGTGGAATACCGCGTCTTGCCATCGGGTATCTCAACCCCCTAAAGACCCCTCACCCACGTGATCCTCCCGCACTGGTCCACCCCCAGGAACTGGATCCAAAAGCGTTGGCTGTGTCCTGGCCACCTGGATGGCAGGTCCCGAGGACTAGCGGGTGCACATATGCCAGAGAAAATTCAGAGGGTCCCACAATGGGTTCTGACATCTGGTAGTTGGGAAAGTGAGGGGGAAGAAAATGTGGAGCAATCAGTCGATGAGTTGACACTTTCTGAACTGCTGGCCCTTGGACCCCTGCAGCCATAAAGTCTGGGTTGCCTGAATCGGGGTAGTAGCAGTCGGTGTTGGGGCAGCTACACTGTCCACATAGAACCTTTGATAAAGCTTGGCCCACATACCCGTAAAGAATTCTAGTATGTCTTCTTTCATCTTTTACAAATTGAGGTCACATCAGGGTGGATGTCGGCCCAATTTCGCCCCCTGATTACCTTACATTTTAATGTTGGTCTTTAATTTCTTAGTATGAATCTTTTAACTGCCTAATTTCAGAGGCATTTTCCTCTCTGATGCCTCTTCGTACCAATCTTAATATGCCCCCCAATTGTTTTGGACAGCTTATTAATTATTAATTAATGTTTTATTTTTTTTATTACGTGCCTAATACTGGAGACTAGTTTCTAAGTGCGTGTACCAGGACTCGATTTTTCCCTTAGGGTGTAATATGAGCTTCGAATTCGACAGCCTAGCTACATGAAAGGTACCTTTGAGACGATTCTCATGCGTTATGTCATACCATTCAAGTATATATTTAATTGTTGAACTGTTATATTTTGTATACATAAAATGTGCTGGTGTACAACTGGAATCTCTTTGCACTCTTCCATATCTAAAGCTTGTTACTTTTCCCGTTAAACCTTAATTACCTGGCTGCTTACCTTCTAAGCTCATCATTCATTCCACATACCGGGAAAACTCAAATTTTCTACGGCCCTGAGGACGGAATAAATCATTAGGGGTCGGAACACTCCGCTTTGTGATTGTGCAACGGAGGAAAAACACAATACACACAGACCAGCTTACATCACCAGCAGTAAATTACCCTGATTTTCTTTCGGACCGTCTTCTAAACCTGAAATGTTGTATAATACCAGACTCCAGAAAAGTAAGCTTACGGTTAGCCACCTTCCGACACCTCTGCTGCAGTTATTAATTCTGCGACTGGACAGAGAGGAGTGAAGGGGAGGTTGGGGAGCAGTCCACAAGCTGCCCATGGTCCCTTGGAGTTGCAGTACCAAATTGTTGAAGAAGCCGGGCCCAAGCAGAAATCATTTTTGGGTATACCAAAGACAGAGACAGCTTTATTGTGTTTAAAGAGCTACATGCTCACTCTATCAGACCAGTCCAGAAACGACATGACCCAGATTTACACTTTTATGGGTTATGACCTTGTGATGGAAAGTTAAACCTAAAGAAGACCCTCAAATACAATGGTCCGCTGTCGAGTGCATGAAAGGGAACGTCCTTTCTCAGTGCAGTTCTTTCTTGAATAATCAGAAAAGTATCCTCATCAAATCCATTCTCTCCATCTCACCAATCACTTGACTTAGATTTTTTTGGTTGGTTCCCAATCAAACCAGAAGGGGTGCTGCCATTTTCTGCATAACACTGGCTTTAACTTTCCATGTCTACCAGCTGGTACTCTCTGTTCATACTGTCCGAACCACATGACACCTCTTTAAACCTTTGTTTGGGATATTCTCTGGGGGTCAATCACCCCATTACCTTTTAGGACTACCCACACTATTTCACAAGATACAGGGTTATATTGCAGGTACTGCTTAATATTATTGGATTTTATGTTTGAAAGGACTCAGTTCAAATGCATATCACATCATCCACCAATGAAAAAGGTAAAACCCTGGATTGGGTTTTATCACAAAATATTTGTAATGAAGATGTACACAGTACCCAATGCCCATGGTCGGATCATCATATCCAGGATTGGAATATGACTATCTCCCCGGTCCTGAAAATCCATAGAGAGGGTCGTAGGGTTGCATTTACAAATACCCACAAACTCACCCCGGCAGCCATGGCCCCCTTTATAACGGCCATAAGAAATGACTTGTCCAACCTGAACTCGGCCGAAGAATTATCCAATGTCTGTTATAAGACACTGGAAACAGCTGTTGAAAGTTTAGCGCCAGTAAAGTAATGCATATTCACGAAGCAACCGGACAAAAAATGGTACATTCCACAGATTCAGGCTCTCAGGAATAACGTACGCACAGCACTTAAACAATTGGATAAAAACAAGTCCAATGAGGATAAACTCCTCTATTTGCAGGCGGTTAAGGCCTATAAATCATTCATTACCTGCGCAAAAAAGAAACTACTATGAGCTTCGCATCTCCGGAGCAGCTTCCAGCTCGAAGGAGCTTTTTAGTAACCTCAAAGAGCTGGAAACTCTCTGCTCTCCGCCTAGTGGGGTGATTAAAAACTCCAAATGGTGTAATGATATCCAGGAAGCACTCCTGGACAAATTAGAAAAGACACAGGAAAGCATCTGCCGCAAAAATAAGGTCTGCCCGCTGGACGTGAAGGACACTGCAGAACAGGCAGCTCCCAAATCATTCCCAGAGTTTGCCTTCAAACCTATATCGGAGCAATATTTGTCCGAGATCATGGGCAAACTCAAGCCTACTCACTGTAAGGGTGATGTCTGCCCACCTATCACTGTTAAAGCCTATGCTCCTCATCTGGTGCCCTTGATAACAAAGTTTGTCAATGCAACTTTCAGGGAAAATACTGTCCCGAGCATTATAAAACAAGCATGGATCTCTCCACTTATAAAAAAAAAGCCCTTGCTTGACTCTAGCATAGTTGGCTACTATCACCCCATTACGAATGTACCTTATCTATTGAAGATCTTGGATGAAGTAGCTCATCTTCAGATCAAAGCCTACTTGGCTGCACATGACATTTTGGGGCCTAAACAACCTGGCTTCAGAAAAGCTCACAGTACAGAATCCACTCTTCTGGAGCTTAAGACCGACATAATGCAGACCATGGTAGTGGGCAAAATTACCATGCTTATGCTTCTGGATCTCTCTGCCGCGTTTGATCTTGTGGATCAAGTTATTTTGGCAGAGAGGTTGCAGACATCAGCACATTTCTCCGGACCAGCGATTGAGTGGGCAAATCATTCCTGACGGACCTTAGACCAAGGGTCTTTTTTGATGATCTCATGGCTGAGGAGTTCACTGTCATGTGCGGGGTCCCACAGGGTTCATGCGTTGTACCCACTCTTTTTAACATCTTTATGCTCCCATTATTTGAGCAATTAGACAAATTTGGTATGGTGTATGCAAATTATGCAGATGATACACAGTGCCTTGTGCCTCTGACAGGGGATTACATTCTTGACTCTGCGTTGTTAAATTCCACCTATGAACGTTTTCAATCCTGGATGCAAGTCAATAAGCTGGCCCTAAATAGTTTGAAGACAGAACCTATGATGCTAGGTCCTGCACTGCAACTAAAGAAGCTCAATGCAGAATACCTATCCTTCAAAATTGCAGATTGCAATATAAATACCCAGAATAATGTTAAGACACTTGGTGTGATTCTCGACCAAGAATTGTCTATGAAAAATCAGGTCAATGGTCTTGTCTCCTGTGTGCGCTTCCATTTGAAGCTCTTAGCTCAGCTACAGCCCTTTCTCTCATCAGCCAATCGCACCATATTGGAGTGAGCCATTATTGGAGCTAAAATAGACTACTGCTCTAGCCTACTGCTAGGAATCTCCAAACAAGACGTGACCCGGTTGCAGGTGATTCAGAACAACACAGTGAAGTGCGCATTGTTGCAGGTCTGCAAAGGAGAGAACATGTCACAACGACTAGGAGAGCATTACATTGGCTCCCCTTTCGCAGCCGCATTATCTACCGCGTGTTGTGCATTACGCACAATTGTATCTCAGGGCAAACCCCCAAGTATCTGGCTGCTGTATCTCGCACCTATCGGCGCGTAGAGCGCTGAGGCCTAACAACACTGGCTTGCTAGAAAAACCATGAGCGCATCTGTCTTATGTGGAGCACAGATCTTTTCCTCATGCTGCCCCACGGATATGGAACTCCCTTCCTCTAGATCTGAGGTCCTGCACTAATTGGCAGCTTTTTAAGAGCAGGCTGAAAACGTATCTGTTTGAGTAACCTCATGCCAATGATTTAACTTTGTGCCTTCTGTTGGGAAGGAAACGATCCTTGCCCCACCTTGCATCACTCCAGGTACAGAACATATGTAACAAGCCAAGGAGGGAGGGAGGCACAGTCACCCCCTTCGGGATTCTGCTGCATCACATCCCATAGAAAATAACACATACATCATAGCCCCTAGCCCCGCAATAGGAAACCATTTTGAACTAGGCCCAACGCCATCTTTTTACTAGGCCTGAAAATCCACCTCACTGTGGAAATGCAGCTCTCCCGAATGTGCCTCGTACAGCCAGCCCACATCATCGCCTCCCCCTTGCAAGCTCCTTGCGAGCCCTGTTCACACGGAAGCCCAGCCATGACTTGCTACAATGCCGTAGTATAATTTCCGAAAGAATGTGCTCTGTGGAGAGCGTGAGACACATGACAAGTCATAAACCCAAGTGCCCATTCATCTCACCTAAACGGCCCGTACCCTCTCAACCCCCACCCAGCCAGTCCAGAGCCCACCAACTCTGACCTCTCAGTTCCTTTCATGTGATACCCATCTGACCCTCCCGTGCCACGACCACTCCAGTACCCCCACCACAGCCCTAATCCTGTGTAGCCGTATATCCTCTCAAAAACAACACACTTCCACCTATGTCATAAGTGCCCAAAAAGGACAGATGGTAGATCAAAACCTTTGTGGGGTCACCTGGGTGTTGGGATTGCGGTATCAAAGAGACTCCAAAGTGTAGAGGTTGGAATGCCAATATATTAGCTCATTTGACCTAAGTACCCCTATTCATGCAAGATTTCATGTATGCCATTATTTCTGCATTATCAGTGTTGTTTAATTTAGCTAGATAGTTATGCTGCACCCTCCACATGACCCTCACACAGCGGAGATGAGCCCAGCAAATACACGTGTGCCAAGAGCAACGGAGAGACGGCAGCCAATTACCATCTTGTATCCCTTATATTATCAACTGTTCTATAGGCCCCTCTCCAATCCGGTGAAAGAATATGTACACTATGCATGTCGTCATCAGTGATGCTGTGTGTCCTTTTAATGTGCTGCCCGTGTAATGTTTCGGCATAGCACTCTCGGGCAGCAGAGTTCTTTGCTTGCAATTTTTATGATTATATAAACTTTATTATCTTTGCAACTCCTGGTCGCATTCCCCTGACGGGGAGTTTATTTTATTTTTGCATATTATTGGGACACATGCTTCTAGCGTACCTTCACTTCCATTACCTTCTCTTCTCATTCTCCAACCTCTGTGCATTCTCTCTTTTTGTGTGTTGTATATATTGTTGGCGCCCCTATGCCTTCGGGCCTGTTTTGGTGAACATTATAAATAAAATAAATAAAAATGTATTAGGAGTATGGGTCTGCTTTTTGCCTGCAATTTGCATTTTGACCTGAACCAGCCTCATTTAGAGGACATGGCCTGTTAAGACGTCCTCCTTCCCCAGATGAATAACATGCATGTTTCATGGGGGAAGGAAGGATGTTTTGCATGGGATGGTAATCCTCTCCAATTTTCCCATCAAAATGATACATAGTGGGTTTATTATCACAGGCACTTTCTTGGCGTTCTACTGCCCCAACTCCTTGGATACCTCAAACCCTTCGAAGCAGTGTATTATATTATCAGGTCTAAGTTGTTCTTCCTCCTCTTGGTTCACCACAGAAAAACAATTCTGGTGGGAAGACAGGGAGGGTGTGGACTCGAGACACTCTGGATTTTCTTTCTTTATTAGGGAGGAGTTTTCACTGGCCACGTGTAACTTAGAGGACCCTATGTTTCCCAGGGAGATGGTACATCCCGCTGAGCTTCAATAAGGTTAGGGTCTCGTTCACTTTTCAACTCAGTGTGAGCTGAAAACATTTCCCAGGGTTTTTCACTAAGAGGCAGGCTGTTTCCCAGAGTTCTCTACACCCCTCTCTCCGATTTGCCGGTTTGATAGGTTTTCCAGGAGGGCCTCATATATTAAATACCCCACTAAGTCTTTCCTGTGGATCTTAATGGAGTCAGAAGAGTAATTCAGGAGGATACATTTTAACCCTCCTACTGAAGGCAGAATGGGTAACACCATTAGACCGTTCTTCTGCCAAGTTTTGCATGCAGGTCACATATATTACCAAACCGACGGGGATGACTACCTGAAGGTCTAAAAAAATTATAGCCTTATCTCTTACGGGGATACAGTAGTCATGGCGACTAAAGAGTTGATCATTATTCCCTCAACCTTCCAACCTTCTTCCGTTGATGTTAGGGTGACCATGAGACTCTGGCCAATTAGGGTGTTGAGGCCCTACCTCTACTGAAGAGTAGACAGAGTCTGCCTCAGTTATTAATGGAGATGTTGTGTCGGTAGAGACCATAATGTGGGCCAACTCTGTGTCAGGTTGTCGAAATCCCAATTCCTGACATCATATGTGGCGTACCAAGAGTATTCGGATGACTGGATGACATGTTTAACTGTGTTGTATTTAACTTAAATGAAAAATGACTACCATGCCCTATTTCTACGAGGGACATTCTCTACCTATTAAACTAAAAACAAGGGTCCCTATCAAAATAAATAGTGTTTGGTCCAAATCCTACCTCCCAACTGGCCCGACCACTTTAGAAACGAAACAGAAAGCTGGAGAGCGGAGCCCGGTCGCTGGGTTAAACGTCTTCCTGGCCCAACGCTGTAAGTCTTTTAAATGTTCATGGTAATAGTTCTAAAACAACTCTGGTCTTGTCTTTAGATGTTGGTTTAACAAAAGAAAATGTTCCTTAATCCAGTTTCTACTTTCCAATTTTTTTGTTTTGGGAACAAGTCTATGGCTCTTGGACTCGCTAAAGTTATGTGGCTCTCTGGAAGATTTGCTCCAGATTTGGTATTACCTATGGATACAATACCTATTCATTCCAGTTACTCAGCTTCTTGTAACCTTGCCGGCTTCCCTCACTTGGATACCAATTCTTTTTTTTCATTTCTCTCTCATTTATACAGGGTTATTGTCCCTTTTGATCTCTTAGTTTCTCATATGTCAGTTGGTTTTCCGAACTTGGATGTACAACGTTTCTTTGATTGATCTACTCCATTCGACTTCCTTGTCCCTTTTGCAATCCCCAACTTGGATATAAAGAGTGTTTCTCTCTCTTTCTCGCATTTTCCATCGTATGTTAGTTGGCTTTCCTAACTTAGATCCAAAACTCTCTCTCTCTCTCCAGCTCTCATTCTCTATCTCTCAGCTTCACCAATAGGTTAGTTGGCTTCCCCAACTTGTATGCAAAGTGTGTTTCTCTCTGTCTCTCATTTGAACTTATTTATACTTTTCTTCTCCAGCCACATACTGGATGATTGTTAGTTCGGGATACTCGGGCTCCTGTGACCGCGTAGGTTCTCTGCTTTTTAGTTCAAATTGTCCTGTCCGCTCAACAGTACCCTGACGGTGGGAGCATTTGATTCCCTCGTACTGCATCTCTTTACAGTAGGCTCCAAGAGCCTTGGAGATTCCTTTAAAAAATGTATATATAAAAAATATGTTTATATACAGGAGGAACAATGCTCTTATGATCACAAAATAATGTACAATAGATAAGAAATCAGATTTGACTGGAAGCAGTGAGCTTCTTACAATGGGGTGAGTTTGAGGGGCATTCTGACCAAGTTGTGGAGGGGAGTAAATGGAACAATCACCAGGAACAATACAAAAGTAGACATACATAGATTGTGGACGATGAACATTGGACATTTTTAATTGCAGGTAGGCGGTACGGCTTGCTGTATACAGAATGTGACTATGATGGGTGAAGTGCTAGAGTCGACGCGTAGGAAGTGAGGGACACAAGAAGGTTAAAGGTGAGGGAAAAATAGCTAGCAGGCAGATGAGAGGTAGGTTAAGAGAGTAACTCGGAGGTGAGGCAGTAGGCTTTTAGTTTGGTTTTGAACAAATCTGTGTGGACTGTTTCTCGGATGTCCGGAGGAGGAGAATTCCATGCAAGTGGAGCAAGGAGAGAGAAGGAGCGAGATTAAGAGCAAACACCGGAGGGCGAGGAGCCACAATAGTAGCCAAGGAGGCAGCGCAGAGATGATGAGAAGGCTTGTATTGTTGCATAGAGGAGGATAGATACAGTGGTGCCTTACGTGGATAGATTTGTGAACCAGGAGAAGACGTTTAAATCTGCGCTGTTTTGCTTTGTCAGCCATCCAGCCTGGTGATGGTTCAGGGAAGTATGTGTGCAGTGAGGGAGTTCAAAGAGAGTCCTGGTAGTGAAGTTAATGATCTTATCGAGAGGACAGAAAGCATCGTCTCGGGCGGGAAGCTCAGGGGCAACATGCTCGCCTTGCAGAGCACCACAGGTTCGATTCCCCGGGTTCGCGCTTAGAAACCTCTGGGTATTAAGCATGTTATAAATAACCTATGATATATCATATATCATATCATATCATGGTTGGGGAGACCAAAGAGGATGCTGGCACAGTAGTCCAGTTTAGAGAAGACAAGAGTGGTTAAGAGATGCCTTGTGGTGTTGAAAGGAAGGAGGTGCCTGATTTTCTTAATATTTAGGAGGTTTAGGTGAGCTGCTGTTCCAGTTTTGGAGATGAAAGTAGAGAAGGTGTGAAGAGTCCTAAATTACGCTGAGGTTTCTAACTGAAGAAGAGTAGGGGAGAGTGTTGGTGGGAATTGGATAGACAGAGGAAGAGCTCTGTTCAAAGCGTTCATACTCGCCTTTCCCAGCCACATGATGGGTGTTTGCTCGATCAGGATTCTCAGGCTCCCATGTCCTTGTAGGTTCTTTCACAATATCCGTTCCTCGCGACGATACTCTCTGTGAGGGAACGTTTGCTTCACTCAAACTGTGTCCCTTGACATTTGGTGTCCTTAGGTGTGAGGGATTCAACCATCTGCACGGGGAGTGTGCGCTCGCCTGCGCTTTTTTAAAATATTTTTGGGGGGAAATGGGATGATGGGAGATCAACCTCCGGATATGTTTGGGGCTAATCCACACACATTTCCTAATGCTCGCTGCACAACAAACACATATTCCGATGTACTCTGGGCGACACATCCAACAGGTGCAGTCTTCCCTATCACATTTCTTTGACAGGTGACAGCAAGGGATGCACGAAAACATGCAGAGGAGAAGGGCAACCCCTCCCTCCTCCCATGGCCAGACTAATCAAATATCAAAGGCTCCATGAACCGCCCTGTGAAATTGTCTAAGTTCTGTATGGTGGCGGCGCATATGAGCGTTAATTGAAGCAGGTCGGCGAATAGTCCTGGTCACATAATTTAACAATGGGCAGGAAAACAAACACTTCTTTTATATCCAATGTGCCTTCTTGAAGCTAGCTCCAACCCCTCTGTATGAAGGACAGTGAATGGAATGTCTGGGTCCACTATTTACCGTAGGCAACCCCTGCAGAGCGGACCCCTTTCAGAAGGACGAAGTATGTGATTTGAGGAAGACAGAAATCTGTTGTCAACACAAACTTCAAGGGAGACCTGCGCTTTGATAAAGAGCCACAGAGGTCTTAGTTAACCAGAGAGGCACTTTGATTTACAACAGCCATGATCAGGCGGGGGACTTAGGAGTACGACATCTTGTCACCTCTTACCTCTTAAGCATTCTGGTCCTGACCTCACACATAACAGAAGATTGTTGGTGGGGACCCCGGATTGGCTCCTTAAGGTAGGCTTAGCCTGCACCAATCACTGTGGCACATTTAGCTTCAAAAGAGGGCTGAGCCCCTCACATAGGAGATCCTCGGAAGGCTTCAGCAGAAGCAGGAAAGAAGAAATCGGCATTGGACCCTGGCTGAAGCTACAGTCTACCTTACAGCTTCCGCTAGTGAAGGAAGGGTCGGATTTCCAAGAGGGAAGCAAGCTCCCTCCCATAAACATCTCCCAGAGAACAGAGGGGAATACCGTCCAGCAGCTCCAGAACCAGTACCAGAACCAGTACCGAGCCAGCACACAGCATGCCCTGCTAGGTCCTGCCAGAAAACTTCCTAGGTGGGAAGTGCCAGAGAGTCCCTGGGCCTTGCGAAGAAGCTAGGAGGAGTGCCACACAAGCATCAACCAGTGTCCATCTTTTAAGGACATTTTTCGCGGCAGTCGAGCCCTTGAACCGCGACCGGCTGCACCACTGACTGTTTTCACGCTGCAGTCACTAAAGCCCTCTGAAATGCCTTCACCAGCATTTCAGATCTGCCAACTAGCACAGAGACAGCGATTCTTGACCCAAGCTGCCGTGTAGGAAGCCTGCAGCCATTCAGCCTTGCTTGCCAATCTGTCTCCTGACTTGAACTCTGTTGCAGGAGCTGCAAAGTGTCCTTGAAATGACTCAACGTTGTCGAGTATCAAGAACATCTCAAGCACTAGGTACATTGTGGTTCTGTCCCCCTGGTCCTTCTCCGAAGGTCCCTAATGACATTTATGACTCCTTGCTCCCTTGGTGCTGAAACCAAATAATCTTGAACAGTTAAGACGGATTGCTTTACCCACTACCTTCCTGTCAGTATCCAGAGTGCTTCCCTTTCCTTCGTGAAACTGTCCTCTTTCCTTTACAGGGTGGGTTGTATTTTGTAGAGAGCTAGAACTGCCTGTTGTAATAATAAAAAAGTAGATATTTTTTATAATACCTTGACTGGACAGTGCTTTTTATCATTGGTTAAATAATTGTATTTTCGCTGTGTTGCAACTAACCAACGATCCACTACCTTGCAGAGATAGGCCTTCCATTCCGTCCACGTTACCAAACTTGGACAAGGAGGTTTATAATTTACCGGTGTTCCAATCTGTTCACATCCCTTGTGGTGTACTAGCGGTGTGGGGCTGATTGATTGCTTAGAAACCGATATTCATCCCTGGACCACTGGTACCCCAGAAGTTGTTGCGTCGCAGTAGGATATGGAGGTTGGGGAGTAGTATCTTCTCCGGTGATAAGGTCTCGGTGTTGGTTGCCAAGCCCCTGTCCTACCACTTGATCCTTACAGTCACGCCACCAGACAAATAAGGGTTCCCCGTTTTAGCCTCTCCCTTTGACCTTGGCTGCTTGGTTGAATAGGACGCCAACCTTCCAGCGTTAGGCTAGCGTTCAGATCGATGACCACACCACCGCCAGCTCTGCCTCTCTACAACGTCTCTTACGCAGAGTGTGTCTTTGCATGGGACTTAGTCTCCTTCCTGCATAGGAGCTCACTCTTAGTTCACAGTTCTTTTTGGGTTTAAATAGTTTGCCACAGTAAAAAGGGGTGTGTTCTTCGCCGACGGTATCATCCAAATAAGAATCACCATTGCCTAGGGAAAAACACAAAGAAGTGTCACTGTTCAATGATGATAAGTCAGCCTTAACAATAGTTATTTGTGATCTTGCACCGCTTGACACAGTGGTCTGGTCTGAGAGGTTTTGCTTGGAGCGGTAGTCCTTATCCCTCAAAGGAGAGTCACTCTTGTAGCTAAAAGTACGGATATTCCCTTTTAAACTGAGTTTTATGCCCAAGGACCCAATAAGGGGAGGTGTTATTTCACCACGTTTATCTTGTTGTTAGGTAATGCTTAATACTGAATGGTCCAACAGGCACATTCTGTACGACAAGGGTCGTCCTTGAAAAGAAGCTGTTGCTTGTAAATGGGTATCTTTCGTTGTTTCAAGACTTATTCTTCAATTGTTTGTATTGGTTCATCTTGTGAGACCTCTATCCTATATTCATCTCCATGTGTCTCTTGTCATGAGTATCATGAAGTGGGGGGATGTCTGGATTTCTGCAGAGAATAACCACCAACCTTTTGGGTATATTGTTTCTCCAGCATTGGATCTTTCATGGATTCACATGCTTAGAATATTCCCTGTCGTCAGACTGGGAATCCTCGGTACATTTATAAAGCCGTTTTCCATAGGAAAAATGTCGAAACTTTTGTGTCCTATCTATGTCGTTTTGGGCTGCTTATTCATGCCCCAATAGGACGTAGCGGTATAAATGCCCCGCCCCGCGGCTCCCTTCAGATTTCAACTGTCTTCCAAAGTAGTGGGATCACCTTGCGTCATCTACTATTTTTGCTAGGTTGTTTTCTTCGTTTTCCTGATGTCTGGGAAAGCTCTTTTTCGCCCGTGTGCTAGATGCGGGTTAAAGAAAGTGTATGAAGGAGATGGCCATATGGACTGTATATATTGTCTCCACCCTCACCATTCGGCAGACAATTGTGACATCTGTAAGGGCTTCTCCCAGAAGACTCTCAAAGACCGGAGTCAGTGGTTGGTGGCTTGGTTGAACGATGAAGCTTCGGAGGTGGGCTCCACGCATAGCTTGGCCTCGACAACAAAATCTTTAGGGGCTTCCCGCCGTTCAGCATCGGCTGAACCTCCGGTGAAGAAGGCTCGTCCGTTGGAGAAAGGCTCTTCGGAAAAACATTCCACGAGGGAATCTTCGCAAAAAGCGGAAACCTCGTCGTCGTCCTCCTCGTCTAAGAAGGAGAGGAAAGATCAGTCAAAATCCTCCTCAGGTGATCAACATAGATCATCCTCGAGTCGAGAGTCTGCAAAACACAGATCAAGTTAAAAAAAGGCGGGAACGCCTCAGGAATCTGCGCCGCTACCAGCGTCGATGACGGGGGGGCGATCGTCGACGCCCTCACTGCCAGTGACGCAGATCGTCTCTTCAGGTGTTCCGCCGCAGGTGACGGCGACGACGACGACAGGGCAAAATATAACCTCGTCGACGGAGACTCCACAAGAAGTCTGGTGACCAGAGGTATACGACCCAATTTTGCCAGAAACCTTTTTGCAGCAGGAGGCGGCCTTGTCCATATCCTCTGTGGACGACGAGCGTGAGCAGGTGGCTGGACCTGCAGAACTTGGGTTGCAAGGGGTAAGCAGGCTGACTCTTTCGAGCGGGACAAGTATCCCAGTTACAACCCCGCTGCTTAACCCGCAAGCTGTTTTGTCTCTGGAGGTTCTATCTACATTGCAGACTTTGTTGAAGAAATTGGATGAGAAGTTACCTCAGATGACAGCTCCGACGAGACCAGGCGTCGACGAGCCAGGTCCCTTCCCGTCGACCAACTCCGATGGCGTTGACGGTGGTGCGTCCCGTGAAGGCCTTCCAGGTGCACGCCCGGAGGAAGGAGAGCTGCTGGAATCCGAATCAGTCAGAGAGTCCATATCAGATATATCTTTATCCCCCTCTAGAGACCGACCTGGGAGTCGGAAGCCGAAATGGAAGCTCCAAGGAGCCCAGCCCAGCCGTCACCCTCGGATGACATTGGGTCTTTCCACGCTATGATGAGTAACGCTTGTACCTAATTTGGACTAGCCCAGGAGGAGGAGAAAAAACACTGTTTTCTGTTGGATCATATGGGGAAAAGGAGGAAGTCGGTGTTTTCAGTCCCCATATTAGATCATGTGTGGTAAGAAGGACTTCAGACGATGCGTCATCCATTCTCGGAGCCGGCATTAAAAGGTAGACTGGAGAAGAAATTTAAGGCTCCCGAGTCCACCCCCAAATGTATGTCCTCTCAACCAACCCCAGAGTCGGTGGTATCAGCGACTGTGGCGAGAAAAGCAAGGTCTCAACACAAATGCACGACTCCTCCGGACAACGAAGCCAGGAGGCAAGATGCCTTTGCCAAGAAGGTGTTGTTGGTGGGTGCAACAACAGTGAAGGCGGCCAATTCTCTAGCTATTATGGCCAGGTATGATAGAGAGATGTGGCATTGTTTGGCACCCATACTAGAACATCTGCCAGACAAACACAGAAAGGCAGCTATGTCACTCGTCCGAGAAGGGGAAGAGGCCTCTAATCACTCTATAAATATTGCTGTGGACCTGGCAGAATCGGGTTTTAAGCAGGTTAACAACGGTGTGGTTCTGAGGAGACAAGCATGGCTAAAGTGCACCAATTTTCAACCTGAAGTGCAATATAAGGTGTTGGATATGCCTTTTGAGGGCAACCTTCTTTTTGGTGAAAAGGTGGACGAGGCCTTGAAAGGCATGAAGGAGGACTCTGACACGGCACACTCTCTGGGAGCCCACCAGAGTGGTAGAAATGTTCGTTCATTTCGCCCCTTTAGAGGAGCGTCAGGAAACTCATGGTTCTCGTCATCAAGGGACCGTGCCTTCAATAGACCGTCGTACTCTTCAGAGGGCTACTGGCGGGCTTCTCAGACCGCAAAAAGATGTCGGGACTATCAATCCTCTAGGAAGAGGGGAGGTTACTCCTCGTCGTCGAAAGACAAACAATCTAAAGACCAACAATGACGGATTTCAGAACGTCCTGGGAGGCAGGGTGTCTCATTGTGTCGATGAATGGGAGAAGATAACCTCGGACCGGTGGGTTTTGGACACTGTAAAGTTCGGTCATTCCTTACAATTCAAAAGCAAGCCGTTGCACATTCCACCAGTGTTTTCGGCTCAACCCCACCTGAATGTTTTAAGACAAGAGGTAGTACTTATGCTACAAAAAGGGGCTATAGAATTCGTACCTGCGTCGCAGAGGGCTCAAGGAGTGTATTCCCGATACTTCGTGGTGAAGAAGCCCAACGGAAAATGGCGTCCCATTCTCGACCTTCGGGTCCTCAACAAAACGTTAAAAAATCTAAAATTCAAAATGCTCACACTTCAGGAAGTGATCCGGTCGATTCAACAAGAGGATTTTCTGGCGTTGTTGGATCTCCAGGACGCGTACTTTCACATTCCAATGCGTCGATGACACAGAAAGTTCCTAAGGTTTGTAGTCGGGCGGACCCACTACCAGTTCACAGTGCTCCCTTTTGGCCTAAAATCGTCTTCCAGGACGTTCATGAAATGCCTAGCCCCGGTTGCAGCATGGTTGAGAAAACAGGGACATCATGTTTACCCGTACCTGGACGACTGGTTAGTGAGGGGATCGTCCCCTATGTCAACTCTTGCAAGTCTAGAAGCTACCATGCAGCTTCTGCGACAACTAGGATTTGCGGTAAACTTCGAAAAGTCCTCATTGACTCCGTCAAGCCTCTAGGAATGACGGGTTTCTGAACGTCCTGGGAGGCAAGGTGTCTCACTGTGTCGATGAATGGGAGAAGATAACCTCGGATATTTGATCGGATTGCCTTTGAATTCTGCAAGCCGTGCAAGCTCCGTCCACGAACACTTCGTATGCATGCAAGTGGAGGAGATTCTGCGTGTTGTGTCAAAATCAGCTGGGGGTGCAACCCCAGAATTTAACTCCGGAACAGCTTCTACCATATTTGCTGCATTTAGCAGAGCGTGGGTTATCTTTTTCATCGATGAAAGTACACATAGCAGCCATTTCAAGGTTCACGCGGAGAAGACAGTCGCTGTTGTTTAGTGATAGGCTGAGAAAGCACTTCATGAAAGGTTTATTTCGTACATTTCCACCGATTAAACGCTTTCCTCCGACCTGGAGTCTTAACTTAGTGTTGGCAGAGCTAATGAAAGCTCCTTTTGAACCTATGGCTTCCTGGTCTATGAAGTTCTTATATTGGAAGTTGGCTTTTCTGGTAGCTATCACTTCAGCACGACGACTCTCAGAGATACAAGCATTGGTCATAGATCCTCCGAACTTGAGGTTCTTTAAGGACAAAGTGGTGCTGGCAACCAACCCTCATTTTATTCCGAAAGTTCCTACTCTTTTTCATAAGCATTCGTCAATTGTACTACCTACCTTTTTCGCGACTCCTTCATCGGTAGCGGAAAAAGCCCTCCATACTTTGGACATGAAAAGAGCTCTAAAGTTTTATCTTCATCGGACTCAGCAATTCAGGACTATGCAACAACTGTTTGTGGCTTATGGTCCGTCGATGAGAGGAAAGGCAATCACAAAGCAAGGACTAGCTCGATGGGTCTCGTCAACAATTGCTTTTTGTCACTCCAAGGCGGGGAAACCGCTAGAAGGACGTCCGAGAGCTCATTCCACGAGATCAACTTCGTCTTCGGCGGCGTTGTGGGCCGGAATTCCGCTGGCAGACATTTGTCAAGCGGCATCCTGGTCGGTGCCACATACATTTACCCGCCATTATTGCCTCGAACGGCAGCATGCAGACGATGTACAGATGGGACAAGCAGTCCTACGGCATCTGTTTCAGTGAGGTAAGCCCTATTCAGGGGAATGGCTTTAATCTATATATATATAGATATATACAATATATCTTAATGTATATTGTGGTTGTTGTTGTTTTTTAAACCAACCTGTAACTGCTGCATTTTTGAAAAAAAAAAAATGTGTGCTTAGGATGGTATTGGTTTGCATTCTCACCGCCAAATCAGGATTACTGCTATACAATCTATTCTAAGCATGTGAATCCATGAAAGATCCAATGCTGAAGAAGGGAATAGTTTCTTACCTGTAACTCAATTTCTCCAGCATTGGTATCTTTCATGGATTCACATGCGCCCGCCGGCCTCCCCTGAATTCAATATATATATATATATATACCCCATTCTACTTTGGGGGGGTTAAAATCTGAAGGGAGCCGCGGGGGCCGGGCATTTATACCGCTACGTCCTATTGGGGCATGCGTAAGCAGCCGACGTAGATAGGACACAAAAGTGTCGACATTTTTCCTATGGAAAACAGCTTTATAAATGTACCGAGGGTTCCCAGTCTGACGACTGGGAATATTCTAAGCATGTGAATCCATGAAAGATACCAATGCTGGAGAAATGGAGTTACAGGTATGAAACTATTCCCTTCCTCTCAATTATTATTTAGCCCATCAGCTACAGATTCTTTAAGGGTTACACTTAATCTATTAGTTGGCTTGCTACGTTTTACAGTTTCGGGGGTCCCCCTGTTTGTCAGCTGAGCCGTATCCCACTCTGACACCTTATGTAAGGGATCAAGAGTAAGAGTCAGACACAGTATCAGGTTTTGAGTTTGACATAGTATGTTTATTTTTGAAGTAATAAGAATGTTTGGGGAAATCCTACCTATCCCTATATCTATGAGGGTTTCCCTCACCCAACTAAGCGAATGAACGTTTGTGTCAGGACGTTCAACAAAATAAAGCGTCCTCTGTGCTGTGTCAAAACTCTGAACTGACCCTTACATGCTAAACTGAATACATGGTGAAAATAGGGATTTCTCTGAACTATAAACGTATAGCTTCTTAACGTTCCAAACATAAAGTTCTAAGGTGTATGAAAAGATAAGAAAATACTGTTATGCCAGGAAACAGGGGTTCTTCCTTCCCCTATGTTTCTTCAGGTTTTTCCCAATCAGTTATGTGCTTCTGGCACAACTAATGATGTCCAGTGACTCTCATGGAGATGACTCCCTCCTTAACTACATCTTTTCATCCACAGCGTTATCTCACAGTTTAAAAGGGAGCTGCAGGGGAACGGTTCCACCCTTGAACCCTTTTCGTCTTCACTGATCCAACGGTTTCCACAGTTCTTTAAGATGTTCACTTTCTCTCTCTTCTTGTATCTCTCTATTCTTGTTCCTCTCTTAAGGGGTATGGCTTTCCTTCCCACTGTGACACTATTCCACAACTTATTTTACTTATGAAAGGGTATATATATATATATATATATATATATATATATATATATATATATATATATATATATATATATATATATATACCTTCCCTTTTTATCCCTTATCTTCTTACCCCTGGTTTACTTGCCTACCAGGGTGTCTTCACACTCTTGCTTTGGTGTGAGTCCCAGGCTCACTGTTTGCCTGGTGCACTAACCTGCCAGGGCTTTTCCACTCTTTGTTCACTTTCTCTTTTATCCAGCTCCCAACAATTTGCTAGTATTGGGTCAGTGACCCTTTCTTTCTTCCACTGCCTTTATGTAGGCTCTTGCGCTTAACACTGTTAACACTTGTAATAACTTCACTGCCTTTGCTTAGGCTCTTTCTCTTAACAATGTTCGTATCAGTAATGGTTGCACTCCCTTCACTTAGGCTTGTTCGTGCATTGCCTTTAATTGGGCCTTTACTTTCCACATCCGTCGTAGTTGTGCTGCCTTCACTCAGGCTCCTTTTTTCACCAATATTCGTATCCATAATAATGGTATTGCTTTTACTTAGGCTTGTTCTTACAACATTATTCATATCGGTAAGAATTGTTCTGCCTTCACTTAGGTCTGTTCTTTTAACAATGTTCGTATGGGTTGGAATTTCTCTGCCTGTACTTAGGGTTTACTTTTTCACCAACATTCGTAAGAATTATTCTGCCTTCACGTAGGCTTTCTCGCTTAGGACTCAGTGCACAGCATTCACTTTGAACCCATTCTCTCCCCCTCAATTTACCGGCTATAGGTGTCGTCTTCAGTGCCCTTCGTGTTTGCCCAGCATCTGCGCTCCCAGATTATCTACTGGTAATGGGCCTGTTCAGTTGTTCGCTTCCCGTCTTGCTTTCTTCTGTCCTTGGCAGCTCTGGCTACCCATAGTCCAAAAACTGCAAACGTCTCGCAACCTGGAAATTGCTGCGCACAATGTGTCCTTTAGCCACAATGATGTGCTCTGCATTCTGCTCGCCTTCAGCATCCTATACGGTATCTGCACAAGACAGGTGCCTCTCCAGTCTCTGGTTCTCTCGTTATTACCAATTTGTTTCACCTTTGTTACTTTTAAATGTCCTGTTTTTTCCTAGCAGTTTCCAAAGACTATACCACAGCATTGATTTGCTGTGTCTAGTTATCCTCATTGCTCCATCCCTCTTCCTCGTCTCAATGTCTCTGTACTACAAAAGGGGGGTAAAAAAGGTTCTGGCTTAGGGAAGCCTTGCAAATCAATAGCTATGTTACAATATGATTGGTGAACACTAAAAGGTATGGCAGAAGGGTTATCTTGATACAGTTTCTTTGTGTCTCCTTTGAGCTTGGCTTCTCCCACGTGGTCCTCCTGTAGATAGCCACACCCACGGTCAGAGTCGGGTAGTTTCTGCCTTTCCCTGGCAACGTAAAAGAGTCTTCCTTCCAGAGAATCAATGAAGAAGCCATGAGAAATATCTGTCCTGTCACTGAGACTAAAACAGTGATTGAAGAGCTAGAATGTCCCCTGAATTACCAGTACCCACCCCAACTCACTGCGGCTATTTGACTGCATTTGGTGAACGGACGCTTTGCTGCATTTTTCATTGCAAACTCCTTAAGTGAAATGGCCACTGCTGTGAGTTGTACCTGATCCGAATGATCTGAATGAAGTATGCACAGTAAGTGGGGCAAAATCTAGGTATTGACCCCCAAATTGTTCTGGAACAGAGATTGTGAATATTTCCATTACCAATAAAAATGTAATACAAAGGGAGTACCCCTGCTTAAAACAATTGCTTTGGGTGTGTCGGAAGCAGCCTTTTGCATTCTGGTCTGAATTCTGATCTGCGTTGTGATCGAGGTGCGGCTTGACAAGTCCATCACTTTTTGTGGTGCTTTCCTCTGATTGAGCTGAGCTGAGCGCACGGATCATGGAGCTGAGGCGAGGCGAGGCGATTGTTTGAGCGCTCGGATGCAGCCAGTTCCATTTGCTTTGGAGTTTCGGAGTTGAACAGTTGAGGAGAGCATCAACCGACAGCCTCCAAGCCTCCAACGGTAAATTCTTCCGTTTCTTCGGAGTGGGAGTTTGACTGAGTTTTCTGCAGTGTTCAGCTCTTTTTTTCTCTTCTTTTTACCCGGTAAGCATTCCCTGCTACCGGGGGTGGTATGGGAAACGTTCCCTTCCCGCTATTGACTTTGCACGGAAACCTTCTCATTGAGTCAGTGGTGCATACACTCCCAACTGGGAAGTTCTCCTGCTACGACCTTGCTACGATCACTTGTGAGACTTGTGTGTTGCGAGAAGCCTAATGACAGAGAATGACTGGGTACTCTAGGTTCTGGAGTCACCTTTGATTATACCCGACTGCTGGACATCGTATACTTTCCTTTATTGTGGGAGTTTACATATACCACTTATGTACACTGAGTCTTAATCATTTGTTGGTGTATATTGTAACATGAGGCGACTGCGGGCCTACGGCCTTTGAGCCTCAGTAACTCTAATCCAGTGAAAGATACATTTAGTGGTGCTGAGCTGAGCAAAGGTGAGCAGTCCTGCAATCTGGTAGCAGTAACAGGACCATGAGCTCACCAATGGACACCATGGAGGCAGAGGCATGTGAACATGTATTGCGGCGGGGAAACAACAAAGGTTGTGAAATAGAGGAGGCCTGTTATCCTTGAACACTACGTGCGCAAGCTTCAAAGACCCAAATATTAGTCTGAGTTTAAAAACTTTGACAGACAAAAAGGCTCCTGCATCACAAGACAACGGTCGGACACAAACACGTCAAAAGAAGTATTGCGTAGGGATAGAATTCTGCATATGCCACAGCAAACATTACCACATCCATTAAATGTGGAGGTGCAGATTGGTTCTAACACGGCGGGCTACATAGACAGCCTTCAGACTCAAACTGTAACATCAGCCTCCAATCACCCTAATCACCACCAAATTCCAACGAAGGAAGTGATAGCCATAGGAACTCAGATAAAAACTGTGAACAGAAACAAGGAAGGCTTAACAAATGGTGTACCAGAGGATGCGCTGGCATCTGCTGAAACGGAGGCCAGCGGGAGGAACACCATAAGTAGCATATCACCCCTGATGGCTACAAACGAGCATATAACTGAGGAGCTCTAAGGAAGCTATGATGGAACCTAGTGGGTGTATGATAATTAACGGCAATCAAATATCTGTTACTAAATTAAGGGAAGAAGATAAGGCAACTAGTTTGGAAATCAACTCCTCGGATATGCAGGGACCTACTTCTATTATAAAATGGAGTATCCAAGCGTGGAAGACCCCAGATAACGTGCTGATGTCCAGCTTTGAGCAAAAATGTAATCATCAGAAAGAGCTGTTTACTAAAGGTACCTATGAAAAAGATGCCCCAACCAAATGCCACTCCTTTAGATTACACACAGAATGCAACACTTGGAGACCAAGTGGTCTGAAACAGCATGAAGATCTGAATAGTTTACATTTCTTCTATCGCGATTTTAAACAGGATAAAGGTTTACCTTTGACCCAGCTCGTAGCAACGAAAGGGGACAAGGGGCCCCCAGTGAATTAAATTTCAGACCAACTTTTATTGGAGACGTCATTGGAGGTGGAATCAGTGGTGGATTTCCCTGAGAGGCGTCCAGTGAAAGTAACATCCAAAGGCAAAAGACCCACTCACTGCCAATGATTTGCGGCATGTGAATGAAGGGACCCGCGGGCAGATGGGAACAGCACCATCAAATCTACCATTGATGCCCTTACCCCACAGGCCCGATCAAGAGGGCCCTCCACTGAGAAGGAGATAGAGACCCACAGAAGATCTTGAGGTAGTTGATGTGGCAAAAAAGTATTCTATCTCAACAACAACACAAACAGATGTAGTGGACTCTTTAAAAGATCAGATGGGAGCCACCAGGAAACAACGAGAGAACTTGATTTTTTAGCAATTTCAACTCTAATAGCAATCATGAGCCCGTTTATGAAGTTATACGAGCAAATGGGTGATCAGCTAAAAGACCAAACGACGTTGCTTGCGATGCTGCATTCAAAGATGGTATATGTTGAAGGATTTGTTACATGAATCCAAAGCAATCTGGATAATAGTACATCACGAATGTCGAACCTTCTTCACACTATCCTAGATCCCATCATGAAGGACAAAGAAATAAGAAGCATGTCAAGAAGTTCTGATCTAACAGAGTCACGAAATCCTAGAAAATTCGATTAGCAAACGGACAGCATCAACGGTCACGCAAACAGATACAGAGAAACTTCTGGGGCCTGCTGTGGAAAATTTGAAGGATGGGGCCTGTAACTAACTGACAGCTCGAAATACCTTGGACCTAACTAAGCAAGGCCCACAGACCAAGCCAGGCCTAACTCACATCATCAATCACCACCAAACAGGCATAATAAGGATCAATGAAGATGAAGACCTATCTGTTTGCCAACAACCAGTTGCAGAGGATATGAACACAGAGGCTCCCATCAAGAACGCCAATGGTATCAACGGGAAATACCCATCAAAATATTTGCAAAATCTTTGCTAAGCCGAAATCATCCCAAAACGTCCCCACTAGAAAAGGCCTTGAACGTGAAGAAATCTAAACATCAAACCACTTGATAGAAAAGTAAAAGTAATGGGAATAAAGCGTTCATTAGAAACATCATGCTCCCTAAACAAGTTACGTGCAATAATATCAGGTCCATTGTGATTATGGCTCTACCAGAAAGTTCTCACTCTCCTCACATTGATCTTAGGGAAAACGTCCCAGTAGCACCCCAAGTGGAAGAAATAGAAGATGTACCATCAATTGATTTGATGGACCTATCAACTTATACTATGCCAAAGTATGACCAGGACGGGGACGAGGGCTTTGGGACCGAAGACCCTACCTATGACCCTACAACCTCAGATACAGATTCAGATAATTCGCAGGCCAGGCAACCTAGATGGACAAAGAAGCCATGTGGGCCAAATGCCTTAAAAGAATCGGGTTCTAGTCCATTGGAACGTACTGGAAATAATCCAAAATTGCAGAAATTAAACAGGAACCTTGGCGTGAGTGGGCTAGCGGAAGGAGGTTCCAGTTTACGATTGCAAAGATCAGCCCCACTACAGAGCAGGCTGATACACAACTCCCTAAAAAGATTGAACACATGAGGAAGTCGTTACTACAGAATCCTGCAGTAAAAACTGCTGGTGGAGGCACAGAGAAGACAAGGACGATCATCCATAAACTGGACAAAGATGACAGCCCCAAGAAATCCAGAAATAGACGGGACTCTCTGACCATGGGACGGGAAGGATAACCTATGACGATGCCACAAGTCCAATAAAAGTCCTTTAAAAATTTGAAAAACCTTGTACTACATGTAAGAAACATGTGTACATAATCCTGCCTCTAAGAATTGGGAAGTCTAGGACAGCAATAGTGGTTCAAACAGTACAACAGGAGCTTTTGTCATACAAAAGGAGGCGAGAGAAGGGACAGATTAAAAACTGTACATCAAGCTAAGTCCATCACAGGCTTGGCATTGGAAAGAATGATTTTTCGAGGGGATTGTGTCCTCTGACGTATTCCACATCTTTGACAGTGATTACCACAGTTGTGCTGCTTCGGAAAACTTTTTCGGCGTAGGCGTCCTGCGTCGATGATGTCGATACGCTCCCTCGAGGACCTCCTTCGATGGCTGACATCACCAGATGTTATATGTAGGACGCACGACACCCGTAGCCTCAGTTTTGTTTTTTTCCGCAAACGTGTTTGCTTGGAAATCTCAGCACGCCTCGGTTCTTATGTTTCGGTTCTTCCGAATATTGTTGTAAGTTAACTACGAGAAAATGTCTTTGTCTTCTGCTACCCCGAAGTCGGGCTTCAAGAAGTGTTGGGACTGCGGTTCCAAGATGTCTCTGACGGACCTGCAAAATGTCTGCCTCTGGTGCCTGGGTGAGAGCCACGCCACTGATGACTGGGACGAATGCCAGTCTTTGACGTCGAAGGCCTGGCGGGAGCGGAAGAAGAAGCTGTCGGTGGTTAGGGTTTCCAAATCCCATAAGTCGGAGTCTGCTGGACTTTCGACCGACAATTCGAGGGGCGACTCTCCACGTCGCTCCTCGAATTGTCCCCTTCGGTCCCCTTCCCTGTCCTCGTCTGAGGACTTCGCCAGACGGCGGGTTGCTTGTCCCACCAAGCATTAATCTCCGGAGGAATGGGACGCCTTCCGTAAGGAGATGTTGGTGGTTTTTGAATCACAGGGCACCGTTCCGGCCGCACCTTCGAGAGGAGCCGGCGAGGAATGCTCTAGAACCACCGCTCGCACGCCTTCGGGCTCGGGTGATCGGCGCGATCACCCGAGAACCTTAGAGGTCTCAGTCGGACACGGAGGATCGCCATTGTGCCCGCTCCAGGTCCCCGTCCTCGACGCCGTCGAGACGTTGGAGCCTGTGAGTCCTTCGAAGAAGGCATTGACGCCGTTGGCGCCATGTCCGTCGAGGGAATTTCTCGAGGCTCCGGCTCAGGGGAAGCCATCAACGCCATCGACGCCATCTGCGCCGAGGCCATCGAAGGACAAGCTCGGGGCTCCGGCCTTGAAGCCGCTGTCGAAGTAGTCGGCGCCTCGGTCGACGTCGATGCCACTCCCATCGGCACCCTCAACGCCTTTTGAGGAATTTTTGCCAGAGGTACCCCGGAGAGCTGTGGAGGCTCCTAGGAAGGCGTTCAGCAAGTCTGTGCGGCCTGTTTTCGGCCCATACTCTGTTCCTCCTCCCAGGGTGGAATAGTTCCAACCCTTGGAGTACATTTCTGAGGTTGAGGAAGGGTCTGAGGAAGAGGTGCCTCCTGAGGTTCCTGATGACCTGTTGTCAGTGCATAGCCAGCTGGAAGACCTGCGTTAGTCTTTGCACGACGCCAGTGGTCTGGATACCTCCCCGGAGGTTGAGTTTGCCAGGCCTGAGCCTGGTACGCATGCTGACTCATCGTACAGGTGCCTCATGTCGAGAGTGACGGAATATCTGGGTTGGTCGGCTCCACCTGTGGATTTGCTGCAGGATGACCTCACAGATATTTTGGATCAAGGTCCACGCACTGACCCGGTGTTGCCATTTCACATGGCCTTACAAAGAAGGGTGGTGGCGGCTTGGACTGCTCCGGAGAGTCTCCCGGCAGTGAACAGGTCTTTGCTGAAAAAATACCGTCCAGCCAGTGGTGATCCCTGCTACTTGTCTAGGCACCCTACTCCGGAGAGTTTGGTGGTGCAGGCGGCTACGGCCCCAGCAAAGCAGGCTGTGTACCCTACAATCATTCCTGATAGGGACGACAAATGCTTTGACGGCTGGGCGACGAATGTATTTTCTTCTGGGGGTATGGCTTTAAAGGCAGCCACCTCCATTTGTGCCCTTGCAAGATTCACGCACACTGTGTGGAATAGTGTGTCGTTGGTGGCTGAATATATTACCGAAGGGGAAGAACGGGATGGTTTTCTTGCCCTCGTTCAGGATGGCAAGGATGCCATGTGTGAGTCCGTTCAATTGAGTTTGGATGTGGCAGACTGTGTCAGCCGGTCCATGGCGGCGAGCACCTTGATGCGCAGGTTTGCGTGGTTGCGGAAGTCAGGGTTTGCTCCTGATGTACAGTCCCGACTTCTCAACATGCCCTTTGTTGGTGTCCATCTTTTTGGCAGCAAGGCTGACGAGAGCCTTGAGAGGTTGCAGACCTCCAAAGCTGCAGCGAGGTCGTTGAGCGCTGCAGTACGTCAACCTCCGCCTTTTCGTCCTAGGGGACAGCAATGGAGGGGAGGTTCCTTTCGATACTACTCTTCCTTTGGTAGATCGAGGGGAGCTGCCAGTCAAAGGGGCCAACGCAGGAGTGCCAGAGGTGGAAAACAAGGTACTCGAGGTGCCAAAGCCACTCGGACAGTTGCCTCTTTGCCCTCAGGCACTGCCGCAGCCGCTCCCACTCAGTCATGAGGCCATGTCCCATGGTCTGCCGGTTGGGGGAATGGCGTGCTATTACTTCAGATGTGTGGGTTCTGGAGATCATAGACCACGGCTACTGTCTTCCTTTCCGGCAGAGGCCTCACGACAATCCACCGGGGTAGCTCTCTTTGAAGAGTCCGGATCCGCTCCTTGCGCAGGAAATGAAATCCCTGCTGGAGAAAGGCGCCATAGAACGGGTGCCTGTAGCGGAGAGGAACAAGGGATGATATTCCCCATATTTTTTGATCCCGAAAAAGACGGGGGATTGAGACACATCATGGACTTGCGAGGTTTGAACAAGCTCCTCAGGAAGGACAAGTTCAAGATGGTTACTCTCTCTCAAGTCCTCCAGGCCCTTCAACTTCAGGACTGGTTGATGTCTCTCGACCTCAAGGATGCTTACTTTCATGTGCCAATTCATCCCAAGCACAAGAAGTACCTGAGGTTTGCGGTTGGCGACAAGCATTTTCAGTTTCGGGTCCTGCCGTTCGGATTGACCTCCGCCCGAGGATTTTCACCAAGCTGATGGTGGTGGTGGCAGCGTATCTCAGGAAAGGGGGGATTCACGTATACCCCTACCTGGACGATTGGTTGATCAGGGCGCGCTCTCCCGAGCTAGTCCTGGATCATCTGTCAGTCACCTGCCACTCCCTTCACAGGCTGGGCTTCTCCCTCAACTTAAAGAAGTCCCACTTGACACCTACCCAGCGGCTCCAGTACATTGGAGCAGTGCTCGACACATCCCTGGGGCAGTGTTCGCCTCCCCAGGTGAGGGCTCACCACATTCTGCAGATAGTGGACAAATTTCAAAGTGCCCAGAGTCTCCCGGCGTTCAAGTTCTTGAGATTGCTCGGCCTCATGGCATCCTGCATTCTACTGGTGCCAGAAGCCGGGTTGTGGATGAGAAGTCTCTGAAGTGGGCACTCATGATGCAGTGGTCGCAGTTTTCCGGCAGGATGTCGGACCCCGTTCAGATTCCGACCTCAGTCACCCAGGACCTTCTGTGGTGGGCCGTCGAAGGAAATCTGTTCAGAGGGGCTCCGTTTTGGCAACCATAGCCGGAAGTGACGATCGTGACGGACGCATCCCTCATAGGTTGGGCAGTTCATGCCAATGAGCTGACGGCCAGCAGTCATTGGTCTCAGTCGGACTCCACATCAATCTGTTAGAGCTGCGGGCTGTCCTGCTAGCCCTGAAGGCTTTTCTGCTGTCTGTACGGGGGAAGAATGTCCTGATTATTGATTGATTGATTGATATTTTATTTCTATCGCGCTCATACACAAGTGTTTCAGAGCGCGACCAGGCAGGGAAAGGGAACAGGGGAGAACAAAAACAACGATCTTACTAGGCCCAATGGCATTGAGAACGTGCAAATGCATGGTAGAGGGAGAAGGGGGAGAAGTGCATGGAAGGGGGAACAAAAGGAGAGTGCGGAGCGAGAAAAAAAAAAAATAATAATAATAAAATAATAAATAAAAAGGCAACAAACAATGGGAGTGCAGCCAGCAAGTGGCAAGTGCTGGGTTTATGGCAGCAGGCCGTGTAGGTCTCAAAGTGCAGGAAGAAAAGGGGAGGGCTGTATGGGTACAGATACAGACCCCAGTGCAGGGGGTGGCCCGGAGGAAGTGCGTAAGGGTGGCAAGATGAGTAGGTACCTGGGCCCAGAGGACAGAGGGTGGCCAGGTGCATGGTGCAGAGGGAGAGTAGAATCAACAGGGGAGAGGGGAGGCGAAGGCAGAAGCAAAGAGGAAAGTTTTGAGGTGCTTCCGGAACCGGAGATGATTCTCCTCAAGTTTTAGAGTGGCAGGGAGGCTGTTCCAGAGGGAGGCCCCAGCCGAAGACAGAGATCTACACTCAGCTCATTTCTTTGAGAAACAACTGACCCTGAGGGAGTTGGAGGTAGAGGAGCGGAGTGCTCGAGATGGGAGGTGTTTGCGGAGGGATAGCTGAAGGTATGTTGGACCCAGGCCCCAGAAAGCCTTGTGGACAATGCAGAGGGTTTTGAATTTAATCCTTGCATCCACAGGGAGCCAATGGAGAGATTTCAGAGCTGGAGAGATACGATCTCAGGGCTTGAGACCAAGGACAAGTCTCGCAGTCCTGTTCTGGATAAGTTGTAAAGGGCGGAGAGAAGAGGCAGGTAGATTAAGAAAGAGGCTGTTGCAATAGTCCAGCTTAGAGAGAACCAGAGCTTGGGAGACAGTGAGCTTCAGGGGGAATGAGAGGAAAGGAAGAATACCTCTGAGGAGGTGCACTAGGAGGTTTGACTCAGCGATGTGGGCAGAGAAGGAGAGTGTGGAATCAAAGGTGACACCAAGGTTCTTGGCCTCGCAGGTGGGGATATGTTATGAAAGACAATACAGTGGCCATGCACTACCTCAACAGAAAGGGGGGGCAGGGTCACTCCCACTGGGCAGAGAGGCGATGCAGCTCTGGTTCTGGGCCAACCAGCAGGAAATTTCGATCTTGGCAGTTCATCTGGCTGGAGACGAAAACGCGGCGGCGGACGCTCTGGTCAGGCAGAGCACGTTCTCTCACGAGTGGGAGCTGGCTCAGGAAGTTCTTTTGGAGATCTTCGCCATTTGTGGGAGTCCACAAGTGGTTCTCTTCGTCACCAGTGTCAACCGGAAGTGCGAAATATTCTGCTTGTGGGAATTTCCTCCCCACTGCTGTACGCGTTTCCTCCAGTCCCCGTCATTCCGCAAGTGTTGCGGAGGTTACGGAGGTTCGGTTTCCGAATGATCCTCATTGCTCCGGCATGGGCCAGGAGAGCGTGGTGCCCGGACCTTCTAGACATGTCCATCTGCCCTCCACGCCGTCTTCCCTACCGAGACGTTCTGCTCTCACGGGAGGGGGGTCGAGTTCTCCATCCAGAGGTCAAGTCTTCAGCCTTCATGCTTGGTATCTGAAAGGTTGAAATATAAGGATTGGGACCTCCCTGAAGATGTGATGGAGGTGTTGCTTTCGGCCAGAAGGCCCACAACGAAATCCCTGTACCGTTGCTGTTGGAAGAAGTTCTGCGACTGTTGCAGGGTACAGAATGTGGATCCTTTCCAATGTTCCATTCCTTTGGTTTTGTCTTTTTTTACTTTCTTTAGCCCACAAGGGCCTGCAAGTAGGTACCATTAAGGGTTACGTGGCAGCGCTGTCCATATTTAAGCGCTCGTCTGAGGAATGTTCATATTTTAAAATCCCTTTGATTTCTCAGTTCCTGAAAGGGCTAACTCATGTGTTTCTACCGTCGCCTTTCCAGGTGCTGAGATGGGATTTGAATTTGGTTTTAAAGTTCCTGATGGGAGCTCCGTTTGAGCCCTTACATTCTTGTCCATTGAGACTCTTGGCCTATAAAACTGTATTTGTAGTTGCGGTTACTTACGCACGCAGAGTAAGTGAGTTGCAGGCACTTTCCGCCAAACCACCCTTCACTGTGTTCCATAAGGAAAGGGTTGTCCTTAGGGTACGGCCTTCCTTTCTTCCGAAGGTTGTGTTGAAATTCCATCTGAGCCAGAAGGTAATTCTTCTGGCATTCTATCCTCCTCAATATCCTGGTAAGGAAGAGGAGTGGCTCCATGGGTTGGATCCTAGGAGAGCTTTGAGTTTCTATCTCTCACGGATGTCCCGGGTCAGAGTGGACGATCAGCTCTTTATTAGTTACGCTGGAAGGCGTTTAGGTCAGGCTGTTTCTAGGCAGACCTTGTCTAGATGGATCATTTTGGCGATCTCTGAATGTTATCGTTTGGCGGGCAAGGACTCTCCTGTAGGTTTAAGGGCCCATTCTACTAGGGGTATGGCTGCCTCCACTGCACTACAGAGGGGTGTTCCGATTCGCAAAATTTGCGAAGTGGGCACATGGGCCTCTGTTCATACTTTTGTGAAACATTATTCCCTGGACTCTATCCATGGGCAAGATTTGGCCTTTGGGAAGGCAGTCCTCTATTCTGCAATTTGATTGGGCATTCTAAATTTTCTAAATTCTTTTCCCACCTCCTTATGCTGGTACTGCTTTAGGAGTATGTCTAAGATGTGGAATACGTCGGAGGACACAATCCCCTCGAAGAACAAGTTACTTTCTTACCTGGTAACGTTCTTTCAATGGGATGTTCCTCCGATGTGTTCTACATCGTACCCTCCCTACTTGCCCCGCTACAGAAATTCTTTTGCGATTGCAGCTTCAGTTTCTGCAAGGCTTTTTGTGGTAAGGCTGGCAGAAGATTGGTGCCACACGTTCTGGAGGAAAAAACTACAACTGAGGCGACAGGCGTTGTGCGTCCTACATATAACATCTGGTGAAGTCAGCCGTCGGATGAGGTCCTCGAGGGGGCGTATCGACATCATCGACGCAGACGCCTATGCCGAAAAAGTGTTCCAAAGCAGCACAGCTGTGGTAATCACTGTCAAAGATGTGGAATAAGTCAGAGGAACATCCCATTGAAAGAACGTTACCAGGTAAGAAAGTAACTTGTTCCTCTGGATGATGGTCTAATTCTCAATAGAGCTAATGTAATTCGGCTATTTCATCACGTCCCCTGTCTGAGATCCTTAACAACTGATGACTTGGTCAAAGTCGAATTCCCAGAGGAAGAAAGGACGGACAGGGTTATCCTTTATCCTGCTTCCCCTTTGATAAGACATCTGCTAATGGAGGAAGCACATTGTCTGAGACCCATGGGTTTGATCTAGTGGAACAGGTGGTAAAGGTCCCAGTGAGCTCTAAAACAACAAGTAGCAAACTACTGCCACTGAATCCAGGGGGGGCGGTGCAGGAGCATAAGAAATCACATTATTCCAGTCGAGGCAACGAAAAAAGACCTAAAGCATCTTGGAAGCCAGGCAAGCGAGGACGCAATGATAAGGAGAAACTAGCCAATGAGAAAAAAGGATTGGAGGAAAATTAGAAGTGGTTGGCCGGCCTCCTGGCTGAAAATATAAACAAACCATAAAGGCAACCATCCCTCGGAACTAGGCAGTATAAGCTGGCTAGTTCGAACACAAGGTGCTTCTTGCACCTGTTTGAAAATGAAGATCTTTTCACAGGCACTTATGACGTAATTTATTTACAGGAAACTTGGTTCAGAGAACCACCGATCTTAGAGGGATATACTATTCACTTGAATCCAGCCATAAAAAGTGCAAAAGGAAGCCCCATGTCAGGATTACTAATACCCATTAAGAATCCGGTTCAATTTCTTCTGCTAGAAGAGTTAAACCCGAGTCCGTGCATCCAACTTTTAACAGGCAGAGTACCAGCGGGACCAGATGCTGCGGAGAAGATCGTATGCTTGATGAACTTATATTGGAATCCAAAAATCCCGGCCTTAATCAACTTCCCTGACCTGGTTGTGGATTTGATTGACAAACAGAGAGGGAAATAGGGGGGACCCACAATTTTTATTTTGTGGCGATCTCAATTGCCAATGCTGTGACGACACGGGACGTGAAGCTGAAGAGGACCTTGTAAGTTCATCAAGTTCAAGAAAAAGAGGTCTCTTATGGAAGAACGACATCAATTCAAGGGATATATTGATCCTTAATAGCACTACATATCGAGACATCTCAGGGAAAAGCACATGGAAAGGAATGGGCAGGGAGCAAGTTATTGATTATATCTGTGTTTCTAGAAACATGATCATGGCAGTACAGTCAATGTGCATTGAAGATAAATTCATGAGCAACCATAATCTCTTGAGTTTAACGTGGAGGGCCAGTGACTCGCACACAGATTGTAAATATATGGCTGTTCTAGACATGTCCTCTGGTCGAAATAGGCTGAGAATTAGAGCCAATAAACTATCAGGGCTCACTGGTGACTTAAAATGAGTAATAGATCACCCAGGTCTGCGAAGAGGAACTACAATTATTAATTACACTCACTTGCTCAAAGCCTTTGAAACAGCGAAAGGCCTCAGGAATAAACCACTTATCAAGCACTGCCATTCTTTTGATCCATTTCCTTTTGGAAGAAAGAAAATGTTTTATCAACTCTTGCGTATCCTAAATAAGCACGCAACTTTGCAGACAAAAATCAAGATAGACAATTTAAAATAACAATATCGGAACTGGCATAAATTGTATAAGAAAAGGCTGATACTACATGATGCACAATTCATGCTTGCCAACAAAAGGTCTAAAAACACATCAGAACTATAGACCATGATTTATGAGCTTGATACAACCCAGGGTTCACTGGCAGTGAACCCCATCCCTGCAGCAACTTGGGTAATTTACCTTTCTAAGTTCTTTTGACCCAGACTTGAGAGAACCAACGGTTGGATTAAGAACAAACGGCAGGTGGGATCAATTGGACATCAACTTATCATCTGTCCAGGAAACATTAAGTAAAAATTGAACAACTCGAGGGCCCCAGGGTTAGACGGGATGACCAATTTCTTACTGAAACAAGACCCTCCACAATCGTCATTTTTCCTGATAATGCTATTCGAATACATCATAAAATCAAAGTTAATTCCAGTCACTTGGAAGAAAGCAGTGATAATTCTGATTTATTAAAAAGGTCAAAGATCTGACCCAACCAACTATCGGCCAATCGCGCTGTTAGACGTGGCTGGAAAAGTATTTGCCACATTAATACTGAAGGTGCTGTCTAAATGGAGCGCGGAATCAAACCACAGGGACGTTTGGCAGGCTGGGTTTGTCAAAGGTGTAGGTACGTCATTGAACGTCTTTATAGTAAACCTCTTCAAGGCCCAATGTGAAAGAAATAAAGGAAAGAAAATCTATATGGCCTTAATTGATCTTACTCAGGCTTTTGATACTGTCAATCGCCCCAAATTGTGGAATTAATTACAGCAGTGGGGATGTCCGGACAATGCACTGGAAGCAATTCAAGACCTATATTCAGGAACTAAAATGCAAGTAAGGTTGGATAAGTCAGGCCTGTTGACAAAGGAAATCCCGACAAACAAAGGTCTAAATTAGGGTTGTCCACTGGCCCCGGAGTTGTTCAACTTATTCATATCAGATATCCAAGAGGCTTTTTCAAACCTCAGATGTTGCCCACCGAAGATCGAACCAGACGCCAGTAGGTCTCCAGTGGCAATTAGACACACTACACAAAGATGTGATGAAAAACAGACTAACCATTAACCCACTAAAATCAAGGATATTTACCTTTGAAACAGCAAAGAGACATATAACAAGGAAATCCAATGGATTGCACCTCATGGGAACAAAAATACCTGAGGTACAATCATTTACATGTTTGGGAGAATGTTTCAAAATTGACTACGCTGATTACATACTATCGGATGAAGGCTTTGCTGATTTTGACCTACAGAGCTGAAACATCGTTCACATTTGAGGCCGAAAACTGGTCTAGAATGGAAGGGATTTTTTGGAAGCAAGTGCTCCATTTACCAAAGAGTACCCCATTCCAGGCCATTTTTTAATGGAACTGGGCCTGAGGGCCATGAAGACGATAGTGACATGGAAGACAATCTTGCTGTACAGAAAGTGCATTGAAGACACCAAGACAGGGGGGGGGGGGTTTGAGGTCTTCAGGGATGCACTTGAAAAAGACAATGACGCAACCTTTTCAGAATCGAAAAAGATCTGTAAACCAATTTTGTTTGATTTAGACAAATCTGACGTGTCACTGGGTGAAAACCCAGAAAAAGTTAAAAAAAACTACACTGAAGATTGGATTGCAACTCAGGAAGAACGTCAACCACTGAAACTGTATGGGAAACCATTCAAATAAGCACGAAAGTTGAATACCCTACCAAAATACCTGGACTTATTTCATAACTGATATTACAGGGACCAATTCCTGAGATTCAGACTGAATCTATTCCCAACCAGAGAGATACTGAGTCAAAGAAGTAAAAGCACATGTGGGGGAGTTTGTAGACTATGTAAAGAATTCTACTCTACAGAATTATTGGAGCACTTGGTACTATTCTGCCCCGCTATGAAAGACACAAGAATAAACTTGATGACGGAGATCACAAAGAAATATGGTTGCAGGTCCATGGATGAGTGGTGGCACTAACCTTTCGGGGGGAATTACATTGCGCTCACTTTGGTGTTGCTGAAATTAATATGGATAGCTTTTGCTAAAATCAGAGAACTACAGGAGGATCTGAAGTAGTGCTTTCTGGTATATCAAATAGAGCTGGACTGGAATGAATGGAAATTGTTTTAATGTAACAAATTGCAAAAAGGTTTTCATTAATGTAGAACTATACAAAGCCAATAAATAAATAAAATAAAAAATAAATATAAAAACTTTTTTTTTTTAATAATCACTTTAAGAGCGGTTTGCCCTACTCAAACTAAAGAATCTGTCAGAATGTACGTAAACAGATTAACCACTGACCTGAGTCAAAACCCTACTTCTGTCCCTTACAATACAACTAAAGAATCTTAACCAAAAGTTCTCTCACCAGGAGAATGACTCCCTTCTCCCGGTGACTTAAAGGAAAGTCTCTTCAGTACTCCAATTGATACCAGGGGGAATGACTCCCTTCCCCTGATCTTGGTTTACACGCAGTTCCAGATGTGTCTATGATGAATGACTGCCTTCCCCCGGCTTCTTTGGTAATGTTCAATCTGAGGCAAGGGGGAATGACTCCCTTCCCCTGGTTAATGGTTTCACCAAAGTTCCAATTATGTCCAGGGGGAATGACTCACTTCCCCTTGATGTTAGTATCAACAAAGTTTCAAATGTGCCGAGGGTGAATACTTCCCTTCCACTCAATATTAGTTTCAACAAGGTTACAGTTGAGGTGAGGGGGGAATGGCTCCCTTCCCTTATCTTCTTAAGTAACTTTCACAACAGTTCCAGGCTCTCCTTAGCCCACCAATGTTCTTTTCTTTACCACTGTTTGCAGGGTTCCTCCCTCTGATGTTCTCTGTGTACTTATTTGGGTCCCAGACCCTGTTCGCTCCCCCTTTTTTTGTCAGGCCCACTTGGTTCACTCTCCTGTCAAGTACTGCCACGAGGAGGATGACTTGTATGATGATATACATGACATTGCTTTGGTTCCCAGACCCTTGTTGCCATTGCCCTAGGTTCCACTGACGCCAACTGTAATTTGAATGCTATTGCTCTAGGTTCCACTGACGTCAACTGTAATTTGAATGCTATTATCCCAAGTTCCACTGACGCCAACTGTAATTCGAATGCTATTGCCCTAGGTTCTACTAACACCAACTGTAATTTGAATGCTTTTTCCCCATACCCCACTGATCCCAATTGTTGCAATACTCGCACCCCGCAGCCCGCTACTTCAATTCTGGCCAAGGCCACCAGCACCCTGAACCCATTAGCCCCTGCGCACACATCTGATACCGTTGACAACCATACCTTCACGGGCAACACTAACCTAGATGGAACAAGGCTCATCAAGGGAGCTCTTATCAATGCCAGATCCCTCATTGTGCATGCCTTAGATATCGCAGACCTCTTGAACCCTTATAATCCAGGCTTCATCGCCATCACAGAACCCTGGCTTCATGCAGCCGATGGCCCAGCCCTCCCCTAGCCATCCCAGACAGCTACACCATCTACAGGACAGACAGGTCTCCAAAGGCGGCAGAGTAGCATTCATGGCTAAAAACCAATTGACCATAAGAGAAATCTCCAACCAAATGATCCTATTCGTTGAATTGCTTTCAATCAAAATGTCCCTATCCACCACCCTAACCCTCCACCTTATCTACAGACCCCTAGATCCCTTTCGTTCTTTCGAGTGTGATGTTGCGCAACTTGTCTCAGATGACACTAAGCCATCCTCTAGAATCGTGCTCCTAGGAGATATAAATCTGGGCTTCAACGACCCTACTGATAACGATGCACTTGCCCTTGTCAACACCATTGAAGCTTTAGGCTTCACCCATCATATCACTAACCCCACACACGACAAAGGATGTATACTAGACTGGTTGGCTGATACCAACTGTACTACCAATATCTTTTCAAACGTGCCCTGTCCTTGGGCCGACCATAATGTCATCTCCTTCACTATCCCGAAGAACATCCTTATAGATGCAACCCTTCAACAGGCACCAGCTGCCCTATCAAGAAATACTCGCAACATTACTGCAGACGAATTACTCCTGTTGATGCAACCTCTTACAGACTACAACACTTGACAAATGACTGTATTAATGACCCCAGCACTATGGTAGAGCTATATAACCAAACACTCATATTCGCTATCAACAAAGTAGTGCCTTTGAGCATGCCTAAACCCAAGCCTATAGCCCACATGAACACTTAGTACACCCCAAACCTTAAAATGCTGTGCTGCACCAAGAGAGCAGCAGCTGAGAGCGATTGGAAAAAATCCCCAACAAAGAAATCTTCAACGTTGCAGCAAAAAAATACAAACCAGTCATACTCCAAACCAAAAGTGCTACTTATAATGAGAGCATCGATAAAGCCAACTCGGGCACAAGGGAGCTCTTCGCCATCCGGCAAGAACCTGAATTACCAGTTGCACCCAAAGACAGCTGCCTTAAAGATGCTACCTGGTGTTCAAACATCCAAAAGGCACCCATTGACAAAATCGCCTTACTTCAAAGGAAACTTGAAACAAAATAAATAATCTAACTACCAGCCATGCTCATCAAGACTGTATACCTATACCATCACCCAGTTTGAGTTTACCCCTGTCACAACCACAGAAGTTAGTAAAATCATCAAAAGCCTAAAGCCCTCCATATGCCAAGGGGACATCTGCTCTGCATCGCTTGTCAAAGACAGTGGTGCTGAGCTTGCACCTTTCATCACTTCATTGATCAATACTTCATTCTCAACGGGCAACGTACCAGCTAATCTAAAAGATGCTTGGGTCCTCCCACTGTTTAAGAAACACACTGTGGACCCCAACATTCCTACAAACTGTCGCCCTATCGTAACAGTACCCTTTCTCCTCAAAATACTGGACAGTTTATCTGCAATTCCAAAACCATCTGCAATCCAATAACCTCATAGGTCTGTGCCAATCTGGCTTCTGCACAGGTCACGGTACAAAATCAGCTCTCATGGATTTAAAAATACAAATGGATGAGATTAAAGATAACGGTAATCTAGCCCTCCTCCTTTTACTGGGCCTTTCAGCAGCTTTTGACTTAATGAACCATACAATACTCTGTAAACACCTCTCCTCTGTGGCTCACTTCTCAACCAAAGCCATAACCTAGATAGAATCCTTCTTAACTAAACGAACTATGGGGGTCTTCTCCTTCTCTACAGCAGTCCTACCAGCCTCAGTCACTTTTGGAGTTCCCCAAGGCTCCTGTGTCTACCTGACACTGTACAATATTTTCACAAAGCCTCTTTGTTTGGACCTCCTCGACGATCTAGGTATCACAGACACTAACTATGCAGATGATGCCTAAATCGTCATGCCTATTACAGGTACTTATGATACCGACTCCAATTCGTTAAGCAATATTTACCAAACATACAGACCTGGATGGCTCAGCATGGCCTATGCCTAAATGACTGGAAAACTGAGTTATTCCTTATTCGCTCACAAAACCGACTAAACAAACTTGGTGGATCCTTTAAATTCTTCATTATTGATGGGAAAATGATCAATGTTTCTAAAGAAGTAAAAACACTGGGTGTCTACCTGGACTCCGCTCAAACCTGAACGATACAGGTTAATGCCACTGCATCAGCAGCAGCATACATCTCCAAACTTATTAATGCGTGTAGACCTTTCCTGACTGCAGACAGCTGCATTACACTTGCTAGAGCTCTTATCCTATCCAGGATCGACTACTGCAATGCCTATGGCTCAAACACTCGAAACATCAAAACACTACGGGTGGGATTCCCCAAAAAAACATATTTCTGCTGCCACACGGATTGTCCACTGGCTCCCTGCTTATGTACGCATTGTGTTCAAAACCCTATCCTTGACCCAGAAATGCCTGGCTAACACCGCCACTTAATACTTATCCAATAAATTCTCCAAAACGCAATCAATAGACCCACCCGATCCATCCATTCGCAGCTATTCACCATCCCCAGATTCAAACGGCACAAAGCAGGGGATCGTAGCTTCCCCGTGATGGCAGCCAAACACTGGAACGTTCTCCCGCTTCCATTAAGATCACAAGCCTCCTTCTGGTCCTTTCGCAAAGGCCTCAAAACCTGGCTTTTCACACAAGAACTGCAAAAGTAGCTGTGCTCTCACAGCCTACCCTGGAAAAATTACCATTATCTGAACCTTAACCTTATTCTTTTTTAAACCAGCGCCCAGATGCCCCCTGGTTAGGCGCGCTATACAAATGACTAAATAAATACAAAAATTAGGCCAAATTAGTGCACTCCCCTGCCATGTATTGCCATGAGGAAGATGACTCGAATTAATAGAGGCTACACCTTGGTTCAGGTCACAGACCTTGGTTCTATTTCCTTCTCTCTAGGCCCACTTGCTTGATGCTCTTCCCAATTTCTGCCCGAGGAAGATAACTCATATTAATATTGACTTTACCTTGTTTCGAGTACCAGACCCTTAGTTCTCTTCCCTTCTCACTAGGCCCACTTGGTTGACTGTCTTCGCAAGTACTGCCCAGAGGAAGATGATTCTTATCGTTATTCCTGTGTGGTTTATTTTATCTCTCTCCCACACCTTCAAACCCCTGGTGGTCCGAATGATGTGCCCATTACCTTTGTTGGTTCCGTGACTCTTGCCGGTTCTTCCTGGATGCTTGCGTCTTCTCACCGGGCTGTGCGAGCATCTCTGGCTTCTACTGGTCTTGCTCTGCATACCTTCTTCCTGGTCTATTCACCGACGTGTAGGCACAGTTACTGGACTGCTCGGTCCACCTCTCAGAGGTGTGCCACCATTTTCCAAGCTCCAGTCACGTCCTTGACAGCTCCACAGAACCGGGCAAAGGACTCCCGTCCCCAGCGTCTTGTCTTTGGGAGCATACTACTCTTGGCTTTCCCACTGCGTCCTCTGCGTCTCCTTTGAACTTTTCGGGCTGGACTATCATTTGGCTAGTATGCTAACCCCCTTCTCAAAGTACTTAGTTTAGTTTTTATGTGTTTCTCTGGATGACTCCCTCGCAGAAGTCCCTGTTTCTTCTCTGTGCCATTCTTCATGGTTCTTGGGGGCTTCCTCGTCTCAGTACCGACCTTGCTGGTAATCATCATGCTTTCGGTGCTCTTTTTCGTGCCAGTACTGAAGTTAGTCATACTATCTGTATTGTTAGAAATCTTCTTTGTCTCAGTAGAAGTAACTGGTATGTTACAATAACAAATAGAAGTGCTATGAATGGGGGGGTTGGTGAACAGGTGGTTAGGGGCTTGAGAGGGCTAGGTTTGGGGCGTTGTGCCTATTTTTACCAAGGTGGTCGTCCTTATCCCCAGGACGGAAGTCCCTCCCTATGAGGTCCTCACACATTAAAAGACCCCTAGGTGGAATATTGGTTAGCGGCCACCACACTCTCGACTTACATGGAAGGGCTCCGTCCTGGGGAGAAGTGATGTAATTCAAAGATTCATCACACCTTCTAGTAAAGACTCTTCACTGAACTGTGAAAACTCTTCTTGATGCTGTATTATTTATCTGTTACAATATGGCACCTTTTAGTTTACAACATTGACTTTCTATTAACTGGAGTGATTTATCTCTTACCTTTTCTTGTGTAAATAATATATTTGTATACAAATATAGTGTGTGGACTTTCTCTTGCTTAGTATTATTGAAAAGTGTGTATTGTAACTATTAATCACCCCTCTCCACCTCCTGTGAGTTAGCCCGGGCTGCTCTGTTCTGGTGAACTTGTGGGAATCACTAACAGTACCTTAGTCAGGAAGAATCACCTAACCATCATGACCACAGGGCTTGAGGATAATCTCCCTAACAAGTCCCATGTGTAAATGCACTGACACAACGGGACTAGTTTGCTACACATAGACCTGCTCCGTCTTCTTGTGCAACTGCCAAAAGAGAGGCGAAGGCCAATAGCAAAGGTGTACCGCAGGCAAATATGAACCTGACCTGCAAGTTAAGTTTGCAAAATCAAACAGTTTGATAATTCCAATTTGTTTTCAGTCATTGCTAAGCATGATGAAAATAAACCCAGAGCCCCCAAAGTTATATCCTCCAAGCCCCTTATCAAAGACGGGAAAAGGAGATTGACGCTCATATCGTCATTAAAGAATTCAATCAAACGTCTTTCTTGTAAACATACCAGAAGTAGGGTTTGTATGACTATAGACCCAAAATTAAAACCTCGATCATATGAAAAGAGAGATTATTTAATAAATATTCACATTGGCTAAGGCATAAGAATGGATATCTTATGATCGGCAGGGACGATATAGATGAAGCAGTGCATATGAGTGATGGAAGCAACCCTGAGTTTGATATAATCAAGTTGTGTTTATCTCATAATTCATTTGGCTGTGGGTCTTCTTTCAATTGACTATAGAAACCTTTCACCAATGGGCTAAAGCATGCAGTTGCATCTACCTAATTATGTTTGGAAAGGTGAGCAAGACTGGCCTGCTATATATGTGCACTCCACTAATTAAATTCTTTGTACAGATAAAAGACTTGTACAGAGGGAAGAAACTAGCATTGTTCTGATCTAATGATACTTGATTGAAAACCTGTCTGCCACACTATCTTCTAGTCTGACAATTGACTCTTTCAAGATTTCTAAAAGTCTCCTTAGAAAAGGTAATAACCTTAGAATGATATAATTGAACCATGCAGGGCTATTGGATAAATTTGATGACCTTGACTATAACAACTTTGCCAAGCCAAATGGAATTATTTCTTTCCAAAAAACGTTGTCTGTGCACCCTGCTCATAAATATGGTTATTGTCAGATCCTGACCTCTGTGGGGCTCTCGCAAACCTTGAAGCCAGTACACCTCTAACCCGTAGGGAGGGAAGGACCCCTGTATCGAATGTACCCGTGTCCCCACCCTCTTCTCTGGCAAGGGGGTCTTACTCTGTGCCCTGGTTTCGGGAAGTCTTGGTGGATTATTCTGCACAGAGGAGACAATATGATAATTAGAAAAAGTGGGTCAACCTGCCTGCCCACATTGTTCCCTTTTATCAGATACCAGTCCTACGTACCATAACATATTTTTGTGATCTTGCTAGGATAGAATAAGTTAAAGATAGAACGTGGCTTGGTCTCCCTTCCCCCAGATATATATAAAAAGGGTTTTTAAGAAGCCATTATCAGCTTGTCTTAATATGAAATTATAGAAGAAATAGTCCATCAAAGGTCTGGTAATTTCATCAAACGAATGATACATTTCTGTACTAAATACTTACTCTGTTTTTACCAGACAAATAGTAGAAACGGAAGTTATTATCATCTTCAGAAGTTGCGAGACACCAAGGGTTTCCTGGTTGTCAGTTTATGCCACGGATTATGACCTCATCATGACACGTATAGGATGTACTGTGACGAATCCCAGGGTATTGTCACTGCTCCCACAGGGGGAGCCCCTTCCCATGAGACCGGGTAGGAGAGGCCGCTACCCAATAGTCCCCCTGGGGGGTGATACTCAGCGAGTGGATTTCATGGGGAGGGAAACCCTCTATGGACGACTATCTTGGGAGAATGTGGCTTACACCTCCTCCATTTCTATCCCCTCTTTCCTCTTACCCAACTCAGTCCTCTGTGCTCCTCCACACTCCTATATATTTGTGTACAGTAAAAGATCCACATAGACAGGGTCGGACTGGGGCATAAAATTGTATCGGGCACCAATGAAAATGTGGCCCACAGTTGCAAATGGCAATTAATTCATTTTGTGATAGAATGTACCCAAGGGGAGGTTTTTGATCAAATGTGTTGCAAACTGTACATTTTAAAGAATATTTATTCAGCAACACTGGCCAAAACTATTAGCCGCATAGTGAAGTAACTCATCAAACTGGCCCATATTGGCCAGAAAAGTGGGCCACTTTGAACCCAAAAAACGGCCCACACAAGCATTTTGTGGTTTTGGTACGGCCATGGGCCTATTGCCCTATAAGCTAGTCCGAGTCTGCACAGAGAACATACTGGGACGAAGAAGATTGAGGGCTACCCAGATGGAGTTCATACAACCACTGACATGAAGAAGAACAGGCAAAGAGGAAAAAGCTGACCGCGGACCCAGCATATGCAGTACAGTCAACAAGAGCAAGAGTCAAAGATGAAAAGGGAAGAAGGACTATGTACATTGACAGATCCTCCCTGGAGGAACCGAGAGCCGGCTGGAGGCTTGCTGCAGAGAACAGGAAGGCTGACGGAGGCTCGCCGAACATACGCAGTGTTCCCAGTCATCCAGGCTGGAGAATCGGAGGCCCAGGGAGACCGAGAGTCAGACCATGCGGTCAGACCGAGAAGCACAGGCCAAGAAGAACTGTACCTGGGGAAGCTGCGGGGGCACGCTAAGACTGCTGGAAGACCGTAGCAGGAGGAAGCTACTCTGAGAAGCTGCTCAAACAAGTTGGTCGCGTCATAAAAGGTACATGGGTTACCATAAGGGCTGATACAGATGAAGAAGGTGGTTGTGGAAGGCTGAAGACCCTCATCTCCCTCGTACCAGTACTTGGAAAGAGCCAAGAAAGAGACATATGAGAAACAGTACCTGGCAGATTAGTGACCCGGGCCTGATTGATACATACTATAAGCCTGAGAGAAGGGTCTGGGACCCATAGAAACTCATGGAAGCCCCACAAGAACAGTTCCCCAGGGTCTGGGACACACAAAAAGTCGGGAAGGCCCTGCAAGAACAGCACGCAAGGGTCAAGGACTCCTATCAGTTCAGAGAAGCACGCAACCAAGGGGCTGGGACCCAAAGCAAGTTGGGCAGATTCTGAGAAACATACTGGGACCAGACCAGGAAGAGAGATAGAAATGTATTAAGTGGCAATAAGGGGTCTAGGACCCACTGCTAAAAGAAGAGACATTTTCTTGAACACTCAAAACTACAGACAAGTCTGGCAGAATAGTGAACCAGACTTGGTATTATGTTTGAACCAGAGAAAGAGCAGGGGAAGGAAGAGATTCCCCTTGATACTAGGAAACTGTGTTAGGGGAAGGAAGACATTCCCCCATCATCCTTTCTTTTGGACATGTTTGGATGAGTATCTAACTTCAAGAACATTTGAATTAAATCAGACGACTTTTTGTGTTTTCGCATCAAAGGATGAATATTGAATTGGCATCCTGAACGAGAGAACCCTCCTTCTGGATCAAGAAGCTCACCCGTATTTCCTTAGTTAATCTAGAGTGTAAGGCATGAAAATAGGTTTGGACACAGGACGGTGGACATTTTACTTTATTGGACATCCTGACAGATTCCTTAGCCTTTTTGCTGAGGTAGTGCAACCCCCTCTTAGAAATAGGGCTACATTTTATTTTCCTTTACTTTTATATATACATAAAAGTCTTGCCAAACAAATATGCCACCACTGTGTCAGACTCATACTTTTGCACCCTTACAGTACATATTCTGTGTGTTCACCATCTTTCTTTGAGTCCCGAAGTTGAGGTTGACCCCATCTTGGCTAAGAATGCTTCCCACATACCGCCTGATAACGTTGGGTCCATTCGGGTTGCCAGAAGTGAACTGGCAATCATCTGGACTTTCTGAAGGTGGAAGAGAAAGGAAACCTGACAGTTATTCCTTCTTCCATCTACTGGCTAGTAAAGGTTTGACAGATGTCCTAGTGGGGGGTACGTATATGGATTTCCCTTGAACTAAGCGCTGAAATAAGCCAAGTTAATGCAGATTAAAGGAAAGTCTGAGATTGAACATCAGATGTAACCACTTGCTTTCTCTGATCATATTCTGTTTGGACTTCATCATTGCCTTGTAAGTAGTCATGGCACCCCTCAATAAGTTTAATCTAGTGAAGGGCAGACTTGTGTTTTAATAGCTAGAGCTATGAATCTCATGTTTGAACCTCTATAGATAATGGGGGGGAGTATATTTTCAAGATGAAGCCTAAAGGATCCCCTTTTTCCAGACCCCACACATAACTGAACTTGTAGAAATGCCCTGTGCTAGCACCTTATCTTGGTATATGAGGTTTATACCTGTAATGGAAGATTAGAAGGGGCTGTACCAGTTTTCCTAACAAATTGGACAATTGCCAGAAAGTATGATATACATTATATATTGAATAACATTTTGGTTTGGTACCTAATTGAGGATTTGTGTTTTCAACATCTTGCGAGTGATCCTGGTCCCTTTGTCTATGATATATGGATGTCTTCTGATAGGTCAATAACATAGTTGTCCTCATGAACACACCCACTCCCCACTCTTGAAGACAGCTCAAGGGTTTTTATTGAAGTAATTGAGGAAGGCCTCACTAAGGGCCATTCCTCTCTCTCTCTCTCTCTCTCTCTCTCTCTCTCTCTCTCTCTCTCTCTCTCTCCCTCTCTCTTTCTCTCTCTCTCTCTCTCTCTCTCTCTCCCTCTCTTGTCTCCCCTGGTCATTTCCCTCCCTAGCCTACACGTCCCTGAATCCCAGTATGGTCGCTAGAGATCGGTAACTCCTACTGTCTAAAAACGGACTGGGTAGTCGTGAGGACCTAGGGGTGAACACCCTATCTCTCTCTCTCTCTCTCTGCGAACAATATAGGGGAATCTTAACCTAGGTACCACAGTACAATAGTAAAAGAAAAGGTGTCTTCCAACTGCCCAGGGCTCATTATTTCCTTGCATGCTCATGTACTTGTTTCCCTGATGTTATACCCTTCCTCTTTGTTCCAACTGCTCTCCTCCCTTCTCTTTCTCCAACCCTTCCGATTTTCTCTCCTGCTCCTACTGTCCTCCGCTCTTTGCTACTCCCCCATATCTCTTTAATGCTCTCTCATCTTCACACTACTCAACTCCCCTTCTCACGCAACTATTATCTCCCATTCACTCTAATTCACCTCCCACTCTCCCTCTAACAGTCTGACTCACTCACCTTGCATGCAAACTCACACCCAAGTACCACTTTCTCCCAGCAAGTAATACATCAGCTGGCACACTCTTTCAGCAGTCCTTCTCCATGCTCCTCTGCATCGTCCTTCCTCTGCTTGCTCTTTTGGTCGTCTTTCTCCTCCTTTGACCTCACCCGAACAACCCACACTTTCATGTTTTCTGTGCCCCGTTTTATCCTTCCTCTTCCCCCTCCATTTGTTCTCTCCCTCATCTGGTTCCCAAGGCCAACCACTGTCTTCCTTCTCCCATTGGTTGGGTTACAAATATGCAAGCACATATAACAGGCTTTAAATCCTGTCCCTTTCCCATGCACAGGTTGGCCGGTATTTGGAAATATCAGCCCACTCAAAATACAGTCAATTTTAGAGTTAATTTGTCCATCGGCATTGGATAATTGTAGCTTGTAAAAGGTCTAGTCCATTCAGCCTCGATTATCTGGAGCTTTGTGATTCCTGGTTCGATTCACTGTCTGCTCCACGGTGCAGCTGAAGTTACAGCTAAATTTACAGTTAATGTTGTGCAGATCATTTGGTCTGCCGCAGTCATGTGTGCGGTGCTCCACAGTCTCACAGTTATTCTCCAGCTCTTTTTTAGGCTGCTTGCTCCATCCTCCACCTCCAGGTCCCTTGGATGATGTAGTTCTGTGTGGAAAACAGAAAAAGACTCCCAAGCAATGTGCACCACGTGTATGGGGCAAGTAAAAGAGGCACTTCAATCAGTCATGCAGGCAAACGGAGAAGGGTCAGAGACTGAGGCAATGTCAACACCCTCACCCCGCCTCAAGGGTGGAACAGGTTGTGAGGGGTCCCTCTCCCCTCCTGACAGAGTCAGGCTTCTGACCCTGTTATACCACGGGAATTAGGAGGGTCTAAGACTAATGACCCACTGATAGTGCATCCTTATGTGGAATCAGAAATTCCAGCACTTTTATCTAAAATTACTCCCCCAATAGAATCTTTTCTCTCTTTTAACCCTGCAGAATCCTCCTATAACATAGCTTATTAAAACAATTCCAGACCATTTAACCATTTCTTACCAAGACTTGTGGGGAGCTTAAAGGACATAATACGAAATATAAAGATTATTAAGAACATTGTTTAACACATTTTTGAAAGCCCTTCATTTAGTAGTGTAGAGAGATCTAGAATCAATATGTTTATTAAAAAGGGAATACTGTCATGATGCCTAACCCCGTGCATCCGGATCAAGTCCATCAGCCCCGGGAGCAGACATCCAGATACTTGTTAAAACCCCAGCAGCCCCGCTGGGGGCTGTTTGGGTTCAGTCCTCATCTTAGAAACCAGTCCTGGCGTCATAACTCATGCAGACCATGCTGCAAATGAATCCAAGCCAACGTGAGGCCTGGATGGGACTATTTTGTTACAGGGACTATTTTTTACTCGGGTGTGGTTCTGGGGAACTTCTTACCTGGAACTACTTTGGAGGCTATTTAAACCACGCCCGAACAGCAGCACACGCTTTGCGTTATTCTGCATCCTGCAGTGTAACGCTCACTGTGCCTGCAAGTCAGCATCCAGTCTTCTGCCATGCCCGCCTCGAATCCGGAGCTCCTAGAAAAAGGGGAAAAAGGAAGAAAAGGTTAGATCACAGACATTATTTTAATTCCTTACCTGATTCCGGATCCAGCATGTCTCCGAGCCTGGAAAGGACATTATTCCAGCACGCGTTGCATCGCCAGCAGCAGGCTTACCTGATTTACCACCGAGGCATTACCGTTTAATACGCCTCATCTTTGTATGCCGCACCTATAAAGGGAGAGAAAACAACAAGTTAAACTCATGCAACTTTTACCGGACAGTGTTGGGTAATACAGACTCTTACCTGAACGCCATCAGCTGCCTCCAGGCAACATTCTTTTGAACCAGTTGCAATTCAACAAGGGACTGGAACAAGAGGGAACATCGGACATATTGAACTCTTTGAACTTTATAAACCCCGGAGTCAATATTCCTCCGGAACTCCTCCAGTACCTTCAAACCAGTGAAGTAACTGGTATCTACGCGCCCCTGCATACCATGCAGTATGGAGAGCTCATCATTTAAAAACATAAGGTGAGGTTACTAAAAGGGGATATCGGAGGTGACAAGTGGGGAGAATGAGAACAGTGGGAGGGGCCATCACTAAAATCCACGTGTGGCTAAATCCCTTTCTCCACTTGCAGGAGAATACTTCTACGGATCAAGCAGACGAGATTAGGCGGGCCAGTCCAGACAGTCATCTCAGCACTACGCATGACGTTGGTGGAGACCGCAGCTGTCTGGGTTCGATCGACGCCCCTGTGGGAACCAGGTGAGCATAACAGAACGCAAAGCCTATCTACAAATCCCCACCCGGGCGTAATGGGAACCTCAGAAACCGACCAACTAGCCCTATTATTAGGGGAACTTAGGGCAGAAGTGCACTCCGCGAGCCAAGAAACTAATGCCCTCAGGAGAGAACTGATTGTGTCAAAGGAGCGCACTGATGATCTTGTGAAGGCGAGCGTCCCCAGCCAGCACGATCCTCCCCACAATGAGAGACAATGAAGGACTCTCCCAAATCGGGAATAAGGCCAAGACAGAGTGCGGGTGAGCTTAAATGGGAGTTTATCAATGAGAATATGGCATGCAAAGAACTCTGCAAACTCCGAGAGCGCTCTGTCTGACAATAGCAAAGACAGGCGTATATATTTACAAAAAACATTATAAGAACCTACACACTATAGGGGGCACAAGTTCAATCGGATTGGGTGGCGACGACTAACTATAGGTGCTGCTGCGATGCGGTTGGCTTTGGCTGGAAGACGTCACTGGTCATCCTCGTGGGTTGGGCTGGGCCTGGCAGGTTGGCAGAGTTCATCCGGGCGGTGTTGTTGTGCCATCGCGGCCAGTGTCAGAGATGAATGTCTTTTCCTGACTTATTTGCCCTGGGCCATGCACACCGCAGTCATTCAGTCATTTCAATATTATCTTCTTTAGTAAATCTTCCAATAGGTTATTCTACAGGTTAATGCAACACAGGAGGAATGTACCTTGTGAGGGGTCTGGCGGTAATACGTCAGGACATGGTTACCAGAGTCCTGTTGACCGGGGCCATAGGTCGAGGTGCTAAGCTTCAGGGCCTGGGACGGGCGGTACAGGTCTTTCTGTCTTGTTAGAAGTTGTTATGGATGTGCCGCTGTGTGTTGTCAAAGTGTTGGGTGTCCTGATTGCACAGGGCCATAAGTCTAAGATGATCCGGTGGGTTATGGGGTTTACGAGGGGGCGCCTTTGGAAGTGGGTGTTCAGGCAGAGGTTTACTGCTGTGCTGTAAATAATGCAGGTGGCGGGCCGTGGCCTTGGGTGCTGCAGAGGGGGCTACAAATCTTTGAAGCGGCTCCAGTCTGGTTGGGGAGGCGGAGTAGCGCAGCGCTGGCCTCTGCTCTCATGTCTTGGCAGCCTTCGCAGGGTGGGAGGGGGAATGGCCTTGCATGCATTTCACAAAGGTATCTCCCTCGTGTGTTGCCGATTTTAGGTAAAAACATCACAAACATTTGAACACTCTATAATACTTATTCAAATCATTTTGAAACATGCATTTAAACTTTGCTGGATGTGTCTCGATTATACCCAGTCTGAGCACCTTATTCATACACTATGTTTTAACAACTACAGTATTTAGTTATATGCATATACATTTGCAGTAAGTGAGGTATTATTGGGGTTGGTGGGGTACATAGAAAGTAACTCGCCACTGTACGTGGCGGAGGTGGCCCGTGAGGGGCTCAGACATACACGTGTGACGAGTGCATTCTCGCACACTCTTCACATGTGCCCGTGGTATGGTTACATTAGTTTTCTTGTGTACCCTAGCAGCATCAGTTCAGTTGTGGCGCGGGACCGCGGGGCGTGGGGCTTTCGATGATACTTATGAAGAATAATCCCCCGGAAATGCTTTTATCATTTGCACACCACTGCAAGGGGTGTGGGTCCTTCGCGGCTGGTGTCATGTACGATAATTACACAGTTTCACAGGTTTCTTTAGTAAGAGTGGTTTTATGGAGAGGATACATGTGTTAAAAGTGGTTTCGTACATTCATATTTGGGTACCTGTCTGCTTTCAGTAGATGACCATTCTACAGATCTTCCCATCGCCCAGGCCTTGCTGACCTGGTCATTGTGGGAGCAGTGTTACACTGCGGAAGGTGAACTGTTACAATGTTAATGTATTACGCTAGATCATGGCCGTCTTGTTCGTGGGAACGGGCTTGCAGCGGATCTACCATGGTGCTGCGGAGACAGGGAGGACTGAAACTTTCTGAAGGTGGGGGCCGCGCTACAGCGCGCTGAGCTCACACCATCTCTAGCAGACGAAATGGTTTCTGAGGCCTAGCTAAATTTAATACGTGCGGGCAATGTCTTCAGCAGGTGAGCCATCCACCACCTGGGCCCTGGTGGTAAGGAGGGGACGCCGGATGAGCCATGGCCCTCACCTGGGGTGGAGATGCAGGCCAGGGGGGGTCCCTTTGGACCACCCCTCCCCTACATTTCCCCCCTTCCGTTACTTAAGTAACGAATACTTTAAGTCCTCCAACCTCCTACATTCTTCTTCGTCCATCACTGCCTCATCCCATGCAGGTGTGCCTTTTATGGGCATCCATGCTCTGCACACCCCTCGTAAGCTTTCCCGTCTTCTGGCATACTCATCTGGGGTGCAAGTCAGGTAGATACATCCGCCATCTCCCGCCAAATCCACCCACACCTCCTGGTACCATTCTAATACACGGGGCTCTTTAATGGTGGTGTGCCAGGCTTTATCTATGATATCTTTGTCGTGATAGATAGGCACTAGCTGATATCTTGGTGTGTCATCTGCTCCTGTTTGCACCTGCACTTCCTGCATGTTTTGTAGTGTCCCACAAGTGTTGCCCATTGTCACCATCTTCATTGCACCATTAGGTACTGCGTTAGCACAACATCGAAGGCCCACCTGGCACAGGCAAAAAATTAAAAGGAGGAACACCACAGCTGGCATCAAAAATTTCACAGTTGTTCCAAGCCATGAGGGGACCCAGGAGAGGAAGTTATCGAACCATGTACTGTCTTCTGCTCCACCTTCCATTTTCATTTTTTCTCCTAGGTTGTGGACTGCCTCGATCTCATGGGACAGGGAGCCATTTTCTGCGTCTTCAGAAGGTACGAAAGTGCAGCAGGCACTTCCTATTTTTCGGCAAACACCTCCATCCATTGCCGTCAACAGGTCCAGGACATTCCTATTTTGCATAGTCATCAGTCGTAAAGCCCTTAGTTCCACTTTGATTACATTAAACCCTTCTTCAGTGTCGTTCGCCAGCTGAATCAGTTCCTAGCGTGTTATCTGGAGCCATTTTGCATTTGCTCTTGCTTGGACACTTGAGACCAGTGAGGCAAAGAATGTTTCTGCTGAGCTGAATAATCGATACTTATCTGGGATCTGGGCCAATAGTTCTGATGATTCCTTTGATATGTAGTTTGATGCACGTCTGTTAAGGGTAAGCACTTCTCCCTTGCTTCCGGAAGATAGGACGTATATTTGCGACTCCGCAGTTGGCTGGGCTGCACTCTGTTGCGGGCGTTCCTGTGTCTTTTTGCTCCTGTCGATGTGGCTCTCCGGTATTACCATTAGGGCTGAGTGAAGAGTGGCCATTGAGCAGCTGCCACTCCATGGCGGGGGGGAGGTGTAGGTATGCCTGGTTGCCGCATACCCAGTATGTGTCCATAAGAGCTGCTGTCCCTTTTCTCAGATCTGGGATGGTGAGGGTCTTGTTACAGCTCTTGTTTGTTCCCATGGAGGTCTTCCCCTTTCCTTTAAAACATAGTTCATAGTCTATTTCGCTCTGTAGTTTGAAGGGTTTTTCAATGGCAGTTACCCACGTTAGTTTTGAAATGTGTTCTTTCCATACTGGTGTGCATGTTTCTTCTATCCACTGCAGTTTCTCTGGTGCCACACCTCTCAGTGCTTCCGCCTTGCACATTACTTTTTCATCCTTCCACTTGTTATCAGAAAAAAGTGTCCCTTGTATTGCAAAAAATGTTTCTTTCAAACATATCACCCCTGCCGTCTTTGGATACCACGCTTTCTCGTTCTGCAGCATTTGAAAAGTAACTTTGTGTGCCTGGAAGGTGTTCTTAATCCTGCATAACGTGAGATGAAGGAGACATTGGGCATCTATAATTGGCAACTCTTTGGGTAGCAATACTTTGGGTGTACCTGAAGCGTGAGGAATGAGGGAGCAGACATAGCAGCTCTCTTTTGTTGTTTGTTTAGCTGTGGCACTCATATCCGCATACCATTTATTTGTTTGGTGGGGGTGTCGTGGGTCTTCCATCTTATCTAAACCTAGCCCATAGTACTCATCATACTTTCTCCTCCCTGCTTCCCTCCTCCGTCTGTTGTTCTTGTTCCTCATGTACTTCCCAATTCCCTGGGCGAGGGATAGAATAGACCCCCCTTTCCCATTCCCGCCCCCTGTGGCCCATGCATCATATAATATTTCGTGTATTGCTAGCAGCTTTTCTTTTTCGTCCCTGACGTTATCTTGCAGGTCATTTTTTAGGGTATGGGCAGGTTGGCTGGTGGGGGTGTTATACAACCATGATATGGCAGACGGGCTTCGGTCATTTAAACTGCGAGCATTATACCTATACATCACTGGTGGAGGTACTGTGTTGTTTTGCGTTCCACCCTGTGGCTCTTTCTTTTCTGATATGACAACATTGGATGGTGTGGTGCGAAATCCCCATACAAGTTTAGCTCCGTCCCATACCAGAAAATCACCTTCCCTTACAGTGACACTTGCAGTTACATTGGTCCTAGTGGTGCTGTTAATCCCAGTGCTGTTAATCCCTCCCCCCTCGTTCATCTCGATAGAGATGAACGCTATAAACCAATATGTAATTAGACCAAACATTAGCATAAAAAACATCGTAATGCATACAGATAATCCGCACTCATACGAATAGCTACATCTCTCATTTAATAATTCTCTCATTCTACTAATTCTATCCGTTGCAGGCTGCCTGTTAGATGCCATGGTAGTTCCTGCTTGAGATATAAAAGTGCATTAAGTGCATGCATGTAAACGTTCTGTTGGCACCATGAGTGCCAATATATCTATTGACGGGGAATGGGAGCGGGTAGGGTTGCGGGGAAGGGTATTCATAGACAAGGGTGTAAACATGTCATAATTCGATCACTTCATTAAGTACATATAAGTCCAAACAAAACACAAAAAAAAACTTTTTTTTTTTCCAGTGGTGTATAAGAAGAGCCTGCGGCAATACTTCATCAGTCACTTTCCCATTCACGTGCATAGCTGACGCACAAACACAAGTTAACATTCAGACATTCTATTCAGCTCAATCGGTTGCTGTTGTCTGTGCCTCCTCATCTGCCTCCTCTTGCACATTATTATAAGCTCTTCGCACATCTGTCAAGTGTATCCAGTACCGCAAGCCCTTCGCTTTTACAGCTGTGGGCGTGCAGAACACTACCTCGTATGGGCCGTGGAACCGTGGTGCATTCCATCGACGCACAAAGCTCCTGACATAAATTAGTTCGCCCGGCATTAGCTGAAGCTGCTGCTCAGGCTCTGTGACAGACCCTGTTATGTTTCCCTCCTCTCTAGTGAAGGGTGGGGAGAGCTGCTTTGATATTACGCGCGCTGCCCTTGTTAATCTTTTCAAATAGTCTGTGAATTCTTCTCCCAATATCGCGGCGCTCCTGTGTGCATCTGAGTGTTCGCGTAGTGGGGAGTGTGCTGTGTGCATTCGTCTCCCAGTCACGATTTCGTGCGGGGACAAATGGTGATCTTTGCTTGGCTGATTTCTCAGTTCAAATAGCGCCAGGGGCAGACAGTATATCCAATTTTTCTTCAATGAAAAGCATAGTTTCGATAACCTGCCCTTTAACAGTCCGTTCATCTTTTCCACTACGCCATTGCTTTGAGGGTGATAAATCGAACACAATTTATGTTTTATTCCCAATAATGTAGTGACTTCCTTGAAAAGTTAATTCACAAAATGAGTGCCGTTGTCTGAGCGAATCACGTCACAAATTCCCCAGCGCGGGAACACTTCCCTTACTAGGAACTTGGCGGCGCTTTTAGCATCAGGTCGCGCACACGGTCCAGCTTCCACCAACCTTGAGAATGGGTACACAACCACGATCATGTACCGTGCGCCGTTACACCTTTCCCCCATGTCTGCGTAATCAATGTGCAGTTCTCTGAATGGGCCAGTGGGTTTAGGAATTGTTCCCCGGAGTGTGCGTAGTGTCATTCCTGAATTGTAGATCTGACATGTTGTGCATTCCATTGCTAATCGAGATACATGCTCCTGGAGACAGGGCACGAACCATTCTTCCTGTATTTCTGCTGCAATGTGCTGTTTGGTATTATGTGCGGGGAAGTGTAGTTGCTGAAACGCAATTTCTAGTAACTGGATGGGCATCACCCCTTTCCCTGAGTTATTTTGCCGCCATAGCAAGTCTGTTCCCGACCTGCTGCACCCTTGTTTAGTCCACATCAATCTTTCGTCTGCGCTAGCTCCTTCCTGCAATTCTAGTATTTGTGATATGGGCATCATGTTGTACCCTTCTGAGGGCTCTTCGGTTGTCTTATGCCACAGCATGTATTCACCTGCGTCATATTTCTGAAAATAGGAAGCCTCCTTGGCGGCGGCGTCTGCTGCCGCGTTCCCCAAAGACACCACGTCTGTGTTGGATGTATGTGCTTGGCACTTTACTATTGCTACTGCAGTAGGGTTTTGTAGGGCCTCAATTAACTCTTTCAACAACTCTGCATGCTGTACTGGTGTTCCGTCTGCCCGTCGAAACCCCCTACGCCCCATCTTGCTAGTCCTCCATGTAGTGTCGTCGTCATGTAAGCTGAGTCTGTATATATTGTCACTGCGCAACCTTTTGCTGCATGTAGCGCTTCTATGAGCGCAATCAGTTCTGCTGCTTGTGCGGAGTAGTGTGATGGGAGGCGGTACTGCACTAGTGTTTCATACTCACCGTCTTCTAGCCTCACTACTGCCATGCCGACATGTTTTTCTCCCGTGTCCACGTCAATAGATGCAGACCCATCCACGAAGTACACTTCCCCCTCGCTCAGAGCATTCTCACACACCACTGTGTCCTCCCCTCTTTCTCCTGTGTAGGTCGTGCAATCGTGGTCCTGCATGTCCTCTAGTGTGCATGCTTCTGTAATGAATGCGGCGGGGTTCACTGTCTTGCATCTTACCACATGGATGTTGGCGCTAGACAATATAATCTCATAGGCTGTCGCCCGCTGTGTTGTCAGTGTGCTTTTTGACCTCTCAAGTATTGCAAATAATGAATGTTCCACAAACAATGTCACAGGGCAACCCATTGCTATTGTGGCACTTTTCTCAATCGCGAACGCCCTGCAGCGAGTGATTGCTCGCACGCGAAATGACCTTGCATCACGGCATCCAAAGTACCACTATAGTAAGCCAATGGCTTGTGTCCTGGGATGTCTTTTGTGTCAGTGCCGCTGTCATGAGTGTTCCCTTGCAGTGTGAGAATAGGTAAAATTCGCGTTCATAATCAGGGTTTGCTAGCACTGGAGCGCTTGAAATTAGCTCTTTTAATGATTGAAATGATGTACTCATTTCTTCTGACCATTCTGTTTTTTTGTTCTCCTGTTGTGCTTCCTTGAGTGCTTGTAGGAGGGGTCTCGTGTATGCTGCATAGTCTAATATCCATGCGCGGCAATAATTGCACATCCCCAAGAATTTTTGCATGTCTTTCACTGTTGCGGGTTCTCCTACCGATCTTATTGCTTCTACCCTGTCGGGAATTATTCTTTTTCCATCTTTTGATATGAGCTGTCCCAGGTATAAGACCTCAGTCAGGCAGTACTGTAACTTCTCCCTGTCTACCTTATACCCCTTGTTGGCCAGTAACGTCAGGAGCGTTGTTGAATCTTTTCTACATGTTGCTTCGTCTGGTGCACATACTAATAAATCGTCTACATACTGAATAATCGTACTCTCAACTGATAGGTTTCCCAAGTCTTCATGCAATATGCGGTTCAATATGCTCGGGCTCTCACAGTATCCCTGTGGTAGTCTGCAGTGTTCATATCTCTTGCCCCCCAGTGTGAATGCTGTTAAGTATCTACTCTCTTCAGCCAGGGGTATTGAGAAAAACGCGTTTTTCAAGTCTACTACTGTGAAATGTGATGCCACTTTCGGGATGCTGCATAGTATTGATGCAGGGTTCGGGACTAGAGGGAACTCCTTCTGAATTACGTCATTTAGGGGGCGTAAGTTCTGTATCATCCTCCAAGACCCTCCTTTCGCCTTTTTGATTGGATAGATACATGTGTTACATGGGGAGTTTGAAGGCACTATTATCCCTTGTACTAGTAATGCATTGATTGTCTCTTTTATCCCTTCTTCAGCTTCGCGGGACAATGAATACTGTTTAACTCGGGGTAAAATTGCTCCTTGCTTTAGTTTTATTACCACAGGTTGGACTCCGTGCAACAGCCCGACATCATGGGGGCCTGCTGTCCACAAATTATTTGGTACGAGCCTCATGTCGTCGTCAAAAAACGACGGTGGTGCTCCTACCACTGCCATCAATTGGACGGGTGTTTCCCTGGCTTGGATCAAAATGTCACAGGGCATCGCTATTTTCATTACTATCTCACCATCCCCTTCTGTATCTGAAAAGAGATCCTCATCTGTTATCTCTCGTAGGGCGATGTTGGCATTCGTACACAGCACTGCACGCCACTCGCATCCCTCCCTATCCACTCCAATTGCAGTGATCCTTTTCGCTGACACCTGTACAGCATGCAAGTCTAATGATACCACTGATCCTGGTGCTGTGTCGGGACACACTATGGGGCGGAAGAGGAACTCTGCTGGGATCCTCCAGTCCATTCTTCTTAGTTCTGGAATTATGTGGGCCAAAGTTTTTAGCCCTTCAATAAACATTTCCTCATTTTCCGGCAGCCCTCGTACCTCCTGTGTGGTTGTGTAAGCTTGCACTACCAACATCGCACGCAAGGGGCATATCCCGGGTGTAGAACACACTATTCCTCTCTCGGTAAATGATATGGTCATGTTAAGTTTACTCAGGAGATCCCTCCCTAATAAATTTATTGGTGAGTGTTCATAATACAGTAAGGGTGCCTTTACAGTTTTACCCTCCACTGTTACATCCAATGCTTCTGTTAAGGAACTTCAATTACAGCCCCAGAGAACCCCTGCGTCTCTAACTTCCGGTTAGATAACGGGAACCGGCCCTCTCTGATACATGATTTTTCCGCTCCCGAATCAACCATGAATATGAACTGCTTGTCTCCTATCTGCGCCCCTACCAATGGTTCCTCTGCTGCATTGTAGGTTGTAGACAGAACTGGACACACAAGTGTTCTCTGTGGGCTGTCCTATGCGGGGTGTCTCATTGCTCCCCCTTGGTTAAAGACACTTCCTGAAACTACTGACATGCCGTTGTAAGGTGCTGGTACGGGGGCCCCGTTTGCTGTTGTCGCGAAGGGGTTGCCTGGCGCATACTGCATATTGTCATTGTTTTGGGGGTGGTTCTGTGTTCTATACTGGTGCCCCTGTTGCTCTTCAGCATCATCTCGGCCTGGGTTTCTCAGCTGCTGTTGTCCCATTGGAAGACCATATGGGCTCCCCGGGTGAGGGTGGCCATACTGTTCTACCTCTTGGAACCCACTGTTGGGTCTAGCTCTGCACTCCCTAGAGTAATGCCCCCACCGTCCGCAGTTCCAGCAACTTCCTTGTGCTCCTCTAGGGCCCTGCCATCCATTTCCTCCCATTCCCCCATACCCTTGTCCACCTCCTCTTCTGCTCCTGTACCCACCTCGTCCCCCTCGAGGGGTCCACTCTTGCCACTGCGGACCTCCGCCTTGCTCCTGTTCACTCCACTGCCGCTGTCCTGCTCCAACCCAATTAGTCGCCACCCTTCCTTGTATTGCTATCAGCCCCTCCTCGTCGTCGTCTCCCTCCCTGCTGTGTGGGAGCGCGGCTACTGCTGCTGCAACCTTCACCAACTTTGTCTGTACTAACTTTGCCTCGTCTGCCAATCTTTTCTGCGCCACCTCCTTCTCCCTCTCTTTTATTCGCTTACAATGGTGTACTATTATGCTCTGAATCTCAGGCCATCCCTTTGCTTCAATACCTGCTATTTTGTCGAGCGCCTTTTGCACTTCTTTGGGGAGCCCTCTTTTTATAATGAAGTAAAATAAAGATGTCGATTGATACCAGGGCGTGCCCGTTTCTGCTCTCCACATCTCTTGGACCCGTAAAATGTAATCCATAGCCTCCTCCCCGTCATTCATTGTACACTGCATTACTGAATGTAAGTCTGGCGTATCTGGAAACGTTTCTCGCAAGGCATCCCACACCCTTGCACGCACTGTGTTAAAGGAGGCCCCATCATGGCGGTCGCAGTCTAATGTTACTCCCGGAAACCGGCCTTGACCCATACTCTCTCAGCCTGATCCCCCACTGCTGATACAAGCAAGCTCTTCACATCTCCTATTGCTAGGGGCACCCCAGCAGTGTGTTTCTCAAAGGCGTATATATCCACTTACTTGCCCCTCCGGATAACGGGGGCAATAGCTTTAATAAATTGGCTTTATCCATCTGTGCCCATGGGATATAGTTGGGCCTCCCTCCTCCCCTGTGTATCAACGGGAGCTGTAGTCTTCCTTTTACCGTTGCATCCGGACCCGTTTTGGCTGCTGAGGTCCCCAGTGATGCCATTTTCCCCACTCTGTTCCTTAATCGCCCTGTCCACTCATCATCCAGGGTCCTCATTGAACATGTACCACCCCCCCTTCGCTTCCCCCTCCCATTGCCATGCTCAACCTGTCGCTTTCTTCTAACTCGTCCCTTATATCACATATTAATTCCTCTCTATCCCCCATTGGCCTTTCTTCATTGTCGATATCTCCCTCTCGTGTCCCTATTTCGATTATTCGTGTCGGTTCTTCTTCAATTCTGAACAGTATCTCACCTTTTCTCCACCCCTCTTCAGGTTTTCTATTCTCACCTGGCGCTCTAGACGTGCGCCCTGATCGAGCCGCATTAAGTGCTGTTTGCTCGCACATGTCTTTTATCCTCGAGAGCTCATCTTTTGCTATTGAGAGTCTTGATTGTAAATCATCTGTGAGTTTCTCTATGTCCACTCTCTGTGTACTTACCAGGGCTCGCTCCCTTGTACTTTCATATGGCGGGGGTGCCGTAGGCCGACGGGGTGTAGTAGTTGTCGGGGGAGGCACATATGTGGGGTCACTGTATCCTTCTGCGGGCACAGGCTTGTTTAATATCGGGTACAAACTTATTACCTCTACTGGTGGCGCTACACTTGACAATTCTTTAACGTCTTTCTGTATCATTAGTGGGTTGTCTGTGGTGGACGGGAGATCAGTATTTATTGCTGGTGTTTTAGGCGGTGGTATCTCTTCAAATAACCTCCAGAGATCTAATACTTCTCTCCTATTTTGCAAATGCTTCCCCTTGTACTTCAAACAAATGCATGTGGCCACCATATCCAGAACACTTTTATCAAATGACCCTCCCTCGGGCCATATCTGGGGTAACCCCTCTCCCTTCAACTCGGTTATCCATTGGTCGTGATATTTCTTAATCCGCTCCGCGTACCCTGGTAGATTCTTACAAATATGTGATAAGGGTGTTTCGGCCCCCATCCCTGTGCCCTCCTAGTACTTGTGGGTGTCTGTGTGTCCGCAACTACAATGTAGGTGTATTATCAATATTATTTTTCGTTTTCTGCTTCACAATCAATAACGGGCTCCTTTGTGCTCTCCCCCTTGTCTGCGCAATACAAAACTGGCTGTACACATGTTCTATTCTGTTCTCTTTGGGGGGCACATACAAGAGCAAACCATCATTTATTTTGACAATATGAACCCGGAAATCAAAAAGGTACCCACTCACTTCACCGTGTCATTTTTGTCTTCAAAAGTTCTATCCGGTCACACTTACCATGACCATTTAACTACTATACATTCATAGCTGTTTTACACATTCACAACATCAACTTGTCGTCTGACACATACGAGGTGCACACACCTCTTGGTAACACTCTATCCACAATTCACACCGTCCTCCCTTTCCTCCCTAGCCGGCTGTCCCTGTCCGTCTTACTTGGATCTATGGATGCGCATATATATATATATATAGGTCTGCTCTTCCCTTTTCTAGTAGGACTCTTACTTTCTCCCTAAGTTTTGTACTTAATCTCATTTTTTATTTTCCCCCTAACCCTAAAGAAAAAGAAAAGAAAGAAGTAATAGCGATCACTAATATATTCGCAGTGCCCCCCTTTGCTGAGCACTTTTATCTTATATTCCACTTCTTCATATATTCCCAGTACTAGTCAAGATAGCACTATGCGGCGCCGCCTTCCACCCCCTTTCGGAGCTAGGTTCCCGTCACTTTTATCTCTTATTCACCTCTTAATCCTAATGGCCATATGCAAAGAAAAAGCAAGGAAAATTTTAGGATGATCCTTAGTAGATCTGCGTACCCCCTCTTCGTTCCCTGTCCTACACTTCTTCCCCCACTCCTTTTACAATCGCTCGCACTCAGTACTCACGTGCCCGTCTTGAACCGATAGTCTCCGAAACTGGGTCCGTCCAGGCAGTGTCGCCGTCAGCTCAACAGTCAGCCCCGGCTCCGGCGAGCAGTACTCAAAGGGGATTTTTCAACCGGGATCCCGTACCCTCTCTCTTTTGAGTGCGCACTTCTTAGTGTACCGGTCGCCGTTGGCGGGCAGCCTCCCGGAGCCGGCTCACCGTGCGTATCCCTTTTCGACCGGAGATTCTCGTGCCAAAAGGGGACGGTAATGTTAGGTCCGGAAATAATAATAATAATAATCACGCTTTCGGGGTCACCACTGAAGGCGAGCGTCCCCAGCCAGCACGATCCTCCCCACAATGAGAGACAATGAAGGACTCTCCCAATTCGGGAATAAGGCCAAGACAGAGTGCGGGTGAGCTTAAATGGGAGTTTATCAATGAGAATATGGCATGCAAAGAACTCTGCAAACTCCGAGAGTGCTCTGTCTGACAATAGCAAAGACAGGCGTATATATTTACAAAAAAAGTCATAAGAACCTACACACTATAGGGGGCAGAAGTTCAATGGGATTGGGTGGCGACGACTAACTATAGGTGCTGCTGCGATGCGGTTGGCTTTGGCTGGAAGACGTCACTGGTCATCCTCGTGGGTTGGGCTGGGCCTGGCAGGTTGGCAGAGTTCATCCGGGCGGTGTTGTTGTGCCATCGCGGCCAGTGTCAGAGATGAATGTCTTTTCCTGACTTATTTGCCCTAGGCCATGCACACCGCAGTCATTCAGTCATTTCAATATTATCTTCTTTAGTAAATCTTCCAATAGGTTATTCTACAGGTTAATGCAACACAGGAGGAATGTACCTTGTGAGGGGTCTGGCGGTAATACGTCAGGACATGGTTACCAGAGTCCTGTTGACCGGGGCCATAGGTCGAGGTGCTAAGCTTCAGGGCCTGGGACGGGCGGTACAGGTCTTTCTGCCTTGTTAGAAGTTGTTATGGATGTGCCGCTGTGTGTTGTCAAAGTGTTGGGTGTCCTGATTGCACAGGGCCATAAGTCTAAGATGATCCGGTGGGTTATGGGGTTTACGAGGGGGCGCCTTTGGAAGTGGGTGTTCAGGCAGAGGTTTACTGCTGTGCTGTAAATAATGCAGGTGGCGGGCCGTGGCCTTGGGTGCTGCAGAGGGGGCTGCAAATCTTTGAAGCGGCTCCAGTCTGGTTGGGGGAGGCGGAGTAGCGCAGCGCGGGCCTCTGCTCTCATGTCTTGGCAGCCTTCGCAGGGTGGGAGGGGGAATGGCCTTGCATGCATTTCACAAAGGTATCTCCCTCGTGTGTTGCCGATTTTAGGTAAAAACATCACAAACATTTGAACACTCTATAATACTTATTCAAATCATTTTGAAACATGCATTTAAACTTTGCTGGATGTGTCTCGATTATACCCAGTCTGAGCACCTTATTCATACACTATGTTTTAACAACTACAGTATTTAGTTATATGCATATACATTTGCAGTAAGTGAGGTATTATTGGGGTTGGTGGGGTACATAGAAAGTAACTCGCCACTGTACGTGGCGGAGGTGGCACGTGAGGGGCTCAGACATACACGTGTGACGAGTGCATTCTCGCACACTCTTCACATGTGCCCGTGGTATGGTTACATTCGTTTTCTTGTGTACCCTAGCAGCATCAGTTCAGTTGTGGCGCGGGACCGCGGGGCGTGGGGCTTTCGATGATACTTATGAAGAATAATCCCCCGGAAATGCTTTTATCATTTGCACACCACTGCAAGGGGTGTGGGTCCTTCGCGGCTGGTGTCATGTACGATAATTACACAGTTTCACAGGTTTCTTTAGTAAGAGTGGTTGTATGGAGAGGATACATGTGTTAAAAGTGGTTTCGTACATTCATATTTGGGTACCTGTCTGCTTTCAGTAGATGACCATTCTACAGATCTTCCCATCGCCCAGGCCTTGCTGACCGGGTCATTGTGGGAGCAGTGATACACTGCGGAAGGTGAACTGTTACAATGTTAATGTATTACGCTAGATCATGCCCGTCTTGTTCGTGGGAACGGGCTTGCAGCGGATCTACCATGGTGCTGCGGAGACAGGGAGGACTGAAACTTTCTGAAGGTGGGGGCCGCGCTACAGCGCGCTGAGCTCACACCATCTCTAGCAGACGAAATGGTCTCTGAGGCCTAGCTAAATTTAATACGTGCGGGCAATGTCTTCAGCAGGTGAGCCATCCACCACCTGGGCCCTGGTGGTAAGGAGGGGACGCCCGATGAGCCATGGCCCTCACCTGGGGTGGAGATGCAGGCCAGGGGGGGGTCCCTTTGGACCACCCCTCCCCTACACTTGCTAGACAATTGCTGCAAAACTAAGCTGGGCAAACACCACTACCTGGACTCGGGGGGAATCCAACTCCCGTTTCATCGAACAATCCTGTGCAAGTGATTCCACCAGGGAGCATTCCTTTATCTCCACCCGAACATTTTGCTGGGGACCCGAAAAAGTTTGCTGTGTTTATGAACCAATGCCGCTTGCGCTTTTTATGCAGACCTGGAGCTTTTCCAAACGACCAAGCCAAAGTAGCCTTTGTACTATCATATCTTAGTGGCAGCGTAGCGGATTGGTCAATTCCACTAGCCAACCAGGATGACCCGCTTCTTCGGGATTTTCAGGGTTTTTAATTGAGCATGGAAAGACTATTTGCCAGACATTCACAGGGACAGGCCCTGGATAACGAACTTTTATCCTTACGACAAGGTAACCAGGATCTACTAACCTATATCGCAACCTTCAATAGGTTGGTGGTGGAAACCGGATGGCCAGAGGTAAAACTAATTATATTATTTCATCGTGGACTTCGGGGTGAATTCAAAGATGTTTTGGCCCAAGTTGTGAACCCACCTCAGGATTGCGCAGAATATATAGACTTAGTGGTCCAGTTAGACCACCGACTTCAGAATAGAAAGGCTGATCGAGCTAAGTTCGAGAATCGGGTATCGCTTAAACCCAATGTTACACCCAAAGGAACAGATGCATCAGAACCGATGCAGATCGGGGGGTTAAGGGACCCTTAACTCAAAAGGAGAGGCAAAGGAGACGGCAGATGCAATTGTGTCTGTACTGTGGGGCCTCAGGACATTTTCTACAGGATTGCCCTATAAAACCATCCAAGAAAGTAGTCGGAGTTGCTAATAGAAATCAAACAGAGCCTGATTCGGGAAACGGCCACGCCCGACAAGCATAGAGGTCCGCTTACCGAATTTGAAGAAGGATACTCAGACCTCGCACCTAATCATACCAATGTTCCTTATTGATCCAAGGCAGCCATCACGTATGCACACGTATGCACACAGTAAGGGCATACATTGATAGCGGGGCCGTAGGAAACTATACGGATCACGAATTGGCTTCTAGGATGAATCTACCTCTCTGCAAAAAGACCACTTCGGATGTCATCACCACAGTCGATGGAACTGAAATTGCCTCTGGGCCTGTAACTCATTCCACCGCAGAGATGACACTGTTGGGTCAGGATGGCCATCGAGAGACTATTGTGTTTGATTTCATCAAAGCCCCGCAGTTCCAAATAATGCTGGGGATACCTTGGTTGGAAATACATAATCCTTGTATTGATTGGCGAGAGAGTAGAATAACCTTCCCGGATTGTGCATACACCTGCTACCCGGAAAAAACCTTGAACAAAGGCCTGGCCACAGTCGCTAATCCAGTCGTGTAAAGAAAGGCAACAAATGGAAGACTGCCTTTCGCACCAAGTACGGATTATTCTAATATCAGGTGATGCCCTTCGGGTTGTGAAATGCACCAGCAGCCTTCCAGTATTTTATGAACGATGTCCTTCGTGAACTCATTGACGTCTGTGTTGTCGTATACATAGACGATATTCTAGTGTACTCCTCCTCAGAATCAGACCATGTTAACCACGTTCGTGCAGTCCTCAAGAAACTATGCCAGCACAAGTTATATGCAAAATTGGAAAAATGTGTTTTTCATGCTACCGAAGTTGAATTCCTTGGATTTATCCTGACTCCAAAAGGAGTCCGATTGGACTCTCGAAAGGTGGACGCAATTCTCAAGTGGCCATCACCCAGTTCAGTTAAAGGGGTACAAAGCATGCTTGGATTTGCTAATTTCTACCGCAGATTTATTCCTGACTTCTCACATGTTGTACACCCCATCACAGCACTTTTGCGAAAAAACAAACGCTTCTTGTGGACCGAAGGGGCTGAAAAGGCCTTCCAAGAGCTGAAATTGAAATTCACGTTGGCACATGTCTTAAAGCATCCACTCCCCGAGCTCCCATACATAGTTGAAACCGATGCATCCAGTTTAGCCATGGGGGCTGTCCTGTCCCAAAAGGATCCTGAAACCGGTCAACTTCATCCAGTAGCCTTTTGGTCCAGAAAGTTATCGGCCCCGAGTTAAACTATGCGGCATTATCTTCTCGGTGCTAGGCACACCATTACTGTAATCACCGATCACAGGAACTTGCAGTATTTAAAAACAGCCAAGGCCCAATCATCGCGTCAACTTCGATGGGCATTATTCCTTGCCAAATTCGATTTCGTGATCACTTATAGACCAGGTTGTAAGAATGGTAAGGCAGATGCCTGATCCCAAATAGGGATGGGAGAAGCATATTGGAACCCAAAACCAGTGCCTATAATTCATGAACAAAGAATTCTTGCCATAACTACTCTACAGACTTTAGAAGATATTCATTTAAAAATCCACCAACTTTTCGATTCAGCAGCCCTGCAGGACTGGGTGAAAAAGGGCCAAGATTATTCAATCATCAATGACTTACCTTACTATCAAGGGCGTCTATTTCTACCACACAAGGAACTACAAGAACTAGTCATCTCCAATTACCATGATGCTCTGATGGAAGGGCACCCAGGTATAGCAAAGACTGAAGCTAAAATTAAAAGACAATTCTGGTTGCCCACCTGGCGGAAAGACGTAAAGTCATTTGTACTGTCTTGTGGCATCTGCGCCCAAAACAAAAGTCAGAAGAAAAAAACAGCTGGTCTTTTACAACCTTCAGATATTCCACCAACACCATGGCACACTTTGTCTTTAGACTTTATTACAGATTTACGGCCATGTAATGGATTCAACACCATTCTAGTGATTGTGGATCTTTTTTCCAAGATGGCCCACATTATTCCTTTGAAAGGATTACCTTCCGCTTCAATTTTGGCCAAGGAATTTCTTAAAAACATTGTTTGAATACATGGATTTCCTTCCATAATAATTTCTGACTGAGGTAGTCAGTTCATTTCGCAATTTCCGAAGAAATGTTGTCAATTGGCGCAAATCGACGTAAGGTTATCAACCAGTCACCATCCCCAAACCGATGGTCAGATGGAGAGGACCAACCAGACTCTTGAACAATACCTACGTTGTATGCTTCATCAAACCGAAGGTAATTGGAAGGATATTTTATGGATTTCTGAATGCCATACAATAACTCTGTACATTCAGGAACCGGACAAAGCCCCTTTTATACCATATATGGACATCATCCTCAGAACTCGATTCACCCCAGCACTTAGAAATGCCGGCAGTGACCCATCTGCACTCTACTATTACACAAGCCTTTAAGGAGGCAACAGAACATTTGAAACAGGCAAAAGAAAAAATACAAGAAGAATGCTGATCAACATAGAAGTGAGACTCCACCATATAAGATTGGAGATCAAGTTTGGCTGGCTACAAGACACATACCTCTGAAAGGAGCTCAGACTTTTAATCCTAGATATTTGGGACCTTACACCATTAAGGCCATTATCAACCCGGTGGCCGTCAAATTAGAATTACCCTCTAATATGCGAATTCATCCTGTCTTTCATGTCTCACTTCTAAAACCAGTTCAACACGGGACAAGATTAACCAAACCACCTGACCCCATCTTGATAGATGGAGAACCAGAATTCAAGGTAAAAAACATCCTGGACTCTGAAAGGGTTAAATCAAGACTTTTTTATTTAATCGACTGGAAAGATTACGGACCACAAGAAAGGTCATGGAAATCTAGTGACCACGTTCATGCTCCTCGGTTGGTGAAAAAATTCCATCGGAACTTCCCAGACAAGCCAGGACCAAGGGGAAGAACAACTTTAGGAGGGGCCTTGGGGGGGAGTGCTGTCATGATGCCTAACCCCGGGCATCCGGATCGAGTCCATCAGCCCCGGGAGCAGACATCCAGATACTTGTTAAAACCCCAGCAGCCCCGGCTAGGGGCTGTTTGGGTTCAGCCCCTAGCATCCTGCAGCGTAACGCTCACCGTGCCTGCAAGTCTTCTGCCACGCCCGCCTCGAATCCGGAGCTCCTAGAAAAAGGGGAAAAAGGAAGAAAAGGTTAGATTACGGACATTATTTTAATTCCTTACCTGATTCCGGATCCAGCACATCTCTGAGCCTGGAAAGGACATTATTCCAGCACGCGTCGCATCGCCAGCAGCAGCGCGCGTTATACTCACCAGTCCACAGCATCTTTTACTCACCAGTGCACAGCATCTTTCGACTCAGCGCTGCCTCCATCATTTTCTTCGTCGAACTCCAGCACCTGGGGGAAAACAAAAGAAACAACAAGGTGAGCCAAGAGAGCCGACAAATACAATCTCTTACCACCATAGGCTTACCTGATTTACTACCGAGGCATTACCCTTTAATACGCCTCATCTTCATATGCCGCACTTATAAAGGGAGAGAAAACAACAAGTTAAACTCATGCAACTTTTACCGGACTGTGTTGGGTAGTACAGACTCTTACCTGAACGCCATCAGCTGCCTCCAGGCAACATTCTTTTGAACCAGCTGCAATTCAACAAGGGAATGTAAAAAGAGAGAACATCGGACATATTGAACTCTTTGAACTTTATAAACCCCGGAGTCAATATTCCTCTGGAACTCCTCCTGTACCTTCAAACCAGTGAAGTAACTGGTATCTACGCGCCCCTGCATGCCATGCAGGATGGAGAGCTCATCATTTAAAAACATAAAGTGAGGTTACTAAAAAGGGATATCGGAGGTGACAAGTGGGAAGAACGAGAACAGTGGAAGGGGGCCATCACTAAAATCCACGGGTGGCTAAATCCCTTTCTCCACTTGCAGGAGAATACTTCTACGAATCAAGCAGACGAGATTAGGCGGGCCAGTCCAGACAGTCATCTCGGCACTAAGCATCACGTTGGTGGAGACCGCAGCTGTCCGGGTCCGATCGACGCCCCTGTGGGAACCAGTTGAGCGTAACAAATACAAAGCATTGATTAAATGCAAACAGACTGAGGATAAGAAAGTGAGGATCACTGCAAAATACTGTTGTTGGGAAGAAAATGCTTAATTTTTGGCAAATTCTACTGAAATCCTAGATCATGGAATAGCAGAGCCTGGCAGTATGATATTTTTTAATTTTCCCTTTCAAAATAAACTGAATAAGACAAATTTATCAAGTTGATTAAGTTTGAAGTCTCATATTAATTTGAAGAATCACAGAAAATCCTTGGATTGAAGATTAAGGAAAACTTTGCACCTTATGCAATCAAAGTACTATTAAATTGCTGACTGGATTAGTTACCAGTATATAGGTGTGCACGAGGCAGGAGAATCCAAAGATTTTTTGGATACCATTTGTTTTTGTGTTTTGTCTCTACCTATGTATCAAGGTAGTTTTACCTCCACGTCACACAAGAGCTTTATAAAGAAGTTTTTTTTAGCGTTCCTAAATATTTGTATTCATTTGTTGGTGTGCATTTGAACACTTCATATTGGTTTACTAGTCTCCTGTTTGCAGTGTTGTTTCAGTGCAACCACACACAGCATGCCCTTCTCAAGAATTATGAATTGTCTGAAAAACGTGAAACAACTGTATAATTTTCATCAGAGGAACCCAATAGAATATTATCCTTTATCAGTGACATCGATAAATCACTGATCATTAATGACAATTCCACTAAGTTAGTCAATCAACTTGAATGACTAATAAGGAGGGAAATCTCGAAAAAAATGGCATGCCTCCACACTAGTCCAGTATTTCAAATCAAAAGGATACCTAGAGGATTGCGTCTTTACTTGCGCCCTACTCTTTGTAACGATAGATTAGGTTTCATTACAAAATGTGTGCAAATATTGAATAAATGATCCTTACATCCTATCTGCCTAATTATATAGGTACTAGCTAAATCACTAAATTCACTTGACAAAGAAATAATTGACTAAAAATCACAACTGGCTCTTCTACAATCTGGCTCTGAAGTAAAATCTGTATTGGAGGATATGGACCACAAACCATTCCTATAAAAAAAAGACATTGAACAAAGAAAGATTATTAATTTCAGGTGAGATACATTATACTACCTACTCAGGTGAGATACATTATACTACCTACACAACATAGTTTATAATTGGCAGGAATACTACTAAACTAACAAACCACTAACTCTAGATTTGATTGCCACCAATGTCCAAAACCCCACGGACGTACAGACCCTAGTAGTGATAGCAGTTTAGGGAATAGCAATTCTTTAGTGGATCGAAATATAGAGACAACAAGTCACTCAGAAGGAAAATTACAGGGAGGTACATCTCAGATGACTAATCATACAACACCTGATTTCACCAAAGCATCTACCTCCTCTTCTTTTTTTAGACAAAAGAAGAAAACAAGAAGAGTCCAAAAGACATCTAAGTTAGAATACAAAGAGTTAGAGGAGAACAATCTAGTTGTTAATATTTCTAATAAAACAATGGTTAAACATCAACTAAGCATGCTCAATAAAGGCCTTTCCTTTGTACCTTAACAGAACACTGACCTTTTCTCTGAAAGGGTTTGTTTTTACACACGTTTGTGGAAAATGTGTCTTAAAATATGTTTTCACTCTATACCTATAGGGGAAGAAAGTAATGATTCTTCTGAATTTATTGAAATGGAGCCTAAGAGTGTCTTTGATCATGTGGTTAACGATGTGGTGCTTAATATGTTTGTGTCTAAAAGTATTTATCACCTTAAGCATATAAAGTGCACCAAAGAAATTCTGAAAATATTAAGAAGAAAAACTCATGACCGTTAATAACTTGACAAAGGACGCGACGCTCACCATAAACTCAGCAGATAAAGGCGGGCCATTGTGGTCATGGATATGAATTTTTACAAAGACAGTTGTCCCACTTCTTGAAAATGAAACTACATACACTAAATTCGATGGTAATGCTACACATGAGATGAGCATTATCATCAAGGCTATTGTGTACAAAGCAGAGGACAATTAATGGATCTCTGCTAAAACCAAAGATTTTCTTATGAGCAAGTTTCCTTTTAAAACCTGTATTTTATGCACTGGCTAAGATACACAAGAATAGAACAAATTCTCCATTTAGACCAATAGTGATGTGACAGAGAGTCAGTTCTCCATTACAATAGTTTCCAACCTCGCCCTATGATTGAAAGCTTACCCTACAGTCAATTCTTGAGTCATCAGATATATATGAAAAAGAATGTGACACATAGATTGATAGATCTAAATAAAGTATTTACCCATTTGCGATTGCATCAAGACCACGTTCAACAGCATCCAATGTTCAGAAACATGATTTATGGAATCCTAAATTAAAAGTAATCGGATCACCAATGATATGTGTCAACATTCTCCAATCACAGTACAAATATATTTAGGATCATAAAGAAAAATTGGAAACTGTTAAACTATGATCCACAACTGATTACATTTTTTTTCAAACCCCCTATGATGGCTTTTAAGAGAGGTCGGAATTTTAAAGATAGACTTGTAAAAGCAGAACATCTGCCAATTGATAAAAAAAGATTTATAGGGAAACAAAAGAATGGGACTTTCCCATGTTTGAATTGAAGCAATTACAATAATATAATCAAGGGGAACTCTGTCCTACGTCCCTATACAGGAGAATCAGATTGAAATATTATGCCACATGTCAGACACCAAATGTGATTTATTGTATCAAATGAACATGTAGCGTGTTATATGTGGCCCAAACGGATCTATGTGATTATTGCGATGGCCGAAAATGCAGACTTTTTTTTAACCCCTTTACACCATATATATTATATATATATATATATATATATATATATATATATATATATATATATATGGGTAGACCCCCCGCGGTTCCCCCTTATTAATATTATGTTGTTAACCCCCCACATATATATGTGGTGTAAGGGGGTGTACAAAAACATATTTCAAATGGATTGTGTCCTCCACGTATTCCTCATCTTAGATATATCCTTACCTTTAGGTTTCGCCTCGGAAATATTTTTCTCTTGTCCAGCAGAGGGCGCTCCACTCGAGGCCGCGGCGTCGATGTCCCTCGGCGGCATCCGTCGAGTATCAACGTCATCCCTCGTATAAAAGCCTTGAGCGCGCCCGTTGGCCTCAGTTCCGTTTTTCCGTTAGCTTCGCTTCGGATCGAGTAAAACAGCGCTTCAATGTTTCGTGACAAAAAGCGATGTCGTTGTCTTCGAACCCTTCCACGCCAAAGACAGGCTTTAAAAAATGCCTAAGATGTGGAAAGAAAATGTCTTTGACGGATCCACATAAGAACTGTCTATGGTGCCTCGGCCCCGACCACCGAACGGAAGAATGTGGTTCGTGCCAGTCGGTGACCCACAAAGCCCTAAAAGAGTGTAGAGGTAAACTGGCGATGGGAGAGGGTGTTTCAAAGCCTACTTTAAAAAAGAAAGACTCGGACGAGTCTTCAAAATCTCATCGTAAAAGACATTCGAGAAGTAGATCGAGGAAATCTTCTTCGTCTTCGAAGAAGGCGAAGAAAAGACGGCATCGATCTCCCTCATCCTCTTCGACATCTTCGGAAGGGGCTATAACATGCCCATCCAAACATGACTCTCCTAGGAAATGGGAAGCCTTTCGAGTATCCATGTTAACATTTTTTGAGAACGCGGCCCAGACCCCCTCAAAAATAGCTAAGGAAGACCATGCTCCTGCTCACGTAAAACGTGACCTAGGAAGGTCCAAAACAAGAAAGGCTCATAAGAAGATGTCGAGAACGTCATCGAGGGATTCTTCTCACATAAATCGAAGGCAGAGGGAAACAAAATGACATAGAAAGATCATACGCCATCAAAGTCGACATCGATGCCGTCGAAGACTTCGAAGCTCCTCGAGTCGACAACTCACTCGAAGGAAGCTACGTCGAGCTTGTGCACGAAGACCGCAAAGGTTCCTTCGACGGTTTCCACAGCTTCCTCGACGATTACATCAAGATCGTAGAAAGCTCCTTCGACGTGTAATGCCTGAAAAGGTTTTTCAACCTGAGAGTCAACATGAGTTTTTCAGGACCATGTCATCCATATATGAGGGAGACTCATCAGAACAAGAGGAAGTGACCTCTGCTGGTGTCAATCAAGAATTAAAGATTTGCAAGAATGTTTGCAAACAGCAAGTGGCCTGGATACTTCTCCAGAGTATGAATTTGACAAACCAGACCCATCAGAACAAGTGGATACGAGTTATAGAAGACTCATGGGCAGAGTTACAGAATTTATGGGGTGGGGTAGGAGTTCACCAGTCAGTCATGATGATGACATGACAGATATATTATCTGGAACACCCCAACAAGACCCCATTTTACCCTTTCACATTGCATTACAAAGAAAGGTCCATTCTGCATGGGAACATCCTGAAGCCATAAGGGCTGTGAATAGAAAGTTTGTGGCGAAGTATAGACCTTGTACATCTGATCCGGAATACCTCAGTAAACATCCATCTCCGGAAAGCTTAGTAGTACAGGCAGCCACTTCCACAAAAAATGCTGCATACCCTACAATCCCTCCAGATAGGGACGATAAAAAAGTGGATGCATGGTCCAGGAAAATCTTTACATCGGGCAGTATGGCTTTGAGGTCTACCAATGTAACCTGTACTTTAGCAAGGTTCTCTTATACCCTATGGGACTGTATGTCAGCGGCAGCTGAACACATCCCAGAAGGCGAAGAGCGTGATGGCTTTCCAGCTATTATAAGGGCTGGAAAGGAGGCTTTGTGAGAATGCCTTCAATCAGGACAGCATCAGCAGGTCCATGGCGACTAGCACAGTGCTACGCAGATTTGCGTGGCTATGAAAATCTGGGTTTGCTCCTGATGTGCAATCCAGACTTCTTAATATGCCCTTTGATGGTTCGAGGTTATTCGGTAGCAAGGCAGATGAAAGTTTGGAGAAGCTACAGACCTCCAAAGCGGCAGCAAAATCTCTACGTGCCGCTATAAGACAACCTCAGCAACGCCCCTACACAGGCTCATCTTCCTGGAGGGGTCGTCCTTTTTGTTATTATTCCTCAATTGGAAGAGGAAGAGGGCAGGCCAATCAAAGAGGTCAAAGAAAATTTCCTCGGGGAAGAGGAAAAGGTGCTAGATCAGCCCCAGCAACGGCATCTGTACCATCAGCCGCTGTTGCAGCTGCCGCAAAACCACTCTGAGGTTTTGACCCACAAGACCCTGGTGGGAGGCAGGATCTCACAGCATCTGAAAGAATGGCGGGGCATTACTTCAGATGCTTGGGCACTGGAAACAGTATCCCAAGGTTACTGCCTTCCTTTTCTAAAGAAACCTCTGAACCATCCTCCGGAATACAACTCTGCCAAGCATCTTGATCCGTTCCTGTTGCAGGAAGTTTTAACCCTATTACAGAAAGGTGCAATAGAACATGTACCTGTAGCGGAGAGGAACAAGGGTTGGTATTCCCCATACTTCCTTATTCCAAAGAAAGACGGAGGACTGAGACCCATCTTGGACTGTAGAAACTTGAACAAGTTCCTAAGGAAGGACAAATTCAAGATGGTCACACTTTCTCAGATCTTTCAGGCTCTCCAGCTACAGGAATTGTTGGTACCATTGGACCTTCAGGATGCTTACTTTCATGTGCCAATACATCTCAAGCACAGAAAGTACCTGAGGTTCGCGATTGGCAATTCTCACTGTCAGTTTCGAGTTCTGCCATTCGGGTTGACCTCTGCCCCAAGAGTTTTCACCAAGTTGATGGCGGTGGTGACAGTGAGTCTCAGAAGAGGGGGGATTCATGTCTACGGCTATCTGGACGATTGGATGATCAGAGCACGTTCTCCAGAACAAGCCCTGGATCACCTGTCCAAGACTTGTCACTTCCTTCACAAACTAGGTTTTTCTCTGAATTTAAAAAAGTCAAACATGATACCATCACAAAAGCTCCAATTTATAGGAGCCGTCCTGGATACCTGTTCGGGCAAAGCCTCGCCTCCCAAAGAGAGAGCTCACCACATTCTGCAGATGGTGACAAAGTTTCAGAATGCCCAGCATCTTCCGGCCTTCGATTTTCTCAGGTTGCTCGGTCTGATGGCATCCTGCATATTCCTGTTGCCAGAAGCCAGATTGAGAATGAGATCTCTTCTACGGGCTCTCAGAACTCAATGGTCCCAGTTCTATGGGGAAATGTCAGATCTACTGCAAGTCCCAGCCCAAGTAGCACAGGATCTTCAATGGTGGGCTTGCAGACATCATATCCTCGGAGGAGAATCTTTTTGGCAACCATGGCCGGAGATAACAGTAGTGACAGACGCCTCACTCACGGGGTGGGGAGCCCACATCAACGATCTGACAATCAATGGACGTTGGTCTCCATGGAAGTCCAAACTACATATCAATCTTCTGGAGTTGAGGGCAATCAGACTACCGCTGAAGGCCTTTCTGCCCTCTGTACGGGGAAAGAATGTTCTGATAATGACGGACAACACAGTGGCCATGTACTACCTCAACAAGAGAGGAGGAGTAGGGTCACTACCGTTGTACACAGAGGCGATGCAACTCTGGTTCTGGGCAATACGAGAAGGGATCGCTCTATCAGCAATTCATCTAGCCGGAGAGCGAAACACAACAGCGGAAGCTCTGAGCAGGCAGAGCACAGTCTCTCACGAGTGGGAGATAGCTCAGGAAGTCATTCAAGAGATCTTCGCCCTTTGGGGAACCCCTCAAGTGGATCTGTTTCCGACCGGGGTCAACCGGAAGTGCGAACTGTACTGCTCAAGGGAATTTCCCCCAAGAGGAGCTATGGGGGACACGTTCGTGGTGAAATGGGAGTTCCCACTACTGTACGCGTTCCTCCAATCCCTGTGATCCCTCAAGTAATCAGGAGGTTGAGAAAGTTCAGGAAGACCATGATCCTAATTGCTCCGGATTGGGCCAGGAGAACGTGGTACCCGGACCTTCTCGACATGTCCATCTGCCCTCCAATACGTCTTTCAAGAAGAGAGGATCTTCTCTAGTGACAGGAAGGTCATGTTCTCCATCCTGAGGTCAACACACTCAACCTTCACGCATGGCTTCTGAAAGGCTGAGATACAAGGATTGGGGCCTTCCGGATGACGTGATGGAGATTTTGCTTTCGGCCATAAGGCCAGCAACTAAGTCTCTGTATCGGTGTCGTTGGAAGACGTTCAGTAGCTGATGCAGAGAAAATAATGTGGACCCTTTTCAGTGTAATATCCCCACAATTTTATCTTTTCTGTTACATTTGGCCAATCTGGGGCTTCAGGTTGGGACAATAAAGGGATATTTAGCAGCGCTATCCATCTTTAAGCGCTCTTCTGAAGAAGAATCTTACTTTAAAATACCTTTGATAATTAAATTCCTAAAAGGTTTAAATAATGTTTTTCCCCCAATACCTTTCCAGGTTCCAGTGTGGGATCTAAATCTAGTTTTAACATTTCTCACATGTATTCCATTTGAGCCCTTACATTCGTGCCCTTTAAGGCTCCTTACGTTAAAAACTAATATTCTTGTTGCATTGACATCAGCCCGCAGGGTAAGTGAGTTGCAGGCGCTTTCGAGCGGACCTCCTCACACCATCTTTTATAAGGACAAAGTAGTTCTTAGGGTTAAACCTTCTTTTATGCCAAAAATTGTTTCGGATTTTCATCTATCACAAAAAATAACTTTGCCTACATTTTACCCTTCTCCTCATACAAGCAAGGAAGAGGAAAGACTTCATAGACTAGATCCCAGGAGAGCTCTTAGTTTTTACATCTCAAGATTTGCAAAGATTCGCCAGTGTGATCAACTTTTCGTTTGATACACTGGACGTAAGCTGGGCCTTCCGGTAACAAAACAAACTTTATCCACAATGATAATTTTAGCCATACCAGAATGTTATAGATTGGCAGGAAAAGATGGCCTGATGGACTAAGAGCTCATTCGACCAGGGGCATGGCAACTTCTACAGCATTAAAAAGGGGTGTCCCTGTGCAAGATATTTGTGCAGCAGCAACATGGTCATCTATGCACACCTTTATAAAACATTATGCATTGGACTCGACTTCTTCTCAAGGGGGTCTGTTTGCAAAATCTGTACTACATTCTGTACATGATTAGATAAGGATACTGTACTCCCAGCTCCGCGACAAAACTGCTTTGGGAGGCTATCTAAGATGAGGAATACGTGGGAGGACACAATTCGAAGAACAAGTTATTTACCAACTGTAACGTTCTTTCAATTGGATGTTCCTCCCACGTATTCCTCACCGACCCTCCCATCCTAACCCCACAGTACAGTTTACGTGTATTACACTCTAAACTCTTTTAGGGGTTGGGTCAAAAGAGGCATACCTAAAACAAAGTAAGACCCATGGACTATATTATTCGAAAAAACAGAACTGAGGCCAACGGGCGCGCTGGAGGCTTTTATATGAGGGATGACGTCGATACTCGACGGATGCCGCCCAGGGACATCGACGCCGTGGCCTCGAGTGGAGCGCCCTCTGCTGGACAAGAGAAAAAAATTTCCGAGGCGAAACCGAAAGGTAAGGATATATCTAAGATGAGGAATACGTGGGAGGAACATCCAATTGAAAGAACGTTACAGTTGGTAAGTAACTTGTTCTTCTGCATTTCCGGCCGTTGTAATTGTGAAGGCGACATTTTGGTACAATTCCGGCCAAACTACTAGAAAAGTATGTGAGAAATGGGTGGAGCATAAATCGAATGTCCAAGTACACAACCAAAATTCACCAGTAGCAAGACCCTTTGTGGAAAAAGGTCATAACATTGCCCAAATGCAATTCACAGTATTTAAGCAATAACACTGTCTTCTGTGGACTTCACTGGCCGATAACAGCCTGGGCCCACGTTTTTGCTCAGGCATTAATGCCAGGTCCCGGTGCCAGGAAGCCAAGCTGACTGAGCGGAGTTGTTGGACGAGCCCATTTAAGGTAAGTTGAATGAGATGGTGAGGGTGTTGAGGGGCTGGATTTGAGGGCAGGATGCAGGGGAGGAGGGAAAACAGTAGCGCCGGTGGAGGGCGAGTGCGCAGAACACTCAGGTTGTTCCGAACCTGGGTTCACATCAGTAGATTCAGCCTGGGTTTGGAGCAACCTGATTGGCTCCTGCACCCGCTAAGGATGCTAATAGAAGTTGTTAAAATTCCAACAAGAGGTGGGGACTTAACTAACAGTCTAACCCAACGTGAGATGTTCTGGATCCATAGGGGAATCAAGGAATGCCTGCATTGTTTCATTTGAATAGATGGGTACAATTCATAACCTATAAGGTAATTACGTTTGAGTATAGTTATAGTGAGACATCTGGTTTATGTAGAATATAGAATATAGAATTTGAGAATGTTCATCTTCATCGCAATATATTGGAATCATGATTTCTGTTTGTTCAACATAGTTGTAGGTTACAATTATATGTTTGGTTACACATTTTTATTTTTATTGACACATTTCTGTATGTGATTTTGACTTCATGTTAAATTTGAGAATTGCTTAATTACACAGATGTTAAATATGTTTTAAAATGCATAAGATATTTATTTGATATCTTTCATGTGGAATTTATTTAGAATGGGAGTGGCGCACATGTACGTTTTCTGTTTGATTTCTCTTATTTATTTCGCTAGTTGTCTTTCATCGCATGATAACATTTTGTGGTCAACACGCATCTGCGCGTTAGCCTCAATGTGCCACGTTTTACTGTTCTTACGTTATTATTATTCACTCACTCTATGCAAGCTATTACGATGGTGCCACCAGGCTTCTGCGTGATGACATCACCTTGTTACTTCTCGCAGCTTCAATTTTTAAAATTTATTTAGTGATAGTCTTTAGGCACTTTCCTTGCACTGTCAGTAACTGTGTTCAACACTCGACTCTCTGAACACACTGGTAAGTCTGATCACATATGGGGGGTGCCACTGTTACAACTAAGCAGTAGTTAAGGGGAGCTTATATATCACACTATCCTTAGGTACACAGGCTGATTCAATTTATATTTTTAGGTATATGCGTCTGACATATGCTCTGAGTTTATTGGCATTCAGTCTTTCAGTGACCCAAACACTGTAACTTGTTTTACTCTTTTTATGTATCCTTGACACACATTTTCTTTTCTATAGGGATGACATATATTGCATTTTCGGGTTGTGTTGTAGACAACTGCATTTTCCACAGAGTCTTTTTCAGGTATTGATATGTATTATGCCTTATTCATCGGTTGTGATTTAAAATAACTTGGATTAGCAACAGGAGGGCATGTCATTACAAGTTTTATAATTGGGTATTCTTGAGATATAACTTTTTATTATATTTTAAATTGATTATTTTGGTTAGAAATTGAATCTATGAGATCTTATATTTATACTTTGTGGAATAGAATGCTTGCTACTATTATAAAAGTGCTTTTGATAAAATTAGTGTCATTATGTAACTTTGATTAATATGACAGATTCTTAAGATTGTCTCCTGATGAAGGGAATATTGTTTCCAGAAACACGTTGAGAAATGTCTTCCTTTGGAAATAAACTGAATAAGAAAAATGTGATAAAGTTTGTAGTCTCATTTTTTTTGAAGAATCACAGAAAATCAATGATTGAAGATTAGGGAAAATGTTGCACTTTATGCAATTAAAGTAAGTTACCTGTATATAGGTGTTCAGGGAATCCAAAGATGTTTTGGCAACCATTTGCTTTTGTCTTTTACTGTGTTAATGTAGTTTTACCACCCCGTAACCAAGAGCTTTATACAGAAGTTGCTTAAGTGTTTCGAAATATTTGTATTCATTTATTGGTGTGCCTTTGAGCACTACATATTAGTTTGATTATATTGATGATTCTGTACGTGTACCCTTATATTTTATTTATGAGATTATTCATGCTTTGGAGAGTGAAAAGAAAGGAAATCCCCCTACTCTGATTGAATACCTATATATTTTTTTTTAAAGATGAACCCATGATTTGCATCCACCTTTTTTGTTAAGACTGTTGAATGGATTGAATATGGAAAGGAGAATACCTAAATGTTGGTGTGAGGAAAAGAATGATCCTCATTTTTCTGATCGATTGCAAAAGATTCCTTCTCTTCACAGTGCAATCTCTAGGGAGGCTGCTGCCATGGCATTAATATGGTTGATCAGATTGCTTAATTTAATTTGTACTTATCCAAAAGTCAACTTTACTAAGGAACCATGTTTATCTTTATATATAAAGCTGAATGTATGTATGTGTATGTTTCTTCCAGCTATACAAATCCACACCGTTGAATCCACGTCTACCAGATTTTGCATGGAATCCTCTTTTGTCTGGGGCAAGGTCGTAGTCTCTATGGATGCAAAAATCGTATATGCAAAACAATGTATGGATGTGTGTGTGTATGTTTGTCCGACTCTACAAATCCACACTGCTGAACCCGCTGCTACCAAATTTTGCATATTCCTCATTTGTCTGCGTCTAGATTGTACTCTTATTTGGATGCAAAAAATGTACTCCGTAGACTCCCTCATTTACCGATGCTTACCCTGATTCACTACAGTAGGTACTAGAAGGAGGAAACATTTGGAAAAGTTTCTGAAGCAAAATGTGCAATGTGTTGGTTATTCCTTTGAACGTATTACTACTGTAAGTGTTTATTAAAGCATTTTTAAAGGGAATAAAAAAATGAAAAAATTATTTTATCACGCCCTCCAAATATGAGAAATGGCAAGGTTACAGTTTACTTAAGTTTGTTCACAAGAAGAGAGCACAATCAATCAATCATTCTTGGACATTTTCTCAAATTTGCTGAAGCCATTGAGTGACTGAAACATGCCGCACAAAAACGAATATCACATGCAAAAGCTCCATCTGATGCAAAGCGAAAATCAATATCAAGAGCTTCTGAAACACAATAACATACAGCAGCATGACTTGCCGACCAGAGGACAAGAGCAACTTTCTCCAGGGCAAATTAGATGCCAGAGCAAACTGAAGCAAGACTTGCTGACATGAGGATAAGAGCAACATCTTCCAGGGCACATGAGACTCGAGAGCAAGCTGAAGCAAGACTTGCCGACAAGAGGACAAGAGCAACATCCTCCAGGTCACATGAGACACCACTCGATCAGGACACGGGCAACAACGGGTACCCCAGCTAGTATTTCATATTTGTTTATTTAAAAACATCTGTAAAAGTGGCAAACTATGGTCTACACTTGAAGAATGAAGGTCCCCAAGAACTGGATAGCAGCGACACACAATCTGAATAGTGACAATTCTACTTCTGTTTGATATGGCGGAGGCCACCCAATGATCAACTCCCCTGACACAATGGGTTTGAGGCAAGGTTGTGTCTTGGCCCATTTGCTCTTTACTAGATTTATTATCATTTTGGCAGTTGATGTTGCCAATATGGAAACCAGAGCCCCCAGTATTAGAGTATAGAATTTGAGCCGATAGCACGGTTTTCATTTGAAGGACCCTTTCTGGTTTTCATAAACAACTCAATATTTTTAATGTTATCTGCTGAGAGAAGAGGTTGATAATGCTATTTTTCTCTCAAGCACTAGAGTAGGAAAAATAGATATTTTTTGCTATTTTTCGGGGGGTTCGAGGGGTATGTTTGTTTATCCCAGAATGCTTCTTGGTCACAGATTATAAGTGAATTCATTTTTTCTAGACTTCAGGACTTATTATTCTATGATTTTCTAATTATGATAGGTGCCGAGCACCTATGATGGAAGGCTACCATGCCCATGCCCTTTCGAGCCCCTTAGAAAAAGCAGATGTTTGGGCAGTAGAAACGTTTCATTCTTTGGTATGCAGGGACAATCATCTATTTAAGTCTCATCTTCCTCAACCCCTCTGTTCTCCCAATATATACTTGTACCTCGATTTAGGGTTGAGGAGGATACTCAATGCAGCCAAAAAAGAAAACTACTATACTGCCTCAAAATATGAAGCTGTCCCTTTTTCTATTCTCTATAAGAACTCCCTGACTGATTTTTGTACTTCTCCCTGGACAGCCTCTTTACCGCGGTGGTCTTATTTTCGCAAGATTTCTTATCAAATGAAAATTGACTACAGCTTGGAGGATCTATTGGCTAATGTGCTCCACTCAAAGCAGAAGGTCAAACTTTTTTATAATGAGTGGTGGCTGTAATGTTAATATTAACGACTTGTAAAGAACAAAGCTTGACGTATAAGTACTTAGCCATCAAAAGTGCATTGCAATAGAACACTATCCCTACTTTATCGAACCATATAACTCCAAAGTACTTTATGTGAAGTAAGATTGGGAATTATGTGCTTCAAGCTGGAAATCGAGTTTTGAAGATAAGTGCTATCATAAGTCTAGAGCTGACCTGACCTGCCTCACGTATGGTTAGGACGTGTGTAAGCCATTGAAGAGTGAACTATGAAAGAGAGACACCATATTGTCTATCTAGTAATTTGAGCAATGTTACTGATAGTGTTAGCTAACTATCTGAGCAGGTTCTGACATCTAAGAAGGCAACCCCGGAAAAGATTATTCATTCAAGCGGATGGATGTAATATTATAAAACATTTACTTTTTGACTTTGTGTATTTATCTATAGAATTGTGAAATTAATTTATGATTGATTATATTCATATTTTTAGATGATCATGTTTTGAACATTTAGATTGAAGCTATCTGCAGCATTTATGTAGGTTGTTGATAGATTGCATTTTTTATGATGTAATTGTTTTTGTGTCAATAGATTGATGTATTTTATTATTGTTAAATGTTTATGATTTGATGCACGTTTTGAATGTATATTTTTAATGGATTTTTATCCCAACAAACGTTACTATGAGGATGATGACTACAAAATTAATGGTAAGGGCAAGTCTCTTAGGTCGATGTGTGATGCTGGGAAGGGGAATAAGATGATGATGGGGGGGAGTGTGGTATCTTGGCCTGTCAGCATTATGTGAATTGACTCTCATGAATGTACTGGTTAATGGAATGAGGAGGTCCAAGCTTTCAGTGAGTGTTATCACAAAGTCAGTTTAGAATTGACTTGCATGTGTGATGGATGGGCCGTTGGTGTCTTCACCAATCTACATGCCATCTATAAATAAGATGAAGAAGAAACAGTGAAGAAGCTGGAGGCTATTATACTACTACTGTAAATGCATCTTCAATATCGTTAATACAGTGGCAACGAGTTAAAAATGACATAACTATGCCATGGTGAGAGGAACAGTAAAGACTGGCTCCACCGCAGTGCAAATGAGATGCATCCTAGTAGTGTTTAAATTGAGCAAACCAAATTATGACTTTTTTGTGGGCGTTTCTACTGAGAATGTGTAGTGGTTTTATCCTTTTCAGCGTGTTTTGAGACGCCAATGCTTTAAATAGAAAAGAAAACAAATCAGCAGTAAAGAAAAGGTACGAGGAAAGTGTTTAGGCACTGACCTGTGATTGGCAGATCTCAAACATAAAGAGGCCTAAAACAATCCCCAGCGGCTATCTCCATGTTTGTGGCTGTTCCCGGTGAGCCCGATGCTACCCCAATTGCAGTGTGCAGAGAGTGTCTGGGTGTTGCCCTTAGCCTGCAGTGCTGTGTCCAGTTGTGACTGACGAGATCAGTGCTGAGAGAAGTCGGTGCTCTTTGCATGAGTGACTGGAGCACCGGGCCAAACAATGGTTGTTGGGCTGCTCTTGCATTGGAATGCACATTCATCGGGTTGTGTGTCAGGGTGTACTGAAAACATATATCAAATGCCAGGAGTGGGCCCGGAAGAATCAGATGCATTCTTGAGGGAAAATTATAAAAGAGCTGATTGTGCACTAAATGATGCTGATCAGCTGCTTATACTAACTTGCTTGATGTGCTGCATAGACTCACAATGATGAGTAGGTCACTGTTTGTGCCACGGTGCCTAAGGTTGCGTGTGTCTTGGTGAAACAACTTGCCCTGACAAGCCACGTTCCATTCATTATCATGGAAGAGGCACACATGTTTATGCAATCGTAGATGGAAGGCAACACTACCTTTTGGAACCGCAACAAAGTTTTAATGAACAGTGAATATACACATTGAATTTGAACGTGAACTAGAGTCTACTATTTTTGAAGAGCAATAGAACAAAAATAGATGCAAGTGTTCTACTTATGATGTATTCACCAATGGAGTTTTTTTAAGCAGATGCCATTGTGTCTCAGTGTGTACATTTCCCGGGCAACAGCAGCACACCTGCAATCTCATGGCAAGCTGTTGTGTGATGTACAAATGAAAATAATTGCATCTGTGAAGCAAACATATGTAACCCGTTCCGTCTTATTTTCATGGCTAATTTGCTGTTGTGAGATGCCAACGTACGGTAGATTGTGTAACTGTTATAATCGCGGGCCTGTTTTTGTGGTGGTACCCAATCTGACCAAGGTTTTGGGGTATAGATGCATGTATTATATGCGGTCATAATGAAGATCAAAGGATTTGCACTTTATTTTGTCTTACAGTGTTGCCAAGGTCCCCATTGATTTTTATTGTGTAGTATATGTGTATCTTGTGTTTGTCAAATTTGGTAGGTGCACGTTGTGGTGTATTAGTGTTGCCATACTATTAGAAGAGCTGTATGATTGGTGTTTAAGTAGAGGGAGGTGCTTTTAGCGGGAGGTTTTATAGAAAAGATGCACTGTGAGGTGCATGGTTTGCATTGTGGTGCATGCTGAGGTGAGCGAAGTGTATCATAGTTTATTTGATGTTAGAAGAGGTTTGACTCTTCTCTGTCTATGTGTAATGAGTGTGTTGTCTGCAGTTGCGCGGAATATGTTTAGTCCATATTGTGTATTTTATAAATGGAGATGTGCGGCCGTCACAAATCTGAGCAGAATCAAGAACACACAGGCCCAGAAGTAGAAAGATTTCTTTTTTAGAGTAGGGACAGGTTTGCGCCAAAAAAACACACAAACTCCAATTTCTCTCTTTAACTGGCAATCCGGGATATGTATGGACGAGACTCCTCCAGGGCGGGCAAGATGTTTCATTAGCAGGATTGGTCCTGCTTATGCCCGACCGGTAGTTTGCAGGTACCATAATAGAGCCAACTTAGACACATTTTACCACAACACTGAATGGCTTTTCCTTATGGTTCCAATCAAGAAAAGAAAAGTCTCTGGTTGCAACACAAGTCACATTGTTCAAAACAAGCCTGTGGGTCCTACAAAAGTCCCCAGGCTCTTGTACTCCTCAATGCAGGGTTCCAACCCAGGTTGGGTTTTGTAACCCGCAGGCTGGTGGGATAGCTCACTGGATCCTCCCTCCACGGCCTCAGGTCCTAGCATCTCTTACCAGGAGGTGGTGCCCATTACCCCTAAGTAAGGCAAGGGACTAAGGCACTCTTGTCTCATTTAAGCGCCCCACAGGGTTGGGCTTAGTTGTTTTTATTAGAGTGGGTTCTCTTAACCAGGTTTAGAGGTATTAATGACAACCCCTCAGTCGTATAGTCACTCCCAGGTCTCAACATACTTTCCCATCCAACAGTCTACCTTTGCTGTCGTTGAACTGAGGGTAGAGCCTTTACCAGAGTGATTTCCTCGAGGGCATGGCATAAGACTTTGTTACAGTGCTATCTTTTCCAACCGCCAGTATAACTGCCAACGAAAACGTTGTGGGCGTGGTGCCGTGAATGTGCAGGAGAATGGAACACATAAGTGCAAGAATTGAGTGAGTTTTCTTGAAATGTCAGTTCGCAATTGAGTTTGATGTGAGGTGGATAGGCCAGCAGGTGCCCTTACGAATGTAGGTACCTGCATCCATGTTGAAGAAGCAGTAATGAGTACCAGTTGTTTATAATAGTACTGCCCGAGTGCGGTCTTCATTGCAGAGATGCACATGTATCTAAAGTGGAGGGGGGACGCAATGTGTCCTTCCTCTCTTTCTTGCACGGGGCCCGGCACACAGCCGTAACCCCGCCCATCTTGACTCTGCCCCACGCATCGATCATCAGTCCTTTTCTCCGCTCGATCGGGGCCAGACGCACTTGCATCCTCAGAAGTTTTTCTTCCCTTTTTTCCTCTCTGGCTCTCGCTAGCGTTCGTTTACTGGTCTGTCCATGTCGTTCAAACTAGACTTTCCTGATTGTTCATTGTGTCACCGTCGCTTCGCAAGGGCGGATCCCCATCCTCTTTGTTTAGAGTGTCTGGGTCATGATCACCGTTGGGACTCCTGTTTTTACTGTCACTCCCTTTCGGTCCGGGCACTTCAACGTCGGTTGGAGCGGTGGTAGGAGGTGTTCCAACAAACTCCTCCTTCACATTTTCAGGCGTTCATCGATGAGAAGAAGAAACGCCCGGTAAGTTCTTTGCTTTTCAGAGCACCCCGGGCAGGGGACACCTTTCTGGGTTCCTCTCGGGCAGGGAGGGGCGTTGATCGCTCTGTCACCGGGGCTCGCCCTGAGGTGCCCTTGGGGCCTAATAATTCTACTGGAGTTTTCTCCGAGGGTATCCGTAAGGTGCCTGTGAATACCGGAGTATGCTCCGAGGCCCCTCCTGTGGGGGCTGTTTGTAGACCCAGTTCTACTGAGTCGTGGGGTACCGGAGCTCGCTCTGAGGCCTCTCTGTCGGCTTCCCTCAAAGATAAGACCAGGGTTCACCCTGAGGCCTTGGCTGGGCTTGTGTTTACCGAATGGATGTTCGAGGCTCGCGCAGATAAGGCTTTTACCGGGCCTGGGTCAGAGGTCCCTTGTTCAGAGGCTAAAGCTACCAACAGTTCTGAGAGGCCGGTCAAGGCTTTGTCGGTGAAAGCTGTTGCTCACCGTTCCCGCTCTTGTGGTGACACCAGACCTGTTGAGGGAGCAAAGAAGCAAAGTTCTTCTTTTACCGGCAGTGCCGAGGTCCTTCTTTCGAAGGCTCAGTTGGCGGTTGGTATGTCACAAAACCATTCCAGGCCTCATAGTACCGGCTCTGCCGAGGTTCCTTATGTTAAGGCTAAGATTAAGACCCCTGATCCATCGACGGGGACCCCTGCCTCACTACCTCACGTGCCGCAGTTCCCCTCAGATGAGGACAAAATGGCGCCGTTCCCGCCACGACCGAAGGCGGCCATTTTAGGTGCTACCTCGAAAACTACGCCATTGGCCTCTGGTGTAGGGCTTGGTCCCTTGGATGAACCTAAGGTCCCTTGTGCGCATCCTTACCGGCCGGTTTATGATTGGAACGCCTCTGGGAGCGAGGGGAGGGCTTCTACTCCCGGCTGTTTACGGTGCCCAAACCCAACCAGACTGGCCTGCGCACCATCCTAGACCTTTCCCAGTTCAATCTTTTCCTACCGCAACAGAAACTCAAGATCATTACGCCCAGCCAGATACGCTCCTCCTTGCAGACGGGCGACTGGCTCAGCGTTGTGGATCTTCAGGACGCGTACATGCATATCCTGATTTGGAACCCACACAGGAGATATCTCTGCTTCTCTTTGGGAGAGGAGCACTTCCAGTTTCGAGTGCTTCCTTTTGGCCTCAGCTCGGTGCCGCGTGTCTTTACGAAGATGATGTCGGTGATTGCGGGCTATCTTCGTCTCCAGGGTATCCATGTGTATCTGTATTTGGACGACTGGCTCTCACGCAGCCCTTGTCTCTTGGGCTGTCGGTGAACTGGCGGAAATCTTCCATGACAGTCTCGCAGGACCTGATTTTCCTGGGTTGTCGCTGGAACATGATCGACTGCAGAGTGTACCTGACCGGGGACAGAATGGCAGATCTGTTAGCCACGTGTCAGATATTTGCGCAGTCGGAGAGCATGTTGGCCTGGTAGTTCCAGAGGCTTCTGGGCCTCATGGCCTTGTGCGTGCTGGCACTTCCTCTTGCTCGTCTCAAGATGAGACGGACCCAGATGGCTCTTCGGAGTTCCTGGCGTCAGGCTGTGGACCCGGATTCCAAGCGGATAATGATTCTGGATTCCATGAGAGTGGACCTAGACTGGTGGTCATCTCTCAGCAACCTGTCGGTGGGTGCAGGGTTTCAGGACCCAGCCCCCACGGTGACCATCACGACGGACTCCTCCCTTCTGGGATGTCTTCTTCAGGTCTCGGACCTCTGGACGCCTCAGGATAAGTTCCTGCACATAAATCATTTGGAGCTTCTGGCGATCTTTCTGGCGCTCAAGGCTTTCAGACCGCTCATTCCCAACAAGGTGGTCCGCATACGCATGGACAATGTGGCGTCAACGTATTACATCAACAAGCAAGGGGGAACGAAGTCTCCCCCCCTCGTGGACCTGTCTATCCAGATATGGGAGTGGGCCGTGCTTCATGGTGTCTGGCTGCTTGCAGTACACATCCCGGGTCAGCTGAATGTCACAGCGGATGCCCTCAGCCGGCGGACAGTGGTCAGCTACGAGTGGGAATTGAAGGCGGAGGTCCTCTCATGGATTTCTCGTGTTGGGGTACACCGGAGGTGGACCTCTTCGATACGGCGGTAAACAAGAAGCTTCCTCAGTATGCCTCCAGAGGGTGGATGGGAGCCTCCTCTCTGGGGGATGCTCTCGAGATTCCATGGCACAACATGAGAGTTTACGCCTTCCCGCCTCTGCCTCTAGCTCACCGGGCAATTTGGAAGTTGAAGAATTCGGTGAACTGTTCCCTTCTACTCATAGCCCTGTAGCTTCAACACCTGTCGTGTATCCGCCGATCAGGTTACCAGTAACTCCCGATCTTCTTCACCAATGGGAACAGCAGCTGTGGCACCCCTCTCCTCAATCACTCAGCTTGGCGGCATGGCGCCTGAGTTCAAGTGTTTAGAGCATCTGAATTTGTCTGCGGATAACAGGTGTATTATCCAGGCATCCAGGAAACACCAGATCTCAGTACAAGAGCAAATGTCTCAGGTTCTGTCATTGGTGTTTGGAGAAGAAGTTGGATCTAAGGGTGGCCACGGTTGACACGGTGCTGTCCTCCGTGTCCTCCCTAGCAGAGTCAGGGGTTCATGTTCTGTCATGCAGGACCTATCTCTCAGCGGTTTCCGCTTATCTCTGTACAGACCAGTGTTCTTATTCCCTGACTAACCCAGTGGTGAAGAGGCATTTTGCTGGCTTGAAACGCCTCTACCCTCCGGTTCGTAATCCGCACCCGCCCTGGGACCTAAATGTGGTCCTGACGGCGCTGTGCCATAAACCCTTTGAACCAATGGCTACTGTGGACCTCAAGTACTTGTTCTGGAAAGTGTCCTTTTTGGTTGCCGTTACGTCAGCAAGGACAGTGAGTGAGCTCCAGGCATTGTCGGTGGAGCATCCTTTCTTGGTCTTTCACAAGGACAAGGTAGTCCTTCGGACAAACCTGGCCTTTCTGCCGAAGGTTGTGACCGAATTCCATCTGAATCAGTCGATTTCCCTACCAGTCTTTTTTCCGAACCCTGCCTCTGAGGCTGAGAGGGTTCTACACTGTCTTGATGTCCGAAGAGCTCTTAAGTTCTACCTGGACAGGACTTCCGAGCTTAGGAGTTCTTCTCAACTTTTTGTGACCTTCGGTAACCCTCAGGGCATGCAGGCGTCTAAGGCAACTATTTCTCTGTGGATCGCCGCCTGCATCACGGAGTCTTTCACCGTCCAAGGGCTGAAACCTCCTAAGGGTAGTCATGCACACCTGGTGCGGGGCAAGGCAGCTGCGGTTGCTTTTCAGAAATATGTCCCCTGGGAGTCCATCGCTAGGGCAGGTACTTGGGCCTCTCCATCTGCTTTCTGTAAGCATTATTGTCTCGACATGAGCTCAAGGGCTGACGCTCAGTTTGGTCAGGCTGTGCTGAAGAACCTGTTTCAGTGAGGGGTATTTCCATCCACCCGTAGTTCCTGTAAGGAGTGCTTGGGAATCTCCCATAAGTATGGAGGAAAGGGGACGGGACGTAGGAGTATTACCAGGTTACTCACCGTAGTGACCACCTTACTCCTAGTCCATAGTCCCCTTTCCTCCATACGCCCACCTGCCGTCCCCTCTAATAAGGTTCCTCTGTTATTGCTAATAGGTCTTTGACCTGGCAATAGAAAAGGACTGATGGGCGATGCGCGGGGCGGAGCCAAGATGGGCGGGGATACGGCCGCATGCCGAGTCCCGCGCAAGAAAGAGAGGAAGGACACATTTTTTGGAAAAAATGGGGATGCTTTTTACAAAGTGCTCTGGTCCCGTCCCACAGGACGGAGAGATGTCCCATAAGTATGGAGGAAAGGGGACTATGGACTAGGAGTAAGGTGGTCACTACGGTGAGTAACCTGGTAGTTGTTGTTTAATGGGCCATTGTTTGATCACGATTGGACCGTCCTGCGGTCATCCTCAATGATGCTAAAAGGTCTGTGGGAAGCCAAGCATGAGTCCTCCCTCAAAAGATTGCCTAGCCTTCTGTTGAAGTGTTCTTCACATGGATGATGTGTAAAAAGGATTACTGATGAAGGGTTTAAAGAAAATCATCCAAAGGGGTTTCCACTGAATGCCAATTGCAATAAAAGCGGGGCAGCAGAAGCTTTGTTAAGTGTGATACGTTTTTTCCCTATTTGCCCTCTCAGTGAAACCAGTCTTCATTGGGGTGGGGGGGGTGGGGAGGAGGATTGTGATATATAGTAGTGGAAAAGAACTGGCCCCGAGCATCAGCATTGTTTTTTTTTTACAAGGAGGTTGAAAGAGATATCAATTAGTTATCCAGAACGATCTTGGCAGGCACGATCCTTTGGAAGGGGCCTGTTGCTGGTAGGCGGGCCCCCTGCCAGGATACAGTGTAAACCCCAGTATCCAAGTCACGTGTGGAGTTTGTCTGAGCTGTAGGCCACAACATTGCAAATTACAGCCAACAGAGTTTTCACTGCGTTACACCCCACTGGACGCCTGGTTTTCTGGGTCCAAAAGAGCTGACCTTTGAAAAGTGGTTGGACAGCATGTGTGTGTTTTTTTCTTGGCTTGGTCAATAGTAGTTGATGAATGTCCTTGGCTCGCCTTTTGGCCTTGCATGGACACGCCTGATGCAACTTGCTAAGATCTGATAAGTCATCAGGGTTTTCAAGCCCATCTGGAAGCAGGCCCAGCCGCATCTCTTTCTCACAATTCTTCGAAATAGATTTTGGGTTTGCCAAGCGTGGTGCAGACGGTAGAACTTGTCACATCAAGAACTTGTCACATCAAGGAGATTAGCATCAGCCCAGTGCTCAATATCCTTAAGACTTTATAATCGCTTCTGTCAAATATCCTACCAACTACAGCGCGCTAAGCACAGGAGGTCATGTGTTCCTTCACCAGTACACGTAATACATGTGCATACAAAGATGGTAATTCAAACGCGATGTAGCCATAAAGCTATGTAGGGGAGGCATTCACCGGTATTCAAAGCCTAGTGGCTTTACTAGGCCTTCACATAAAACCAAGTCCTTTTACTTTTCCCTTCTCATTCTCCCTCATGAAAGTCTTGAAGGATTTGCAGGAAGTTCTGCAAACCGAAAATGTAGCCTTGGTCAGGTCCTTCGTAAGTGATGCGATTGTTCCTGGATCCCTTGTAGGTTGAATGAGCAAAATCAATCATGCGGACATCCACGTTGGGAAAGCTGCTGCCAGGGCAGTGGGTTTGGCTGCCTGGAGGCTGCTTGTCTGATGCTGGCATGTGCTCGGTTGCCTCGGTTGCCTCCTGACCTTCGTATATGATGAGCAGGGAACTGGAGTAGAAGCGATAGGAGCTCTGGCCCTCATTTACTGACTTTAAGGCCTTCAGCTGGAAGATGATGGACTCAAAGAGGTCGTTGTGCAGTCTCTGTCCATTGTGTAGGAAGTGGTAGAGTGCCTGCCTGAAGCCATCTGCTGAAAGCTTCCTTCCAAAGTACTTGTCTTTGCAGGTGAAGCTGCCTGCGTTTGCCTGGTAAACCTGCAAGAAATTAAATGTTTACTAGTTATGACTGTTACTTTGAAAGGTATAGTTCATAATTTATACTTGCATATGAATTGAAAGATTATTAAAAAAAAGAATCGAACTGATGCATTGCAAACCAAAGTTCTAAGTCTCAATACACAGATCATGAGTCCCCAAGCCTACTGCTTAATTGCCATTTTAATGCACTCCTGGGGCATTCTCAGGCTGTCAGTGGAAACCAGATTTTCAGTTCAGTTACTGATAAGCATTGCTATTTAAAATGAGAATACTCACATCCAAAAGACTTCTCCAAACCGAATCGCCTTCTCTGAGGGTTAGACGGAGCAGGCATGTTTGAGGGCAGAAAGGCAACATATGATTCTGCCACAGGAGTCTGAAGGCAGGGTTCACTTCTGGGGATGCCTGGCAAGTCCATTGCGGGACTATTGATGATCTTAAGGGACTGCAATATTCTGTTTCCTTTGGTGGAACATCAGCATGGATTAATCTGGGGGTCCGTTATGTGCATGGCTGTCTGTACAGTCATGGGTTCAAGGCAGATTGTTTAAAGTGGCATGCCTAGACATTTGCCTGTGGCTGCAAATGAAATGGAGGGAGGCAACGTTGGTAAAGAAATTATAAACACATGTAAGACACCCAAGAATATAAACGTCTGCAGCTTTAATTATATATTTATGAAGATTTTCTTTTTATTGTTCCATTATTGTGGCGTCCAATTAGCGGGCCATAAAAGCAAGAGGAAGAGAAAAAGCGAGATGGAGAAAGAAAACGGCAAATAAAAGAGGACTATGGAAGCAAAGAAACAACTAAGCAAGGAAGACAGAGAGCCAAACAAAGGAGATAAGTAGGAACACAAATGAGTTGAGAAAGAAGTAGGGATGGAAAGCCAAGATAAATGGATTGGAGACATGGAGAAAAGAGAGGCAGTGTTGGGTTTGTATTTGCATTTTAATCATGATAGAAGGAATTTAGAAAAAACAACTGCAATGGAACAAAGCTTGACAGTAGTAATCACAATGTTGGGTGTTTCATAATTGCAAGAAGATAATGTGAGCAGTAACAGAATAGCATATGGTCAGATCCTTTGTAAGTCACAAAGACATACTATCCAGGACCTGTGAATGGTGGTGAAGGACATAGTCATCTTGCATATTGACAAGGGTAGCACCCTCTTGTCAGGTCTCCTGGCTGTTTACCTGCCCTCCCCAGCCCCCCTCAAAGCGGGCCACCAGGCCGTGGCTCGCCTCATCACCGGCTCTTTGAAATTTGACTACATTACCCCAACCATGCGCAAATTACACTGGCTCTTAATCCCGGAAGGATCTGGTTCAAAACTATGTGTCTCACCTAGCGCAAACTAAAAACCTCTGGCAGCACTTTGATTTTTACACATAAGTACAGCCAAAAATCGCTGTTTCCTATCAATATTTCTTTGTAAAATTAATATGAAAATCAATGTTGGTCTCGCGGTTGCCTCTCAAAGCCATCAATCATGCCTTGCATGCCATTCAATGTCAGTTCAAACAAGCATTAAGCAATTTAATGGTCTTTAAATGGCTGCAGAGATGAGGGTCCCTTTAGCCACATTTACGGCAGCAGCAATTACATTTAAGGACAACTACAGCGTAGCTTGAGGTACAAGTACCTACCCTTGCGAATGTCCCATTAGAGCCACCTATCACTAATCTACATGTCTAATTTCAATACATGTGGACATAATCTACTTAAAACTTATTTTTACAGTTAAAAAATAAAATGTGGATAGAGACCAAAATGTAAAAAAAAAATACAATAAAACAAGAATCTTGAATTCTGAGAGAACAGGGAAGGGGAGCTCAGATGTGAGAGGAGAGGATGGGCAGTGAGAGAGAATTTGGTGTTCAGAGGTGATGGAGATCAAAAGGGAGCCTACCAGCACATTGTCAGGGTGGGTAGAAGGAGAATGATAGGAAACATATGGATGGACAGAAGGAAAGGGTTTGGCCTGTGTCTGTAACATATTTTTGGGGCTCCACTGCCGTTCTGTGACTGTTTAGTGTTGCAATCGAAAATGTGTGATGGCATACTAGGGAATGTATTTACAATTCTCTAGCAAAGCTATTATTTGATATCTTTCATGTGGAATTTATTTAGAATGGGAGTGGCGCACATATACGTTTTCTGTTTGATTTGTCTTATTTATTTTGCTAGCTGTCTTTCATCGCATGATAACATTTTGCGGTGAACACGCATCTGCGCTTTAGCCTCACTTTGCCACGTTTTACTGTTCTTACGTTATTATTATTCACTCCCTCTATGCAAGCTATTACGATGGTGCCACAGGCTTCTGCGTGATGACATCACCACGTTACTTCTCGCAGCTGCAATTTTTTTTAAATTTATTTGGTCATAGTCTTTAGGCACTTTCCTTGCAGTGCCAGTTACTGTGTTCAACACTCGACTCTCTGAACACACTGGTAAGTCTGATCACATATGAGGGGTGCCACTGTTAAAACTAAGCAATAGTTAAGGGGAGCTTGTATATCACACTATCCTTAGGTACACAGGCTAATTCAATTTATATTTTTAGGTATATGGGTCTGCCATATGCTCTGAGTTTATTGGCATTCAGTCTTTCAGTGACACAAACACTGTAACTTGTTTTATGTATCCTTGACACACATTTTCTTTTCTATAGGGATGGCATATATTGCATTTTTGGGTTGTGTTTTAGATATCTGGATTTTCCACGGAGTCTTTTTCAGGTATTGATATGACTTATGCCTTATTCATCGGTTATGATTTAAAATAACTTAGATATGCAACAGGAGGGCATGTCATTACAGGTTTTATAATTGGGTATTCTTGAGATATAACTTTTTATTATATTTTAAATTGATTATTTTGGTTATTAATTGAATCTACAGGATCTTATATTTATACTTTGTGGAATAGAATACTTGCTACTATTATAAAAGTGCTTTTGATAACATTAGTGACATGTACCTTTGATTAATAGGACAGATTATTAAGATTGTCTCCTGATGAAGGGAATATTGTTTCCAGAAACACGTTGAGAAATGTCTTCCTTTGGAAATAAACCAAATAAGAAAAATGTGATAAAGTTTGTAGTCTCATTTTTTTTGAAGAATCACAGAAAATCATTGATTGAAGATTAGGGAAAATGTTGCACTTGATACAATTAAAGAGTTACCAGTATATAGGTGTTCAGGGAATCCAAAGATGTTTTGGCAACCATTTGCTTTTGTCTTTTACTGTGTTAATGTAGTTTTAACACCCCGGCACCCAAGAGCTTTATAAAGAAGTTGCTTAAGTATTTCGAAATATTTGTATTAATTTATTGGTGTGCCTTTGAGCACTACATATTAGTTTGATTATATTGATGAGTCTTTACATGTACCCTTATATTTTACTTATGAGATTATTCATGCTTTTGAGAGTGAAAAGAAAGGAAATCCCCCGGGCTCTGATTGAATACCTATTTTTTTTTTTTTTTTTTAAAGATGAACCCATAATTTGCATCCACTTTTTTGTTAAGACTGTTGAATGGATTGAATACGGAAAGGAGAATACCTAAATGTTGGTGTGGGGAAAAGAATGATCCTTATTTTTCTGATCGATTGCACACGATTCCTTCTCTTCACAGTGCAATCTCTAGGGAGGCTGCTGCCATGGCATTAATAAGGTTGATCAGATTGCTTAATTAAATTTGTACCTATCCAAAAGTCAACTTTACTAAGGAACCATGTTTATCTTTAATATAAAGCTGAATGTATGTATGTGTGTGTTTCTTCCGGCTATACAAATCCACACCGTTGAATCCACGTCTACCAAATTTTGCATGGAATCCTCTTTTGTCTGGGGCAAGGTCGTAGTCTGTTTGGATGCAAAAATCTTATATGCAAAACAATGTAATGATGTGTGTGTGTATGTTTGTCTGGCTATACAAATCAACACTTTTGAACCCACTTCTACCAAATTTTGCATATTCCTCATTTGTATGGGGCAAGATTGTAGTCTTATTTGGATGCAAAAAAATGAACTCCGTAGACACCCTCATTTACCGATGCTTACCCTGATTCACTACATTAGGTACTAGAAGGAGGAAACATTTGGAAAAGTTTCTGAAGTTTCTGAAGCAAAATGTGCGATGTGTTGGTTATTCCTTTGAATGCATTACTACTGTAAGTGTTTATTAAAGCATTTTAAAAGGGAATAAAAAAAATGAAAAAATTGTTTTATCACGCCACTCCAAATATGAGAAATGGCAAGGTTACAGTTCACTTAAGTTCATTTACTTAAGAAGAGAGCACAATCAATCAATCCTTCTTGGACATTTTCTCAAATGTGCTGAAGCCATTGAGTGACTGAAACATGCCGCACCAAAAACGAATATCACACGCAAAAGCTGATGCACAACGAAAATGAATATCAAGAGCTTCTGAAACACAACAACAAACAGCAGCATGACTTTCTGAGCAGAGGACAAGAGCAACATCCTCCAGGTCACATGAGACACCACTCGATCAGGACACGGGAAACGCTGGGTACCCCAGTTAGTATTTCATATTTGTTTATTTAAAAACATCTGTAAAAGTGGCAACCTATGGTCTACACTTGAAGAATGAAGGTCCCCAAGAACTGGATAGCAGCGACACACAATCTGAATAGTGACAATTCTACTTCTGTTTGATATGGCGGAGGCCACCCAATGATCAACTCCCCTGACAGAATGGGTTCGAGGCAAGGTTGTATCTTGGCCCATTTGCTCTTTACTAGATTTATTAATATTTTGGCAGTGATGTTGCCAATTTGGAAACCAGAGCCCCCACAATTAGAGTATAGAATTTGAGCCGATAGCACGGTTTTCATTTGAAGGACCCTTTCTGGTTTTCACAAACAACTCAATATTTTTATTGTAATCTGCTGAGAGAAGAGGTTGATAATGATATTTTTCTCTCAAGCACTAGAGTATGAAAATAGATATTTTTTGCTATTTTTCGGGGGGGTCGAGGGTATGTTTGTTTATCTCAGAATGCTTCTTGGTCACAGATTATAAGGGAATTCATATTTTCTAGACTTCAGGACTTATTATTCAATGATTTTCTAATTATGATAGGTACCGAACACCTATGATGGAAGGCTACCATGCCCATGCCCTTTCGAGCTCCTTCGAAAAGCCAGATGTTTGGGCAGTAGAAATGTTTCATTCTTTGGTATGCAGGGACAATCATCTATTTAAGTCTCATCTTCCTCAGCCCCTCTGTTATCCCAATATATATACTTGTACCTCGATTTATGGTTGAGGAGGATACTCAATGCAGCCAAAAAAGAAAAATGCTATACTGCCTCAAAATATGAAGCTGCCCCTTTTTTTATTCTCTATAAGAACTCCCTAACTGATTTTTGTACTTCTCCCTGGACAGCCTCTTTACCATGGTAGTCTTATTTTCACAAGATTTCTTATCTAATGAAACTTGACTACTGCTGGGAGGATCTATTGGTTAATATGCTCCACTCAAAGCAGAAGGTCAAACTTTTTTATAATGAGTGGTGGCGTAATGGTAATATTAACGACTTGTAAAGAACAAAGCTTGACGTATAAGTACTTAGCCATCAAAAGTGCATTGCAATAGAACACTATCCCTACTTTATCGAACCATATAACTCCAAAGTACTTTATGTGAAGTAAGATTGTGAATTATGTGCTTCAAGCTGAAAATCGAGTTTTGGAGATATGTGCTATCATTAGTCTATAGCTAGAGCTGACCTGACCTGCCTCACGTATGGTTAGGACTTATGTAAGCCATTGAAGATTGAGCTATGAAATTGAGACTCCATATTTGTCAATGTAGTAATTTGAGCAATGTTACTGATAGTGTTAGCTAACTATCTGAGCAGGGTTTGACATCTAAGAAGGCAACCCCAGCAAGGATTATTCATTCAAGCGGAAGGTTGTAATATTATAAAACATTTACTTTTTGACTTTGTGTGTTTATCTATAGAATTGTGAAATTAATTTATGATTGATTATATTCATATTTTTAGATGATCATGTTTTGAACATTTAGATTGAAGCTATCTGCAGCATTTATGTAGGTTGTTGATAGATTGCATTTTTTATGATGTAATTGTTTTTGTGTCAATGGATTGATGTTTTTTATTATTGTTAAATGTTTATGATTTGATGCACGTTTTGAATGTATATGCTTAATGGATTTTTATCCCAACAAATGTTACTATAATGACGAAGATGAATACAAAATTAATGTTAAGGGCAAGTCTCTTAGGTCGATGTGTGATGCTGGGAAGGGGAATAAGATGATGATGGGGGGGAGTGTGGTATCTTGGCCTGTCAGCATTATGTGAATTGACTCTCATGAATGTACTGGTTAATGGAATGAGGAGGTCCAAGCTTTCAGTGAGTGTTATCACAAAGTCAGTTTAGAATTGACTTGCATGTGTGATGGATGGGCCGTTGGTGTCTTCACCAATCTACATGCCAGCTATAAATAAGATGAAGAAGAAACAGTGAATAAGCTGGAGGCTATTATACTACTACTGTAAATGCATCTTCAATATCGTTAATACAGAGGCAATGAGTTAAAAATGACATACCTATGTCATGGTGAGAGGAAAAGTAAAGACTGGCTCCACCGCAGTGCAAATGAGGTGCATCCTAGTAGAGTTTAAATTGAGCAAACCAGATTATGGGCCTCATTATGGCCCTGGCGCTCCCGTAATGAAGGGTGCCGGTACGGGACCGGCACCGTTCATTACGGGATGCCTTATTACGAGGTCCCCTAGCGGGACTCGCACAGAACGTCTGATATGATCAGACCAGATGTCCTTAGCGGGTCCCGCAAGGGGACCAAGGAGCTAATAACGGGCCCGTTATAAACGGGCCCGTTAACAGCTCCATCCCCATTGAGCCCTATGAGGGCTCAAATGGGAATGGGGATTGGTTTTTGTGAATGAGGAATTACCAGGTCCTCCAAGGTTGGAATGACCCAGTAATTCCTCATTCACAGAACCCGGAGCTGGAACCCGCTATGGAGGCAGCCATGCCCTTATTAAAGGCATGGCTACCTCCATACTCGCAATGAGGCCCCATGACTTTTTTGTGGGCGTTTCTACTGAGAATGTGTAGTGGTTTTCTCCTTTTCAGCGTGTTTTGAGACGCCAATGCTTTAAATTGAAAAGAAAACAAGTCAGCAGTAAAGAAAAGGTACGAGGAAAGTGTTTAGGCACTGACCTGTGATTGACAGATCTCAAACATAAAGAGGCCTAAAACAATCCCCAGCGGCTATCTCCATGTTTGTGGCTGTTCCCGGTGAGCCCGATGCTACCCCAATTGCAGTGTGCAGAGAGTGTCTGGGTGTTACCCTTAGCCTGCAGTGCTGTGTCCCGTTGTGACTGACGAAATCAGTGCTGAGAGAAGTCAGTGCTCTTTGCATGATTGACTGGACCACCGGGCCAAACAATGGTTGTTGACATCCATGTTTGTGGCTGTTCCCGGTGAGCCCGATGCTACCCCAATTGCAGTGTGCAGAGAGTGTCTGGGTGTTGCCCTTAGCCTGCAGTGCTGTGTCCCGTTGTGACTGACGAGATCAGTGCTGAGAGAAGTCAGTGCTCTTTGCATGATTGACTGGAGCACCGGGCCAAACAATGGAATGCACATTCATCGGGTTGTGTGTCAGGGTGTACTGAAAACCTATATCAAATGCCAGGAGTGGGCCCGGAAGAATCAGATGCATTCTTGAGGGAAAATTATAAAAGAGCTGATTGTGCACTAAATGATGCTGATCAGCTGCTTATACTAACTTGCTTGATGTGCTGCATAATCTCACAATGATGAGTAGGTCACTGTTTGTGCCACAGTGCCTAAGGTTGCTTGTGTCTTGGTGAAACAACTTGCCCTGACAAGCAACGTTCCATTCACTATCATGGAAGAGGGACACATGTTTATGCAATCGTAGATGGAAGGCAACACTACCTTTTGGAACTGCAACAAAGTTTTAATGAACAGTGAATATACACATTGAATTTGAACATGCACTACAGTTCTGTTTTTGAAGAGCAATAGAACAAACATAGATGCAAGTGTTCTACTTATGATGTATTGCACCAATGTAGTTTTTTTAAGCAGATGCCATTGTGTCTCAGTGTGTACATTTCCCAGGCAACAGCAGCACACGTGCGATTTCATAGCAAGCTGTTGTGTGATGTACAGATGAAAATAATTGCATCTGTGAAGCAAACCTATGTAACCTGTTCTGAACTTTGCTGGGGATGCCAGTCTTATTTTCATGACTGGTTTGCTGTTGCGAGAGGCCAACGTACAGGTGATGGAGTAACTGTTATAATCACGGGCCTATGTTTGTGGAGGTACCCAATTTGGCCAAGGTTTTTGGGTATAGATGCATGTATTAAATGCGGTTATAATGAAGATCAAAGGATTTGCACTTTATTTTGTTTTACAGTGTTGCCAAAGCCCCCCATTGAATTGTATTCTGTAGTATATGTCTATCTTGTGTTTGTCAAATTTTGTAGGTGCACGTTGTGGTGCATTAGTGTTGCCATACTATTAGAAGAGCTGTATGATTGGTGTTTAAGTAGAGTGAGGTCCTTTTAGCGGGATTTGTTATAAAAAAAGATGCACTGTGAGGTGCATGGTTTGCATTGTGGTGCATGCTGAGGTGAGCGAAGTGTATCATAGTTTATTTGATGTTAGAAGAGGTTTGACTCTTCTCTGTCTATGTGTAATGAGTGTGTGGTCTGCAGTTGCGCGGAATATGTTTAGTCCATATTGTGTATTTTATAAATGGAGATGTGCGGCTGTCACAAACCCGAGCAGGATCAAGAACACACAGGCCCAGAAGTAGAAAGATTTCTTTTTTAGAGTAGGGACAGGTTTGCACCAAAAAACACAGATACTCCAATTTCTCTCTTTAACTGGCAATCCGGGATAAGTATGGACGAGACTCCTCCGGGCCGGGCAAGACGTTTCATTAGCAGGATTAGTTCTGCTTATACCTGACCGGTGGTTTGCAGGTACCATAATAGAGCCAACTTAGACATATTTTACCACAACACTGAATGGCTTTTCCTTAGGGTTCCAATCAGGAAAAGAAAAGTCTCTGGTTGCAACACAAGCGACATTGTTCAAAACAAGACTCTGGGTCCTACAAAAGTCCCCAGGCTCTTGTACTCCTCAATGCAGGGTTCCACCCCAGGTTGGGTTTTGTAACCCGCAGGCTGGTGGGATAGCTCACTGGATCCTCCCTCCACGGCCTCAGGTCCTAGCATCTCTTACCAAGAGGTGGTGCCCATTACCCCTAAGTAAGGCAAGGGACAGAGGCACTCTTGTCTCATTTAAGCGCCCCACAGGGTTGGGCTTAGTTGCTTTTTTAAAGTGGGTTCACTTAACCAGGTTTAGAGGTATTAATGACAACCCCTCAGTCTATAGTCACTCCCAGGTCTCAACAGACTTTCCCATTCAACAGCCTACCTTTGCTGTCGTTGAACGGAGGGTAGAGCCTTTACCAGAGTGATTTCCTCGAGGGCATGGCATAAGACTTTGTTACAGTGCTATCTTTTCCAACCGCCAGTATAACTGCCAACAAAAACGTTGTGGGCGTGGTGCCGTGAATGTGCAGGAGAATGGAACACATAAGTGCAAGAATTGAGTGAGTTTTCTTGAAATGTCAGTTCGCAATTGAGTTTGATGTGAGGTGGATAGGCCAGCAGGTGCCCTTACGAATGTAGGTACCTGCATCCATGTTGAAGAAGCAGTAATGAGTACCACATGTTTATAATAGTACTGCCCGAGTGCTGTCTTCATTGCAGAGATGCACATGCATCTAAAGTGGAGGGGGGACGCAATGGCCAAGCTGAGCCAAAGCCATGGATCAGAGGGAGACACAGGGCGCTGATGGGGACAGATGGTTGATGGGGTAACTTGAGGTGGGACATTGTGATGGTGGCATAAGGAAAAAGGTGTCCCCAAGGGTGAGATGTGAACCTTTATAAAATGGTACGCCCTACAGTACACACCATCTGAGGTTTCCGTTGGGGCATTTTGGGGCAGATTCTCATAAATGCAAATGAAAGAAGTGCAGAGGATGCACTGTTTATGTTTGCTTTAATTTTCGAAACATGCCAAAATGGTGTAATTGTAATATTGTACTTGTAATGTCAAACTGGGCGCACACTTGAAATGTCAAACTGGTAACTCATTGGGCACCTCAAGTTTAAAAGGAATGCCAATTACTGTGCATGACCAACTGGGTGCTTAATGGGAATGGATGGCGGATCTTACTCAGAATGTTAAACTGGGAGTCTACAGGAATATCTTAATGTTATTGGAGTTTGCAGGTGGTGGATGCTATGTACTATTGCACATGGGTATAGCGATACATTTATGGGTGTCCCCTTATGTTATGTCAACTAGTGTCGCACAAAGCCATTGGGCTTCTGTTGAACGATGTTTCCCTCACTGTTGCTTTCCAACACGCCAGATATGCCACTCTATACTTGCAATGCGTGGATATTTAGGCTAGCACTGTCTTGTACTTATTTTCTAATAACTGCTTTGATGACTAAATCTGAGCTTAAAAACGGCCATGCTGGCTCTGGAGATGACCACCAAGACACACTGTATGCATCCACAGAGAAAAATAGGGTTATATGTTGTATAATGTATACGTAGAAACGCGATATAAAGCAGCATGTAAGTAGAATTGATATCAAACAAAAGAGCAAGGCGCATATCATAGAGACAGTTTTATTAATCCTTCAACCTATCTTTTGTATTGTTCTTATTCAATTAACGCTTATCTTTAAATAATGCTTCCTTGACAAACAGTATGCACTTTCGCCAACTGTCTAAACGTGTGATATTACTTAAAAAGTGCTCTTTTGTAACTCAAAAGGTGCAAGCAACATCTTGGAAGCCAAAACATATATATGTATACCAAAGCATACGGGTCACAGTAAAAAGTGCACATAATCAATGTCACCAAATACACAATGCAAAATATACAGATCATATATGTAAACATTTAAACTTGTCAATCAGTGCAAATTTTATGGTACAGTGAAACGCAAGTAATGTTAAAAAAGGAATACCAGCAGAAAACTACAGTTTATATGGAGAACTGTCAGGGGGTTAAGAGCAAGATGGGGCAGATGGGGAGCAGGTCAATCAGGACATGGTGGCTGTGCACCATTCGAAGAATACTGTTGAATAACATTTGAACTCCTGACAGAATGTTCTTAAACATTTAAGTTTTTTTGTCAGTAGGAATGGAAACATTTTATGTTTCTACTTTTCCAGAATGCTCAGCAATGAGAAGAGGGCAGCCAGGCTTGCCATCGAATTCATTTTACTTATATTGCTGTTTACTGGCCCATTGTTTGATCACGATTGGACCGTCCTGCAGTCATCCTCAATGATGCTAAAAGGTCTGTGGGAAGCCAAGCATGAGTCCTCCCTCAAAAGCGGGGTGGGGAGGGGGATTGCGATATATAGTAGTGGAAAAGAACTGGCCCCGAGCATCAGTATTGTTTTTTTTTTTTACAAGGAGGTTGAAATAGATCTCGGCAGGCACGATCCTTTGGAAGGGGTCTGTTGCTGGTAGGCGGGCCCCCTGCCAGGATACAACGTACACCCCAGTATCCAGGTCACGTGTGGAGTTTGTCTGAACTGTAGGCGACAACATTGCAAATTACAGCCAACAGAGTTTTCACTGCATTACACTCTATTGGAAGCCTGGTATTCTGGGTCCAAAGGAGCTGACCTTTGAAAAGTGGTTGGACAGCATGTGTGTGTTGTTTTCTTGGCTTGGTCAATAGTAGTTAATGAATGTCCTTGGCTCGCCTTTTGTCCTTGCATGGACACGCCTGATGCAACTTGCTAAGATCTGATAAGTCATCATGGTTTCCAAGCCCATCTGGAAGCAGGCCCAGCCGCATCTCTTTCTCACACTTCTTCGAAATAGATTTTGGGTTTGCCAAGCTTGGTGCAGACTGTAGAACTTGTCACATCAAGAACTTGTCACATCAAGGAGATTGGCATCAGCCCAGTGCTCAATATTCTTAAGACTTTCTAATCGCTTCTGTCATATGTCCTACCAACTACAGCGCGCTGAGCACAGGAAGTCATGTGTTCCTTCACCAGTACACGTAATACATGCACATACAAAGATGGGAATTCAAACGTGTTGCAGCCGTAAAGCTATGTAGGGGAGGCATTCACCGGTATTCAAAGCCTAGTGGCTTTACTCTAGGCCTTCACATAAAACCAAGTCCTTTTTCTTTTCCCATCTCATTCGCCCTCATGAACGTCTTGAAGGATTTGCAGGAGGTTCTGCAAACCGAAAATGTAGCCTTGGTCAGGTCCATCGTAAGTGGTGCGATTGTTCCTGGAACCCTTGTAGGTTGTATGAGCAAAATCAATCATGCGGACATCCACGTTGGGAAAGCTGCTGCCAGGGCAATGGGTTTGGCTGCCTGGAGGCTGCTTGTCTGATGCTGGCATGTGCTCCGTTGCCTCCTGACCTTCGTATATGATGAGCAGGGAACTGGAGTAGAAGCGATAGGAGCTCTGACCCTCAATTACTGACTTTAAGGCCTTCAGCTGGAAGATGATGGACTCAAAGAGGTCGGTGCGCAGTCTCTGCCCATTGTGTAGAAAGTGGTAGAGTGCCTGCCTGAAGCCATCTGCTGAAAGCTTCCTTCCAAAGTACTTGTCTTTGCAGATGAAGCTGCCTGTGTTTGCCTGGTAAACCTGCAAGAAACGAAATGCGTATTAGTTATGACTGTTACTTTGAAAGGTATAGTTCATAATTTATACTTGCATGTGAATTGAAAGGTTATAAAAAAATGAATCGAACTGATGCATTGCAAACCAAAGCTCTAAGTCTCAATACACAGATCATGAGTCCCCAAGCCTACTTACTGCTTAATTGCCATTTTAATGCACTCCTAGGGCATTCTTCTCCAAACTTAATCGCCTTCTCTGAGTGTTAGACGGAGCAGACATGTTAAATGGCAGAAAGGCAACATATGATTCTGCCACAGGAGTCAGAAGGCAGGGTTCACTTCTGGGGATGCCTGGCAAGTCCATTGCGGGACTATTGATGATCTTAAGGGACTGCAATATTCTGTTTCCTTTGGTGGAAAATCAGCATGGATTAATCTAGGGGCCCGTTATGTGCATGGCTGTCTGTACAGTCATGGGTTCAAGGCAGATTGTTTAAAGTGGCATGCCTAGACATTTGCCTGGGGCTGCAAATGAAAGGGAGGGAGGCAACGTTGGTAAAGAAATTATCAACACATGTAAGACACCCAAGAATATAGACGTCTGCAGCTTTCAGTATACATTTGTGAAGATTTTCTTTTTATTGTTCAATTATTGTGGCGTCCAAATAGAGGGTCATAATAGCAAGAGAAAGAGAAAAAGCGAGATTGAGAAAGAAAACGGCAAATAAAAGAGGACTATGGAAGCAGAGAGACAACTAAGCAAGGAAGGCAGAGAGGCAAAAAAGGAGATAAGTTGAACACAAAGGAGTTGAGAAAGAAGTAGGGATGGAAAGCCAAGATAGATGGATTGGAGACATGGAGAAAAGAGAGGCAGTGTTGGGTTTGTATTTGCATTTTAACCATGATAGAAACAAAACAACTGCACATGGAACAAAGCTTGACAGTAGTAATCCCAATGTTGGGTGTTTCATAATTGCAAGAAGATAGTGTGAGCAGTAACAGAATAGCATATGGTCAGATCCTTTGTAAGTCACAAAGACATACGATCCAGGACCTGTGAATGGTAGTGAAGGACTTAGTCATCTTGCATATTGACAATGGTAGCACCCTCTTGTCAGGTCTCCTGGCTGTTTACCTGCCCTCCCCAACTCTCCTCAAAGCGGGCCACCAGGCCATGGCTCACCTCACCACCGGATCTATGAAATTTGACCACATTACCCCAACCATGCGCAAATTACACTGGCTCTTAATCCCGGTAGGATCTGGTTCAAAACTATGTGTCTCAACTAGGGCAAACTAAAAACCTCTGGCAGCACTTTGATTTTTACACATAAGTACAGCCAAAAATCGCTGTTTCCTATCAATATTTCTTTGTAAAATTAATATGAAAATCAATGTTGGTCTCGCGGTTGCCTCTCGAAGTGGTCAGTCATGCCTTGAAGGCCATTCAATGCAAACAAGCATTAAGCAATTTAATGGTCTTTAAATGGCTGCAGAGATGAGGGTCAGTTTAGCCGCATTTACGGCAGCAGCAATTACATTTAAGGTGAATTAGAGCATAGCTTGACGTACAGGTACCTATCCTTGCGAGTGTCGCATTAGAGCCACCTATCACTAATCTACATGTCTAATTTGAATACATGTGGAACTAATCTACTTAAAACTTATTTTTACAGTTAAAAAATAAAATGTGGAGAGAGACCGAAATGCCGAAAAAAAATACAACAAAACAAGAATCTTGAATTCTGAGAGAACGGGGAAGAGGAGCTCAGATGTGAGAGAAGAGGATGGGCAGTGAGAGAGAGAACTTGTTGTTCAGAGGTGATGGAGACCAAAATGGAGCCTACCAGCACAGGGTCAGGATGGGTAGAGGGGGAATGATAGGAGACATATGGATGGACAGAAGGAAAGGGTTTGGCCTGTGCCTGTAACATATTTTTGTGGCTCCACTGCCGTTCCGTGACTGTGTAGTGTTGCAATTGAAAATGTGCGATGGCATACCAGGGAATGTATCCCTATGCCAGCAAAACCTCTAGGGCAAGTACTGGACCGTTGTCATCTGTGTAATTTGGGACATGCTTCTTGCTTTACAATTACCTAGCAAAGCATATGTCTTGAGTACTTCAGCATAAACCAATAGAAATCTAGGGCCATCCATGTCTAACACATTGGAGATTGGAGTCGTGTGATGGAAATAAGCACGTGGTTGCTATCGCTGAGCGATCAAGGTAATTTTAAGGACATTACATCCTATTAGCACCCGAGCGGGGTAAGCTAGCCAATCAGGTGGCTAGGAATGAGGGCTAGAACCACTGTTGCAAGCCCACGTTCCAGCCAGCCTGACGGCCGGCTCCCCCGCAGCCATCTTCCTCTCACCCTCCTCCTTTTTAAAATTGTAATCCCTTCCCACTCCCCATTCACCTTATTTCGGCTGCAGTGGCACTTGCAGCCCCTCCTTCTTTATGTCTCCACTTGCCGCCATGGAAAGGGAGGAGGGGTTCCGTATGGAGCCCCGCCTTCTCTTTCCCATGGTGGCCATCTTTGTAAAGGATTTTCCTTCATTCAACGGGACGCGTGCGGCGTCCCATTGAATGAAGGAAAACCAGTTTTTTAGCACCCCGGTTTACTGCTTTGGCAAACCAGGGTGCTAATAACCTTAAGCGCCCGTTCCAATCCTAGAGACAGGAGTAGTTATTTTCCATGATTGTGGCCATGTGCTGCTTTTCCGGGCACAAGGAAAAGATACATGTGAGTGGATAGTGTTGCTTTCTTTCAAAGTGCAGACACAGCACAAGGGTTAATGGCCCAGAGCCCTCGTTATCCGCCTGAGCGAAGGCGTTAACTACTGTTCCAGCCCTTGGAACGGGAGCTTATAGCCATAATAAAACATGTTTAAACTCCCTTCATTCTCATTGCAGTGGGCATATTTCGAAGGGATTGTGTCCTCCAACGTATTCCTTATCTTTGATAATACGTTTCCAGCTTGCTGGCCTCAGAAATTTTTTCTGTAGAGGGCGCTGCACGTCGACGTCCGTCGAGTCGATGTACCTCGATGGCCACCGTATCGGCGCCGATGTCACCAAGCCCATGAATAGCCACGCGCTGCGACCGTTGTTCAGTTCCGTTTTTCTGCGCTCCGTGGGGCCTCGGAACGTGGTTGCTCAGTTCAGTCAGGATAACCCTTTATCTACTCTAATAAATACCTATTCGTTCTCGATGGCATCTTCATCGGAACCGACGACGCCGCGATCCGGCTTCAAGAAATGTCGAGACGGGGGAAAAAAAATTTCGAAAACGGATCCACACAGGATCTGCTTGTGGTGCTTGGGAGCCGAGCACCATTGTTCGGAGTGTGAGGACTGCATGTCCATGACGGCGAAAGCCTTGAAGGAGCGCAAGGGGAAGCTTGAGAGAGGTAAGTCAGTCAAAACCTCCTCAAAGGTTTCTTCGGCTGAGTCGAGGCATTCGTCTCCTCGCCGTCGAAGACATTCCCATTCTAGATCTCGAAGTAGCTCCCACCATTCGTCGAGATCAAGACACTCAAAAAAGAGACGTCGAAGATCCCCTCCCTCATCGTCTTCTGTTTCCCCATAAAGGGTCTCCTGTCCCACAAAACACAGCTCTCAGGCTGAGTGGGAAGAATTCAGAAAGAAAATTGTTAAGCGACTTTGAGAAAGCGGCCTCGACCCCCTCGAAGACAGCTGAGGGTGATAACCCGGGTGAAGAACCCAAAAAATCAAAACGCTGCGAGTCTCAGCACCCGCCGAAACATTCCACCTGAGAGCGCCATGGGTAAGAAGGCACCATCTTCGACGCTGTCGTCGAAGATTCCTTCGACGCATGGATCGGCGCCATCGAAGCCGTTGTCGAAGGGTTCCTCAACGCATCGGTCGATCGACTCGAAGCCATCGTCGACATCGACGCCGATGAAAGAGAAGACCAAGGCTACTCCACAGCCAAAGGTGATTCCAAGGGCCTCCGGCACGATGCTGAGACCGTCGTCGATGTCCTCGAGTAGGATCCCGATCCTCTCGAGTTCTTCGAGACCTCTTCCAGTTTTCTCTTTGCCGTTTTCGGCGCCTTCGAAGCCTGTCACATCAGCGTCGACGACATTGACGTTTTCACGCCCAATAATGACGAGTTTGGCTCCTTCTGCCTTAGAGATGGGTTTTACACCATTTCAGAGGTCAGAGTACCCTGGACTATCTTCAATTTATGAAGAGGGGGAAGATTCTGACCAGGAAACATTTGGGTTACAGAGGACCACACTCCCTATTTCAGAGGATTTCACCTCTGAGGAAAGAAGGTTGAAGGACCTACAGGAGTCACTACATGAGGCAAGTGGGTTGGACACTTCCCCAGAAGTGGAATTTGTTAAGCCAGACCCAGGAGAACATGCTGAAACACCCTGTAGAACCCTTATGGCAAGAATTATTGAATGTGTGGGTTGGTCTGCGCCTTCGCCTGTCTTTCAACAGGATGACCTAACAGACATATTAGACAAAGGTCCACAGGAGGACCCTGTGGTCCCCTTCCATGCAGCCTTACAAAGGAAAATTACATCTAATTGGGAAACTCCTGAAGTTATCCCTGCAGTCAATAAAAGATTGTCAGCCAAGTATAGGGTAGCGGCTGCTGACCCTGAATACTTATCAAAACACCTGACTCCAGAGAGCCTGGTGATCCAAGCGGCAACTTCATCTAGCAGTAGGACCGCTTACCCTACAATCCCACAGGATAGAGATGACAAGAGGTACGATTCTATGGCGAAGAAAGTCTTCTCAGCTTGTATTATGGCGTTGAAGTCCATCAAAGCCACCTGTAAACTCGCCAGGTTCAGTCACACACTGTGGGAGTGTGCTTCATCAGCGGCTGACTGCATACCCGAAGGAGAGGAAAAGGAAGCCTTCCTTAACATTATTAAAGATGGCAAAAATGCCATGTGCGAATCACTTCAAACTGGCATCGATTCTGCTGACAGTATCAGCAGGGCCATGGCGGCAAGTACAACAATCCGCAGGCATGCGTGGTTGCGAAAGTCTGGCTTTGCTCCAGATGTACAGGCCAAACTTTTGAATATGCCCTTTGACGGCTCTTCACTATTCGGAAAAAAGGCTGATGACAGTCTGGAAAAGTTGCAGACTTCTAAAGCAGCAGCAAAATCTTTAGAAGCTGCTATCCGCCAAACTCCTTTTCGCCCCTCAGGAACCTCTGGGAGAGGAAAGTCCTTTCGCTATTATTCTGCATTCAGGAAAGGCAGAGGACAGCCGGCTCAAAGAGGCCAAAGGCGATACACCCGAGGTGGACGGGTCAAAGGTACTAAGGCCGCAGCAGCAGCAGGTGCCTCTTTACCCTCGGCATCTGCATCAGCCGCCCCAAACCACTCTGAGGCCTTTCCACACAATACACCTGTAGGGGGCAGGCTAACTCATCATGTGACGGAATGGCAGGCTATAACGTCAGATGCTTGGGCATTGGAGACAGTTGCCCTGGGTTACTGCCTACCCTTTCTACACATCCCTCAGAGTCATCCACCGGGGAACAGCTCTCTAAAAGTTCCAGATCCGCTCCTCTTGCAGGAAATTATAGACCTGCTAGAGAAAGGTGCCATAGAACCGGTACCTGTAGCGGACAGGAACAAGGGCTGGTACTCCCCCTACTTTCTCATACCAAAGAAGGACGGAGGGCTAAGACCCATCCTGGACTTACGAGAATTGAACAATTTCCTCAGGAAGGACAAGTTCAAGATGGTAACTCTCTCTCAGCTCCTTCAGGCCCTCCACCTCCAGGACTGGCTGGTATCTCTGGACCTTCAGGATGCTTATTTCCATGTGCCAATCCATCTCAAACACAGGAAATACCTGAGGTTTGCAATTGGCGACTCTCATTATCAATTTCGAGTTCTGCCATTTGGGCTGACCTCCCCCGAGGGTCTTCACCAAGCTGATGTCGGTAGTGGCGGCGAGTCTAAGGAGGGAAGGGATCAACTTTTACCCCTACCTGGACGATTGGCTGATCAGGGCTGTATCTTCGAAACAAGCCCAGGCCCAGCTAGATTATGTCTGCCACTTCCTTCACAAACTGGGCTTCTCCCTCAATTTAAAGAAGTCACAGATGATACCATCACAGAGACTCCAGTTTATTGGAGCAGTCCTGAACACTTCCCTGGAAAAAGCCTCGCCACCAGAGGTGAGGGCTCAAGATATTCTACAGATGGGCACCAAGTTTCAAAATGCCCAACGTCTCCCAGCCTTCGACTTTTTGAGGTTGCTAGGCCTCATGGCATCCTGCATATTCCTTGTGCCAGAGGCTCGCCTGAGAATGAGATCTCTTCAGTGGGCACTGAGAAGTCAGTGGTCACAATTCTCAGGGAGAATGACAGATCTCCTCCGGATTCCGGACAAAGTAGCCCGCAGCCTTCAATGGTGGGCCTATCCAGAGAACATCTTGAAAGGAGAACTGTTTTGGCAACCATGGCCGGAGATAGCAGTAGTCACAGACGCCTCACTCACGCGGTGGAGAGCCCATGCCAACGACTTAACCATCAGCGGTCGTTGGTCTCCATCGGGGTCAGACTACACATCAACCTATTGGAGCTGAGAGTGATCAGACTAGCGCTGAAAGCTTTCCTGCCATCAGTACAGGGGAGAAATGTCCTGATAATGATGACAACACGGTGGCCATGCACTACCTCAACAAAAGAGGAGGCGTAGGATCACTGCCACTTTGCAGAGAGGCAATGCAGCTCTGGTTTTGGGCAATTCGAGAAGGAATCTCTCTATCGGCAGTCCACCTAGCTGGAGAGAAGAACTTGACAGCGGATGCTCTGAGCAGGCAGAGCACAGTCTCCCACGAGTGGGAGCTAGCTCAGGAAGTCCTTCAAGAGATCTTCGCCCTTTGGGGAACCCCTCAGGTGGATCTGTTCACCACAAGCAGGAAGTGTGATCTGTTCTGTTCAAGGGAATTTCCCCCCGAGAGGAGCTCTAGGAGACGCGTTTGTAGTGGACTGGGAGTTTCCACTCCTTTACGCGTTCCCACCAGTCCCTGTTATTCCTCAAATGATCAGGAGGTTGAGAATATTCTGGAAAACCATGATCCTAATTGCCCCGGATTGGGCCAGGAGAACGTGGTACCCGGACCTTCTAGATATGTCCATCTGTCCTCCAATCCGTCTTCCACTCAAAGAGAATCTTCTCTCGCAGAAGGGAGATCAGGTTCTCCATCCAGACACCAGAACCCTCAACCTTCACGCTTGGCTTCTGAAAGGGTGAGGTACAAGGATTGGAATCTCCCTGATGACGTCATGGAGGTGTTGCTTTCGGCCAGAAGGCCAGCAACAAAGTCTTTATACCGCTGCCGTTGGAACAAATTTTGCAGCTGGTGTAGGGAAGAGCATATCGACCCTTTTTCATGTGGTACACCAACGGTGTTATCGTTTCTACTCTACTTGGCAAACTCAGGCCTTCAAGTTGGCACTGTAAAAGGCTATCTCGCAGCGCTTTCTATCTTCAAGCGCACTGCGGAGGAACCATCGTATTTCAAACTTCCTTTAGTGATACAATTTCTCAAGGGATTAACTAATGTTTATCCTCCAAAACCATTTCAGGTTCCCTTATGGGACTTAAATTTTGTCTTAAACTTCCTAATGGGCACTCCATTTGAACCACTTCACTCTTGTTCGCTGAGATTTCTCATGCTTAAAACTGTCCTATTGGTAGCACTAACATCTGCTAGGAGGGTGAGCGAGCTACAAGCTCCCTCCTGTAAACCCCCACATACAATTTTCCACAAGGACAAAGTTGTCCTACAGGTGAAGCCTAATTTCCTCCCAAAGGTGGTTTCTGAATTTCATATTACTCAGAAAATTACCTTACCTTCGTTCTACCCTCCTCCCCATCCGGGGAAAGAGGAAGAAAGGCTACATAGGCTGGACCCAAGCAGAATGGCTAGGATCAGGCAAGCAGACCAACTGTTTGTAGGATACTCAGGTCACAAGTTGGGACTACCATAACAAAACAAACCATCTCCAGGTGGATTGTTTTGGCCATTCTGGAATGTTACAAACTGGCAGGGAAAGAGCCACCCCAAAATCTTAGGGCTCATTCAACCAGGGGTATCGCAGCCTCTTGGGCTCTCCAAAGAGGGGTACCGGTCCGAGACATATGTGCGTCTGCCACATGGTCGTCCGCACATACATTCACAAAATTTTACAATCTGGATTCCTCCACTAGTCAAGAGACCAGATTTGGCAAGGCTGTATTACATTCGGTCCATCCCTAAAGGGATACATAACATTCTCACTCCCACCTCCAATTACATGCCACTGCTATGGGAGTCTATCAAAGATAAGGAATACGTCGGAGGACACAATCCCTTCGAAGAACAAGTTACTTCTTACCTTGTAATGTTCTTTCGACGGGATGTTCCTCCGACGTATTCCTTATCGCCCCTCCCATCCATCCCTGCAGTAATACTTCCCTTGTGGTTGCAGCTTACGCTCCTTCAAGGTCAATAACCAATTCAGGCATGACTTTTCTTATGCTACAAAATGGAACTGAGCAACGG